>NC_091069.1:166823123-167448123 GCF_032405125.1 Capricornis sumatraensis
TTAACATGTGAAGCCAACCTAATGCATATTAGATAGCTTTGAATTATTCAGGCTTTGGTCTGGTGTTCGCTTATTAAGTCCTCACCATAGAGTAACTGCAATAGCAATAGTAATACTGATGATGATAACAATATAAATAACACTTATGTGTCAGGCTCTCTACTGAATGCTCTATGTGGAGTTTCTTGTTTAAGCCTCATAAGAACCCTACAATGAGCAGTATCATTGTCCCTTTTACGGAAGTCAGAGAACTTACAAGACATCTTAGGTCACATGGTTAGTGAGTGTGAATACATCAGGCTCTCATTTCTGTGGCACATAATTATTTTCACTCTCCCCTTTTATTTAACTTGGGTGTCCTCAAGAGAAAAAGGGGACAGCACGTTTATAGTAAGTTCTGTGTTCTCTAGTGTGATCGGGGAATGGAACATTCTGGCTAATCAAATATTTTGATTAATAATTGCCATCATGTCATTATTGGATTTTCAATTGGAAAAGGTTTGGGATATAATAAAACATGTACAACATTAAAAGTATAGTAATCATAGTCATAAAACACTTCAGGACCACTATTGCAAATGTCAATTTTCACTGCGATGCAGAAGTGTTAGCCGATAAAGATGTCTGTTTGACAGCATGCCAGATGAACTGCTTTTGTGACATGGAGATATCAATGTGTTAACACTGAATTTTATATATTTCAAGATACTTTATGTGAACTACCACTCAAGTTCTATGTGATCAGAAAAAAAATATTTTGGAGTCTTTCAGAATTAAAGAATATTAGTGTTTGGAATGGAGAAGGCAATGGCACCCCACTCCAGGACTCTTGCCTGGAAAATCCCATGGATGGAGGGGCCTGGTGGGCTGCAGCCCATGGGGTCGCTAAGAGTCAGACACGACTGAGCGACTTCACTTTCCATTTTCACTTTCATGCATTGGAGAAGGAAATGGCAACCCACTCCAGTGTTCTTGCCTGGAGAATCCCAGGGACGGGGGAGCCTAGTGGGCTGCTGTCTATGGGGTTGCACAGAGTTGGACACGACTGAAGTGACTTAGCAGCAGCAGCAGCAGCACTTGGAAAACCTCAAACTCATCAAGTACTCTGGATCCCTAGACTGTTTTATTAAATCATAATCTTACACTATGTGGAAAATGAACTATGACACTCCATTGAGGTGGTTCGATCCAAATCTGCCATAGAGCACCATGAGAATAGATCAAGGTTGGCAGAGTTTTCATTATATTTGCTCAAACAATTTTGTTTGCTTTTAGTCTCCAGAACCAGTAATAGAACTTGCTCACAAAGACCATGTCTTATGAAGGATTAAAAGAAGAGATGATAAGAACTGTTCATGTTAATAACTTACTGAGCACATCAACTAAGCATTTCATATGTCTCACACTTTAAAACCACCCTGTGGGGTAGGTACTATGCCCCATCCTGTAGAAGAAGAAATCAAGGTACAGAGAGGTTATATAATGTGTTCAAAACATCACATTTGGGAAGTGGTGGATTCTCAGTTCAAACTCAGACCGTCTAGCTCCTGAGTCTGTGTTCATCATCACACCTACCCTCCCACCCTTCACTGAAACAACTTTTGCCCAAGCCGCAAATGACTTCCTCATTGCTAAAATCCGGTGGTCACTTCCATGGCTCATAGTCTTTGACTTACCGATAGGATTTCATAGTTGATCACTTTCTACTCTTTGAAATACTATACTTCCTATTCTAGCACGTTCCCTATTCCTGATTTTTTTTTCTCCTCACATATTGGCTCTTCCTTTTCAGTTCCCTTTGTCCTTGTTTCTTCATCTTGTTTCTAATCATTGGAACCTCTCACAGCTCAGTCTTGAACCTCCTCTTCTCTCCTTACATTTACTTCTTTGGTGATCTCTCCCAGGTCATGGCTTCAAATGTCACAAACATACAACCTGACAAATCCCAATTGTCCATCTGTAGCCCAAACCTTTCTCCCCACTCTGGACAACCAGTCACTCAACTGATGTATATAATAGATACCTTAAACCAAACATTTTGAAAAAAAAAAAATACTCCTGTCTTTTCTCCTGGAACCTGCTACTTCTCAAGTTTCCCCATCTCCAGAAATAGCAAGCCCATCTTTTCCTGAGGCTCAGGCCACATATCTTGGAATTACTCCTGACTCTTTTGTCTTCTCCTGTATTAAATCTATCAGCAGATCTTGTTGGCTCCACTTTCAAAATATATCTAGGATCTGAGCACAATTTTATTTTCTCTTGCTTCCATCTCATTTCAACAAAACCCAAGGTCTTAAAATGGTCTTGAAGCCCTGGATGATTCACATCCTGCAAAGGTCACCACTTGGAGTTGGTCTTCTCTCTTCTCTCTCTCCTACTCCCTTCTAGCAACTCTAATATCTGTGCTAAAACCCTAGTGACCACATGTTCTCACAACCACGGCATTGCACTACTGATCTCTCTGCCTCGAAACCTCTTCTCTTTAGATGCTCATTGAGTTACTCTCTATCTTCTTCAGCTTCTGTCCACATGTCACCTTCTCAAAGAGACTTTCTGTCTGATATTGTCATGCCGCCTTCATCTCTATTTTCCTTCCCAACATTATGTTTTTCATAGCTTTTACCACCACTTGACGTGCTATAGATTTCACCTGCTTATATATAGAATAATATAAGCTCCACAAATGGTGTTTTTTGTTATTATTAATATTTTATACACTGCTGTATCCCCAGCAGCTAGAACAGGTACAGAATGTTCAATAGATGTGTGAGAAGGTAGGTACCTATTTAGTCAAACAGAGCAGTTGAATCAGTCCTGATAGGTGGCAAAACTGACCCAAGGTCACTGTCACGTTCAGTCAGTTTACTCCTTATCACCACTGAAGGAACTTCTCCTCTGCCATCTGGACAGACATTCCCCCGTCTTCTTGTGCCCTTTCAAGTTCCTTGGAGACTCCTCTAATTCCTACAGGTAATAACATCCCTCCTAGTGATGGAAAGATGTTGGCAGTGACTCTGATTGGGATGTCAGTGGCACCGGAAGGGCAGAGCTGTGTCCTAGTCTCACTGCGTTATAGTCACTCTCTACATGGAACGCAATCATAGAGAAGAGAGTGCTTTCATCTCCCCGTGCAAGGGTACATCTGTGAAAGAGAGCTATTTTATTAATAGCAATTCCAAACCACTAGGAATTCTGCTCTGACCAAAAATAAATGACACAGACACATTTTTGCTTAGGGGAGATCTGCCTTTCTCTCAGGTTAAGTCATCGGATCAAAGTCATGGAAGCTTTAAAGTCTAATGAAGAGTCTCTGGTGGATTAAAATGTTCTACTTATCACAAACGATAGTTATAGCTAACTCAGTATTTACCTGTTAGTAGCCCTTTTTTTGTGGAGAAGGCAATAGCACCCCACTCCAGGACTCTTGCCTGGAAAATCCCATGGATGGAGGAGCCTGGTGGGCTTCAGTCCATGGGGTAGCTAATAGTCAGACACGACTGAGCGACTTCACTTTCACTTTTCACTTTCATGCATTGGAGAAGGAAATGGCAACTCACTCCAGTGTTCTTGCCTGGAGAATCCCAGGGATGGCGGAGCCTGGTGGGCTGCCATCTATGGGGTCGCACAGAGTCAGACATGACTGAAGTGACTTAGCAGCAGCAGCAGCCCTTTATGAGTGTGTTGAATTTGCCTCCATGTTGATTATAGGTCAAGATGACTGGAACATGTTTTCATACAGGAATATTTCTTCAGAGGAACCACTGCATAAAAATTTACAGATTCTCTCTCTCTTTCCCTCATCAGTCAGAGTCCAAGTGCTAATTCTCATATCTTCTATTAGGTTGCACAATTAGAAAACAGTTTTGTGAGCCAGATAACACCAATAAAATCAGAGGTCTTGTTAGACTCCAACGGTGATAGATAAGATTGCCCAAGTGAGGGCAAGACACTGTGAGACAGACAATAAAGGCAGGCTGTGTCAGCTCAGTTGTCGCTCAGTCGTGTCCGACTTTTTGCAACCCTATGAACCACAGCACGCCAGGCCTCCCTGTCCATCACGAACTCCCGGAGTTTACCCAAACTCACGTCCATTGTGTGGATGATGCCATCTAACCATCCTCTCGTCCCCTTCTGCTCCCACCCTCAATCTTTCCCAGCATCAGGGTCTTTTCCAGTGAGTCAGCTCTTCGCATCAGGTGGCCAAAATATTGGAGTTTCAGCTTCAACATCAGTCCTTCCAATGAACACCCAGGACTGATCACCTTTAGGATGGACTGGTTGGAACTTCTTGTAGTCCAGGGGACTCTCAGGAGTCTTCTCCAACACCACAGTTCAAAAGCATCAATTCTTCTGCGCTCAGCTTTCTTTATAGTCCAACTCTCACATCCATACATGACCACTGGAAAAGCCATAGCCTTGAGTGGATGGACCTTTGTTGACAAAGTAATGTCTCTGCTTTTTAATATGGTATCTAGGTTGGTCATAACTTTCCTTCCAAGGAGTAAGTGTCTTTTAATTTCATGGCTGCAATCACCATCAGCAGTGATTTTGGAGTCCAAAAAAATAAAGTCAGCCACTGTTTACACTGTTTTCCCATCTATTTGCCATGAAGTGATGAGACCAGATGCCCTGATCTTAGTTTTCTGAATGTTGAGCTTTACGCCAATTTTTCCACTCTCCTCTTTCACTTTCATCACAAGACTCTAGTTCTTCTTCACTTTCTGCCGTAAGGGTGGTGTCATCTGCATATCTGAGGTTATTGATATTTCTCCCGACAATCTTGATTCCAGCTTGTGCTTCATCCAGCCCAGCGTTTCTCATGATGTTCTCTGCGTATAAGTTAAATAAGCAGGGTGACAATATACAGCCTTGACGTACTCCTTTTCCTATTTGGAACCAGTCTGTTGTTCCATGTCCAGTTCTAACTGTTGCTTCCTGACCTGCATACAGGTTTCTCAAGAGGGAGGTCAGGTGGCCTGGTATTCCCATCTCTTTCAGAATTTTCCAGAGTTTATTGTGATCCACACACTCAAAGGCTTTGGCATAGTCTGTGTAGCTGTAGACAAACTCTTGTGAGAAAGGGATCGTCTGCATCACCAAAGGGCTTGGAGGTCCCAGCGAGGGGAGTGGGGATGGGGACACGTTTGTATGCGGTGGTAGCTGGTGAAGGAAGTGGAATGGAGAGATGGGATAGGGAGTGGGAATGGGCACAAAATTAGGTGATGAGAAGGGTGGGGGTGAGGGGTGCCAGTGTAACCTAAAAATCCCCATCCAACAGGAATGTGTATAAAGGGACCAGGGTTACAGAAAGCAACTGAAAAACTTGAAAATCTGTGGATTGGAAACCTCTGATGGTAGGCATCTCTCTATGAAGAAGAGAGCAAAATATGTTTGTATGATGGACAATTTGACCCTAAACTGGCATCTCTTCATTTCTTACGCATTCCCTCAACCATCCCACCACCAACCTCCTTTATGTAACAGTAGCCCAGCCCTTTCCTAGGACACAGGATAATGAGTGCAGCAGGAAGGGTGGACACTTCAGGTAGGAGCAGCGAGTAGCCTTCATCTCTGAGAGCTTGTGAAAGTGGCAGCCACTCTTGAGGACCGGAACTTCCCACGCCCAGTGCTTCTCAGGGAATTGTTGATCACATCTGTTTACTGTGGAAAGCCTTGGTTTACTGAGGCAGTAGTTTGACACTGGCAGGAGGTTGATGGGAATATAATCATTCCAGCTCAGCTCTTCATCTTTAGCAACCTGTGTCCTGACACCAGCCGGTATTGCAGATTTGTACCTTGTCACTGCATGTAGAGTGTGCCTGAGAAAGATGGGGACAAGGTCAATGCCCCCGTTTCACAGAGAGCTGTTTCCTCTTGTTCTCCCCCCGGTACTCGTAACACTCTCCGTGCCATTACTACCAACCTTCCTCTCTCCCCACCACCAAGCTCCCAACAGAATCTCCTGAGAGTCGTTACTCCTCAGCCCATCAGCCAAAGTTGTGGGTTTCCATGGTAACCAGGCAGCTGGTGTCTAGACACTCTGAGAGATGCCTTGCAATTGAGCTGTGGATCCAGCTTCTATCCCACAACCCCCTCCCCCCCACCTCCTCTTTCCTCCCATTTCCTCTTATTTACAGCAGGCACTAATGCCAACACAGGATGGAATTTCCTTTTGACAGGCCATTAAAGGAAGGAGGGGAAGAGAGAGAGGAAGAAAAACCCAAACTTGTCTCATCATTTCAGTGAAGTGAGAAAACAGCCGAAGTGACAGACGCAATGTGGTTCACTCTTTCTTCCTCAGGAAGGATTTTATTTAATTAAAATATGTTAAATTAGGAAGACGTGCCACTAGTCCATTGGGAGCCATCAGCATCTTTAAGAGCCAGTAAAAGCCTTTCAGGATAGAGTTTCAGCTGATGACACAGCGCTGAGGTAGAACCTTTTCACTGTTTCTTAACAATCAATGCAGTTTCTTTCTGTGCTCAAGGAACTCACACATCCATAAGGATTCCGAGCAGGAGAACTCTGGAGCAGGATACAGGCAGTTCCAAGGGAGGACCTTAACAGAGACACCTCAGATCTAGAAAAGTCAAGTTTAGCCTTGCCCCTATTTCTTCCAAGAAAGAGAAAAGCAGCACCTGACAGCCAGGAGCTGGCCTGGCTGCCACAGAAGAGCCCTAGTCTTCTGCTATTAACATACACAGTTTCATAGAACACAGTGTCGGAGGACTTGTGTGATGGTCCCAGACAAAGCAAGACCCCGTAATCATGTCTGCACACAGACTAAGCATGGACGGTGTCTAAAGCATACAAGGGCCAAATCTTTCCCTAGCCTGCTGTATGGATGATGATACTTGCCTCATTCTTCCTTCTAGATATGTATGGGGAGGCCCAACCTTCAAATGACACTTGTGATAGCATCCAATAAAGAGCAAAGCTCTGCTTCCTTGAATCCATCTCCAAATCCCTTCCCACAAGCTCAGATCCGTCCTTCCTAACCCTTCTTACTGCCATGCTTCCTGATTACCCTGCGATATATTCTCCCTAGCTGTGCTGTGTCCATAGACCAAGTTTTGTTCAACTGTGGGTGTGTTCCTGGCCATCTTTTGGTACACTTTACCACATAAAATTTCTTTCTGCATAAATGTGGTGGTTACCTGATTATGGGGTCAGGATTGAAGTTGTTAGAATGAGTTGTTTGATGCAGAGCTGGTGAAGAGAATGTAGAATTGAATCTTGGATTGTGTCTTGCTGCTGCTGCTGCTAAGTCGCTTCAGTCGTGTCCGACTCTGTGTGACCCCATAGACAGCAGCCCACCAGGCTCCCCTGTCCCTGGGATTCTCCAGGCAAGAACACTGGAGTGGGGTGCCATTGCCTTCTCCATGTATCTTGTTAGGGGATAGGAAATAGCAAACGTAAATCGAGAATTTTGTTTTCGCTGAAGTTAAGAAAAAGGGGATATTTAAGAAGATGCCTGAAACAAAAATACACCAATAATGAAAGAGCTAGTTTTGTTCAGTTTTGTCTCTATTTGTTACAATAGGGACCCTCAACTCCCAACAGTGTCTTGGTAAGATGGCTTTCCCTTAGCTTTTGTAGGAGGAGTAGGTAAGTTCTAGGTAGGTGACTTATAACTGGATTTATTTTGTAATCGGGGAAGTCTAGTCAGTTAGCAGAAGAAGATTTATTTATTTCTATGTCTACCTTGTGTCAGAGGGACAAACAATTCTGATCTAAGCTAGTCATTCATGAAACAAAGAATAGAAAGTTCAGGAGTCTGGCTTTGTCAGTAGGTTCAGGCAAAGGAAGAATGACCTGTCTTTGGCTTTGTAATGGGTAAACAAGGGGATCACCCATGAGTCTTCTGGAATCACGAGAGAGAGAGTAGACAGCAAATCACCTGGGGAAGAAGATTTTATAGTGAGCCATTTTCTAGAGTGTAAAACAGTGAGGAGACTTCAGGAAAAAAAAATTATGAGAATTTCTTAGCTTCCACTATTTTCTAGAACATAGAGCTCAAGTAAAGATGAACACTTTCAAAAGGAATTGTCAGAAGAAGATCAAAAGTAATAGTAAATGAGAAAAGCCCTTCTGCATTGGATATAATTGGAGGGGGTGAATTTGAGGAGAGCGTTGTTAGAAAAATTATAAAGTCAGCTCCAAAAGAACTAACAGGTGAGACAAAGAAAAGGTGGCATAATTAAAATATATATATTTTTAGTGAACTTTGTTGATTGAAGAGGGAAAAGAAACAGGTAGGTAAAATTCTTGAAGAAAGAGGCTGTTTTCATTTTTGGACCTTCTTCTACAAAAGAAAGCATATTGAGGATATATTTTGTTTGGTGTTATTGTAGAGGAAAGAACTGCATGAAAACTTAGGGGAAGCAGAAGTTAGCTGATTCTCGGGAATAATGCACAGTTAGAGCTGGAGTGGTCTGTTGAGGAGGAGGCTGTCCATCTGCTAGGAGGGTTCTTCTATTAGGTGAGTTGTTGGTGGCGGGTCTCCAGCGAGCTTTTCTATTCTAAGGTTTCTGTGTGTTGCTTTCAAATAAACGGGATTATGAAGAAGGAAAGAGAGTAGGAGGTAGATTCTGGATATAAGGTGTGTCTTAGAAAATAGTTTTATTAGAATAAAAGCTTTGAGTGGAGAAAGGAGAGAAAGCCTTCCTAGGATGACCTTCCCCAGAGCAGTGCTGCGTGATGAGCAGGACGGGTATAAGTCCATGGTTCCATCTCACATAAGCTACAGACTGACCATGAGTCTCATTCTTGAAGAGATTTTTGTCCCAGTGTCTCCAAATAGCCAGGCGTATTACTTTCTTTGCCACTAAATAGAAGAGCTTTGAGATCTTTACAGAAAAGAGAGAAATCAGCACAAATATGAATATCACTCTTTTGATACGGTTCTGGTTATGTTTCAGTGAGTGCTATTGATTCTTCAAGCAATTTTTCATTCAAACGCAATGCTATAATTTGACAGGCCCCAGGAAACCAGAACACAATGAGTGCAGAATGAGTTGTCCCGGTGAGAGGTGAGGATTGCATCTATTTACCCACATGCAAGCATACAATACAAACACCTTTTATAGGGCTTTCTTGTTACAATAATCTTTTTAAAAACTAATTTCAAAATTGAGTTAACTTTCTCAGTCAGCTTTTGAACAGTCTGCTTTCATTGGGAAGCAGGGGGAGTGACAGATGGAGGAATGATATGCACTTTTAATCTTCTCCGGATCTAGTACTGATCTTGTACAGATTCCTGTATCTGTAGTAATTTCAGCTACTTCTGGACTTTCATTACCCAGTAACTCTTCAATCACTTTCACTGTCCAGTAACTCTTCAATCATTTCCCTGGTGGCTCAGAATCTGCCTGCAATTTGGAAGCCCGGGGTTCAATCCCTGGGTCGGGAAGATCCCCTAGAGAAGGCAATGGCAGCTTATTCCAGTATCCTTGCCTGGAGAATCCCATTGACAGGGGAGCCTAGTGGGCCACAGTCCATGGGGTCACAAAGAGTCGGACATGACTGAGCAACTAAAACTTTCTTTTCTTCAATCACTGAGTTTATGAAGCCTGCCATAATCAATGATAACTATTTAGCTTAAGCCACTAACTGCAGAGGTCCCCATTTTTGTCCCCTCTCTATTTAGAATATTCACGTCACCTCTCACCATCTGTGCATAATGTTTTGAAGTTTGATAAAAGAGTAGTCCTTAGCCCTGGTTGGGCAGGCCTCCAGAGTATCTAATATTATTTCTGGTAGCTTTTAAAGTAAAATTATATTGAGTTTACCCTTTATTTCATAAAGGAGAGAAGGAATGGAGGGAGGGAGGAAAAGTGATGAGGGAAGGGAAAGGGAGGGTGGGGAGGGAAGGAGCAGGGAGGAAGAGACTTACACAGTGCATTTAGGCCTAATAAGGAGAGATTCAGGTTAGAATCAAACAGTGGAATACATCATCCCCAAAGAGACATTATGGTATTACAAGAGAACTGCTGAATTTTAATTAGCTGTGAGACTGGCCAAGTCACAGAAACACTCTACCTTCAGTTTTTCTGGGAGTGAGGGGCTGAGATCGGATAATCTCTAAGATCTTCAGCTTTCATTATTCTGTAATTTTACAATTTCACAATTAAGAGCTCCCTCCACGACAACATATACAGATTTTGCATTTTTGTCCTGAATTATCTGGTTTACCCACTTGCAGTGATAAAATTAGTGAGACAACTGCCAAGTCTTTAGTTTTCTTTGTGCTATGTAGATACAGCCATAAGGGAAAATTAAACAACACAGATAAATAACTGTCTAGCTAATCTCAATCACTACCCAAACACATCATGGTGAGACATGGCAAAGCATAAGCTGAATACGACTCATAAATATAGTGCTTCTATTATAAAATTTAAATATTATCCAAGCAATAGATATTTATATGTAGGGAAAAAATTTTAGACAGCTGTAGTCACTATTGGAGTGACCCTTATAGAATGAGAATTATTTCTAGTTGGGGTTTATGCATTTTAGCTGTGGAGTCAGATAATCAAATCATGTAGTCAAATATCAGATCATGAGGTCTGGCGCATCTAGGTCTGCTTTTGCTTTTAAAGACAGATGTTGAAAATATTTGTTATTTTTTAATAAATCATATTAACTCAAATATGTTAAAACATTACAAATCATTGGTTGAGTTTTTAAATTAAAACCAGTATAATCTAGAAAATAGTTTATAACTTTCTCTAGGTCTGACAGACACAAATTACTACACTTCTGATCACAAGATAAGACAAGATAACTCAATGTTGAAAGCAATGACTATAATGGAAATACCTAAGGAAATACTGTAATTTGAAATAGCTGGTACAATACCTAAGCAGCCTGATTCAATCAATGGAAAAAACTTCAAGAAAGAATAGCTAAGAGTAAAGTCAACGAAAAATGAGCAACAGACACAATTAACCTGTTTGACATTTCCTTATCTCCTAAGTATGGACCTAAATAATTAACATCAACTACATGAGGTTTGATTTTTTAGAAAGTTATTAACTTTCTATGAAATGCAGGAAGAGGAAGTATAGATAATCTTTTGGTGAGGAGGGGGAATGCTAACTTCAATCATGTTTGATCAAGAGTCCTAAAGAAGTATGGCATTTCTTTGCCTGGAATTCTTTGAAGAAAGTGGCCACTTTTCCGTCTTCAATCTCTTTATTCTTCACAATATGCTGGGATTCCCTGCTTGAGAAATCCAAGAACTGAGAGAGCATGGGCACAGGCAGAAGGAATAACCCTATCAGAACAGTCTTCCACAAGGCCCCAGGGATTTCTCCCCAAACATGCCTTGTCCACAGATGACTGAAAGCCTTCTGAGAAATGAAAAGTTATTTCTTATAATAAAGCTGAAAAATCTCAGTTTGATCATTTTCCTTGAGACTAAGAGACAAGATGTCCTGGCTTTATTTTTCAAGTCTTGGATTCAATAATTATTATTGAATCAGGGAATTTTTCTTAAAATTGGATGTACTATTTAAGCCTGGAGAATTGCCATCCCATCTGTAACTTGCCTACTGGACACAAGGTTTACTGTATATCTGAGGGCAGGAGGTTCCTTGGTTCTTGCTCATCCAATATAGTAAATGTATTTTTGCTACAACCTGGAGGGAATCAAATGGAGCTAAGGGTGGGGGTAAGGTGGTTAACTACAGACTGCCATGTAGGTATGAAATAGAGAAGATTGTCCTCTTCTTAAGTAAAAACAATCTCAGAGAAGTTCCTGCCTTTTGAGACATTACTATTTAGCATCTTGGTTCTTGCATCAGAGAATCATGCCTCTCAAGTTTGGCCAGCAGTCAGCTTTGCCCTGGTGATTAATCTTGGACTTTAGACCTTGACTTCAAAGCTGTTTTTTCAAAGAATTATTATTATTTTTACTCTACAAGCAAAAGCTTTATAAGGCACAGACTTCTCTCTCCCTTTCTTGGGCTACTTGAAGAAAATTTATCTTTGGCTGTGGGCTAAAAATAGATGAAAGTGGAAGTGAAAGTCTCAGTCATCTCCAGCTCTTTGTGACCCCATGGACTATATAGTCCATGGAATTCTCCAGTCCAGAATACTGGAGTGGTAGCCTCTCCCTTCTCCAGAGGATCTTCCAAACCCAGGGATCCTGGGTCCCCCACATTACAGGTGGATTGCAGGAGACCTGGGTTTTATTCCTGGGTTGGGAAGATCCCCTGGAGAAGGGAAAGGCTACCCACTCCAGTATTCCAGCCTGGAGAATTCCATGGACTGTAAGGTCCTTGGGGTTGTAAAGACTGTGATACAATTCACCTGTCCTATGCAGATTTCCTGTTTGGACTTCCCTGATAGCTCAGTTGGTAAGAGTAGATAAGAATGAATTAGTGGAGAGAGAGAGAGAGAACTCTTATGTATAAAGCACTTAGGTGACCAAGGAAATGGCACCATATTAGGTTTTTTTTTTCCTCTCATTTAATGCTCATGACAAATCTATGAGATAGATACTATTACTTCTACTTTACTGACAAAGGAATAGCAAAGCAAGGGAAATATATCAATATATTGAATACCAATATGTGAAAGTACTTAGCACCTGGCTTGGCACATAGTAAACATTAAACCAGTATTAGTTCCCTTCCAATTACTTAATAATAATATTTACTGAGCAGTTTACTGAAACATCCCATTTATTAAGTACTTCAAATAATTAACACATTTGAGTGTTTTAATAACCCCATGAGTGGGTACCAATATTAACACCAGCTATAGATAAGGAAAGGGAGACAATAGAGGTTGAGTAAATGACTCCAAGTCATAGTAAGTGTCAGAGATGAAATTTTAAAGGAACTTAAAATGTAAATATAATAAAAATAAAAAGCAAAAAAAAGAGCCAAACATGACCACCCAAAGTCATGATCCCCAGGCTCCAGGCTGACAGCTGGTACCCAGCTCAAGAGGAAGACCATGTAAGTAACAAAGGGACACATGTGAGTTTGCTACTGGAATTTTTTATTGCTTGCCTTTGAGGAGATGATATTTAATATTCAAGAAAAGTGAAAATCAGAAGGAAAGGAAGCACACGCCCCAGCCCAGTGGTGATTGGTAGAGTAATTGTGGGCATGGCCCCAGGATGATAGCAGCTTCTATTTAATAAATGTTGACAAGGCTGGGGAGAGCTGGGCAGGTCCCAAGAGATAATGTTTTACTGGGAAATCCACTCAACCTAATTTCAGTAATGTAGGGCTGTGGAGGGGCCTGGACCAGTGCCAGTAAACAGGGCCATTAGAGTGCAGTGTAGGCGCTGGCAGCTGGGAGCGCCGCCATCCCTCCTCAGCCCTGCAGCCGGTGCCTGGCTGAGCACACAAGCAGCCGCTGCTGCATATGCTCCCGTATTTGCTCACCAACAGAACCTGCAGGCGTGCTATTCTCACCCTTTCCAGGAAATGAATGGAATGCACAAAGGCAAAAGCTGCTTCCGGAAACTATTTTCAGCAAGAATCAGAGAGCCGGTTAGACATACCTATTTCAAGGACCACTGTGAAAACATCCACGTGGATCCCCTTACTCGTTTAAGGCAACCACCACCATCCAGTTCCAGATGGATGTAGAAGTGACTTTGATTTCTTTGCTGTCTTAATGAGGTCTTGATCTTTCTTAGGACTGGTAGTTGTGGGTCAAGAATATGAAAAGTACTAGAGGTTAATGTATTTCAAAATTTATGATATTAGAGATTTAGAGATATTCAACTTTGCAAGTCCAGGAGAAGTGGCCTTGGAGAAAATATGTCTTTTTAGGCTGCTCTTGTCTTGTCTAGATATTACTTTTTCTTTTACCAGCCCTTCTCCCACAAACAAAGCACATGACAATAATTACTAACATATGAATTCCAAGAAGGCAGATATTTGCTTGGTATTTTAGTTGCTGTATCGCCACTGCAATGCATTGCATTTGAAACGCATGGCACAGTGTGTGGTGTGTAATAAAGACCCAGGACCTTTTACTGAATAAATAAATGAATGAATGAACACATTTCTCTCTTCCCTTTTGAAGCACCTTTCAACTCTAGAACATGAAGAGTACATGGCTTTACTGTCTATAATGTTAACTTTCTCTTTTTAAGGTAACACAGAAATCATAAAATTCATGAGATTGCTAGTGAACAGGGTGATTTCTGAGAGGTTCAGTGCTGGACATGGGACATTCACAGTTGACCGGAAGATACTGTCGTTACCCTTGAAGATCTTAAAGGTCCCTCTCACTGCCAGCATCCTATAAATATGAATTTCATTGCCTATTAATGGTATTAATACTAAAGTCTTAAACAAGAGCAAGGATGTTTTGTGGTTTTCTCACCTTTCTTCTCAATACTTGGAGGGATGTCTAGCACATTGCAAGTGTTCAAAACCAGTTTATTGGATGACCGAATGAATCATTATATTTCAAATACTTTGAAGCATTTAAGAGAAAATGATATGTAGATATTGAGGCTCTTTTAATAGAGAACAAACAACAGTGACTTCCTGTCGCAACAAACAGATGCATGTCCAGCTTAACCTTTTCTCCTGGACCCAAGCAAAGGATAACAAGAGAAAGTGAGGGAATTTGGAAAGATTTAACCTGATTTTACCTCCAAAAGTGGATTGAAAGTTTGGCTGCTTCTCAGAATTATCTGGATCTTTGTTCCTTTGATTTCCCCTTTTGAATTGTGTTCTCTTATTCCACAAATATACCTCTGTTCTCACCTATCCTGCTTACTTTCTCATCTTGTGAGTTTCTTAACCGCCTTCAAATCATATATAATAGCTCCCAAGTTTTTGAGTAAGAGAGGTTTGAAGTCTTCTCTTGCTCCTGCAGTCAATCTTTCATGTTCTTCTAGACAGTTCAAATCAATATTCTCTTTCTTTGCAGTTTGGAGATGGCATTAAATATGTTGTTTCTTGGAACTGGTAAGGATGGTAAAGCACTGTAGGCGTATCTTTAGTCTCCAAAGGTTTGGGCAGGGCTAGGGAACTAAATAAATCATCTTAAAGACTTTCAAATTGCTATAAAAAGATCTAACAAATGAATCTGGAAGCTTTCTTCTGGTAGAAAATTAAGTGATCCATTAGAGCATTGAATTCTGTGATCCATGAGGCACACTGCTGATACATAGAGTATTATGAAGATCAGAATTGAGTAAGTTTTCACCCAAAACTTTTAGTTGGAAAGTGTGATCAGTGTGCTGGTTCTTCAAGAGTTAATAATGGTCACCTTGGAGGGATATAGCCTTTAGAAATCTTTATGAGTAGTTGCAGATAGTCTTACTAGCATAACTACATTTTAACTTACAGTCAGTTGCAAACCCCACAAAATAGATCAGACTTTAAAACTTTGATCAAAAACAAGTCATAAGATAAAATGACCTATCATAGTTGCTGTTTACCAGACCTGGAATGTATTTATTCTTAAAACACACACACACACACACACACAATTTATTTTCAAAAAGATAAGCATTTTCTCCTACTGAAGAGGTGTAAAAGAATATTATTAAATAGGTGTTCTAAAGAAGAAATCCCAAAAACTATATTTAGCAGCAATGGTCTTGTTTGGATATAAATGTTTGGCTTTATCAGAATGTAAATATGTAGCTGACTGATTTCAAAGAAACATTTTATGAGCTCTTCTAATAGTCTCCTAAAAGTTTCCCATTTCTCTAGTCTCAGCATCTCTCAATTCTTAGCAATATTTGTTTGAAAAATTGACTCCTTGGCTGGTATCTGGGAACTTGAATTTTGAGAGGGTTCTCACCACTTCCTAACTAAGAGTGTTCACCATGCCTAAACTCTTTGTGCCAACAATATGGTTTATGCTGGACATCTGTTTTCCTGTAGGAGTCTGGATTTGGTATATGCTAGGTAGAGGGTGCCTACATGACTAGCCTTCGATAAAAACCATGGGCTTGTAAGCTTAAGAGAGCTTCCCTAGGCTGTGACATTTCACATATGTCATATTTCATTGCTGATGAGGAATTAAGCACATATTGCATGACTCCATGGGGAGAGGGCTCATGGAAGCTTATGCCTGGGTTCCTCCAAACTTTGCCTCATACAACTTTTCCCTTTGCTTTTTAAAAAAAATTTATTGGGATATGGTTGCTTTACAGTGTTTTAGTTTATGCTTATGTATACATATATTCCCTCTCTCTTGACTCTCCCCTACCATCTAGGTCACCACGGAACACCGAGCTGAGCTCTCTGTGGTATACAACAGGTTCCCCTAGCTATTTATTTTACACATGGTAATGTTATATGTCCATACAATCTCCCAACTCATCCCACCCCCTTAACCCACCTTGCAGCGTCCACATGTACATTTTCTACGTCTGAGTATCTACTCTTGCCCTGCAAATAGGCTCACCTGTACCATTTTTCTGGCAATTTTGTTCCTTTTTTGGCTGAGTAATATTCCATTGTTTATATGTACCGCTTCTTTATCTATTCATTTTCCAGAGGATATTTAGGTTGTTTCCATGACCTGGCTATTGTAAACAGTGCTGCAGTGAATACTGGGGTACATGTGCTGCTTTTTTTCCTCTTCATATCCTTTCATTTAGTAAACAGTAGCCAGAGTAAAACTATATGCTGAATCTGGTGAGTCCTTTAGCAAATCTCTGAACCTGAGGGAAGTCGTGGGGATCCCAACACATGGAGTTTAGTTTAATGACAGATGTGACGTCAGGGTGAATGGATTCTCTTTCCATTAGGTGGCATATTAGTAAGCTGTCTATAATACGAAATCTGTGAGTTCTGTCAGAAAACCACGCAGACAAGTTATTAGAAAATCAACTCTTCCCTAAGGAAAAAATGAGCCTTTATAAAAACACAAAGTATTTCTTATTTAGCAAGACACACTTGCCTTATGGATAAATATAGTCAAATGGAATGTTTTTGATTGCAAAAAACTAAAAACTACTACAGTGGCTTAAAGAGGTTAGTTACTTGTCTCACATTAATAAGAAAAAGTCTAAGGAAAAGTGTCCCAGAAGTACTATGGTCGATCATAAATAGGTTTTTTCCTGCTTTTCTGCTTCATCGCTGTTATGTGCAGAGTGTTTCCCAGGTGGTGCAGTGGTAAAGAATCCCCGCTGATTCAGGATATAGGGGCTCGATCCCTGAGTCAGGAAGATCCCCAGGAGAAGGAAATGGAAACCCACTCCAGTGTTCTTGCCTAGAAAACCCCATGGGCAGAGGAGTCTGGCAGGCTAGAGTCCACAGGGTCACAAAGAGTCAGACACGACTCAGCACACATACCCTTAGTGTGTAGTTTTTGTCTTCATGGTTGCAGGCTGACTGCTATACTACCAGGTATTGTTTGATGTCACAGTCATCAGGAATAGGAGAAAACAAAGGGCAAACACCTCTTCTAGGGTCCTCATGGGGAAACCTGTCTCTAAGTGACCATCACTGTGTGACATGAACATCCCTACCTCCAAGGGGATTGTACAAAGACAAGTATTGTACTTTCCAACCTTTATAATCTTAGAAATAAGGAGTGAGAAGTTTGAAATGGATGTTGAATGATCCAAATGGTATCTGATAAGTCTGACACTGATGCAAAAAAATATGAGATCAAGGACTGCTCTGGTAGTCCAGTGGTTGAAACTCCATGCTTTCAATGCAGGAAGCACAGGTTCGATCCCTGACTGGGGAACTAAGATATCCCACATGCCATGCGGCAAAAAGGAAAACAGAAATATGAGATTGTTGTGGACCCTCTGTGTGGACACCTTGTTTGTATAGCTGAGAGATTACAGACCAAGGTAATCTCTGTTTAGTGGACTCCTTGCCCACGATATCATGGTTTGATTCCTGAGCTGTTTCCTATGCGTCACTGAGCAACTTCTTGGGGGTAACCTCTTCTGAACCTGGAAATTACATTACTGAGATAGCAATAGTCTCTTGATGTCTGAAAGCTTTTATGAAGCAGTATGAAAAGAAGAAATCCATCACACTGTCATCTAGGCATATGAGACAAAATACTAACACTCCTTCTCTCACCCTCCACCCCTCTGTTTTCTTCCTCAGAAGCTGTAGATGAAACCAAACCTAAGGAAAGTGCCCGGCAGGATGAGGGTAAAGGAGAAGAACGTGAGGCGGACCAAGAACATGCCTGAACTTTAAGAAGTGGCTTTCCACGCCCCCACTCTCCCCTCTCCTGAACCCTGTCTCTCCTCACCCTCTCCTTAACTCCACTCTGAAGTTTCCCTTCCTGTCCTGCTCACGTCCGTGAGTCTGTCCTCTCCCACCCACTGGCCCTCTTTCTCTCTGTGTGGCAAACATTTAAAAAAAAAAAAAAAAGCAGGAACGATCCCAAGTCAAACAGTGTGGCTTAAACATTTTTGTTTCTTGGTGTTGTTATGGCAAGTTTTTGGTAATGATGATCCAGTCATTTGGGAAATTCTTGCACTGTATCCAAGTTTTTGATCTGGTGCGTGTGGCCCTGTGGGAGTCCACTTTCCTCTCTATTTCTCTCCGTTCCAAGTGTGTGTGCAATGTTCCGTTCATCTGAGGAGTCCAAAATATCGAGTGAATTCAAAACCACTTTTCTTTTCCTCCTTTTCAATGTGATGGAATGAACAAAAAGGAAAAAAAAAAATTCAAAAAACCCAGTTTGTTTTGAAAATAAATAAATAAAGCAGATGTGCCAATTAGCGTAACTTGCGGCTCTACGGCTCCTTTTTCAATCTGAATATTAATAAACCATGAGAGTAATCAGACTCCAATGGCTCTGCGTTTCTGTACCGCCTTCTTGTGAGTTGGGTTGACACACTGAGGTTCTTACATTTTATCTTTTATTTCTGACCTCCCAGTCTGATACCAACAACCCTGACAAAGAAAAGATGGATGAAGCCATAAGGCTTCAGTCAGAACAAATGGCGTAGGTCCTTAATGGGCCTCTTGGGCACCATATTATTTTGGTAGGACTGCTGTAACAAAGTACCACAGACTGGGTGGCTTAAACAAGGACCGACATTTATTTTCTAACAGTTCTGGAAGCTTGAAGTCCAAAATCATGGTGTTGTTGGCACGAGTGAGTCCTTCTCAGGGCTGTGAGGGAAGAATCTGTCCCAGGTCTCTCTCCTCATTTTATAAATGACGGTCTCCTTCCTGCATAACTCTTAGAAACCCCCGGCTTTTGCTTAGATAATGTATTTTTAATCAGCGTATTGACCTATTTGGTTATTTTTTCAGTTTATTAACTTCTGTTAGATTCATCCCTACTCAATGCAACTGACAGACTCCTGATTAGTCATAATCATTGTTCCTGCCGGTGGTGATAGTATAAAAAGAAGGTACATTAGCACATCCACCTCTTTTCCAATATCCTTCCAGGTTCCGTTTTTTAATATCCTCTACTAGGAAGTTAACAGTTCCCTTCAGAAACAAAGCAATGTCCCTAAATCTTGAAGCATCTGATGCTGTTCTTTTTCCCTCCAAACTCCCTAAGTCAATTCTGGTATGAGTTCTTAAGATGTCGTACTTTGCCCTGACCCTGATTCTTATAGACAAAACAACGCCAGTGGACTCCCTTCAGCTTCCTACATTCATCTGCACATAGAATTTTCCAGAAAGGATGAGAAAATTGTGTCAAAGCCTTAAAATTAATGAAGATCGTGAAAAGAAGTGATCTTAGGAGATAGAACCTACAGCTTGGTAGTTCTCAGCTTTGTGTGGAGCTAGTGCCCAGTTAATGCTCTGAAGAAAGCTGATGTTATGTGAAGGATGAGTCCTTACTAGATCAAGGGCTCTTTCCTCATCACTGACAGTAAGTGGAAGAAGCACAAGGAAAAAGGTCTGTAAGAAAAAGCGCAGCGACTTCCCTGGTGGTCCAGGGGTTCAGCTCTGAACTTCCACTGCAGGGACATGGGTTCAGTCCTCGGCTGGGGAACTAAGATCTCAGATGCCAACAGATTAAAAAAAAAAAAAAAAGCATAAAAAGATCAAAAGGGAAGCATCAATAACATATCAAAATAATTTAAGAGTTTTTAATTTATTCTGAGTTTGATTTCTACAGAGGACTTTGCAAGTATCTGGAATTAAATCTTGATCTGATTATGGTCTCATCAGATGTGAGAAAAGATTTTAGAAAAGATCTTCTGTGGGTTGGAGCCATAGTGGCAAGATATTACTTTAGGAATTCTTTTACCCCAAAGTTTTTTTGATAGGGTAAATGTTTTAACTTCTTTCCCAAATCTATTCTTCAAAGCATCATTCCTCTGACCTGGTGCAATCCACCTTCTTCAAACTTCATCCACTGAATCTATAGTTATACTGAAAACAATAGCATATGACCTTTTAAGTCTATATTAACATTCACTGTTCAGTGGCATTACTAGTTGTGTCAGAGTTGGAATTTTGTTTTACTGATTTTTATTTGGTTTTTAAAGTCTTGTCCCCTTAATAGAAATTTTGGAATAGGGGAAGACACATCAGAGAGGCTTGTAATGATCCTGAAAGACATGCCAAGGATAACTGAAGCTGTAACACTGGTACACAACAATGTGACTCAAATATATACACAACACACACAAAATCAGCTGATACTGTTCAACACGCAAAGACAAGTAGATTCTAAATTCTGTTCAGAATTTGATGGTCCTAAAACATCTACATCTGGATTCCTGCTTAAAAAATAAAAGCTAGGTTGCGGACAAGTTAAAAAGGCCTCAGCACTGACAAGTGAATCTTTCAGGTGGTAATAAGATCATATTCTGGGCACCAGGCCAGACTGATAGCAAAACCATGGCCATGTCTGCATGAAATAAATTCTTTTGACAGAGCTACATTATTTAAGTCTAAAATGTTCCAGCATGACGTAGTACATCTGATCTCTTTGAAGATGAAAAGGTTTCTAAAATAGACCCTTTTATTCCCCTCACCCAGCTCACACTTTGTTCATCTTTCAATCTTTCCCACCATCATCCACCCAGTGGTTTAGTTCAAAAATCTAAAAAGCAGCCTGATTCCTCTTTTTCTCACATAACATTTAAGTCATGAACAAGCCTTCTGATGTGGATTCCAGAAGAGAATGAGGATAAAACTTGCACCTGCAGTTCTGACCAAACCTACACATTTCATAGTTACCTTGAGGTGATCTAAGGGCTTTTTTGGTTTGTTTTGGTCGGGGTGGGGGGGGCGGGGGGGTTGGTGGGCAGGAGGGGAGGTTGTTTTGTTTTCTTTTAATAGTAGTCTCTTCCCATATTCAGCTCATAAGAGAGATCAGGGGAGGATTACCAAACTCTATCTCAACTCCTTAGGGGAAGGCATGCTGGAGCTCTCAAAAATACATTATTTCCAACATGAGCCAGCTCCAGGAAAACTGATTCTCCAATTGACATGGAATCCTGAGCAATAGGAAAATCAGATTAATGAATGATTTCCATAGAGCATTGTTAAGATCACCACAAATTCCATTAACATTTTTTTTGACCTTCCATACGTTGTCTGTTGTCATGGAAACACAGTTTCTGCTAAGCTGCCTATAAAAATAATTTAATGATAGGTGACCCTTCTAGCTAAATGCTAGTAATGAACATTAAAAATGTGGGCTTTTTTTTATTTTAAAAAAAAATTTACTTTTTTCCCCTAGGGGATTAAATCTCATCCTGCCTATCATGCAGGAAGAGCCTGCATCCACACTGACCACATTTTTCAGTCACATATTGACTTGTATATAATTGCACTTTTGTCCTTTCTTCCTAGAAAGAAATTCCCTGGCATAGGGAAAGAGGGCAAGATTATAGCTATGAGAATGATGAGTCATTAAGAGTTCTTGGGGAATTGTATTAAATTGGCAAGGACATTTTGAATGTATATTTTCTAGCAGATTGGTTACCTGATTTTTTTTTTTAAACAGGTATGCGCCCTTGTTGGTAATTATAGCATATTTAGTGTCACAGACAGTATCTTACTAAATATATTTTTGATGAAGTAAGATGCCTCCATACAAAGAAAATTATTGCCAGCTAACATGGCAATGAAAGCACATGGGACTGTCATAAGAACCTTAAAATAATTTTATTGCTTAATTTCTCAAATAATATGCTTTCAAAGTAGAAAAGTAAAAATACACATAAAAAAGAAGGCAAAAATGATCTACAGTTTACCACCCAGAATTGAGCATGTTAACATTTAGAGATATAGCTTCACATAGCCTCTCTGCCTTCTTATCTGCCTTCCTCCCTTCCCACACATTCTTCACTTATCTATTAACCTATATTCATATGTGTGCATAGACATATATTTAAGGCTAAAATAGGCTCATGCTATGCATATTATTTTGTAAACTGTTTTCCACACCGCAGATGCTTTCGTTCAGACTGCTAAATAAGAGAGGACCTTAAAATCCACGGTTCCCATTGCTGTTTTCCTATGCGTTAGTGAAGACTTAGCTAAAAACGTGCATTTCTGTATACGCTCATTAAAATATCAGTCTGTATTCTGTAGTTTGAACCAAATGGGAACGTTAATAAAAGCTCTATAATAAAACACAAAACTATACATATATATTATAGAAAGTTCCACTTTGCCCCAACAGTTGGCACACAATCAGCCCTCAAACCCACCTGCTAGTGGACAAGGGGCACAATGCCAGGCCAGGGAGCTGAGGGCTGATGAGGAAGGGCTGGCCCCAGGGTGCAGTAACGCAGGGTCATAAAACACACAAGCAACAAAAGCAAACAGAACTTTTTATGGAAATTTTAATATCTGTTTATCATAGACAGTTTAACATGAATTTTGATTTTTAAAATATTGCATTGAATGCGTATATATGCTCAGTTGTGTCCAACTCTTTGCAACCCTGTGGACTGTATGTAGCCCACCAGGCTCCTCTGTCCATGGGATTCTTCACGCAAGAAGACTGGAGTGGGTTGCCATTTCTTCCTCCAGGGGATCTTCCCAACCCAGGGATAAAAAATGTGATTCCTGTCTCCTGCATTGCAGGAGGATTCTTTACCGCTGAGCCACTGAGGAAGCCCTTGCATTAAGTATCATTTATCTTTTTCACTGATTTTTGGATGCACCTCACCCTATCCCTGTCCCTGCTTCTCCCAAAGGGAATGCTAGAATTGTGTTTTCTAGATGAACACTTGCTAATGACAGTTGGGCAGCTGTGATTATATGAGGTCTCGATGACACCCAGGGACTGTAAGGCTTGAGAGTGGGCTGGCCCCTGAGGACCTGAGAATTAAATGTCTAATATTCCCAGAAGTTTCCTTGAGAGATATAGACACGATGGAATGGTTCCAAGCTGATCAGGGCTGGGATGAACTAAAGAATTCATAACCTACCTAAACATTCTGAAAATAAATCAAAAAGTAAACAAGAGTAACTCTGGGCTGCCAAACCAAACCACCAATATGTGATGCCTGTTGGGCTTTCACCGCTCTTTCCAGCTGTATCTATCCCCGTGCCAGGGAGAGCACGATTCTAAAACAAGACTCAGTCACTTCAAAACTCATGTTCATGAAGGGTTCACTGATTGTACACAATGGGTACAAATTTATTTTTAAACTATAGATAAGAAGATAATAGATATTTCATGCATTGGAGTAAAAACAAGGTTATGTCTCTCAGAATCTTTACTTTAAAGCCTTGAGGGAAGAATTATGCTTTTTAAAATTTCCTCTTCCCATTATATTAGGGAAAGAAAGATGCAGAGTAGAAATAAAAGCAAGAGTTTCATGCCTTTTTCTGTTTTTCTACCTTCGCGGCCTTTCCTCCTCTTCCTTTATGTCAACTACAACTGGCACGTGCCAAGAGCATTTGCCAGCAACTGAACACCACCACCAAGGGCCTTGGCCATCTGCCTGTGCTGGTGCAGCTGCTGACCTTCGACACTCCCTGAAGGGAATTCAGTGGAGGGTGAAGCACTCTGTTCTCCCGGGATACTGGTGGAACAGGTCTTTAGATAGCTAGACATTTTCAAGAATTGATTTCATGATCCCAATCCTTGCATCTCCTCATATCTAGAAAAGCACTGAATCCCTTCATGGTGACATCCATTCCTCATGCCTAGCAGAAAACCTTTTGTAAAATAAGTGCTTGATTGCACTGAACTCCCCCTTCATCGAAGTCTTATATACCGACCTTCCCCCACTGCCGCTTTGGAACCATTCCTCGGAGCTATCTTGAGAAAGTGTCTCCCAGACTGCAGTCCTCATTTTGCCCCAAATAAAACTGAATTTCACAACTCTCACGTTGTGCATCTCTTTAGCTAATGTTTATTAAGTAGAGTGAGGACAAAGCCTGGAAACCCAGAAGTGTTCATTAAGCAAGGAGGGGCTGAGGAGCAGCAGGTGAGGAAAGCAGCCCGTGGGTCCCAGTTTTTATAGCACCAAGAGTCGGGAAGCCTCCCAGCATCACTCCGCCCGGGAAGGAAGGCAACCTCGCCTCTGGACTGGGGTCACCAGCCCCGATGGTGACTCTGCAGTGCTGCCCTTGCACACCTAGACCCAGGCATCCTGCCTCCCCCTCCCTGACACAGCCCAGCCTGTCTGCATAAACAACTTCTGCCAGACTGCAAACTGCTCAGTGATGGGATTTTTGTCCAGCTTAGTCCTGTCTTCTAGTTACACAAGTATCCGAAACTAGCAGGCAGATACTGCAAGCCATGCTTCAAGAATGCAAGAATGGATGAATGGATGAATGAATAAATGAATGAAAGGGCTTTGATTTTCACCTGTCACTCTCTACCTCCTTTCCCCTTCCTTCAGTCTTGGAAGCTTCTCATGGGAGCTCCAAGTTGCAACTCAGGCCCCTTGTCCAAGAAGAGGGAGGAGTATTTCCCTGAGAGCCTAGCACTCTCACATACCAGATTCATTGATGAACTTGGGGTAGCTGTGGCTGCATAACTCTGAGAAGTCTTGAATCAGGTACTCAGTGGTGGCCGAGAAACTCCAGCCACAGGGACCTCCTCATTGTCCGTGCTTACTCCATTCCTGACGCTGCCACTTCTGCCCTCTCTGTTCCCTCTGCTTGAAATGCTCTTCCTGAGATACTCACGTGGCTCTTTCATGTCTTCCCTGAAATATTACCTTCTCATCAGAGCCTCCCATGAGCAGGTTGCTCAATGTTTTCTATCACTCTTTCTTGCAAAAACATTTTAAGCAGAGGTAAGTCTTACCTCTGTTAAATGCTATATCCTTTACTCAGTTGCTTTATTTACCTAGTTTCAGTCACTAGACTGTAAGCTTCCCAAAGTTAAGAACTTACTCTCTTTGGTTTCTGTCTCTAGCTCCCAAGACACTGCTGGTTGTTTAATAGAATCTCAGTAAATGGAAATGAATGCACTTCTCTCAAAACTGTAATCCAGAGTAGCACTGACATCTACACTCTGCCATGTGTAAAATACTAGTGCCAAGCTGCTGCGTAGCACAGGGAGCTAGCATGGTGCTCTGTGGTGACCTAGAAGAGTGGGATGGAAGGGAGGGAGGATCAAGAGAGAGGGAATATGTATACATGTAGCTGATTAACCCCTCGTCCAAGGCAAGGAGCAGCAGCTGTGCTTTGCTGGAGAAGCCGTGAAGAGATACCCCACGCCAAGGTAAGAGAAACCCAAGTAAGATGGTAAGTGTTGCAAGAGGGCATCATAGGGCAGACACACTGAAGCCATACTCACAGAAAACTAGTCAATCTAATCACACTAGGACCATAGCCTTGTCTAACTTAATGAAACCAAGCCATGCCTACGGGGCAACCCAAGACAGGCGGGTCATGGTGGAGAGGCCTGACAGAATGTGGTCCACTGGAGAAGGTAATGGCAAGCCACTTCAGTATTCTTGCCTTGAGAACCCCATGAACAGTATGAAAAGGAAAAATGATAGGATACCAAAAGAGGAACTCCCCAGGTCATTAGGTGCCCAATATGCTACTGGAGATCAGTGGAGAAATAACTCCAGAAAGAATGAAGGGATGGAGCCAAAGCAAAAACAATACCCAGTTGTGGATGGGACTGGTGATAGAAGCAAGGTCCGATGCTGTAAAGAGCAATATTGCATAGGAACCTGGAATGTCAGGTCCATGGATCAAGGCAAATTGGAAGTGGTCAAACAAGAGATGGCAAGGGTGAACGACATTCTAGGAATCAGTGAACTAAAATGGACTGGAAAGGGTGAATTTAACTCAGATGACCATTACATCTACGACTGTGGGCAGGAATCCCTCAGAAGAAATGGAGTAGCCATCATGGTCAACAAAAGAGTCCAAAAAGCAGTACTTGGATGCAATCTCAAAAATGACAGAATGATCTCTGTTCATCTCCAAGGCAAACCATTCAATATCACAGTTATCCAAGTCTATACCCCAACCAGTAACACTGGAAAAACTGAAGTTGAATGGTTCTATGAAGACCTACAAGATCTTTTAGAACTAACACCCAAAAAAGATGTCCTTTTCATTATAGGGGACTGGAATGCAAAAGTAGAGAGTCAAGAAACACCTGGAGTAACAGGCAAATTTGGCCTTGGAATACGGAATGAAGCAGGGCAAAGACTAATAGAGTTTTGCCAAGAAAATGCACTGATCATAGCAAACACCCTCTTCCAACAAAACAAGACAAGACTCTACACATGGACATCACCAGATGGTCAACACCGAAATCAGACTGATTATATTCTTTGCAGCCAAAGATGGAGAAGCGCTATACAGTCAACCAAAACAAGACCAGGAGCTGACTGTGGCTCAGATCATGAACTCCTTATTGCCAAATTCAGACTCAAATTGAAGACAGTAGGGAAAACCGCTAGACCATTCAGGTATGACCTAAATCAAATCCCTTATGATTGTACAGTGGAAGTGAGAAATAGATTTAAGGGTCTAGATCTAATAGATAGAGTGCCTGATGAACTATGGAATGAGGTTTGTGACATTCTACAGGAGACAGGGATCAAGACCATCCCCATGGAAAAGAAATGCAAAGAAGCAAAATGGCTGTCTGGAGAGGCCTTACAAATAGCTGTGAAAAGAAGAGAAGCAAAAAGCAAAGGAGAAAAGGAAAGATATAAGCATCTGAATGCAGAGTTCCAAAGAATAGCAAGAAGAGATAAGAAAGCCTTCTTCAGCGATCAATGCAAAGAAATAGAGGAGAACAATAGAATGGGAAAGACTAGAGATATCTTCAAGAAAATTAGAGATACCAAGGGAACATTTCATGCAAAGATGGGCTCGATAAAGGACAGAAATGGTCTGGACCTAACAGAAGCAGAAGACATTAAGAAGAGGTGGCAAGAATACACAGAAGAACTGTACAAAAAAGATCTTCATGACCCAGATAATCATGATGATGTGATCACTAATCTAGAGCCAGACATCCTGGAATGTGAAGTCAAGTGGGCCTTAGAAAGCATCACTATGAACAAAGCTAGTGGAGGTGATGGAATTCCAGTTGAGCTGTTTCAAATCCTGAAAGATGATGCTGTGAAAGTGCTGCACTCAATATGCCAGCAAATTTGGAAAACTCAGCAGTGGCCACAGGACTGGAAAAGGTCAGTTTTCATTCTGATCCCAAAGAAAGGCAATGCCAAAGAATGCTCAAACTACCGCACAATTGCACTCATCTCACATGCTAGTAAAGTAATGCTCAAAATTCTCCAAGCCAGGCTTCAGCAATCCGTAAACCATGAACTCTTTGATGTTCAAGTTGGTTTTAGAAAAGGCAGAGGAACCAGAGATCAAATTGCCAACATCCGCTGGATCATGGAAAAAGCAAGAGAGTTCCAGAAAAACATCTATTTCTGCTTTATTGACTATGCCAAAGTCTTTGACTGTGTGGATCACAATAAACTGTGGAAAATCCTGAAAGAGATGAAAATACCAGACCACCTAACCTGCCTCTTGAGAAATCTATATGCAGGCCAGGAAGCAACAGTTAGAACTGGACATGGAACAACAGACTAGTTCCAAATAGGAAAAGGAGTACGTCAAGGCTGTATCTTGTCACCCTGCTTATTTAACTTATATGCAGAGTACATCATGAGAAACACTGGACTGGAAGAAACACAAGCTAGAATCAAGATTGCCAGGAGAAATATCAATAACCTCAGATATGCAGATGACACCACCCTTATGGCAGAAAGTGAAGAGGAGCTAAAAAGCCTCTTGAAAGTGAGAGAGGAGAGTGAAAAAGTTGGTTAAAGCTCACCATTCAGAAAACGAAGATCATGGCATCTGGTCCCATCACTTCATGGGAAATAGATGGGGAAACAGTAGAAACAGTGTCAGACTTTATTTTTGGGGGCTCCAAAATCACTGCAGATGGTGACTGCAGCCATGAAATTAAAAGACGCTTACTCCTTGGAAGAAAAGTGATGACCAACCTAGATAGCATATTCAAAAGCAGAGACATTACTTTGCCTACTAAGGTCCGTCTAGTCAAGGCTATGGTTTTTCCTGTGGTCATGTATGGATGTGAGAGTTGGACTGTGAAGAAAGCTGAGCGCCAAAGAATTGATGCTTTTGAACTGTGGTGTTGGAGAAGACTCTTGAGAGTCCCTTGGACTGCAAGGAGATCCAACCAGTCCATTCTGAAGGAGATCAACCCTGGGATTTCTTTGGAAGGAATGATGCTAAAGCTGAAGCTCCAGTACTTTGGACACCTCATGAGAAGGGTTGACTCATTGGAAAAGACTCTGATGCTGGGAGGGATTGGGGACAGGAGGAGAAGGGGACGACAGAGGATGAGATGGCTGGATGGCATCACTGACTCGATGGACGTGAGTCTGAGTGAACTCCGGGAGATGGTGATGGACAGGGAGGCCTGGTGTGCTGCGATTCATGGGGTCGCAAAGAGTCGGACACTACTGAGAGACTGAACTGAACTAATTCACGTTTTATGGGAAAACTAACACAATATTGTAAAGCAATTATATTCCAATTTTTAAAAGCATTTTAATTAGAAAAATGTACGTTAAGTGTTTTACCTCAATTTGACACATACTTTTTCACTTTCTCACTTAAAAAACAATAGAGTTATCCATGGACCACTGTCTCATAACTTTACTTAGCAGAGGACCTCTTTTGTTCTTGCTCACCAGCACCCTTTCCAGTCTCTGTCAGTAGACTGTCTCTTTCTTCTGTTGAATCTATGCTGTTTAGTTTTAATGGAGCTGACTCTGAACCTTGTCCTTTCCTCCTCAACATATAATAGATATAAGAACCAGGCCTGGCCAATCAGATCATACATCTCCTGGACACAGTGATTGGTTTAATCAGAGGCATGTGACTTAAGCCAGTTCTCCCATGGAATTTTCTGCCAGAAACTCTTTTTCTAGGATTTCTAGACAAGTGAATGCATTTCACAAATGATGACTGTTTTCTCACCACTTGGAAAGAGCCTGCCCCCCAAATGGAAAGAGACAGAGTCCTGGTAACATTGTTTGGTTGCTAGTTCTAACAATGCCTGAAGCAAGTACTATTCTTGGACTTTTCAGTTATATGTGTTAATACCATTTTTTTTTTTTTTGGTTAAGCTAGTTTGAATGGTACTTCTGCCATCTACAATTTAAAAGCTTCCTGATATATCAGTCTCTCCATACTTGCCCGAGCCCCAGTAGCTTCCCACCAGGTGTTCATGGTTTCTTGATCCCTGGACATTTTCACACTATCTGTGGCATAAGCATGGTGATTTGCTGTCCAGGGTATATAGTGCATCTTCATTCTTCCTCCCAATGTGTTCATTTGATGTTTTCAAGATTTAATGCATGTGTGCATGCTCAATCATGTCTAAATTTTTGCAACTCTATGGACTGTAGCCCGCCAGGCTCATCTGTCCATGGGATTTTCCTTGCATTGAAGGTGGATTATTTACCACTAACCCATGGGGAAAACCCCCTGAAAATGCTAAGAGATGAGGTCATTGTGTCTACTGAGGAAGAAAGCATTATAATATATAGCTAAAGTTGAAAGTGAGTTTTAGGGATGCCAAAGACACTTTCCCCATCCCTAAGCTCTGAGCAAAAGACATAAAGTATATTGTGTGTTTAGAAGAATGGAATATTAGATGTGATCTAATTTTTAAACGGTAGAGGTATCACCTTCAAAAATCACACCTTATTTTGCATCAGAAGAGCATATGGTATGAAAGTAATTATACATCTTAAAGAACACAAATCCTTTCCTGTTAGCAAACTATGTTGAACAAATATTTTTAAATATTTACTCTGGGTATGTTACTGTTATGCTACAATGAGTGGGTGTTTAATGATATAAAAATTAGTATAACATTTTTTGCCTATAGTAGCAAATACTGTATACACACACACACACACACACACACACACACACACACACACACATATATATATATATATATATACTGTATATATGGGCTTCCCTGGTGACCTAGTGGTAAAGAATCTGCCTGCAATGCAGGAGACCTGAGTTCGAGCCCTGGGTCGGGAAGATCCCCCGGAAAAAGGAATGACAACCCACTCCAGTATTCTTGCCTGGAGAATTCCATGTACAGAGGAGCCTGATGGGTTCCAGTCCATGGGGCCACAAAGAGTCAGACATGACTTAGCTACTAAACAACAATAGCACACTGTATATATACACATATATACACACATACCGTATATAGACACATAATACATCACATATATGTATACACATATAGACACATAATACATCACATATATGTATACACATATAGACACATAATACATCACATATATGTATATATGAGTATATATGCATGTCTATATGTATATATACATGTTTAATATGAGCATGGTATGTGTGTGTGTATATATATATATATATATATATTTGTTGTTATTGTTCAGTGGCTAATTTGTGTCCAACTCTTTGTGACCCCATGGGCTGTAGCATACCAAGTTCCTCTGTCATCCACTCTCTTCTGGAGTTTGCTCAAATTCATATCATATATATATGTACATATATATACATATATATATAATTTTAAAAGGTATAAAAAGTGAGATAAGAAATTTTTTAAATTGTAAATAAAAACACTGGAGCCTCACCTTAACAGCTGTAACAAAATCAATTGTCACTAGTAAACTATCTTGGATTTTTTTCCCAAAGGAATTAAGATGTAGTAAGAACTCATTTAACCGAGATATTACTTAAAATAGGGATGATTAGCCAGCCCCCCAGGCCTATGCTGGAAAGGGGCTTGTATTCTTGAACAGGCAAAGTCGTGTTGTTTTTTTCTCTCCTGGTTGCTAGCCTTTTCTTCTACATCATGCTGTGTATTATTAAGTTCAAATCCTCATCTGCTACTTTAAAACCATTACCAGGACCACTTCTCCAGTTTATACATACTCAATCTCTGTTTTCTGACCACTCCACTGGAGCTTAGAAGCTACTACAGTTTCAGGACATCAAATGATTCTACAGAAATTTATCAAACCCTTGCACTTCCCTGACCATGGGAAATAGCACAAGAAATAAGACACAGTCCACACAGTTAAATGACAGTGGCATGAAACAAGGGAAGGGAAGGGTGGCGAAGGCTGCTGCAGAGGAATAAACAGTTTTGTGGAAACCAGGTAGAGGCATACCTAAGCCATGCAGAGAATAATAAGGGCTCCCCGGAGGAGAAGACAGAGTCAGAAATACTTAATCTTAAGTGATAAAGAAGCCTGTTGGGTGAAGTAGAAGAAAGATACTTCAGTCAGAGAGACCACCCTTAGACTTAAAGACACAAAACCATTTGATAGAATTGGACATGGCATGAGGTCTGTACGTCTGGAGATTAGATTACAAGAGGATATGTGGTTTTGTGGATAGAAAAGGCTGGAAAAAAGTTCTGGAGATATTTGTAAATCACTTTAAAAATGAGCTAAGGAGTTTTGACTTTATTGCAAAAACAATTGGTATATAGGGACTCAACGACTAGAATCCATCTGGAATAGAATTCAAGGGGTTTGTGAACTTAGATGGGAAATAAAATACATCTTTATTTTTACTGACTGTTATGTGAAATATAGTATTTCCTTCTGTCTTTTTCGCCTTGGGCTGCTGAAACAAAATACATAGACTGAATGGCTTAAAATCTCACAGATTTGGAGACTGGGTAGTCCAAGATCAAAATGACAGCAGATTTGATTCTTTTTTCTTCCAGGGAAAAAGATATTTAATTGAGAATTAGGAAGGAAGAAACATTAAAGAGCTTGGACTACTTTTCAAAATTAACTTATTTTAAAAAATTTTTATGGAGGATAATTGCTTTACAATGATGTGTTGGTTTCTGCTGTACAACAGTGTGAATCAGCCATAAATATACATGTATTTCCCCCTTCTTGAGCCTCCCTCTCACACTCATCCCCCAGATTTGACTCTTGATGAACACCCTCTTCCTGGCTTACAGATTGCCACTTTCTTGCTTTATTCACACACAGCAGAGAAAGAACTCTAGAGTCTTTCTCATCTCATAATGGCACTAATTCCATCATGGGGGCTCCACCTCATCACCTTCAGAGAATCAATTCCTAGGCAGGTTGATAAGAAGTCCAGAGTCCAGAGGAGGAGAAAGGATTTAGGGCTTTCAAAGTGGAGATAGGGATCTCTAATTCTCAAGGAGGAGAAAAGGACACACATCTTTTTTTCCTCTACATTCCTTAGTCTTAGTCACAGAAAACGTTTCTTTCTTTAAGGCCAGAACTGATGATTACACGACAAATAACTGTTTAAACTCTGTACTAAGGATTATACAACAACAATGTATCCTGGTTAAGGACAGTTTCTCTTTCCTGAAAACCTTCTGACTAATCTTGTTATTGTAAAAATGTAAATTGTGGGAGTGAGTCTTGTAAAATTTTCACAAACTTGAAACATTCTTTTGATTTATTGTAAAACTGATTTTAAAAAGTATATAACTCCCTTGCTAACACTAGTGAGGGAAGCACTCTCTGCCCCACTTCTGATGTCTATGTCAGAAGTTTTCTCTGTCCCTTTTCTTACTTTAATAAAACTCTGCTACACAAAAGCTCTTGAGTGATCAAGGCTGGTTCCTGGTCCCGAAGCTAAATCAGAGATCACGAATCCGACATTGTTCACGGTAAGCTATCAATCTCATCCAAATCCATCTGCCTCCTAAAGGCCTCACACTTGGATATCAAAAAGTTGAGAGTCAGGGCTCCAGTCCATGCATTTTGTGGGGAAGAGAAACATTGAGTCATAAAAATTTCAATTATGAATGTAGCTAACAAAATACAGTGAAACTAGCAATACTGTTCATGGGGTTCTCAAGGCAAGAATACTGAAGTGGTTTGTCATTCCCTTCTTCAGTGGACCACAATCTGTCAGACCTCTCCACCATGACCCACCCATCTTGGGTTGCCCTGAGGGCATGGCTTAGTTTCAGGGAATGGCAAACCACTTCAGTATTCTTGCCTTGAAAACCCCATGAACAGTATGAAAAGGAAAAATGATAAGATACTGTAAGAGGTACTCCCCAGGTCAGTAGGTGCCCAATATGCTACTGGAGATCAGTGGAGAAATAACTCCAGAAAGAATGAAGGGATGGAGCCAAAGCAAAAACAATACCCAGTTGTGGATGGAACTGGTGATAGAAGCAAGGTCTGATGCTGTAAAGAGCAATATTGCATAGGAACCTGGAATGTCAGGTCCATGAATCAAGGCAAATTGGAAGTGGTCAAACAAGAGATGGCAAGAGTGAACGTCGACATTCTAGGAATCAGCGAACTAAAATGGACTGGAATGGGTGAATTTAACTCAGATGACCATTACATCTACTACTGTGGGCAGGAATCCCTCAGAAGAAATGGAGTAGCCATCATGGTCAACAGAAGAGTCCAAAATGCAGTACTTGGATGCAATCTCAAAAACGACAGAATGATCTCTGTTCGTCTCCAAGGCAAACCATTCAATATCACAGTTATCCAAATCTATGCCCCAAGCAGTATCGCTGACGAAGCTGAAGTTGAATGGTTCTGTGAAGATCTACAAGACCTTTTAGGACTAACACCCAAAAAAGATGTCCTTTTCATTATAGGGGACTGGAATGCAAAAGTAGGAGGTTAAGAAACACCTGGAGTAACAGGCAAATTTGGCCTTGGAATGCAGAATGAAGCAGGGCAAAGACTAATAGAGTTCTGCAAAGAAAATGCACTGATCATAGCAAACACCCTCTTCCAACAACACAAGACAAGACTCTACACATGGACATCACCAGATGGTCAACACCGAAATCAGATTGATTATATTCTCTGTAGCAAAAGATGGAGAAGCGCTATACAGTCAACCAAAACAAGACCAGGAACTGACTTTGGCTCAGATTGTGAACTCCTTATTGCCAAATTCAGATTTATATTGAAGAAAGTAGGGAAGACCACTAGACCATTCAGGTATGACCTAAATCAAATCCCTTATGATTGTACAGTGGAAGTGAGAAACAGATTTCAGGGCCTAGATCTGATAGATAGAGTGCCTGATGAACTATGGAATGCGGTTCATGGCATTGTACAGGAGACAGGGATCAAGACCATCCCCAAGGAAAAGAAATGCAAAGAAGCAAAATGGCTGTCTGGAGAGGCCTTACAAATAGCTGTGAAAAGAAGAGAAGCAAAAAGCAAAGGAGAAAAGGAAAGATATAAGCATCTGAATGCAGAGTTCCAAAGAATAGCAAGAAGAAATAAGAAAGCCTTCCTCAGCGATCAGTGCAAAGAAATAGAGGAAAACAACAGAATGGGAAAGACTAGAGATCTCTTCAAGAAAATTAGAGATACCAAGGGAACATTTCATGCAAAGATGGGCTCGATAAAGGACAGAAATGGTCTGGACCTAACAGAAGCAGAAGACATTAAGAAGAGGTGGCAAGAATACACGGAAGAACTGTACAAAAAAGATCTTCATGACCCAGATAATCATGATGATGTGATCACTAATCTAGAGCCAGACATCCTGGAATGTGAAGTCAAGTGGGCCTTAGAAAGCATCACTATGAACAAAGCTAGTGGAGGTGATGGAATTCCAGTTGAACTGTTTCAAATCCTGAAAGATGATGCTGTGAAAGTGCTGCACTCAATATGCCAGCAAATTTGGAAAACTCAGCAGTTGCCACAGGACTGGAAAAGGTCAGTTTTCATTCTGATCCCAAAGAAAGGCAATGCCAAAGAATGCTCAAACTACCGCACAATTGCACTCATCTCACACACTAGTAGAATAATGCTCAAAATTCTCCAAGTCAGGCTTCAGCAATATGTGAACTGTGAACTTCCAGATGCTCAAGCTGGTTTTAGAAAAGGCAGAGGGACCAGAGATCAAATTGCCAACATCTGCTGGATCATCAAAAAAGCAAGAGAGTTCCAGAAAAACATCTATTTCTGTTTTATTGACTATTCCAAAGACTTTGACTGTGTGAATCACAATAAACTGTGGAAAATTCTGAAAGAGATCGGAATACCAGAGCACCTGACCTGCTTCTTGAGAAATCTATATGCAGGTCAGGAAGCAACAGTTAGAACTGGACATGGAACAACAGACTGGTTCCAAATAAGAAAAGGAGTACGTCAAGGCTGTATCTTGTCACCCTGCTTATTTAACTTATATGCAGAGTACATCATGAGAAACGCTGGACTGGAAGAAACACAAGCTGGAATCAAGATTGTCAGGAGAAATATCAATAACCTCAGATATGCAGATGACACCACCCTTATGGCAGAAAATGAAGAGGAACTAAAAATCCTCTTGATGAAAGTGAAAGAGGAGAGTGAAAAAGTTGGCTTAAAGCTCAACATTCAGAAAATGATCATGGCATCTGGTCCCATCAGTTCATGGGAAATAGATGTGGAAACAGTGGAAACAGTAACAGACTTTATTTTGGGGGGCTCCAAAATCACTGCAGATGGTGATTGCAGCCATGAAATTAAGACACTTACTCCTTGGAAGAAAAGTTATGACCAACCTAGATAGTATATTCAAAAGCAGAGACAGTACTTTGCCAACTAAGGGCCGTCTAGTCAAGGCTATGGTTTTTCCAGTAGTCATGTATGGATGTGTGAGTTGGACTGTGAAGAAGGCTGAGAGCCAAACAATTGATGCTTTTGAACTGTGGTGTTGGAGAAGACTCTTGAGAGTCCTTTGGACTTCAGGGAGATCCAACCAGTCCATTCTGAAGGAGATCAGCCCTGGGATTTCTTTGGAAGGAATGATGCTAAAACTGAAACTCCAGTACTTTGTCCACCTCATGCGAAGAGTTGACTCATTGGAAAAGACTCTGATGCTGGGAGGGATTGGGGGCAGGAGGAGAAGGGGATGACAGAGGATGAGATGGCTGGATGGCATCACTGACTTGATGGACGTGAGTCTGAGTGAACTCCAGGAGATGGTGATGGACAGGGAGGCCTGGCGTGCTGCAATTCATGGGGTCGCAAAGAGTCAGACATGACTGAGCGACTGAACTGAACTGAACTGAGCAATACTAGTCACCCTATTCTCAAAAGAAATTGGGTATTTTTATTTCATATTTCAGTTGTTACAGACACCTTAAAATGTTTATGCTAATCACATCTTCAAAATTTTGGTAATGTGACCCACAGTTACATCTTGTTATTAACAAAGAAGCACCTTGATAACTATCACAAATTTCTGAAAAAAATCAGTAACATATTTCAAAATAATTTGTGCTATAATTGTATGCATGTTGTTTGATTATTTTCAGACAACATTCCGGAAAGAGAATAATAAGTGCTGATATTTGGTCAGCTGCCAAATGTTCTACAGAACAAAGAGGGTTAATAACTTTGTATTAGAGATATTTTAGAGCCTTGATTTGTGGTTTTTAAAACTGCTAATACTGCAGAGTACAAAAACAGTGTGAAAATGAAGGCTCTCATGAGGAGGCTAAAGTTATTGTTTAGGCGAGAGAGACATGAGGAGGAATGAACAGAAACACTGGCAAAAAAGAGTGAGAAGAAGGAAGCTGTGGGAAGAAATGAGGAGGAGACAATGGGGCAGTGGAAACAGCACATGCAAAGCCCTACAGTGGGCAAGAGCTGGCTGTGTTCTAGGAGACAAAAGCAGAGCAATCTGGCTAGAAGTGAAGATTAGAGAGGAGTGTGGGATGGTGCGAGACTGCCAGGGTAGAAGGGCTGGGTCGTAAGATCATGGTGGCCTTGATAAGGAGATTGCACCTCACCCTGAGTAGAAGAGGAAGCTGCTTAGGAGGTCAGAGGAGTCAAAGTGATTTTATTTACCTTATAAAAAGTAAACTCTAACTGCTGTGATACGTGAGGATTGCAGACAAAATTAAATGGAAGTGGGACACTAAGAGATGATGATGGCTGGGACAGGGCAAAATGGTGGCAGAGAAGGAGGGGAAAGAGTAAATATGGTGTGATGGTTAATTTTATGTGTCAACTTGACTGGACTATGGTGCCCAGCTAATTGATCAAACATCATCTTAAGTTTTGCATGAGGGTGTTTTAGGAGGTGATTCAGTTCAGTTCAGTTCAGTTCCTCAGTCGTGTCCGAGTTTTTGCAACCCCATGAACTGCAGCACACCAGGCCTCCCTGTACGTCACCGAGTCCCGGAGTTTACTCAACTCATGTCCATTGAGTCAGTGATGCTATTCAACTATCTCATCCTCTGTCGTCCCCTTCTCCTCCTGCCTTCAATCTTTCCCAACATCAGGGTCTTTTCAAATAAGTCAGCTCTTCGCATCAGGTTGCCAGAGTATTGGAGTTTCAGCGTCAACATCAGTCCTTCCAATGAATATTAGTATGAGATTAGTATTTATTTATTTATTTATTTTCACACAATGGAATATGGAATATAACTCAACCATTAAAAGGAACAGAATTGGTTCATTTGCTGAGATGTGGATGGACCTACAGAGTGTTATACAGAAAGAGAAAAAGCAAATATTGTATGTTAACTCATATATGTAGAATCTAAAATAATGGTATAGATGATCTTAGTGGCAAAGCAGAAATAGAAACACAGGCATAGAGAACAGATATAGGAATACCAAGCAGGAAGTGGGGGTGGGGGCGGGAGGAATTGGGAGATTGGGATTAACATATATATACTATTGATACTATGTATAAAATAGGTAACAATTGAGAACATACTGTCTAGCACGGAAACTGTACTTAATGCACTGTGATGACCTGAATGGGAAGGAAGTTCAAAAGGGAGTGGATTATATGTAAATAGGTGGCTGATTCATTTTGTTGTGGTGTTGAAAGTAACACATTATAAAGCAACTGTACTCCAATAAAAATTAATTTTTAAAAAGAGATTAAAATTTAAATTGCAGGACTTTGAGTAAACCAGATCACCTTTAAGTATGTGGTTGGACCTCACCCAATCAGTTGAAGACCTGAATAAAATAAGATAGACCCTTCCCCAAGTAAGAGAGCATTCTCCAGTAGATAGACTGAACTCAAACTGGAACATTAGCCCTTCTGGTTCTCCAGTCTGCCAACCCATTCTGTAGATTTTGGACCTGTTAGCCTCCATAATTATGTGAGCCAATCCTTATAAAAATCTCTTTTTTCTCTGTGTGCATATACTATTGGTAGAACACTAATACATATGGTATGGTTACTAAATGTATAAAGGGACATCATCACATTAGGTATATGCATTTCTTAAAGAGGTATCTCATTTTAGAAATATTAACTAACATATGAAAAATCCACATTTTAGGAATCAGGAAAGTATGTCCACACTCAGCTTCAAATCGTCTACCTTCCAGGTTGTGGCTATCCTAGCACTCCGGGACTGCCTGCCTCTCAGTTCAGAGCCATCTTCCAGGTTTACTTCAACTACTTTATATTCAGTTTAAAATGAAGTTGCTTAGAAAATTTGAGTAAATAGAATGCCACCTGCAAAATGGTATCTCTCTTCACAGCTTTGGCATCCTGTTAGCTAAACCTTCCTTACCATGGATAAGCCCTTACCTGAGAGCAATCTCAAGTCATATAAAGTAATAGCAAACTGAATCATGCATCACTGACAAAATTTCCAGATCATTTCTAATGGCTTGGTCTTTGTATTATAATTCATCACAAGGCAAAGAAAGAGTAGCTGGATTTTCTGCTGAGGGCAAAATTTATAATGCCAATGACTAGAAAAAAGAAAAGAATGTGTCCTGATTGGTAGGACCAGTTGAATAGGTGAGAGAGGGAGAAGAGCATAAATCCAGAGCCCTCAAAATCTGTGTGAATACTCTACGCTTATTCTTTTTTCATCTCTCTCATACTAAGTTGGCTCATTTAGCAAATGAAAATGGAACTTTTTTAAAAGACAGAAATCTTCCCTTATGTTTCTGTAAGGAGCTGAAAGAGGGAAAGATCTGCAAGGCAGTGCTGAGTCACCGCTATTATAAGCAGGGTCCCCTTCACCATTGTTCCAGCTTCGGCTTATGCCTTCAGAAACAAGCATTTCTCCCTTCACCAAATAGAGTTAAACTGGCAGTTGCTGAATTTGGGTGAGAAAAGTCGCTTTGCCCTACTCTTGCGATATTGACTACAGCTCGGCTGACAGTGGGGAGACAGGTCTATTTCAGTGACTCGAGCAGATCGGAAGTCCATGATGACACCAGGCAACATTCCGCTCCTCCAGGAAACCCTCCTCTTTGGGATTTGGTCATGTAGTGGACTCCTGAGAAATAACACAGGGAAGAATTTATCACAAGTTGGGATGTAAAGAGTGAAAAAGAGAGAGAAATTGAAGATGACTGTTTGGTTGTGAGTCTGAGAATTTAGAAGGATGCTGGCGGCAAGGAAGACAGATGGAATTGTGTGATCTCAGGGACATCTGACATTAGATAAACAACTTGGCTGTTTGCCTCTTTAAGCCCCATTTATTACTACTTAGACTGAATTGATTTTTGCATGGCAAATATTGACTCATCTTTCAAAAGTCCCAGCTAAAATGTCACCTCTGTAGAAAAGCCTTTCAGCAATCCCTAGGCATTTCGTTGCCTCTCCAGAGCCCACAGAGTGCACAGCGTATGCACTGTTCATGCTGCTGTATCTCCCATGCTGTAAGTTGCTTCTTACACATTTTGTCTCTGTGACCAATGAGTCAGCATGACACGGTGAAAAGAGCACTGCTTTGGTATAGACAGACTTGGTTCCAGTCACAGCTCTGTCACTATAGCATAGAGAACCCAAAGGTAATTTGTTACATGTAACATGGGGACACTAGCAGTTCTGTGGGACTGTGGTAAAGATTAAACTAGAAACATACCCCAGAGCTTGGCACAAAGGCGGCACTTAATTCATGCTCTTCCTCCCTCTTTATCTTGTTACATCATGTGCCACAGTTCAGTGCAAGACTGATGGATCACCCAACATCAAAACCCAGAATGACCATGACAAGTGATTAGGATGAGTTGCACTCAAGATCTGGAGAAGGAAATGGCAGCCCACTCCAGTGTTCTTGCCTGGAGAATCCCAGGGACGGCAGAGCCTGGAGGGCTGCCGTCTATGGGGTCGCACAGAGTCGGACACGACTGAAGAGACTTAGCAGCAGCAGCAGCAGCATTCCAGATCACCATACATGCATAAAAGCAGTTAGGATATCTCCACAGAGTACATGTTGTGTCATCTGTCTTCATTTTATAACAGTCGCACTTGCCATTCCAGAATTATGGGACTGTCTTGCAGAAAGGTGGAGTGGTACATGACCCTGGGGTAACAACACAATGCACTTCCAGATCCTAGTGCTCAATGCACTTCCAGATCCTAGTGCTCAGTGCACTTCCAGATCATAGTGTTCAATGCACTTCCAGATCATAGTGCTCAATGCACTTCCAGATCCTAGTGTCCCATGTCCTTCAAAGTAACTGCCCTTTGAACCATGCACAGTCACCAGACAGGGACTGTGAACACCTGATTCTCAACATGTAGGATGGGAGTCTTATTTAATTTTTACGTGACTTAATTGCCAAGCGTCTAAAGCTTAATGAGCTGTGCTATATAAACATTTTGTAGATTTAACACTGGTTAGCTGTCATTTTGATGCCAGCAAAGTTTTAGGGGATAAAATGGTACCTGACCAACATCAAATGACTTTTTGACTGCAAGAAATTCGACACGTGGAAAAGTTCTGTATGTGAGGACAAAAAAGGAAAATAAAAGTGGATTTGAAAGATTTAAAACAAGGAAGGAAGTGGGTTCTTGAGATCCCTGGTTCCTAGCACAGTATAGATCCCCAATAAATGTTTTTTGAAAGAGTAAATTGGTCCACTGTGTCCCTACGCTCTATGAAGTCACCTTTTCTTATAGTCACCGTGCAGGTCTTTATCTGTCCATCTTTTTCACACTGCGAAATACTCAAAAACAGTAGACCATTAATACTTGGACCAACAGAATCTCCCTGCTACTCAGCAACCCTTCATGGCTCTCTGCCTTGTGGCCACTTGCTGGGATGGGCTTCTTGCTCTCCTTGTGGCTGTTTCTGAGTCGTGTGACTAGTTCCAGTCACAGAGTTACAAGTAGTAGTAGTTTCCTAATATAAGCAAATACGTGCCCGTGTGAGACCTCAGATTCTTTCTTTCATTGTCACAATTGGTAATACTCAACATGGTCAATGGCTTGTGTCCTTGAGAGAATACAGAGCAGAGCTCCCATCTCCCAGCTACAATCTAGGAGGGACAAGTTAAGTAGTTAAGAATATATGTTAGCTGATTTAAGCCACTAAGATATGGTGGATGTTCATTATTGTAGCCTAATCTCACCTGTTCTGACGGATAGAGGCAGCAATGAATAGAAATGTCTGGCAGTATATTCAATAAAAGGCAATTATCAGGAGGCATGTTAAATAAATCAAATTTACAGTATTTTGCTATTTAGGAAGAGTTACATAAGTATTCTGTCATTAGCATTTCATAATCCCATGACATGGCCAAGAGAGGGATATGATTGCTGTCTTATAGATGGGGCAACTAAAACTGGCAGTTGATATCCCTGAGAAATTTAGCAAGTCATACAAAATTTTTCAGAGTAAGGAGAAGAATCCATGGGTTTTGCCTTTCAGATAGTTGACCTTTGACAAAAGCACACAGGAAATAGTAGAAATATATAATTCACATTGATAAAACTCCTACTCTTGAGAAGCTTACAATTTCACAGGGAGCAAAACAAATTGAAATAGTTGTAAAGCAGCATTGAAAGCTTTGGCTTTGTTTAAGTTCTAAATTATAGGTATAAGGGAGTAAACTATAGAAGATCAATTTGAAACTATAGAAGATTAATTTGAAATATAAGAGTCAGGCAGAATTCTGCATAAAAAGATGAGATTTGAGATCAGATATATAGCATTTAATCTGAGAGAATTTGCTCTAATGAAACTACAAATTATATATTATATTAGACAATTTGTTAATTCTTACTCATATTTCAAGACTCAGCTCAGATGCCAGCACTGGCTGAGAGATCTCTCCTGACTGTCCCCATCTGCTTAGCGACTCCTCTTGCCATGGCACTTAACTTCTTCTGCTAGCACTCCATTGCATTGTTGTTGCTCTTCAGTTGCTCAGTTGTGTCCCACTCTTTGAGACGCCATGGACTGTAGCACGCCAGGCTCCTCTGTCCTTCACCATCTCCCAGAGTTTGCTCAAAGTCACATTCATTGAGTCGGTGACGCCATCCAAACATCTCATCCTCTATGGTCCCCTTCTCCTCCCGCCTTCAATCTTTTCCAACATCAGGATCTTTTCTAATGAGCCAGCTCTTCTCATCAGGTGGCCAAAGTATTGGAGCTTCAGTTTCAGCATCAGTCCTTCCACTGCCATAAAATTACCCATTTAATTGTCTACCAGTGAGTTGCTGATTAGATCCTAAATTCAGTAATCTATTAGACCCTAGGATAGTAAAGGCAGGGACAAAGTGTTTGTTGCACACCCAGCATCTAATGCTGAGGTTGACAGTTCAGTTGTTACTTAGTTGCTAAGTACACCAAGCTCCTCTGTCCATAGGATTTCCCAGGCAGGAATATTAGAGTGGGTTGCCATTTCCTTCTCCAGCAGATCTTCCTGACCCAGGGATCAAACCCATGTCTCCTGCATTGGCAGACAGATTCTTTACCACTGAGCCACCAGATTTGGTAGTCACACAATAGTATTTGCAAAATGGACTGATTGTGTCTCCCCAAAGTTTTTGTGTTGAAGCCTAATCCCCGATGTGATGGTATTAGGAGGTGGGAACTTTGAATGGTGCTTAGATCATGAGGGCGGAGCCCTCGTGAATGGGATTCGTGTGAAAAAGGGCCCCTCAGAGTTCCCTCAGTCTTTGCGCAAAAGAAGAAGTCAGCAGTCTGCCATCCAGATGAGGGTCTTCCCCAGAACCGAACCAAGCTGGCTTCTTGATCTTAAACTTTTAGCCTCCCGAACTGTGAGAGAGAAATTCCCACTGTTTATAAGAAGTTTATGATGTCCTCTTACAGCAGCCTAAACTGACTAGGACAGTTTGTGAGTAGAAATTGCAGTATTTTTCAATGGCCCAGAGACAATTCTGTTAACATTGAGAATACTTTGCAGATTAACTAATCCCAAAACATCGTGGTCATTGCTTATACCACCTCTGCCCTTGAGGAATGTACACAGAGCTTGTCAGTGGGAGAACAGAAGTACTCCAGTACTGCTAGAGTTCGAAAGAGACACCCATTTGGGCTCTGAGTTGATAATGACACACACATATGGTCTGACAACTCAGAAGTGATTTTTATATTGGGTGAATGTGGCTAAATAGAGACAAGGGAAAGAGGCATATTTTCCCACCAGACCAGAAAGCAGAAGGGATCCCCTATTATACACCTACTGACTAAACTGGTCCTGACAGTGCAGGGACCATTAATAAAGGTTTTCTAGCCTGTCATATGCTTGTGTGGGCTTAAAAGCCCTGTTCCCCTAGGGCCATTGGAAAAAAGGCTGGATCTGTTACAACATACGCATCTGTCAGGCAGACGTTGGCTGCTTGCCACTGGAAATGCCAGGCCTGGCTGCTGACTTGACCGATGGGGCAGAAGCTGTGCACAACTGTGGTTTGGAAAGAAGTTGGGAGAGGAAGATAGTTCCTACGAGCAAAGAGAAAAGTGTGGAACAGGACAACTTGATAATGATTTTTTTAAAAGACATTTAATAAGTGATTCATCTGTGCTCTGAGAGGCATGTGTTTGGCCATGTATAATACTCATCACTTTATTTTAAAGTGAGTGCTGTATCTCTCTCCCTGATCCTCAATTTCTTCATCTTGATAAGGAATAAAATGCCTTTCGAGGTAATGCCATTCAATGTGAGGACTCAGGATTCTTGGATGAGAAAGGCTAATCTTTAACCACTTGCTCTTTGGCCTCCTGTGCCGTTTCATGGTGAGGGCACAAATCTGAAAGAACTGGCCAAGAGAAGCGAGAAGGAAGAAGGCTAGAGAGGGAGAGGAGATTTTGTTGTTGTGAGAAGCATTTTATTTCATCTCTGCCTGTTCTGCTCTGAAATCGTCTTAGTACCTCCTAATATTTCATTATTCAGCTCTTTCTGCATTTACAGAAAAGTATACAAGATTTAATGGAGTCCCCTGACTTTTTCCTTTGAAATATTTATGGGTCTTTAGCAGCTTCTTTCATGCTCACCTTCTCCTCCATCAGGGAGGAGACCTTGGAGGAGACAGCTGAGCGGAAGCAGTGCGGGAGATGTGTGTGTGTGACGGGGGCTTTCTCCCAGCGCCAGGAGCAGAAAGAAAGTCCTCACCCCGCAAGGAGCTTGCCTGCCTCCACCAGATCTGAAAGAAAGGCAGTGAGGAACGGCACATTCTGGGAAGTGGATTTTGACTCTACCTATGTCTGCCCCTCTCGCCCACCCCTCCACTAGACACGAGTCAACAGGGATCAAATAATGAGAAACTGCCTCCATGAAAGCGCTTAGTGAAGAGTCAGCAAACACGATAAAACAGGAATGGGCCTCATGCTTCTCAAAATGGCATCTTTGCATCACCACCTTGGGGCCCCTGCTCCACCCTCAGACGCTCTCACCCAGGTCCGCTTTCTACTCGCATCCATCTATTGCCTCTCAGTCACAGGAGTAACATAGCATCACATAGTGACACAGCAGGGACCCTTGATGGTTTTAATCTTGGTTTACTGAAGTGAAAACAAACAAACAAAAAAATATGTATATATTTATCATTGTTCAATCAGTAAATCCTGTCCAACTCTTTGCCGTCCCATGGATTGGAACATGCCAGGCTTCCCTGCCCTTCAGTATCTCCCAGAGTTTGCTCAAATTCATGCCCATTGAATCTGTGATGTTATTTAACCATCTTATCCTCTGCGGCCCTCTTTTCCCTTTGCCTTCAGTCTTTCCCAGCATAAGGGTCTTTTCCAATGAATCAGCTCTTCTTTCACATCAGGTGGTCAAAATGTTTGTGCTTCAGCTTCAGCATCAGTCCATCCAGTGAATACTCAGGGTTAATTTCCTTTAGAAATGACAGATTTCTTTGCAGCCCAAAGGACTCTCAACAGTCTTCTCCAACATCACAGTTCAAAAGCATCAATCCTTTCTTTGGCGCTCAACATTTTTTATAGTTCAGCTCTCACATCTGTACACAACTGCTCGAAAAACCATAGCTTTAACTGTATGGACCTTTGTCAGTAAAGTGATATCTTTACTTTTTAATACAGTGTCTCGGCTTGTCATGGCTTTCCTTCCAAAGAGCAAGTATCTTTTGATTGCATGGTTACAGTCACCATCTGCATGATTTTGGAGCCCAAGAAAATAAAATCTGCCTCTGTTTCCACTTTTTCCTCTTCTATTTGCCTTGAAGTGATGGGACTGGATGCTATGGTCTTCATTTTTTGAATGTTGAATTTTAAGCCAGCTTTTATACTCTCCTCTTTCACCCTTATCAAGAGGCTCTTCAGTTCCCCTTTATGCCATTAGAGTGGTATCATCTGCATATCTGAAGTTGCTGATGTTTCTCCCAGCAATCTTGATTTCATCTTGTGATTCATCTAGCCCAGCATTTCGCATGACATGCTTTGCATATAAGTTAAATAAACAGGGTGACAGTATACAGTCCTGTCGTACTCCTTTTCCAATTTTAAGACAGTCAGTTGTTCCATGTAAGGTTCTAAGTGTTGCTTCTTGACCCGTACACAAGTCTCTCAGGAGACAGGTAAGGTGCTCAGGTATTACCATCTCTTTAAGAATTTTCTACAGTTTGTTGTGATCCACACAGTCAAAGGTTTTAGCATAGTCAATGAAGCAGGAGTAGCTGTTTTTCTGGAATTCCTTTGCTTTCTCTATGATCCAGCGAATTTGACAATTTGATTTGTAGTTCCTCTGCCTTTTCTGGCTTGTACCATCTGGAGGTTCTCAGCTCATGTACTATTGAAGCCTAGCTTGAAGGATTTTGAGCATAACCTTACTAGCATGTGAAATGTAATCCTACTGCCTGCCTGTCAGGCATGAATCCTTTTCTAGAGCAAAGTCTCCCTCTTTTAATAGCTGTCCTTTTCAGAGTACTTATTGTGTTTCAGGTACCATAACTATCTTCTCAAACAAATCCTCTTTGAGAGAGAAGGAATCTGAGGATGAGCAAAATCAAGTAACTTCAAGCTTCTTTTGGATGAGCCAAGATTTGAAACTCACTCTAATTCCAAGGAGCAGTGGCTGCGCAGGCGCAGGAGGGCCTAGAGGAGCTATTCCACGTTCAAGGTCAGGAGGGGCAGCAGTGAGGAGATGTCCCTCATCCAACGTAAGGAGCAGTGGCTGCGCTTTGCTGGAATGGCTGCTAAGAGATACCCCACGTCCAAGGCAGGAGAAACCCAAGTAACATGGTAGGTGCTGCAAGAGGGCATCAGAGGGCAGACACACTGAAACCATACTCACAGAAAACTAGCCAATCTAATCACATTAGGACCACAGCCTTGTCTAACTCAGTGATACTAAGCCATGCCCTGTGGGGCCACCCAAAATGGACAGGTCATGGTGGAGAGGTCTGACAGAATGTGGTCCCACTGGAGAAGGGAATGGCAAACCACTTCAGTATTCTTGCCTTGAGAACCCCATGAACAGTATGAAAAGGCAAAATGATAGGATACTGAAAGAGGTACTCTCCAGGTCAGCAGGTGCCCAACACGCTACTGGAGATCATTGGAGAAATAACTCCAGAAAGAATGAAGGGATGGAGCCAAAGCAAAAACAATACCCAGTTGTGGATGTGACTGCATAGGACCTGGAATGTCAGGTCCATGAATCAAGGCAAATTGGAAGTGGTCAAACAAGAGATGGCAAGAGTGAACGTCGACATTCTAGGAATCAGCGAACTAAAATGGACTGGAATGGGTGAATTTAACTCAGATGACCATTATATTTACTACTGCGGGCAGGAATCCCTCAGAAGAAATGGAGTAGCCATCATAGTCAACAAAAGAGTCTGAAATGCAGTACTTGGATGCAATCTCAAAAACGACAGAATAATCTCTGTTCATTTCCAAGGCAAACCATTCAATATCACACACAGTAATCCAAGTCTATGCCCCAACCAGTAATGCTGAAGAAGCTGAAGTTGAATGGTTCTATGAGGACCTACAAGACCTTTTAGAATTAACACCCCCAAAAGATGTCCTTTTCATTATAGGGGAATGGAATGCAAAAGTAGGAAGTCAAGAAACACCTGGAGTAACAGGCAAATTTGGCCTTGGAATGCAGAATGAAGCAGGGCAAAGGCTAATAGAAGAAAAGAAAATGCACTGGTCAAAGCAAACACCCTCTTCCAACAACACAAGAGAAGACTCTACACATGGACATTACCAGATGGCCAACACCAAAATCAGATTGATTATATTCTTTGCAGCCAACAATGGAGAAGCTCTATACAGTCAGCAAAAACAAGACCAGAAGCTGACTGTGGCTCAGACCATGAACTCCTTATTGCCAAATTCAGACTCAAATTGAAGAAAGTAGGGAAAACCACTAGACCATTCAGGTATGACCTCAATCAAATCCCTTATGATTCTACAGTGGAAGTGAGAAATAGATTTCAGGGACTAGATCTGATAGATAGAGTGCCTGATGAACTATGGACTGAGGTTCGCAACATTGTACAGGAGACGGGATCAAGACCATCCCTGTGGAAAAGAAATGTAAAAAAGCAAAATGGCTATCTGGGGAGGTCTTACAAATAGCTGTGAAAAGAAGACAAGTGAAAAGCAAAGGAGAAAAGGAAAGATATAAGCATCTGAATGCAGAGTTCCAAAGAATAGCAAGGAGAGATAAGAAAGCCTTCCTCAGCGATCAATGCAAAGAAATAGAGAAAAACAACAGAATGGTAAAGACTAGAGCTCTCTTCAATAAATTAGAGATACCAAGGGAATATTTCACGCAAAGATGGGCTCAATAAAGAACAGAAATGGTATGGACCTAACAGAAGCAGAAGATATTAAGAAGAGTTGGCAAGAATACACAGAAGAACTGTACAAAAAAGATCTTCAAGACCAAGATAATCACGATGGTGTGATCACTCACCTAGAATCAGACATCCTGAAATGTGAAGTCAAGTGGGCCTTAGAAAGCATCACTATGAACAAAGCTAGTGGAAGTGATAGAATTCCAGTTGAGCTATTTCAAATCCTGAAAGATGATGCTGTGAAAGTGCTGCACTCAATATACCAGCAAATTTGGAATTCAGCAGTGACCACAGGACTGGAAAAGGTCAGTTTTCATTCTGATCCCAAAGAAAGGCAATGCCAAAGAGTGCTCAAACTACCACACAATTGCACTCATCTCACAGGCTAGTAAAATAATGCTCAAAATTCTCCAAGCCGGGCTTCAGCAATATGTGAACCATGAACTTCCAGATGTTCAAGCTGGTTTTAGAAAAGTCAGAGGAACCAGAGATCAAATAGCCAACATCTGCTGGATCATGGAAAAAGCAAGGGAGTTCTAGGAAAATATCTATTTCTGCTTTATTGACTATGCCAAAGCCTTTGACTGTGTGGATCACAATAAACTGTGGAAAATTCTGAAAGAGATGGGAATACCAGACCACCTGACCTGCCTCTTGAGAAACCTATAGGCAGGTCAGGAAGCAACAGTTAGAACTGGACATGGAACAACACACTGGTTTCAAATAGGAAAAGGAGTGTGTGTCAAGGTGGTATACTGTCACCCTGCTTATTGAACTTATATGCAGAGTACATCATGAGAAAGGCTGGGCTGGAAGAAGCACAAGCTGGAATCAAGATTGCTGGGAGAAATATCAATGACCTCAGATATGCAGATGACACCACCCTTATGGCAGAAAGTGAAGAGGAACTAAAGAGCCTCTTGATGAAAGTGAAAGTGGAGAGTGAAAAAGTTGGCTTAAAGCTCAACATTCAGAAAACGAATTCATGGCATCTGGTCCCATCACTTCATGGGAAATAGATGGGGAAACAGTGGAAACAATGTCAGACTTTATTTTTCTGGGCTCCAAAATCACTGCAGATGGTGACTGCAGCCATGAAATTAAAAGATGCTTACTCCTTGGAAGAAAAGTTATGACCAACCTAGATAGCATATTCAAAAGCAGAGACATTACTTTGCCGACCAAGGTCCATCTAATCAAGGCTATGGTTTTTCCTGTGGTCATGTATGGATGTGAGAGTTGGACTGTGAAGAAAGCTGAGCGCCAAAGAATTGATGCGTTTGAACTGTGGTGTTGGAGAAGACTCTTGAGAGTCCCTTCGACTGCAAGAAGATCCAACCAGTCCATTCTGAAGGAGATCAGCCCTGGGATTTCTTTGGAGGGAATGATGCTGAAGCTGAAACTCCAGTACTTTGGCCACCTCATGCGAAGAGTTGACTCATTGGAAAAGACTCTGATGCTGGGAGGGATTGAGGGCAGGAGGAGAAGGGGACGACAGAGGATGAGATGGCTGGATGGCATCACGGACTCGATGGACGTGAGTCTGAGTGAACTCCGGGAGTTGGTGATGGACAGGGAGGCCTGGCGTGCTGTGATTCATGGGGTCCCAAAGGGTCGGACACGACTGAGTGACTGAACTGAACTGAACTAATTCCAAAACCCAAGCCTTCTTCATTTTTCTCCCTTTTTTTGATAAAAGTGAGCTCAAACCCTTAGTGTTATATAAAACAAACAAATGTTTTTCAAGCAGAATATAGATACCCTAATTTTAAGCTTGGAGGATTCATGAATAACTCCAATTAAATAGGTTAAAAATAGAGATTATAAATTAAATAAAAACCATAATAATTATTCATTGTAAGCTTATATAAATATCATATAATCAGATATAAATGGAAAAATCCCTATGGGAAGGAATTATTAAACTGTATTTATATGGGTAAAGGAAAAGCTTCATAAGACTTAGAGATGAGATAATATATATGCAAGATAAGAAAACAGTGTCTAGAAAAAATAAATAATTTTTATACTGTTTTTTATACCCTAAAATTGTCCTCCCTTTTCCTAGGAATTCTCTACTTAACATAATCTATAATCAAATTACATGATATTAATATAACATCTCTGTGTATTCACTGAATATGCATTTATTGAGCAATGATAACTAATATTTATTAAGTACTTATTATGGTTTCAGCACTGTTCTAAGTATTTTATATTTATTGCCTCATTTAATCCTCACATTGATATGAAGTCCACATTATTTTATTCCCATATACAGAAAAGCACAGAAAGGCACAGAGGTTATGAAACCTTCCCAAGGCCACTCAGCACATGGCAGAAACAGAAATCAAACACAGAAAGTCTGTTTCCATACTATAAAAGATACATCTAACATTTTCCCACACATTCACAGATGTATCTTTTTGTAGGAAATGTATTTCCAGATCTCAACCTTTAATCCAGTATCCTTCACTACTTCTCAAGTGTCAGGCACTGAACTAGGCCATTAGATGACAATGGTACACACAGCTCTCTCTTAAGGACCTCATAGTCTCAAAGGAAATAAAAACCTGGGATCAGACTTCTCACCCACGACCTCTGACCCAAGCCCCCCAAATATCCTGCATTCTGTTAAGATTTCAGTGAAGGCAGGTCCCAGAAACCCAGAAAAATATATATCTACTCCCTAAAAAGAAGCTAATGTTGAACTGCTACAGAATTGTGTAGAGATGCAAAATCAGTATAAAAAAGCATTAGAGTATTTTACACTATTCCCCTATAACACACCTCCTGAGGTAGAAAAGTAAAAATTGACATGAAGTCTAAAACCGAGCTCTGATTTTATCTGAGAAACCATTTGGCCTGCTTGTCCCAATATGCTGAAAAGGCAGTTCTGCCTGGCCATGTAAAAATAAAGATTTCCCCCAACTCAGTTCTGTAGGGAGCGGGTAGGACTCCTGCCTTAACTACTGAGATAAGAGAAGCAGAAATGAGAAATGAAACAGCAGGTTAGATGAAATTGGTGCAGGGCCAGAGGCAAAGTCCCTGTCCCTCACTGCTATGGATTTTTTTCCCCTTTAAAAAAGTTAACGTTCTTTGCAGGGGCTTTAAAACATAAAATGATATTGCATAATCATCCCAGCTGGGATAGAGGTTTGATAGTCTTCCTTGCCGCCTCAATTAAGTAGATCATCTGGCAATTTCTCTGCAAAGGTCAAATGAGTAGAACCCTCCAATTTCCCCATCTCTAAGGCCTGAGATGGAGCTGAACATAAGCATCAGGCATCCTCTGCAAATGCCCCACTGTGTCAGAATCTGATAAAATACAACAGGATTAGGGTCCAAAAGAGGGACATGAGAGTGAAACAAAACTGAATGCAGAATGCCAGCTTCTTCCGTAAAGTATCTCCATCTCACAAAATCAGCACACTTATGCTTCAATACCGTCTCACTGACAAACTGGTGATGACCTCATTTTCTGCTCTCATTTAAGTTAAAATATTCATTGGCAAATTGTACCTGTAGCCTGTCTCTACATATCATTAGCAACCATTTTATATCCTCTGGATCTCTCTGGTCCTTTGTTTTCAGTGAAATATATCTAATACTACATACTTCCTTAGATTACTGTGACAATAACATGAAACAGTATATGTAAAAATGTTAACAACATAGTTGTCTGGATGTGGTTGGTCTATTGCAAAAATGGTTGCAGTTTTTGAGCCCCTCATGTGCCTGTGTCCTTTGTAATATGACTTTGGAGCTTCTTCCCTTAAGAGGTGGAGGCTATTTCCCAATCTGGGCATCTGGACTGGCCATGTACTTACTTTGGCTAATAGAATGTAACAGAAGAGATGGTGCATCTTACAGGCTTTTGTTCTCTTTATTGTCTCCTGGCTTTTGCTGTAAATAAGCCTAGGTGACCCTGTTGGAAGGATGTCACAGAAACATGAAGAACCAAAGCTGTCTTAAACCACGCAAGAGAGAGCCTACAGCCAGTCCCCAACCTTGAGGGAATCCATCCAACTTCAGCAGAGCCTTTACCCAGATTACTGGAGTTGCGTGACTGAAGCCAACTGAGACCAGAAGAAGCACCCATAGGCTCCAGAGCAATAGTAAATGCTTGCTGGACTTCCCTGATGGTCTAGTGGTTATTTCTTGCTTCCACTGCAGGAGGCTCAGGTTCAATTCTTGGTTGTAGAACTAAGATCCTGGATGCTGCTCAGCACAGCCAAAATAAATAAATTTTAAAAAATGGTTGCTGTTTTAAGCCATTAGGTTTGGGGACGATTTATTATGAAGCAGGAGCTTAGCAATATCCTAAGCCTTAACTTGATCCTCAGGGTCAGAAGACATAGGAGTAGAGCCCAGGCTTATGCAACTTCATAATATCCCAGCTTCACACCTGGGATGTTAGTTTAAAAAATGTACTTTTCTAGGACCTATTTCAGTTTAAATAAGAAATTAGAAGTAAAGGGACATTAGATTTGCATGTTTAATAAGCTCCTCAGATGATTCTTAATCACCAATAAGAACAAATGCTCTAAGACAGCCCTTTTCCCTCTTGAAAGTACATGCCACACTTTGAATAAACTTCTGTTTATCTGGAGTCATAGAACTACAACTTCAAATTTAACATCTCTTTCAACTGAGTTATGGAGTAAAACCTTTAAAACTATGCAATAGTTTACAAACACACACCTTTACACACAAAATTTCATGAACCAGACTTTGGCAAGAGTGAGTGGCAAGGTTCAAAGGCCCTGTTGTAAAGCTTGGCTGCATATTGGAATCACCCCAGGGAGCCTTAAAAACTGAGCTGAGTCTCAGCCCCAGAAATTCTAATTTCATGGTATATGGTATGGACTGGTCACTGGAATTTTTTAAACATCATCAGATAACTCCAATGTGTAGCCAAGTTTGAGAACCACAACTCTCAATTCTACCACACAGCACCATTTCCAGGTAATAAGAAAAAAATTTTAATAAATCAAACAAAACAGGTGTGTGTCTCATGGCCATTAAGATTCCCTGTGATGGTCCAAATTACCTACTCTTCAGGAAGCCTTGTAGCTCAGCTGACATCATTTATCAGCAACCTGGAAGGAATGGTGGGACATGGTAATCTGGCCAGATACTTCTTAAATTGCTAGTACATTAAATTCTCCCATGAGATTGGATGATTTGGCCATTGATATTCTACACATTTTTTTTTTACAACTATGCACTTATTCTAGGAGTATTTTTCCCAGTACATTAAGTGTATTGTCAATTACTGTGACTGGAGCACATATTTGGTGAGGAATCTTAGTTTGAACAAAGAGCAATCCTTCCATAGCCTTGGATGGTTTTGATCTTTGTTGACAATGGCCAACTCTACAAATATCATCATGAGTAGATGCCTTGTTTAATTAAAGCGTCAATACTATCATTAATGTAGGATGCTAATGTGATATGCAGACTCATACCACCCCCTTCCCTTATTACTTGAAATCCAGATTAATATAATTTCTTAAAATAAGCAAGGATGGGAGGAAAAAAAACATGGCACATGGGTTGATGCTTAACATTTTTGTTGATTTGTTGTCTGCTAACTAAGCATTTTTAAAGCTATGATTTTAATTACTCAATCAAGCATAGCCTGAAACAGTTCTTCTTCTATTGGACTGGTTCTTTCCTGCTGAGTCTTGATTGTGAAATAGGAATTTAAAGAAATCAATGCTCATAATTGCCTTACCTGTGATGATTATGTCAATATAACCACCAAAAAATATAAGTATTGAACACTTACTATATTCTAGAGATTGTACTAAGGTCTTTATAAGCATTGGCTTTTTTATTTAACTAAAGTTGCCTTGTAAGGTAGAGCTATTATTGTTATCATTACCTGAGTTAAGGGAACTTTATGGGGATTATTTAACTTTTTTGTTCTTTAGCTTCTTTGTATTTTATATAAGAAGAAGCTAAAGAATAAAAAAAGCTAAATAATCTCTACAAAGGTCCCTCAATGAGTAAGTAAATAAATGCAGTGAAGTCAAGACTGGATCTTTGGCTGACAGACTCAACCACTAGACTATATTGTTACATGTGGCATGCAATACACTGTGGCAGAATCATTATGTGCAGAGTGGGGTGTAAACTTAGAGAAATTTCCAAATCCTGTTTTGTTTCATGGTTGAAAAAATAAAATCTCAGAAAGATAAAGTGATTTGTTCCAGGTCATGGCACAAGTTTCTGGCAGCAATAAAATTAGAATCCATGATTCCTCAGAAAATGTTCTTATACCTCTACATTAAAAAAAAAAAAGAATTTTAAAATTTGAATTATTATCCATAAAACACAGGTTCCAGGAATGTTTTCATATTCTAACATATATGCAAAATGATTAGCTCAGTTCCTAGTACACAGTTGGTACTCAAAAATATTAATACTTCCTTTGGCATTTCCACTAAGATGCTTTCTCTCTTTATTAATTAGTCAGAAGAATTTAAACAATACACTTGACCTATATGCTACACACTGTTAAAATTCACTCTTCTTATCTTCTCCTGATTACTCGCCACCTCTGAAAAGATCACTTTCAGTCTTCTTTCAGTCTTCTTTTCCTTCACCTGATCCTTAATGATAATGTTTTCAGGTTTTGTCTCCATTCTCATCTCTTCCCTGGCTATTTGTCCTCCCTTTCCCAGGCTATATGTCCTCCCTGGCAATTTGTTCCTTGCCTATTGCTTCATCTACTTCCTGTGTGCCAGTGATATTTTTTAAAAATGTACCTTAAGGTAAGACATCTCTCCTGAGCTACAGTCCTACAGTTTAAACTGCCTACTGTATACCTAGATGTCATCCTCTCTGAGGTTTAGGGATACATGATTCAATTTAGAACATTTGAGGGGATGGTGGTGATTGCAGACACTGAAGTTCCACCCTAGTTGTCTGAAAAGGATCACAGCCTTCCCTGCATTTAACAGCAAAGCAGACTTATTCAAGACTTCAGAGACACCCAGTGGCTTAGCCTGCCCCTCTTACAGGTAGAATCCAGAACTTATCACTTCAAAGGTTTATTTTAGAACCTCTATTTTAGGATATGAGAGTCTTTTCTTTGTTCATTTCTTCCCTAGGCAAACTATATATTTATCCGGATGCAGAAGTGTGTATTTATACATACAGATATACATACTTATACACTTATATGCATAATAAACATTCAGATACACATACATATAGATAAATAAACATTATCCCCTTCTCAATGCATGGTTGAAAAGTAGTTGGGTGGGGTGGGAGTAGAGGCCACAACATCAACATATTTATTCATAGCATGAAAATATTCATCCAACCGCCTACGCACTTTCCAAGAATGAAATGTTTATCAAAATGTTCACAGAGTGTGCCATGCTGCTATGAAATCATCCTATCGTGCCCAGAATCATTGCAATTACCAGGTATTCACATACCTCCCACAGATCTTTCTACAGGAGTATGGCATTGAGTGAGGAGTCTCTGTCTGCCTGCCTTCCCAGACGCAGAGCCATCCGGAAGCAGCCTGTTTGGAGCAGCTGTCTAGAGATGGTGGAGAGCAGGCAGAAGGTTGTGCTTTCCTGGTGGAGATCAGAGTAAACAGCCACTGCTGCCACAGTGCTTTAGTCCACGGGGATGAAAATGTTCACTTCCAGGTGGAGTTTAGCACATAGATTTACTTTTATATTTCATGAGGGTATTAATTCTGAGTCAGACTTTCATTTTTACTCTGTGAAGGTACATATTCCTAAATTCAATTTCCTATAAGTATAAAATATATTAACTTGATTTTACTCTGAATATGGAAAAACATATAAAGCAGAGGGACAATTTTCACTTCTACTTCCCATCTCAATTTATCAAGCCAACCTTCCCACCCTAAAATAGGATTGTCTTAATATTAGTATTATTTCAAATTCCCCTTGAACATGGATCATTGCCTATACAACTGAGGGCTTAATTAGTGCTATTATTTTATAAAATTCAGAAACATGCATGTATAAATTCTATAATTAAAGATCTCCATGAATTTGCATTTGTTATAAGTATATAATTAAAAGTTATCTCTTCACCAGGTTTTCAATTTCTACATATAAAATTTTACATTAATTTTAAAAGCTTGAAATCAGTGTAGCATAGTACAAAGAGTAAGAGGCACACAATGCTTGGAATTTTACATTTCTTTTGCATTTAGTTACTGTGTGACCTTGGCCAAGTTACTTACCATCTTTTTTAGCTTTTGATTTCATATCTTTACACTGGGAATAACAATGCCTATGTCTCAGGATTAAACACCTTCTAGAGGTTAGTTCTGAAACTCCAATACTTTGGCCACCTCATGTGAAGAGTCGACTCATCGGAAAAGACCCTGATGTTCGGAGGGATTGGGGGCAAGAGGAGAAGGGGACGACAGAGGGTGAGATGGCTGAATGGCGTCACCGACATGAGTTTGAGTGAACTCCGGGAGTTGGTGATGGACAGGGAGGCCTGGCATGCTGTGATTCATGGGGTTGCAAAGAGTCAGACATGACTGAGCAACTGAACTGAACTGAACTGAGAGGTTAGTTCTGAGTCCCTTACCTCCTCTAGGACATGGGAGGGAGGGTGACATGAATCTTCATCCTTTTTGGTGTAGCTAGTCAATGAGGGAAAGAGATGGCTTTCATGCAGATGAAGCAGAAACTCTGTGAATAAGAGTAATAGTCATTGGATTCAGCCTGGGTTCTTCAGGTCCTGGGCTTCCCCAGTAGCTCAGAGGTAAAGAATCTGCCTGCAATATAGGAGATACAGAAGACTCAGATTCAATCCCTGAGTCAGGAAGATTCCCCTGGAGGAGGAAGCCCACTCCACTATTCTTGCCTGGAAAATCCCATGGACAGAGGAGCCTGGCAGGCTATAGTCCATGGGGTCACAAAGAGTTGGACACAACTGAGCATGTACACATACATACATATTTCAGGTCCTGGCAGTGCTCAGAGTCTCTCCTCTGCCAGTCTCTAAAGCTCTCTCATGCACTGACCCCTCTAGCAATGCAGCTGGACCCTCCTCTCTGATCCCAGTAGATTACTCATTTTCAAGGATGATTTTGGATGAAGGTGAAATGGCAGCTTTTTACTTTTTCCAGGTAACCCCCACAGCAGGAGACAAAGATGATGCAGATAAAACCAATTTGTAAGAAACTCACCAAAATAATGAGGTTGTTTTGTTGCAAAGGAGTGTTGTTAATGTGGACACATTGAAAGCAAACCCTCTCTAGACTGTAGCCAGAAGAGAGGAAGAGCAGGCTCGTCCTCAGCTATTAATTTAGCTGTGAATTAATAATTGAAAAGCTGTCCTACAGAGAAGGAGGCATCCAATCCCAGCTATGGGAGTCAACCTTTCTCAGGTTTTGTCCTTCTTAGACAGGGCTGGAGGATGATTTTCATGGTAGCAAGACTAAAGAAGTATAAGTATATGGCTATGGCCTAGCTAACCTTCCTCCTTGACCACAGGGCGCGAAAATGACCAATTCTTCAATGATTTAGAAGGCCCAGAAAAGGAAAAATCTGCAAGGGAAATTCTTCTGAAATAATGTAAAAAGAAATATGTCTCTATGTACAAAACTGATTAACTGTGACTTAAAATGTCTCTGTAGCACAAGGCTTTTGTTTTGGATGAAGTGGGCTATAGAGGAGGTGACAGATGACTCACACACGTTGACAAACAGCTGATGACTCACTATCCTGAAGTAAACCAGAAAAGATCAAAAGATGAGGAAGGTAAAGCCACATTACTACACTGCAGGATGGAGGGGGCCAAGATCTCAGAGGATTCTTTTTCTCACGGTTGCCACTTGTATCCTCCCTGAGCCCCAAGACCAAGGAGCAGGCAGATTAGAAAAGCACTTTCTCATCCCACTCTATACAGCATTAATGGCATAAAATCCCATTAGTGCACTCTGGGGGTTCATTTCGAAACAGACAATGGCCTCTGAATCAGTCTGCCATGCATAATCGTTTGGCAATAGGGAAATTACACAATCAAAAATTTAGAGAAGCTCCATGAAAGGCAGCTATATGAGGTCATACCTATTCCTTCTTTTGTGCGGATGAGAGGAATCACTTTAAGGCCAGCCAAATAGTATTTACTTCCTAGCTGAATTTTATGATCAAGTCTGGAAAGAGATTCTATATTCCTTTAGAAGAGAAAGTAAGAGGAAGTAGTTTGACAATTATTTTACAAGCAGATAAAAATAATTCTCCCTCCCACCACCTTAGATGCTCCTGTGACCAGCCCTTTTAAAGGCAACCCGCCCACACTCCCTTCTGTTACACTCAAGTACAGAAGAATCGTCTTTTGTCCCTGTCTTCCCTCTGCATTTGCTCCTCAGATGGCTAGCCCTGCTTTTCCAGTAGCTGGTCAGACTTTATTGCACAAATTTCCTTCAAATGCATGTCTGATAGTAAAATATCATCATCATGTATCTCACCCTTTATTTTCAGATACATTTACTGTTCCATTTATACAGTTCCTTTCTGTTCTTAATGTGAATTCATATAGCAGATTATCTCAATTCTTATAACTGGGCTGTGACAAATTCTATCAGGGTTCTCTCAAATCCTTCTTTCTCTTTCTATTCCCACTGCCATCACCCAGCTTAAAAATCTTATTATGCCCAGTGAAGGTTATTGCCATCTTTATTCTGGGTTTTGTATCTTCAGTTATTTTTTCCTTCAATTTCCCCTGCTGCTAGAGTAATCTTATAATAACAATTTCTGGTTTAACTCTCTTTTGCTTAAATAGCTTAAATGATTGGCTTAAATAAAAGAATTAAATTATTTGTCATATTAAAAAGCCCTTCAGCCTAGCATTTATAGCCCTCCATGTAAAAGGCCCAAATTACCTTTTCTTTAAAAAAAAATAATCTTTCTTTTATCCATCTTTTCCCACCTGCCTCTAGAAAATTCCTTCTGGAAAAGTTCTTTGAAGAGTTCGCTAAGCCAGATTTTCCTGGGTAGCCATGTGGACCCACCCATCTGGCTGCATTTGATTGGACAAGGGGTAGACAACTTGACCCAACTGGACCAATCAGATTCTCTCTTCAAGGAATTTGGATTTAGGATGCAACAGCTCAGTGGGTTATGTAATATTACTGGGTTTAGATGAAAACATGTATGTGGGAGTGCATGGCTGTCATTTTGCCACAGCTATTTGGAGCCTATGAAATGCTAAGAACTGTATGAGAGCACTCTGCAGAAAGAAGCATGTAAATGGAGCCAAAACCCAGAAAGCATCAAAATTAAGAGGCCCAGAGTTATTAAAAAGTAGATGCCTCAGTTCTTGAAGCTGTATCTGCTTTTAGTTCTACACAAATATGAGGTTTGGCTGGTCTTCCTGCCCTTGGGTTCCATGGAGTACTCTACTACTTAGAATAGAGCCTCATTAATTTAAGTTTGTTTGAGTGAATTTCTACTTCTTGTAACTAAACAGCCCCTGACTAATAAATATTCCCCAGGGACAATCAGATTAGCCTTCCTGCCAGGCCTGAAATACATCTTTCCATTTCTCACACCATCTGTCAGAAAGGCCCTCAATTTTCATTTTCTCACATTCTTTATCATTTATTTCATTGCCATTTCTTTTATCTTTCATGATGACCTTCGTCTCAAAGATAGAATAACTTGCAGCCGTTCTGCAATCTCAAAGTGTCAAGAGAATTTCAGAAAATGACTTGTGATCTATTGGCTCTTTGGGCAAATAGTTCAAGAGAGAGAAAAAGTAGGACAGTCCTCTGTTTTGTTTCAGAAGGAAAAAATCTATGTCTCACTTCTACTTAGGGATAAACCAGTTCAACGAATTAAAAGACGTTTGAGGCACTGAGTTAAATCTTCCATCCTTAGTGCCCATTTGGCCAGTGCCTTGACCTTACCGCCTGCCTCTCTACCAAGAAACAATTTTTGGTCCTGACTTTGCCCTGACAACTTTGCAGTTAAAATGTGCACCAGTTTTGAAGAAGGTTGTTGTGATAATTTCTCCTTCATCAGAGGTCTCCATTGATGAAGTCTCATTTGATAGCAAATATTATTTGAATTCTAAGAGTCACTATATTTGGAACTTTAAAAAATCACTCATAAATTTGTTAATTCAAGTTTTAATTTTCTCAGTCTCTTCAAGGTAAATCTTTAATTCCGTGGAAATCATATTAAAGATTTCTGATATGATTCCACCGCTTGTTCCATTGGGGCACTCTTTCCAGCATTCATAGACCCTGACACTTGCCAATCAGCTGATATGTCATCCCTAAACACTTCTCCTTGACTTCCTGGACTTGGGAACCTGCCTTTCTAGTCACACCTGCTAGTCTCTGTTCTTTATCAGAGCTCCCTTTTATGCTTCCTTCTAATTATCCTGTCCTTGAAATTTCCTATGCTCTGTTATAATCAAATTTTTTTCTTAAAAATAATTGTGTAATACATACATTACTCACACCTAAGCAGACCTTTCCTCTGTAGTATTCTGGTAGCCAGATTTCTATGACATGGCCTTGTTCCCTTCACTGTAGCTGGACATTCAATCCAAGTTCAACCATTCATGCTTTTTTCTTTTGGAGACTTGAACAGAAGTAGAAGCATCATGTTTCAATGCCTACAGGAACAATTTAGTGGAGAGCAGACATTTGATAAATTAGTACAGAGAAAAGGGAACTAGTTGGATCAATGTCTTTGAGTAGACTACAATCAATGGAATCTAGTCCACAAATGGAGAAATTAGTTTTGGATAAGAGTACGGGAATCATCTATCATAACAGAAGGGAAGAGATATACATAGTTACAGACACTGGTAGATGACAGAGTAGTTGGCCATTTTCTACTGACTGTTTCAGCTTCAAGGAAAGTGGGAAATAAGTCATGAGGTGAGGCAAGGAGATGTTGGAGGTAGGAAAAGAAAAAAAAATCTGAATAGCTGTGAATAGTTGTAGAGGAGGTTGGGAGAGGGAAGTGAATCTCACAGATTGATTGCTTACTAGTGGTGAGAGCCCACTTGGGAGTCAAGATCATAAATTTGAAGTTAGTGTTGTTGTGTATTTTTCTCCAATTATGTTCAATGGCACAGGTGCAGTTTGAAGCAAAAACAGATTCCAGCATGAAACTTAACTAAGCATGTACAAGAAAGCAAAAAAAGAAAGAAAAAAAGAGTTAAGAAAGTGATTTCAATGACTGAAGAACTTAGATGGGTAAAGAAAAGAGCGCAGGTACCAAGGGGGTAGGAAAAAATAACAGAACAGTAGGATCCAAAATTTGGAGATTCACCTAGAGTCAAAGTATTGTACAGATTGGGATACTAGAGGGAATTGAGCTAGAAATTGAGAAAATGATGGGCTGAGAATGGGAGGCAAGAAGATAAGATTCTCTAGGATCTGCAGCTACTGGGGATGAAAAATAATGTGAGAGTAAGTTACTGAGGTTGGGAAAGAACAAGATATCCGCAGAGAAAGAACAAGATACCCGCAAAGAGTTTTAAAAAACTGAGAGGTGAGGGTACTGGAAGGATCATCTCAGTGCACATAAAAATCATGAAGAATAAAGGTAATCATATCATTAGATGAGCCAAAAGTGCAAAGTTAAGAAAGGAGGGGAGGGCGATTTCCCTAGTTAAGATTTCCAGTTAAGAATCCACCTTTCAATGCAGGGAACGAAGGTTCAGTCCCTGGTCAGGTAATTAAGACTCCACATGCCGTGGGGCAAATAAAGCCACACACTGCAACCGACATTCTGCATATCAAAACTAAGGCCGGATGCAGCCAAATAAATAAATAAATATTTTTAAAAAGAAAGAAAGGAGGGAGGGAAATTGCTTAGGTCTTGGTAGATGTAAAGGGTCATAAAGGCTATAACCTAATGTCATGGGGTTCAAAGTTGAGGGAGTTTTAGGGAGAAGGAACAGAGAATGGTCTAAAAGTGGTGATGAGCAACAGCAGCTCAAAATGATTGGACAACCAGAGCTTACTGTGCTTATTAATTGCTGGAATATCTGCTCAGTTGCTCAATTGTGTCCAACTCTTTGTGACTGTCTGGACTGTTAGCCCCTCATGCTCTTCAGTCTGTGGGAGTTTCCAGGCAAGAATACTGAAGTGGGTTGCCTTTCCTCCTGCAGGGGATCTTCCTGGCCCAGAGATCATATGTCCATCTCTGGCATCTCCTGCACTGGCAGGCAGATTCTTCACCACTGAGTCACCTGGGAAGCCATGCAGTAATTGCTGGGCTCAGTATTAAAACATGAATATGTTTTAACTCATTTAATCCTTAACTATTCAAAGAAGTAAATACTATTATTACCCTTGTTTTAAAGAACCTGATGCTGGGAAAGATTGAAGGCAAAAGGAGGAGAACGGGGCAACAGAAGATGAGATCGTTGGGTGGCATCACTGACTGAATGGACATGAGTCTGAACAAGCTCCAGGAGATGGTGAAGGACAGGGAAGCCTGGTGTGCTGCAGTCCCTGGGGTTCCAAAGAATCAGACACAACTTTGCAACTGAGCAACAACAATAAGGATGAGAAAATCAAGACCTAGAACTGTAACTTGCCCAAGGTCACACAGGTAGACTGGCTCCAGGGGATGTGCTCTTTTTTCTGAAAAATTTTTCTAAAACCTTTTCATTTATAAATAATTTTAGAATTACAGAGAGGAGGCAGAAATAGTACAGTGAGTTTCCATAGTCCCTTAACTCAGCTTACTCTAATGTTAACATCTTGCATAACCAGAACACTCAAGAACTAGGACATGAACGTCGATACAAAACTATTCACTAAACTACAGACTTTATTAGAATTTAAGCAATGTTTATGCCAATGTCCTCCTTATGGTCCAGGATGAATCCAGGATCACGTTATTGCCTTTAGTTTTGGTGTTTTTTAGTTTCCTCTAATCTGTGACAGATCCTCATTATTCCCTTTTCTTTCATAAACTTGATGCTTTTGAAGAGTCCTGGTCAGTCATTTCATAGAAAGTTTCTTAATTTTGGTCTGTCTAGTGTTTTCTCACAGTTAAATTCATGTTGTGGCTTTAGGCACGGATATCACAGAAGTGATGGTGTGTCCTTCTCAGTACATCATTTCAGGGGGTACAAAGGTATGCCTGTGATATGTTATGCCTGGTGATGTTACTCTTGAGCACTTGGCTAACGTGGTGCTTAGACTTCTCTACCATAAAACTGTAGCTTTCTCACCTTCATACAGATTTCTCAAGAGGCAGGTCAGGTGGTCTGGCATCCCCATTTCTTTCAGAATTTTCCACAGTTTATTGTGATCCACACAGTCAAAGGCTTTGGCATAGTCAATCAAGCAGAAATAGATGTTTTTCTGGAACTCTCTTGCTTTTTCCATGATCCAGCAGAAGTTGGCAATTAGATCTCTGGTTCCTCTGCCTTTTCTAAAACCAGCTTCAACATCTGGAAGCTCACAGTTCATGTATTGTTAAAGCCTGACTTGGAGAATTTTGAGCATTACCTTACTAGCGTATGAGATGAGTGCAATTGTGCAGTAGTTTGAGCAGTCTTTGGCATTGCCTTTCTTTGGGATTGGAAAGAAAACTGACCTTTTCCAGTCCTGTGAACACTGCTGAGTTTTCCAAATTTGCTGGCATATTGAGTGCAGCACTTTCACAGCATCATCTTTCAGGATTTGAAATAGCTCAACTGGAATTCCATCATTCCACTAGCTTTATTCATTGTGATGCTTCCTAAGGCCCACTTGACTTCTCAGTCCAGGATGTCTGGCTCTAGGTGAGTGATCACGCCATCATGATTATCTGGGTCATGAAAATCTTTTTTGTACAGTTCTTCTGTGTATTCTTGCCACCTCTTCTTAATATCTTCTGCTTCTGTTAGGTCCATACCATTTCTGTCCTTTATTGAGCCCATCTTTGCATGAAATATTCCCTTGGTATCTCTAATTTTCTTGAAGAGATCTCTAGTCTTTCCCATTCTGTGGTTTTCCTCTATTTCTTTGCACTGATCGCTGAAGAAGGCTTCCTTATCTCTCCTTGCTATTCTTTGGAACTCTGCATTCAGATGCTTATATCTTTCCTTTTCTCCTTTGCTTTTCACTTCTCTTCTTTCACAGCTATTTGTAAGGCTTCCTCAGACAGCCATTTTGCTTTTTTGCATTTCTTTTTCTTGGAGCTGGTCTTGATCCCTATCTCCTGTACAACGTCACGAACCTCCACCCATGGTTCATCAGGCACTCTATAAGATCTAGTACCTTAAATCTATTTCTCACTTTCACTGTATAATCATTAGGGATTTGATTTAGGTCATGCTTGAATGGTCTAGTGATTTTCCCTACTTTCTTCAATTTAAGTCTGAATTTGGCAATAAGAAGTTCATGACCTGCCTCTTGAGAAATCTGTATGCAGGTCAGGAAGCAGCAGTTATAACTGGACATAGAACAACAGACTGGTTCCAAATAGGAAAAGGAGTGCGTCAAGTCTGTATATTGTCACCCTGCTTATCTAACTTATATGCAGAGTACATCATGAGAAACGCTGGACTGGAGGAAGCACAAGCTGGAATCAAGATTGCCAGGAGAAATATCAATAACTTCAGATATGCAGATGACACCACCTTTATGGCAGAAAGAGAAGAAGAACTAAAGAGCCTCTTGATGAAAGTGAAAGAGGAGAGTGAAAAAGTTGGCTTAAAGCTCAACATTCAGAAAACTGAGATCATGGCATCTGGTCCCATCACTTCATGGCAAATACATGGGGAAACAGTGGAAACAGTGGCTGACTTTATTTTTTTGGGCTCCAAAATCACTGCAGATGATGACTGCAGCCATGAAATTAAAAGACACTTACTCCTTGGAAGGAAAGCTATGATCAACCTAGACAGCATATTAAAAAGCAGAGACATTACTTTGTCAACAAAGGTCCATCTAGTCAAGGCTATGGGTTTTTCAGTAGTCATGTATGGATGTGAGAGTTGAACTATAAAGAAAGCTGAGCACCAAAGAACTGATGCTTTTGAACTGTGGTGTTGGAGAAGACTCTTGAGAGTCCCTCAGAGTACAAGGAGATCCAACCAGTGCATCCTAAAGAAAATCAGTCCTGAATATTCATTGGAAGGACTGATGATTAAGCTGAAACTCCAATATTTGGAGCACCTGATGCAAAGAGCTGACTCATTTGAAAAGACCCTGATGCTGGGAAAGATCGAAGGCAGGAGGAGAAGGGGATGACAGAGGATGAGATGGTTGGATGTCATCACCAACTTAATGGACATGAGTGTGGGTGAACTCCAGGAGTTGGTGATGGACAGGGAGGCCTGGCGTGCTGCAGTGCATGGTGTCAGAAAGAGTCAGACATGACTGAGCAACTGAACTGAACTGAAGCATTAAACTACTGTGTTTTTATTTCTTTTGTAATTGATAGATACCTTGGGAAATATACTTCAAGGCTATGTAAATATGTTTTTTCCTCTCAACAAACAGTCTGCTCATAACTACCATTCTATATTTCCCCTAATCAAAGTAATTTTATTGGGGAATTATGAATGCATTAATAGAAAAGAGGGCATTTGATTTTAATCAGAAGCTAGATTTTCATAGCAGAAATAAGGGGGAAGAGTGTTCCCGGCTGAAGGGGTAGAATCAGCAAATGTCTCAGAAGTCTGAACGTGCATGTTGCAGTCAGTGAGACTAGTGTGTAGGCTGTATGTGGTAAAGCTAGAAATGAGACTTATAAGATACCAGAGCACAGAACATCCGTGCCTTGAATTCTCTGCTAAAGAATTTGGACCATTTTCCCAGTACTTCGTCTTCTTCAGTTTCCAACAAACTGCAATTTTGGTGGTTAGGAGGGTGAGGGGGAGAAGCCCTACTTTTTAGAGTCTGTATCTTTGTCTATAAAAGGACCTCAGACAATCTCTAAGGCACCTCTCACTCATGAAGTTTTATGATTCCATGAATTGGTACCATGTTGATTCTTTCCATGTGCTTCCCTGGTGGCTCAGCCGTAAAGAATCCACCTGCAGTGTGAGAGACCTGGGTTTGATCCCTGGGTTGGGAAGATTCCCTGGAGGAGGACATGGCAACCCCACTCTAGTCTTCTGGCCTGGAGAATCCCATGGCCAGAGGAGCCTGGCAGCTACAGTCCATGGGGTCGCAAAGAGTCAGACACTATTGAGTGACTTTCACTTTCACTTTCTGATTCTTCCCATGCCATTGTATACATAGCTTAGTGGCTTTCAAAAAAAACCTATCCCATGAGGCCACTTTCTCTTTTCCTCTCGTGAAATCTTTCTCATAATCTGAGTTGTTTCAGTTGAAGAGGATGCAAGAACTTATTAGCCAGACTCTCCCTCCCTACCCCCCACCATTGCCTCCAATCAAAAAAAGGAAAAGAAAGGTAAGGGTTGATCAGGGAGAATGATGGATTCAAGTTTGGACATAGTTATATTGATGAGATAATAGGATTTTTAAAAATCAAATAGAAAATATAGGGGTAGCTGTGAGGATCCCCTTGCCTTCCTGTACAGTCTTCCATGGGTCGGTGGCAATACAATTAGAGACCAGGAACTGTTCCTTCTCCTGGAATCATGAATTTAAAAAATTCTGAGATGGCAGTGGGGGCTTCCCTGGTGACTCAGAGGGAAAAGAGTCTGCCTACAATACAGGAGACTGGGTTCGATTTCTGGGTCAGGAAGATTCCCTGGGGAAAGGAATGGCTTATCCCCTCCAGTACTCTTGCCTGGAGAATTCCATCAGGCTACAGTCCATGGGGTCACAAAGAGTCGGGTATGACTGCACACACACACACACACACACACACACACACACACACGATAGTGGTAGACGGAAAAGAGGAGAAAAACGACAAAGGATAATTGAAAAAGCAGGGCAGGATGTCAATAAATTGGCAGGAAATGTAAAAAGCACTGGTTCTGCCATGAATTTAGAGACCCACCAGAAAGACCACCTTGATTCTTCCCTTAGGCATTGGGGAAGAAAAAGAAAGGGGTCCTCAGATCAGCAGTTAATATGGTTTCCTAAATCCACTCAATTCTATTAGCAAATGTGGCTTTGTAGCCAGGCTATATTGATAAAAATAATTTTACATTGCCTCCTTTTTATTACTGAATGCTGTTATGCTTTATAAGAGAGCCTCAGACTGATCTTAAAATTCCAGATCAATGAGAGACAAACTGTGATGGATTGTCACTAGGTTCTTGATGTTCTCTGTGAGCTTTTTCTGTAATGAGTCTCTGTGTACTGGGTGGTGCCCTTGATGGCTCCCTGGTGTAGACATATACAGCAATTTTGAAATCTTGCCAATTTGCTGGACTTGTTACTTTAAATCACTTGTCTTTTTAAAAAACTAGCTAATAGTCTGTGTGAGTATAACCATTCTAATTTGTACAAGTATATTATCACAAATAGCATCACAGTTCTTGCTTTCTGGGTTATCAGTATCAGGGATATTTTGTTTTACATCTGCATTACTCCAGGAAAGATTTAAGATGGCTTCAAGGGTATATACCATATATCAAGATAACGTAAATTAGAAACAAATGAGAAAGAAAAAAGTTAAACATTGGGTCAGGACATAAATTAGAATCAGAAATGAAACTAATGCAAAACCAGATTTCCATTCTAAGTTTTCTAGCATCCATTTATATAAATTCTAAGATGATAACGGCTTAGGAAACAAGCTTCTTTCAGTGAAGGATAGACTTGTTTCTTAGACTCTAAAACCATTTCTCTTGAGGATTTTTATGAAAACATGCCGCATTATCAGGAACAAATTCTTCAACAACATTCCTGTGTTTGAGGCAATGCATATTGTAGGGCTGTTTCTTAAAAAAAAAAAAAATCCCTCAAAAAAAGAAAATGTTCATGGTATCACACTGGATACATTTTGAAAAAGCTATTCTAGAAGTCTTGGAAAGGGGTTGGTAATACAAAATCCATTATGTAAGCAGTTCTGCTGGCTTAATTTAATCCAGAGGCAGAGTTTTACAATATCTGGAGAAATGGATGTACTGTAAACCATCAGGCTTTACCTGTTCTCTCAGCTAAGCTCATGAGGGCTATTGGGAAGCTATCATGCTATAGTCAGGGACACGGTTAGTTGTAGGGACCAGAGACCCACATCATTAGCACAAGAAAAGGATATAGGGATATAGAGAGGGCTCCCACAATTTAAAAATGAGAAGTAAAGGTCAGCTGGGTTTTATGGGAAATGTATCCAGAAACTGCAAAGAAACAAAGGCTGATTGACCTGTTTCTTTCTCTGAGCTTACCCTGTCATCTCCACCATGTTGTATCCGCTGTTTTTTTCTCACTAGAGAGGCTTTGCCACCATAGCCCAAAGCAGCTGCTCTAGCCCTCAGAATTAATAATTCAGCATCCACGAATGATAAACATTGTTCACTTGGATTGCCCAAACCCAAATTCCCAGGAAAGGAACCTGACTCAGCTCTTGTTTTTGACCACCATAGGCAGCTGTCAAGTGTTAGAGAAATGACCTTTGATCAAGGGTTTCTTGGTCCAAAAAGTGTGTGTAGAGGTGTGGGACATTTGGTACAGATCTTAGGTGTGACACTTCCAGGATAAGAGTTGTGAGTGAGGACAGGACCATCACTCAATGTGGCATGCCACCTGGCTAGCCACATTTCTTAAGAAAACAGCCTAATGCATGGTCATGCGAGATGGGATATTTTCTAGACGAGGCAAGGTGGTCCAAATCAATTCAGAGAAATCTGTTGTGGGAAGGAAGATGGAATCATCTGCTGGATCCTTTCTGTATTGTTTCTCCTTAATCAAAATTGGCCCCATAAAGCAGTATCTACCGCACACTTTGTTTATGTCACTCAGGTGCTCCCACGCTCTGTAGCTTCATTTTAGTCCAAAAGCAGTGGGAGGAACCACAGTCCTAACTGACACACATTTTTATCATAAGTCCATCCTTAGCCATTTATCCAAACTAGATGCCCTATTCATTGTCTAGCTATGTAAAGAGAAAGTGCCTAATAACCAAAGGGAATCTGTGTACTGTCTTCACACATCTTACCCTTTCTGCTCTCCTTTCCCTCTGAATTACCTGGGTTCGACCCCTGGGTTGGGAAGATCCCCTGGAGAAGGGACAGGCTACCAATCCAGTATTCTGGCCTGCAGAATTCCATGGACTCTGTAGTCCATGGGGCCACAAAAAAGTCAGACACGACTGAGCAACTTTCACTTCCCCTTTCCCTCTGTATTAACTGGGTGTGCAAAACAGAGGTGGGGGAGGGGACAAAGGGCACAGATCACTGCTCCTTTCTCATCCCTCTTCCTTGATCAAACTCAAATCCAAGACAAGTTACTTGTTTAACTGCACATTTTCTAGCATTTAGGATTAACCTTTCTATCTATTAAAATATTTTAAGACAGATAGGTATATTCAGATAATCAGTGACCTCTGAAGAGTATATGTACAAGATGATTCAACAGAATGCAAAAAGAAAATATTAGATTTTCTATTTATTTTTATTTCACCCTTTAAAAAGATTTATTATTTCTGTGTGTTTTAAATCACATACAAAACATTAGTATAGAAATGCAGCTACATACTTTATTTAAAAAATACATATTTGAGGGTATATGCTCAAAATTATTTTTTCTGGATTGAGTACATGAACTAAAATTTGGAGCCCACTGGTGTCAAATTCTCACTGAATGGAGATTACAGTATGGTTTTTATATCTAGATAAAGATGAATAGTTCCTATTTTGGGGCCTGTGGCCAAATCTGACTCTACCGTCCTCACAAGGACTTGTACTAATAGCACATTACATTATTCAGCGCATTAGGCTTTCAAACAGCTCACCATTTATTTAAATGTTTACTTGGTATGAAACACCGTTTATTTTGTATGAAACACAGATTGGGCTATGGTCATTTATGTGTTTAATTTTGAATTAAAAACTTTGAAACAACTAGTCCATGATTAACACAGAGAAAGGACCAGCCTCTGAGTATCAGCTTTCCTCAATTTACAGGGTTCCTTGGGATCCTTGTTAGAACAGTGAAGTTTTGAACAGGGAACCAGAAAGTTAGGCATCTGTTTTTGTGTGAGTGTGTGTGTGACCACTCCGTTAGCTAATATGTGCCTTATGTCCTACAATCAAACATATAGTCCCTCTGCATGTATTACAATTCTTAATATATGCAGCTAGTCAATGATTTTTTAACCTGGTGGGGCTGAGATCAGAGGACTCAAGAATCACTATTTCAGTAGTCAACAAGGGAACAAAGACAGAAGGCTATGGCTGTGGAGGAGTGGATGGGCCCTAATGCTTAGGTGAACACTTTCCATTTTATTCTCACAAAAATCCTGTAAAATCAGTCTCATTGTCATTATCAAGTTGCTCCTTTCCTAAGAGCCTCAAGTTTCTCACTGAGATAATGTTACCTTGCAAGTAAGTGGTAGTGTTAGGATTTGAACCCCTGACTCTCTGCTGTGGCATCTTTCCCCTCAGTAATTCAGATCTGCTCCAGAAACCTCACGTTGACACCCAGGATCATACTAATAAATAGAGATATTACAAACTTAATACTTAGGAGACGTTTGGAAGCGGCACAGACTGTGAAGGATTAGAGTGAAGGACGGAATTAAAAGGACAAGTTTTAGCATACTAAATATCACCCAGCATCACTGTTTGTGGCTGGCCTTCTCTGAATTTGCTACTTGTGCCAGATAGGTGAGAACAGGCAATTTTTCTTCCTTTTTTTTGTAATTCTTGCTATCCTGTTTATCTTGTCAGGCCGTAGTGAATCCTCCTTGTCTTCATTTCTGTTGAAAGGTCTGGGCTGTGTAATTCTATCTGAATTGATGTGTCTTCTCCTCTAGAGCTCATACTCTAAAATCACCTACAGCACTTTCCTCTTTGCTGATCTTTCTCCCACTGAATCTCTACAGCCGCCAAATCGGTGGTGCTAGTGGTAAAGAATCCAACTGCCAATGCAGGAGATATAAGAGACACGAGTTTGATCCCTGGGTTGGGAAGATCCCCTGGAGAAGGAAATGGCAACCTACTTCAGTATTCTTGCCTGGAAAATCCCATGGACAAAGGAGCCTAGTGGGCTATAGTCCATGAGGTCACTAAGAGTGGGAGACAGAGGAGTGACTAGGCACACACACCCACACACACAAGTTAGGAAAGTAGTCTGATGAGTACCCAGAAAGAATATTGCTGGGCCCACAAATCTGTGGTTTACTTTTGAATATTCAAAATACATTGCTTTCTCCCAAGTAGTAAATACAGTGACCTTTATGCTACAATCTTAAAGATGTCTACATATATCTGGTGGCTTTGTGCTATGTCTGTGTGGCTAAGATGGAACCGTACCGCCAAGAATTCTTTGTTTCCAGGTTAGGGTCGGCCACAAGAGACTCTGTATGAGATCTGGAAGGCAGGAGAAGCACAGCCAACCTTCTTCCTTGAAGGCAGGCGCAGGTCAGGTGTGGTCACAGCTCATGCAGGGTGCTGCTCATTCACTGGCTCATGAGTGTGGCTCTCATGCCTGTGCAGCAGAGACCGTATGCCTTGCATGAACGATTTCTTAGTCCTTAATAAATAATAGAGGCCACCTTTACAGTAGTCGAGGGCTTTAAATAGTGTCCTGTTGCCCATTTCAGTCAATAATTTTCCATTCAACAGCAATCACTGAATACTTACAATGCTTCCAGATTATGAATTTGTATGAGGGATTCAAAAGAAAAATAAGAAATACAGTCTCAAGAAATTTATAATCTAATAGTTTTCTTTTTATGCTTAATATTAATTTTTTATTTTTCATCAATTGTAAGTTTCTAGAAAACTTGAGTTTAGTACAAAGCTATGTTTTTTCTTCTGAGCCAACAGAAAATATTAGCAATATAATGCTTCATAATCCTTGAGCCCTTTATTGTGTGCATATATATATATGTCTTCTATGTAACTTCACTATAATCAAATCAAAAATTAACATTGATACTTTGCTCCTGTCCTGTCTTCAGATCCCATTCAAGTTTCACCAACTATCCTAACAACGGTTTTTATAACAAAAAGAGGACATGAGTTGCATTTAGTGGTTATGTCTCTTCAAGTTTTCCTCAGTCTGGAATAGCTCCTCAGTGTTTCCTGATTCATAATCTTGATAATTTTGAAGACTGCAGGCCAGTTATTTTGCAGCTCATCCCTCAGTCTGAGCTTGTCTACATTTCCTCATGATTATGCTCATCGCAGAAGTGATGCTCCCTCACTGCATCCGAGCAGGAGCCCATGATTACTGATGATGCCCTCGTTAGATTCTCAACTTATGCATTAATTTATTTATGTCAGTGTGATTCACCTATTTTATTCAATGATTTGTAATCTGTTGCTCTCATACTTGAATGTTCAAATTATCTCAGATTATTCCAGTGACAGTTCATTCAAGCTTCTACTCTTTTCCTATGCTTCTTTTATTCTCAGAGCTTTTTTTTTTTTTTTTGTCTATGCTAGATCTTGGTGGCTGCATGGGCTCTTCTCTAGTTGTAGAGATCAGGGGTCACTGGTGATGGGCTCCTCGTTGCGGTGGCTTCACATGTTGCGGAGCGTGGGCACTAGGGTCTGCAGGCTTCTGTAGTTGCAGCTCCTGGGCTCTAGAGCACAGCTTAATAGTTGTGGCACATAGGCTTAATTGCTCCAAGGCATGTGGGAGCTTCCTGGATTGGAGATCGAACCCATGTCTCTTGCACTGGAAGACAGGTTCTTTAACACTGAGTCACCAGAAAAGCCCTTGCGTAGCATTTAAAAAAACAAAACTTTTTGACACAGTATAATGCTCCAGGTTTATTTTATAGTTTCTCTGCTCTGACCCAGGATTCAGCCAAGAGCCTTGGTTCCTTTTATTGAAGATAGGTATTTACAAAGCAGGTTCCAAGAACTGAGCTCATTACTTTGGGGTGTGACTGCTTTTATGGGGCAGTGCTAGGATTATGTCTGTGTGCGCACAGGTACATGGTGTACACTTAAATCTACGGTTATCTGCTCTCACCTATCTGGTATCATCTATCATCTCTATTTATATCTGCCTCTATTAAAAAAAAATAAGTTCACACCAGTACCTCTGGCTCCATCCTATCATGATAGACTTCATTCTATTTTCAGTACCACCCCCCCCCCCCCCACTTTCTTCTATGACAATGAGAAACATAGCTTCCATCATCCTCAATAACTTTATTTTTTTGGTCCATTTCCCTCAGTGTTACTACTTTCCCACAGCCAAGGCCACACCATGACACTAAGCTTCAGGGCCTCTCACACCCATGCCAGGACACCTATGAAAGCTGGGGTTCTAGCACCTTCCTGATGGGAAGGGAAAGTCAGGTCATAATCAGCACAATTTTGCATGTAAGCATTTTTGGTAAATTGCCTGAAAATATCTCAGAAGAAAACAACCTGATGGTGGACTGACTCTATTATTTGTTGGGATTCTCTTCTCGTTCTGAGTAAACATTTACTTTTAGTAGCTAGTTTTTTAAGCAACATTTTTTTGTCCTGAGATAGGGTCCTCTAAATTGAATACTACTAGCCACCTCAAATTCTAAAGATTTACTTTCAGCAGCTTCTTTGGTAAAAATTTATTATTGTTTTTCTTAGCTAGCTTCTCTAAACTGAATGAAGTTTAGCCACCCCAAATTCTGGACTTGCCTGTCAATACTATGTATTTCTGGTGCATTTTCTTATTAAGAGCCGGGCTCATAGTTAACCTTTGAGGGAAACATTGGGACTGTCAAATAAAAACACTGAACCTCTGCCAACTGAGGTCATTTGCTCAAAATCACATAGCTTGGAATTTGAAGCCAGCTTTCTGACGTCAACCCACTGCTCTTTCTAATATATCATACTCCCTCATGGATTACAGCCTTGATGTAATGATGGCTTGGGGTTGAAGAGCTGGTCCCCCAGGGAGCACAGAGTTTTTCTCACTTGTTGAAATGTGAGTAGGGAAAATGTCTTTGCTTTTTCTCCATGAGGCAGGAAGTGCCTGCAAAGTGTACAGATTAGTATAGACCCTAGGGAGGACTTGACAGACTATAGCCCATGAGCCAAATCCAGACTGCTAACTGCTTTTCTTCCCCTGCCTGTTTGTATACAGCCTGAGAGGTAAGCTAAGAATGGGTTTTACATCTTTTAGTTGTTGAAGAAACTTTAAGAATAATATTTTATGGCAAGCAGAAATTCACATTCCAGTGCTAATAAATAAAGTTTTATTAGGACACAGATATGCTCATTCATTTATATATTATTTCATGCAATAATAGAGTAGTTGCAACAGAGACTGTATGGCCACAAAGTCTGTAAGATATCTACTATCTGACCCATGCTGGGAAAATTTGCTGACTCCTGGACTAGAGTCACACATTCATCTGCATTTAAGACTTGGTGCCACCTTTTACTAGTTGTATGACTGTGCTCATTTTATCTAAGTTCCCCTGTCTTATTTTCCTCAGACAGAAAGTGGGAATAACAATGTCCACTTCAAAGGGTTATTATAAGAACCAAATGTAGCATAAGAAGCCCTCTGTAAATGGTTTTTGTTGTTTGGTCCCTCAGCTGTGCCCAGCTCTTTTGGGACCCTATGGACTATAGCCCACAAGGCTCCTCTGTCCATGGGGATTCTCCAGGCAAGAATACTGGAGTGGGTCACTGTTTCCAGGGGATCTTCCCAACCCAGGGATCAAACCCACATCTCCTGCACTGGCAGGCAGATTCTTTACCACTGATCCACCAGGGAAGAGGCCTGTAAGTGTTAGTGTTACAAATATATGCAGAGATGAAAAAAAAAATACATCTCTTTATTTGTCTAAGATAAATTAAATGATGGCCCAGCTCTCACAGATCAAGATTGACAGGTAAACTTACCTCTGTCATTTTTTAGAGGGGATCCTTTCCACCTCCATTGGGATCATACCAGAATCCCAGGGGCTCAAGAGTATCCCTAAAGAGGTCACTTGTAGGTAATCCCTGTTGTTTCTTTGATCCAGCCCACCTGGCCTGGCCCCAGGCAGGGAGCTCTGGTGGTGAATCCTCATCTATCACTAGTACAAGAGACCATGGAACCTTCCCCACAGCTCCCATATCTAGGGCCCCAGGAATGACAACACTCTTCCCTCCCAAGCTTTGGCCACCTCTGGGCGCTGTGCGGAAGCAGAGTTCTGATGCATTGTGACACCCTTTATGGGGCCATTTTTGCCAGGTTCCTGAATCCAACTCTGTCCTCAGATCACACATTCCCTTCTCTTTGTGGAGAAAGGAGCCTCTGCATGGAGCCTCCTTCTTGATAGCTCGGTTTTCCACTGCTGTAAGCCCTGAGTATACCAGGAATCTCCCGTTCAGATGCTTCACAAGGCCATGCAGGTGAAAAAGCTGAGTGGAAGACAATAGGGGGAGGTAAATACTGTGGCAAACTTGCCTCTGCTCCTCGGTTCCCACCCATTATCACCATTTAGGGCCAGCATCTCCAGATGTTCTGTTTGTTCAAGGGAAGCTGTGAATCTGGGTAGTTACGTGAAAATTCCCCAAAACTCTCTGCAGGCTGAATCTTGCCTAAAGTTAACCAGATAACCCTAGCTTCTCTAAAAGTAAATAAATATAAGGCTGCTAACTCCTCTGGAAGTAGAAACACCCCAGACCTAGCTGCCTTCTTGGCAAGGAAAAATACCTCTCCTGCTCTCAACCTGAAACCATGGAAATATTGATAAGCTAGAATTAAATTCTCAATTAATGTTATTTTGGCATATTGCTATTAGTTATTATTTTACTACCGTTTATGTAAAAACAGTTCATGCCTGGCACTTTTAGCTCTCAATAAATGTTTATTATTACTATTTTATTAATGGTATTACTCCCATTTTAGAATATTTTAGGAGTGGAATGCCAGTGGGGCACCAGGAATGTGTGTGTGTGTGTGTGTGTGTGTGTCTGGGGGCTGACCTATGAAAAACACATCCACAGAGCTCCAATTCCAGCCGGAGGAGCCAGCAGGTTGACAGGTGCCGTTACCGCCACCTGCCGTCCAGTTCGCAGAACTATCACGGTTCACAGCCGCGCCCGCAGGGCTGGGATGCTCGCTGGGCTGGCCCTTTGAGGCTGCAAATCCATCTTCCCCTGCAACACACGCACACACACACACAGTAGGTTTCTCCGTCTCTGCCTGGCACACACGCACACACACACACACACACCACACACACACTCTGTAGGTTGTCTCCATCTCCGCCTGGCCCCCAGATGGCCAAACACAACGCCGGCTTTTCGATTTCTCCTGATACACACAGACACACACACACAGAGACACACAGACACACACAGACACACACACACGGCAGGCAGGCTCCGTCCCTGCCTGGCTCCAAGGTGGCCAAACATAGAACTCCTCTTTTTGGATTTCTCCTGACCTGGCGACACGGGTGACCGGTCCAGCTATCAGGAGAGGGGGAGTAGGAGCAGCGCCTGTGGGCGCCGGGACCCCAGGGACCCAGACTGAGAGGAGCGAACAGGAACGCCGGGGAGACGCATGGCTGCGGTGGGACCCAGCGGACTCGCCCAGCTCTGCCTCTTTTCCTTCCCTTATCAGAGGCAGGATGACTCACTCTTTTGTTTCTGGAAAAGAGGTATCTGTACTGGCCCGAGGCGGAATTCACCCCGCCCGCACTCATTAGGAATCGCTTGCTTATTCGCTGGGCCCAGCCGGCTCGCCCGAGACGCGGGCAGAATTCTGAAGCGGGTTGACAGCCGCAGTGATGGGTGACACCGAACCAGAGACCCTCCGAGCCCGCCTCCCAGGCAATACCGGCCGTGCCTGGCGGTGGAATTCGCCGGTCGGCGCTCACCTCTGCCCCCTGGTGGCTGGTCTGAGCATCGCAGCAGGGCCCAGCCCACAACCCACCTGCAGCCCCCGGCAGCATCACCTCTGGGTGTTTTTCAAAGAGAGCATTTCTACAGTTCTATTCAGCTGCTGGGGATAGGAGACGTGGTTCTCAGATTAATTACTAATGAATGAGAAGGTTGTGTGTGTGTGTGTGTGTGTGTGTGTGTGTGCAGGAGAGAAACTCTAAGAGCGTGTTTGTGACGGAATAATGGAGAGGAGAGAGAGGAGTAGGAAAAAGGAAGAAAATTAAGAAGCAAGAGAGGCAAAGGGACAGTGATGAGGGAATAGAATGACAGCAGAGGATGCGTAAAGAATGTAGGGAGCAACAGTTTGATGGGAAATGGGAGGGGACTTATGCATGAAAAAGGGGGGAGGGTTTGACATCTGCGAGAGGGAAAGTTTCATTTCGGTGAAGTGAACCTTGTGAACATTTCAATATACCTCTCTCCTATTTTACATTCCATTTTGTTTGGCAGCTGCTAGAAATGAGTTTCCATTTTTCGGTCTTGTTTTAATATTCTTATGTCTCCCACATCACTAGATCATTAGATGCAGAAACAATTATGCCGTACATTCCTGTCTGACGGAACCCGGGGTGCACGCAGGCTTATTAACGCCTGGCCTTGCCCAGCCGCTACCAGCCACATCTGCTTTTGTTGTCTGATCCAGATTTCATGCTCACTCTCTCTCCACTGACCTCTATGTGCTAGCTTGTCCTTTGGGAAATAGACCAGTAGCTGCTCAGAATCCAAATGTACATGACAATCAGGCTCACAAAGGCTTCTGCCACCTAGTCTTCCACCAACAAACCAAGCAAAGCCCACCAGCAACACAGAGCTTCAAAAATGAGTTCTTTTGAATCACATCTGTAGCTTCTGACCTAATCCTTTTTATCTTCTCTTAGAAGTACAACAGAAGGAGAGAGGTTTTGCAAGGTCCCTTCTAGCTACAGCTCATACAAGCTGTGAGAAGGTTGAAAGGGATTTTCCCTATCCCAGTCTCTGTTACTATTTTGTCAACATTACCCAGTCTGGTTCCAGATTTGAGGGAGGGGGGTCACATTTAGAAAGCCTGGATAGGATGATAAAAACTGTTTTGGCAGGAGATAAATCAATGCATATGGGCGTGGGCAGTGATGCCCAAACTCATTCACCACAACAAATGGTCTCATGAAAATGTTTTGGTCAACACAGCTAATTTTGCTATATGAGGAGCAGTTGCCTATCTGCATGAGTGAATGGGGGTGGGATGGGCATCTCATGGTCACTTGGAGGGGGCTCTCAGCAGAGTGGTCATCTTGGTGTTTGACCCTTATTCTGGAACATTCTGGGGATATTCTAAGAAAGCAGTTTGGAGATAAAATATTTCTCATTGAGGTGAATGGATTGTGATGCAGATAAGAAATAGGAAGAGAAAAACGTATTGGGCCTTCAAAATACAAAGGCTTTTTATAATATGGTTTCTATTATCAAGTGGGGAGACACATTATTCTTGTCAGTGTGTGAGAGTCAAAAGATGCTCCCCAGGGCCAGGGCAAGACAACACTGTGGAGGAGAAGCATAGGTTTTTGCCAAGCCTTTTCAGAAACATTCAACAATCTAAAGTCCCATTGTTGAATAATTCTTTAATTATCTTCCTAATGTTTGAACATTTACATTTCACTTCCTCTTTTTTTGACAGCTCTTTCTGCTTGAATCTGCTTAGTGCATTTTTTTTTATTTTTTAAATTAAAAAATAAATTGATTTATTTTTTAATTAAAAAAATAAGGCTAATTACTTTATAATATTGTGGTGGTTTTTGCCGTACATTGATGTGAATCAGCCACAGGTATACATGTGTCCCCCACCCCAGAACCCCTTCCCACCTTACACCAGCTTTGAGTGCCCTGTTTCATGCATTGAACTTGGACTGGTCATCTATTTCACATATGGTAATATACATGTTTCAGTGCTATTCTCTCAAATCATCTCACCTTCGCCTTCTCCCAGAGTCCAAAAGTCTGTTCTTTACATCTGTGTGTCTTTTGCTGGCTCGCATATAGGATCATCGTTACCAGCTTTCTAAATTCCATATATATGCATTAGTATACTGTATTGGTGTTTTTCTTTCTCACTTACTTCATTCTGTATAATATGCTCCAGTTTCATCCACCTCATTAGAACTGATTCAAATGCATTCTTTTTAATAGCTGAGAAATATTCCATTGTGTATATGTACCACAATTTTCTTATCCATTTGTCTGCCGATTGACATCTAGGTTGCTTCCATGTCCTGGCTATTATAAACAGTGCTGTGATGAACATTAGGGTACACGTGTCTCTTTCAAGTCTTGTTTCCCCAGTGTGTAAGCCCAGCAGTGGGATTGCTGGGTCGTATGGCAGTTCTATTTCCAGTTTTTAAAAGAATCTCTGCACTGTTCTCCATAGTGGCTCCATTAGTTTGCGTTCCCACCAACAGCGTAAGAGAGTTCCCTGTTCTCCACACCCTCTCCAGCATTTATTGTTTGTAGACTTTTTGATAGCAGCCATTCTGACCAGCGTGAGATGGCACCTCATTGTGATTTTGATTTGCATTTCTCTGATAATGAGTGATGTTGAGCATCTTTTCATGTGTTTGTTAGCCATCTGTATGTCTTCTTTGGAGAAATGCATGTTTAGTTCTTTGGCCCATTTTTTTATTGGGCATTTATTTTTCTGGTATTGAGCTGCATGAGCTGCTTATATATTTTTGAGATTAATTCTTTGTCAGTTGCTTTGTTTGCTATTATTTTCTCCCATTCTGAAGGATATCTTTTTACCTTGCTTATAGTTTCCTTCATTGTGCAAAAGCTTTTAAGTTTAATTAGGTCCCATTTGTTTATTTTTGCTTTTATTTCCATTGCTCTGGGAGGTGGGTCATAGAGAATCTTGCTGTGATTTATGTCAGAGAGTATTTTGCCTATGTTTTCCTCTAGGAGTTTTATAGTTTCTGGTCTTACATTTAGATCTTTAATTCATTTTGAGTTTATTTTTGTGTATGGTGTTAGAAAGTGTTCTAGTTTCATTCTTTTATAGGTAGTTGACCAATTTCCCCAGCACCACTTGTTAAAGAGATCATTTTTTCTCCACTGTATATTTTTGCTTCCTTTGACAAAGATAAGGTGTCCATAGGTACATGGATTTATCTCTGGGCTTTCTGTTTTGTTCCATTGATTTATATTTCTATCTTTGTGCCAAACTGTCTTGATGACTGTAGCTTTGTAGTATAGTCTCAAGTCAGGCAGGTTGATTCCTCCAGTTCCATTCTTCTTTCTCAAGATTGCTTTGGCTATTTGAGGTTTTTTGTGTTTCCATACAACTTGTGAAATTATTTGTTCTAGCTCTGTGAAAAACACCATTGGTAGCTTGATAGGGATTGCATTGAATCTATAGATTGCTTTGGATAGTATACTCATTTTCACTATATTGATTCTTCCGATCCATGAACATGGTATATTTCTCCATCTATTTGTGTCATCTTTGGTTTCTTTCATCATTGTTTTATAGTTTTCTATATATAGGTCTTTTGTTTCTTTAGGTAGATTTATTTCTAAGTATTTTATTCTTTTCATTGCAATGGTGAATGGGATTGTTTCCTTAATTTCTGTTTCCTCATTGTTAGTGTATAGGAATGCAAGGCATTTCTCTGAATTAATTTTATATCCTGAAACTTTACTATATTTATTGACTAACTCTCATAATTTTCTGGTGGTGTCCTTAGGGTTTTCTGTGTAGAGGATCATGTCATCTGCAAACAGTGAGAGTTTTACTTCTTTTCCAATCTGGATTCCTTTTATTTCTTTTTCTTCTCTGATTGCTGTGGCTAAAACTTCTAAAACCATGTTGAATAGTAGTGGTGAGAGTGGGCACCCCTGTATTGTTTCTGAGTTTAGGGGAAGTACATTTTCTTACCATCTTCCATCAGAGGTTTAGCCATGGAAGCCATAATTTAGCTGGGTTTCATTGAAGCTGTGACAGGCTGAATCTATTGACAATTTACTGAGTGGTTCGTGAGTGCTTCTCAGCTCCATGCTCAGTGCTGGGCCATGATGAGAGCTCTTCTCACAGAATTCAGATGAATCTGTGGATCTATGCTGTGGAGCTGGGGTGTTGGAGGAGACTCTTGAGAGTCCCTCGACTGCAAGAAGATCCAACCAGTCCATCCTAAAGCAGATCAGTCTTGGGTGTTGATTGGAAGGACTGATGTTGGACTCTCTTAACTATATTCTATTGAGAGTGGAAATGTGGGGTGTGTGTGTGTGTGTGTGTGTGTATGTATAGTCTCACAATATGTTTATTAACCACCCTTCCCCAGTGGCTCAGACAGTAAAGAATCTGCCTGCAATATGGGAGACCTGGGTTCGATCCCTGGGTTGGGAAGATCCTCTGGAGGAGGGCATGGCAACCCAGTGCAGTATTCTTGCCTGGAGAATCCCCATGGACAGAGCAACCTGGCAGGCTACAGTCCATGGCATTGCAAAGAGTCATGATAGCGATGGAGCACACAGCAGCTCACACACACATGCATACTAATGTTTCTTGTTTTCTTAAAATTTTTATTGGAGTATAGTTGCTTTACAATATTCTAATAGTTTGTGCTCTACAGAAAAATGAATCTTTTGTACTTATACATATATCTTCTCTTTTTTGGATTTCCTTCCTATTTTGGTCACCACAGAGCACTGAGTAGCATTCTCTGTGCTACACAGTATGTTCTCAGTTATCTATTTTATAAACAGTATCAGTAGTATATATATGTCAATCCCAATCTCCTGATTCATCCTACCTCCCCATTCTCCCCTTGGTGTCCACACGTTTGTTCTCTACATCTGTGTCTGTTTCTTCTTTGCAAATAGGTTCATTCGTACAATTTTTCTAGATTTTACATATATGGATACTCCTGCCAGTGCAGGAGACATAAGAGATGTGCATTCCATCCCTGGAAGATCCCCTGGAGGGCATGGCAACCCACTACAGTATTCTTGCCTGGAGAATCTCATGGACAGAGAAGCTTGGCAGGCTACAGTTCATGGGGCTACAAAGAGTTGGACAGGATTAAAGTGACTTAGCACATATAGTAATTGTCACCCTAGGGTTGAAACATAAAAAACATTTAGCAAAAAAATCTCACATGGACCAATAAGCCCGCTTTCTGTACTAGATTGCTGAGACTACTGAAACAAAATACCACAGACTGGGTGACTTAATCAACAGAAATTAATTTTCTTATAGTTCTGGAGGCTGGAAGTGCAAGATCAAAGTGCCAGCTGCGTTGGTTTCTCCTAAGGTCTTTCCTTGGTTCTCAAGTGGGCACATATTTGCTCTGTCCTCATATGGTCTTTTTCCTGTGTGTTTGCATCCCTGCTGTCTCTTGCTTTTATAAGGAAACCATTCATATTGGATTCAGGCCCCACACTTACGACCCCAGCTAAATTTGATTGCCTCTTTAAAGGCCCTATCGCCAAACACAGTCATATTCCAAGGTCCTGGGGAGGGGGTAATATTTAGAGCTTCAGCTATGAATTTTGAGGGGACACTATTCAGCCTATAACTCCCTCCAAGCAGATTCCTGTGGGCTAGTAAAGTGGGCCATTAAGTCTTCTCTTCCAGGTTGCACAGGGTGTTCAGTTCTGTTCAGTCACTTAGTTGTGTCCAACTCTTTGCGACCCCATGAACCGCAGCACGCTGGCCTCCCTGTCCATCACCAACTCCCGGAGTTCACCCAAACCCACGCCCATTAAGTCGGTGATGCCATCCAACCATCTTATCCTCTGTCGTCCCCTTCTCCTCATGCCTTCAACCTTTCCCAGCATGAGGGCCTTTTCCAGTGAGTCAGTTCTTCACATCAGGTTGCCAAAGTACTGGAGTTTCAGCTTCAACATCAGTCCTTCCAACGAACACCCAAGACTGATCTGCTTTAGGATGGACTGGTTGGATCTTCTTGCAGTCAAGGGACTCTCAAGAGTCTCCTCCAACACCACAGTTCAAAAGCATCAATTCTTCAATGCTCAGCTTTCTTTACAAGGAGAGAGGTCTAATATTAGACCAAAAGGCATAGAGATCTGGACCTAGGGTACCACTATTCTGCCAGCTCTGTGATGTTGGCCAGGCAGTTAATTTTCTGAGGCTTGGTTTCCTTATCTATGAAGTATGTACTAACTCTTATTATCACACCTTTAATTATTTTGTGTTATTACTATTTGATGCCCTGAGATAATTATGTAAAGAAGTTCTGTGAAAAGGTATGCGCTGCTTCAATATATGGTATTTTATAGTGAATCTTCCAAATGGTAACTTTCCCTTGTGCTCGGAGATAATATTGTGGTTAAAGAGCAGTGCCTGTGGAGGTATACAATCTGAGTCTGGACTCCAGTCTATTCACTGCCTTTGGGCTATCATTTAGCTATGAAAGATTCAGTTTCTTTCTATATACCATGGAAGGAATAATGTAAATAGTCATATAGAATTCATATGATGATTCAAGAAAAAAATGTGTATAAAATGTGTGGGCTTGAAAATGGTTTATCACCAGTGTCAACAATGTATTTCCTTAAAATCTTTCCCTTTTCCACACTATGTTCACCTCCAAATGGAATTCAGTCCTACTCTTGATTTGGGATTCCTGAATAATCTTTATGACACCCTTCTGTGCCCATGATAGCAATTTATTTTTCAGTAAGGTCTTTTTCCTTTTCCTCCTTTTCCCTAACCAGCTTTCAGCGGGATGAAGCTCTGTGCTTTTGTGAAGATGGAAAAAAAAAACACTCATGAAATTTCCTTTCAGACACATCATCTCCAGTTCCTTAAAGCAATCCCATGTCACATCCCACATGAGCATCGTAAGCAGTTCTTCCGCTATGCAGTGCTGATTTACAGACACAATGGCACCTCACTTAACATCTTTCAAAACATCTCTCTCAACGTGAAGCTTGAGGAAGCAGCTGGAGTGGAGGATAAAAAAGCAAAACAAGTATTCCTCTTCACTCACAAGGTCCTCCCCGCACCTAGCAGAGCACCCAGCAAGTAGTGAGAGCCAACAAATACTTGGGTAATGAATGATTACACAACTGGTCTGTTGACAAGAGAGTAGCCAAAACACTAAACCTGTTTTTTCAATGACAGATAATAAGTGGGGAAAATTCCAGAGGGGATAATGTTGGAGGACAGCATGAAACTTAAAGTTAAGGAAACATTGTGTGTGTGTATGAAAGAGAGAATGGGGCAGGAAGTATAGTTCAGAATCAAATAGTTTTTTTTAATTGAATGAAAGATGTTTTTAAATTTACAGTGCTTTACAATGTTTCACACACATGGTTTCATATAATCCTATAATAACCCATTTCTTCTCCTACCCTTCCCTTCATCACCTCTCCCCTTTCCTCTCCCTAAAAATCAAATAGTTTAAAAAGAAAAGGAGGAATCAGGACACAGCACATGAAAAAGAGTTCTGAAGAGCTGTGTTTTCTCTTCATAAACCATGTTCACAGTCCCATCTCTTAGGGACCCCAGTTTAACCTGAACCCAGCTCTAGGCATTCATAGTCTGGCCACACAGCAGGACTCTGAAAGGGTCATTAAAATGGCATATCTGCATCATGAAAGAATTGACTTATAAACCATTGTCAAATATCTGTCTTTCCAGCCAGATTTGAACTCCAGTGAATCCAAGCTTGCCTGCAGGGGACAAGTGAATGACTGAGCATGGTGCCCGGTCCACTGCAGCCTCTTCATGAAGAACGAACACCACAGTGGTTGGTATCTTCCCATTTCTCCAGAGTGGTATTCATATTTCTCCAGAGTGTTTTTCCACCACTCTTACTGAACCACTTGTTAATTACTAAGCAGTAACCTTGCATCTGTAGCCGCCACATTCTTCTGCATGCACCTCCCTTTCCAGGTTAATTTTGCATCATGTCAACAAACGGCGGTTTTCTCTCTCCATCTCGACTGGCCACGGACGTCTTCATTAGCTTTCTTTCCTTCTCACCACTACATCACACGTGTTGATCTCCAGTTAGTTCTTTTGTTATTTATGTGATGATATTTTAGGGTGTATTCATTTCAAAACGGATAATGTACTTAGCAAATGTTATATATGCAGGAGGTTTTAAGTGGGACTAAATGCAGCAATTAATGCTAATGAGTCTGCTGTTAGCATGTAATATTCTTGGTTTTATAATCATGCATTACCGGATGTGGAGCCTCAGTTTGTTTAACAGATGCTGATCTTAATGGCTACATTCTCTTCCCATGGATAAGTTAGCTTTAGTTAAATGTACCATTAAAAATAACCATTTAAAATGCTAATGAAAACAGAGACTGTATCTATCAGGAATTTTGTTTTAACCTCTGGTTTTACTACTTCTTGTTTTCAAAAGGACTTTGGGAAGAAGAAGAGCTTTTTATCTACTTAAGGTGCTTTAAACAGAAAAAGAAAAGTTCAGTTCATTGCAGTTCACATGTAGTATCTGTAGGCAAAGTCAAGAAAAAGGGATTCACAGTGAAGGTCAATGTTTCTACAGCCTGGGGACTGCAGGCCTGCCTTGTTAATGCTGACTGTACTTGGAAACTGACTCTCCTGTGGTTGGCATCTCTTGTTTCTTTTCAGTGTTCATTTCAGATGTGAGTCAGAATTGAACAGTTCGAGTTAATGGTAATTCAACTGGTTAATATCCAAATATGGTCTTTGTGAAAGCACCATTATTCTATCACAGATTAGGATCAAAGAGGGAAAAATACCAGGATGTTGCTACTTAGGAATGAATACCTGATCCTTCCTGGACATCAAGAGGCCTAGTTTGGGCTTTCTCATGGGGAAATGGAGTTTGTCTAATGAAGGATTAATAGATGCCCAGGGAGAGCTCCGTACCTTTCTTTACTGCATCTCTCAGTTCAGTTCAGTTGCTCAGTCATGTCCGACTCTTTGCAACCCCATGAATTGCAGCATGCCAGGCCTGTCTATCACCAACTCCTGGAGTTCACTCAAACTCAAGTCCATCGGGTTGGTGAAGCCATCCAGCCATCTCATCCTCTGTCGTTCCTTTTTCCTCCTGCCTCCAACCCCTCTCAGCATCAGTCTTTTCCAATGAGTCAGCTCTTCACATGAGGTGGCCAAAGTACTGGAGTTTCAGCTTTAGCATCATTCCTTCCAAAGAACACCCAGGAGTGATCTCCTTTAGAATGGACTGGTTGGATCTCCTTGCAGTCCAAGGGACTCTCAAGAGTCTTCTCCAACACCACAGTTCAAAAGCATCAATTCTTCAGCACTCAGCTTTCTTCATAGTCCAACTGTCACATCCATACATGCCTACTGGAAAAACCACAGCCTTGACTAGACAAACCTTTGTTGGCAAAGTAATGTCTCTGCTTTTCAATATGGTACGGAGGTTGGTCATAACTTTCCTTCCAAGGAGTAGCGTCTTTTAATTTCATGGCTGCAATCACCATCTGCAGTGATTTTGGAGCCCCAAAAAATAAAGTCTGCCACTGTTTCCACTGTTTCCCCATCTATTTCCCATGAAGTGATGGGACTGGATGTCATGATCTTAGTTTTCTGAATGTTGAGCTTTAAGCCAACTTTTTCACTCTCCTCTTTCTCTAGTGATGCCCTAAAACAGATTCTCCAGGTCTCTGAATGTGGCTGCATGGTGACCAGGATAGGGTCAAGGGATGTCTATGTGTTGGGAGAGCCCATATGTATTTAATGGTTATGACTCAGGCCTCCTAGACTTTCTAGTTTCTTGGCTGAGCTATATACCTCTCCAGGCTAAATCAGTTCAGAGCAGGGTAGCTTGTACATGCTGGGAAAGGCTACATGGGGAGGGATTAGCCAGATGCAGTAAGCATGTTTATAAGGAGCTTTTTCAAGTGTGAAATCTAACTCTCTTGTTTGTAGGAAGTGACTCCATCCAGTAGGAATTCTCATTCCTTCCCCTGGTGAGTCCTCTTGGTTCTGGGAGCTTTTGTTTTCTCTTTTTCTTTCAGAATTTACTCAAATAATAATGTATCTGGGGGAGAACCGATGCTACTTGGAGGCAATGTAATCTCAGGATTGTTGGTTCAGAGCTTGGGAGCTTATATATTAAGGTAAAAAGTCAGTAGAGCAAGTTAGGCTAATTATCTGGTAGCCAGAAAATAATGAAAGGACAGAAAAGCCTCCTCATAGTCTGAGGATCTGGAGTCAAAGTGTTTACAGAATAGAGGTCTATGGATGGAGCCTGTGCTTGCTGCCACATTTTTTTCATTGACAGTTGCCCAGGAGCTTTTGAAGGCTTTTAAGATGGAGCTGCTTGGAGCTAAAACTGCACCATTTCTCTTAACCAGACCAGCATCCTTTCTGATTTTGAGGTTTTTGATCATGTCCACCTCTGGATTTGCTCCCATTAGTAGGAACATCTTCTCCAGGCATGCAGAATCTGAGATACAGGTTCTTTGGGAAATAAGAACCTTTGCTACCTGATCAGTGGATGTCTAGTCTGATCTGGGAGATTCAGTAGGGCAGGGTGAGCAGATAGAATGATACAAAGTAAAGATAACATGGCCAGTGAAAATTTCACACTATCTTATGGAGTGAAAACTTAATGTCTTGTTTTAAAATACGTGCCAAATCAGGTAGCGGAGATTGTTCAGCTAGATGGTGCATTGTTTCCATGCATGTTCTCACACACAGCTCCCCGGGTTCACTATACCTCCTCAATAGTTTGAGATTCTTTGGTCAGGAAATAGCTTTGACTGATGGACATCTACCCTAACTGTTCAGTTGCCAGTCTAGGGAGTAGAAGAGAACACCTTAGGTAGAAAGTGGAAAGAGGACCTTTTCCTCTTCACAACAAAGACCATTTCAACTTCAGTCTTGGGACTCTAGGCAGCCAAGTTACCATATTTGTGTAACAATTTTTGTGTATGTATAAGGGAGGGATTTGGAAGGAATGATGCTAAAGCTGAAACTCCAGTACTTTGGCCATCTCATGAGAAGAGTTGACTCATTGGAAGAGACTCTGATGCTGGGAGGGATTGGGGGCAGGAGAAGAAGGGGACGACAGAGGATGAAATGGCTGGATGGCATCACCGACTAGATGGACGTGAGTCTGAGTGAACTCCGGGAGTTGGTGATGGACAGGGAGGCCTGGCATGCTGTGATTCATGGAGTTGCAAAGAGTCGGACATGACTGAGCGAATGAACTGAACTGAACTGAACTGAAGGGAGGGATCTGCCTTTTGCTTCAGTTTTAAATTCAGGCATCTTCCATAGCTGTGGTGAAGTTATAGTGATTGGTAAAAAAGAATTCCATATGGACTAACTTTGTTTGTTGCATTGAACATGCTTCAGTTCTATTTTGACAAATGTTTGCTAACACTGGGGCCTTTTACCATGCCAGGTCTGAAAGAATCACAAGAGTGGAAAAGACATGGTCCTTTCCTTAAGAGATCACAGACTCACCTTTTTCCCAATCTCACCTACTGCTTTGAATGTATTTTTAAATAGATGGGTATAAAGAGGGTAGAAAATGGGAGTGTATAAGAAGGAATTTTTTCTGGGTTACTAAGAAACTTCTGATTTGATAGCAAAGCCTACAGCTGGTGTTAACTTTTTAACATGAAGCTTCTGTGACTTAAAGGAAATAGAATCTCAGATCAGCTGGGGGACAATGCTCATTGAGACACAAGTGGTTTTTCACAAGATCAGTAAAGGGAGGTGTATAATAAAGACTTTAGCTAACCTTTGTCCCTAGTTCCTGGGAGGTAACCTCTAAATCCTTGGAATTTTTCTAAGTCATTCGTGTTTCTTTGTCATTTCCTGTTGGGCTCTTTTGGACCACACTTGATAGTTTTTGTTGATGAGAGGATTCATGGTGGGACCCTAGATGGTTTATGCTAACAAGATGACTCAAGGTGGGGTTGGCTGTGCCAGAAAGACTCACCCACTACGTGATTAGAGCACTGGGGCCGGAGAGGGGACCTGGAACACTGAGGTCAACTGTGTAGCCAGTGAATCAATCAATCATGCCTAAAAGTAATGAAAGTCCAGTAAAAACTCTGGGCACCTCAGCTTGGGAGCTTCAGCTGGCAACACTGTACATTGTCACCCATTAATGTGCTGGGACAATGGACTCATGCTTGGGGCTCTCTCAGACTTCGCCCTACACATCTCTCCCTTTGGCTGATTCTTTTCTTTTTGTAAACATTTTTACTGTGACAAATGTTCAGACAATATATTCCTGCTGCTGCTGCTGCTGCTGCTGCTAAGTCGCTTCAGTCGTATTCAACTCTGTGCGACCCCATAGATGGCAGCCCACCAGGCTCCTCCGTCCCTGGGATTCTCCAGGGAAGAATACTGGAGTGGGTTGCTGTTTCCTTCTCCAATGCATGAAAGTAAAAAGTGAAAGTGAAGTCGCTCTGTCGTTTCCGACTATTTGCGACGTCATGGACTGCAGCCTACCAGGCTCCTCCGTCCATGGGATTCTTCAGGCAAGAGTACTGGAGTGGGGTGCCATTTCCATATATTCCTAGTAGTCATCAAATACTTTCTCTTGGCCACATAGCATTTAGGATCTTCGTTCCCCATCAGGGATTGAACCATACCCCTGCACTGGGAGCTCAGAGTCTTAACCACTGGACTGGCAGGGAAGTGGCTGACTCTGATTTGTATCCTTCTGTATAATAAAACTGTGATCACAAGTATAACATTTTCCTGAGTTCTGTGTTATTCTAGAAATCATTAAGCCTGAGAGGCTAATGAAAACCCCTGAAATTGTAGTCAGGTGATCAGTCATCCTGGCCTGAGGATGCTGGATTTGTGTCTGACACTTGATGTGAGAGCGATCTTTCTTGAGAATTGTGTCTTAAGCTTGAGTTTGGCAAACTCATCAAAGAAGGGCATTATCAGGAGTTTTACATAAAATTCAGATTGAGGTGATGGACCCATAAACTGTCTTTGAACTGGAGGGGAACAGAGGTTTTGCTTCTGTGTGAGACCCTCTGCTGGTTGTTGAAAGCAATCGTTAGCGCTCAACTCCTTCATCCCAGCCACCCACCCCAATTTGGGATTAGTTCTTTTTTTTTTTTTTTTAACCCAATTTGGCAGCTCAGGGTCAAACCTCAGACCCTCCAGATCACTTCTTATGCACAATTAATCAGCCTCATCTGTTTGGATTGCTCATTTCTCATTTTCTGCCGCCATCTCCTGTCTGTCCTGTGCAATGCTGCTGGGGTTCTATGGAGATTCTGAAGACATTTTGTGAAGGTAATAATAGCTCTCACCAAGAATAGAGAACAGCTTATTTCACAAGTTAAAAAAAAAACAAGTGACTTTAGAAGATTTCCTCCTACTGCTATCGGGTTGGACCTTATTAAAACTAAACCTTAAAGGATGACCTTTATTATGGAGATTTTAAAGGAGTATACCCCCTAATGATTTTTGGTATCATATCCGAAGGTCTCACTCAAGTCTAAAACTCACAGAGTCGTAATGCTTTTTCTGTATGGTAATTTCTGGTAATTTCCCAATGGTAATTTCTGCTTATTTCTTATTATCCCTTTAAGGGAGGAAAAGAAAAACTTTCAGAAACTCTCTTTGCTGAGATGAAGACAATTATTGTAAATACTACATTCCCTTCTATGACAGAAAAGACACAGATAGAGGGCCTTCAAGTGATTCTTCAGTGTCTGGTCTACCCCTTCTTTACATATTTTTCATTATCATTGCCTTCATTTCCTATCTTATTCATGAAAAACTTCCAAGAAGCAGTGCAGTCAACCACAAGATCACTGACTCAGGTCAATGAAGACACATCTCCTTTTCATGTTTATTTCATTTTGTTTTAAGATCACAGAAAAGCAGAGCATTCATACATGTAAAGTAACAGAAGAGAGAAACTGAATTCAAATACATTTAAAAAGAAAAGGAAAAAAGCTTTTTTAATTTTAATTTTTTTAAAACACACACTTGCGCTTTTTATTTTCCTTCACAGAGCTAGTATCCAGGGAAAAAAAATCCCCCCAATAAACAAATATTTTAAAAAAAAAACCTTGAACAACAAAAAACCCAAACAAAAAATGGCCATGAGTTTTTGTCATCAAGGAAAGTTTTGCTTATGTCTACAGGGATGAAAAAAGGAATATATTCATATATATATATTTATATGTATATAACACTGTTAATAAGGAGAATTCTAACCAAGAGCAGGATTTATACACCCTTCAGTAGAGCAGTGAGGAGGAAGGGGTGAACCAGTGCTGGGGAAGGAAGTTGGAGGTTTTCTCCCATGCTTCTCTCCTGTAATTTTCACTTCACCCTTCTCCCACTCCCAATAAATACTTAGGGAGCAGAACATGGTCGTAATTCACCAGGATGAACCTTTAACATTCTCTAGTGAAGAACAAAGACTAAGTAAGGGAGTTTTTGTTTTTTGTAAAGTCTCCAAATAGCTTAGAATTACTGCCGTGTGCCAGAAAGCCAGTGGTCCCAAGGGTTTTCTTCATTTGCAAGAAACAGATTTTCACTCTGTGCCTGGCTTTACATAGAGAGGGCTTATGCAGAGAAGAACATAGCTGTTAGAGTTGGTCCAGGAGGATCACTCAATGATGCCTCTGAAATCACCCAAAGTGGGGAGTTATCCATGGGCAGGTCACTTTCCCACTTAAAGCGAGTGTCAGACCTACTCTAAGCACATTGCAAATTGTCATCTATATAAAGTGATACTAATGCTGGGAAGTTATGAATAATACTTGCTTTTCAGTGCACAGGAGACTCATATTATTTCTGTCCTCTTAAGCAATGCATGAAAAGCTACCATAGGACAGATGCTAAATTGAGCATCCAGGATAGTATGGGGCGAATACTTTGATGGGTCAAGACAAGCACACCTGTGCTCAGGCCATCCAGAACAAGGTGCATGATGGTAATTCCTCATTTAACTTTCACATTTGATTTTGACCTTCACAACTCCTATTACATTCAGCTCTGTAACCTGCTAAAATGTGTTTATTTTTGTCTTGTTTTCAACTTGTTTCTTTAAAATCGTGTTGACTTGTATTTTGTGAAAATGAGGCATGTTTTCTCTCCATCCATTTACTTGACTACATAGCCTATAAGTCAAATTTAGAGAAACTTATGCCATGAGATGTTTCTTCCAAAACAAAATATATTATCTTGCTCATTTCTCCTAGAACAGACTTTTGAACCTACCTGGGATCACTTGCTTATGGCCACCTGCACAAGCAAAGAGGTTTCAAGGACAACCATTTACTATCACGAGGCACTTGGCCCAGGAGGAGAAGACTGATGTTTCCTTTCCCTTCACATGAACAACTTCCTTACTAGTTATGTGACCAATATCTAGTCTGGCTATTTTCTCCCTATGAAAGATGATTAGAATATAGTCCAACAGTTAGATTTTATAACATTTCAATTAAAGAAACAACTCCCCCTCTCTCAACACCATCGGTATAATTTGAATGTGTCCTTTCTCTATGTTACTAAGAAATTTTGATTAGGAGAGAATTATAAAACCAGTCCAGGGACCCTGTATTCTAGAAAGTTTTGGCTTTTGACATGGAGATGATGGAAGGATGGTTCCAAGAAGTGAAGAACAAACTAGATCAAAGAGATCAAACCAGAAATGACAAATAGCTGCTTAGAATGACAAGCTGGGCACAGTGCTACATGAAGATTCAACTCTTATTCAGAATCAGAGGGTTTGGAGATGGCAGAGGTTTTAGAGAAATTTGAATTTCTCACTTTCAGGATGAGAAAACCAAAACTCAGAAAGTTTAACTAATTTGCCTAAGGTCATATGACTTGCTTATAGGCCAGACCTGGGGCTAGAACTCATTTCTCCTGATTCCCAATCCACTTTTCACCTACTTCACTTTATAAAGTTGTTGTTTGTCTTGGGTAGAGGAGTATACTTTAAGCATAATATTAATTTGACCCAAATTTCTTTCGATAACAGTCTTTGCAAAAAATTCATGTGGTCCCTGAAGAGATCTCTTTGATGACTCCTTATGCACCGGCTGTGCTGATCACAGAAGACATATATATATGTCATTCTGTTAAACACATCAGACACTTCAAAAAGACTTCACGAGAACATGCTGAGAGAGATACTCCCAATGACAATGATTCTGTCCTCATTTGCAATAGTCAGTATAGAAATATAGGTAATAGATCCACCAGATTAAGCAAGAGTAATTCTTTCCTAGAGTGATTTAGCAAGATATTTCTCAAGGACATAACATTTTTCAATATCCCTTAATTTCTTAGGATTGAGATGACAAAGGAACTATCCCAATGTTTCTGTTGAATGGAAAATAAAGACTGAGTAATACTGTGCTCATCAAGATATAGCTGACTTACTTTCCTTGGAGCTATTGAAATGATACTTGAGGTTGTAAGTAAGAAGTAACAGCAACAACAACAAAAACACTTGACAGTTGATGTAACAGACACATGAGCCCTTCAAACTCTGTCCTCCTTGTCTCTTCATTTCCCTTGCTCTGGGGTCCAGGTGGGACAGCTGTGGTAAGTGTTGGATGGAAGTCCTGACATCCTAAGTCCTAAGTCAGCACTTAGGTCCTGAGGAACCAAGAGGTAAAGAGGTGACCTCTTGAGAACAGAGCAGGATGCGTGCCTATAACAGTTCTGTGGGTCTGCTTCCTTTTGCTGAGACAACCTTATGTCTGGGCCATTAGTCATCTTTCATCCCATTCTGACTTGTGACAGGCTTTGGTTTTTATTTATTTATTTTTTCCTTTCAGATTCATATGTTTAGCTGAACTTGGGCATTGCATGAAAAATGAAGTTTACATAGTTTATATTATGTACATAAACTACCGATTTACATTGATTTACACATGATTGGTGCCTAATTTATTAATCAGCACACAGAATGTAAATGCGCTGAAAGGAAATCAAGGTTTTAAAATAAGTTTTCCATAATATCCATAAACATTTACGCTGGAGTAAGTGTTAAACCAACACCTAACGTTAACACCAGCTTGCTTGTCAACGGGTTAGTTATGCACTGGTTTCTGGGTGAAGATAAATTCTTTCTTGCGTTATCACTTGGCCACATTTAACAACATAGCTGCAAACGAGAACAGTTTACTTCTTTCCACTGTTTACACATAAATGTAAACTTCATTTTGCATTTAGTGAGACATTTACAGCTATTATGCCAATTGCTATAGAAAATTTACTCCACTAGAGCAAATGGACTAGAGAAGAAATATTTTAAACATTTAAGAAAGAAGGAGACTTCCTAAATTGCATTTACATTTCTTAACTCAGGGTCTTTGCTGTTTCTGTGGTATATTTAATATTTGTCTTCAAAATATTGTTTTGTAGGTTGGATATAGCATTGCACTTATATATCTATAAAAATGATACTTATTAGAAATCAAGGCTAAATACAGGTTGAAAGGTTATGAAGTCAAAGAGCTAAAATAAGGTCATGGTTATTTCCATGGAACAAGATCCATAAGCAAATTCCTTTCAAACAAATCATTACAGTGTGGAAAAATGGGGCTCCACATCTTTCTAAATGAAGTATAGCTCTTTTTTAAAACCAAATTCAATACTTTTCTTCCTTTTAAGTTTAAATCATTATTCTAGATTTGCTTTATAATACATACAATATTGCAAATATAGCATCTGTAAAGATAAGGTTTAAAAAAAATACATACACATATATATATATTTCCACAAATAATTTAAGACCTTCAAAAAACAAAATGGGAAATTCTGGGATGCAAGCCAATAGACACATTCAAACCACAACCAACCTGGGGATGGAACCTATGATTCTGGAACAGTTAAGAAGCTAATAACTCAGTAGGTAATAACTGAGAAACATTTTCATGCTGAGGAGTTTAGTTTCTGTGCGCAAAGGAGGTAAGTCCATTTTTGGAGGAGAAACAGATTTTTGTTTCTGTCCTCCAATAACATGAAAATCACGAGTACTTTTACAAGGTCTCTCTGAATAGCCCAAATTGTCTGAAGATGTAGTAAAAAAAAAAAAAAAATGCCTAGGGCAAAGATGATGTCTGACTTGGAAGAGAAGGCAAAGGTCAGTGGGACAATTCTTCCCAACAGAAAAAGCAAGGACCTATCCCTAAGCCTTAGTTCTTTCAGGGAAGAGGGATGTTTTATGTCCAAACTAGTAAGACTGTTCCTCCAATAAGGCAAAACCTTCTGATGAACAACTGCACAGAGGAAAGAATTTTGCGGTTGTAAAACCTAAGATAGTTTTCATTCTTCAGGAAGAACCCTTCATCAAGGTCACTTCTGCTTTGGTTAACTATAAGTCAGGTTTAAGGATTTTATTTTATGAAGAGTGGAGTTTCAGTTTGCATACAAAGGACATTGAATGTGTTAGCCATTCAGATTAATTGATGTATTTCACTCCTCTCAGTATATTGTTTCCAGCCAGTTGATTCTTTTCATTGCAAGGTTTCATGCTTTGATTACCAACGGACAAAAGTCTTGAAGAGAGTTATCGCGTTGTGATGAATTAAATTCCAAGAAGTCCCATGTTTAAACTTGTTATCTCGATGTCAGTGATCTGGCTTCTACCTTTTACCTGACCCTTTTCCAAACTATGTTCTCTTCCATTTTTCACATTGCTCAAAAACATCCTCAAACCTATGAAATTTCTGGGGTCAATGATCGCTCTGAAACGGGAGACAGGACAAAATTCCCAGATCCTACCAGAGATATATGCAAACACCACAATATTCAAAACATGTTTAATTACGTTTAATATATGGACCATTTTAATAAAACTCAGGGAACAAATGGTGCTGACAAGGCAAAGACATTCCTTTCAACGAGAATCTCCTTCTATAAAGCCAAGACCTTGTCCTTAGGATAGGGTAGAGGGAATAAGAAATCTAGGTGTGTGATGAAAAATCTGTGACATGCCATGAGGATCTGTTCCTGAAATTGATACTAAACTGAGTTAACTCCTGTTACTTTTCTTTTCTTATGTACCTTTAAATTAGCATGCACTCCACTAAAGCTTCCACTTAAGGATGTGGTTGACTCTTCAATATATGGGAAATATTGATCATCAAGGATGATAAGCTTTTATTCCTGTACTAAGAAGACTAAATTGTTAGAGAAATCCCTGATTGTCAATAAATTGATGCTGCCTAGGAATAAGGCTAATCTTCTCTATGTTTAAGTAGCTACCATCTTGGATAAGAATTTTGGTCCTATGCCAGGATCTGCCACAAATACTTTTACCCACTCCCAAGTTCAATTTGTCCTTCTGTTTCATGTCTAAACTGCAAAATCATAAAAGAAGTCTGGTGATAGGCTTTTAAAACAATAGAATCCCCTAGAAGAGATTAAAAGTACCACTTATCAGGAGATCATTACCTTTAAAGATGAGACTCATTGCAAAGAGCCTTCAATTAATAAAGTCTATCAAGATAAATTTCAGATTTATTATTTTCCTTCCTTCCTCCTCACTCTCCTCCTATATGCCTTCCCTTTCTTCCTTTTTCTCTTCCTCACTCCCTTTCTTTCTAATTCTTCCTTCCTTTTCTGATTTGCAGTTATGAAGCTTCCTGTTTTACTTCAGATAACAGCCATTTTCCAGGTTCTAAGACTTGGTGAGGTACCGTATTTGACTCTGCCGCAATACATTCCATTATGACCTCAATAACAATCCTATGTCTTCTCACTAATGAGCCATTTCCAATGCCTAGTAGTCTTAAGTAAAAGCAACGGTTGGTTTCCTGACAAGATATCTACACACGGGGAGCTCTGCAAGGCTTTTCCTAAGAAAATCCTTCTGGTGTGGTGGTGATGTCAAGTTTTGTGGTATGTATATAGCTTTTGCCTAAATGATTACAAGTTTCTCAGCTCTTCTGGTTGAGAACTAGCTCATATAACCCTCTTGTATATGTAAACTTAAACATCATATCTCCCACTGTATCTTTTTCAGGAGATGAGAAGCCAAGGGTAAGTGGGAAAGATGGAATACAGTGCTGCCCCTAGTGGCCTGGTGCAGGATAAGGATGGCGTCCTGTCAACAGCAGTGCTGCGAGCACCATGCATGGGTGGGAAGGGAGGTGACGCGGGAATCAAATCAAGCGTTAGCCTAGGACACCAGCACAGAGCTGTGGAGGGGCGCCAGGAGTAGACTTCCCCTTGGTTGTGGCCAATGCTTTGTATTGGGGCTGTCACAGTATTTCTACCACATGAGTAGGGACCTGGGTATCTGTACTTCTCTTGCCTTGCTCACGGCTCACTGTATTTTATCTGAAATAGGGAAAAATCTCTGCTCAGGGAAATCCATGGGAGCAAATGCAGTGTTAACTGAAGATTGGAGAGGGGGCAAAACAGGGCTGCTAAGGATCTCCGCGTGGCTCAGCATCCTTTCACTAGGACTTAACCCTTGGAGACCTTCCCACTTCTGGGGATTTGCTCCATACCTGTTACTCCTGCGGCAGAGCAGGACCAAGTCTGCAAAAAGCTGGGAAGCACGTGAATCCTTCAGACTCACTCGTGAAACAAGAGTGAAATCAGAAACTTCTGTCCTAGGTCACCTCATCCGCATCACTGATTCTTTCTACTGTTTGCTCACCCCATCAATAGTAGGCACTTTCATTGACAGTGATAATCTGAGTGACTCTGGACTGGGTTCTGATGACTGGACTGGGAGGAAGATGAGGATCTGCCCATAGGTGGGGCACAGCTTGGTCTGAAATACACGCTGAGGTCCAGGGACAGCCATGGACGGGGGAGCGGCTCTGCTCCTTGCCTCCTTCCCCTCCCACGGCCCCCAGCACCTCGTCACAGCCGCATCTCAAGATTACAATGAGGGACAGTATCTACAGCACAATGAGTCTATGTACACGTGGACCATTCCCTCGGCATGCTTTAGAGAGAGGCGCACACGCCCACACACGTACACCCACGTTGAGAGAGAGAGAGAGAGAGAGAGAGAGCACGCGCGCACAGTGGAGAGAATTAAAATGGCACTTTCTAGCATCTGCGGCATGACGAGTGCTGGGAGGTGCGGGTTAGGGGCTGGGAGTGAAGGGAAGCGGCCGGGGTGAGGATAAAGGGCAGATATCCGGCACGGATGCGGGGGCGATCGAACACGGAGATGGTCTTAAAAGTTGGAGGGAGGGGGGAGACAGGAAAACCAGATAAAGGGTCAGGGTAGGACTCCAGCATGGATTCCATTGATAGTCTGAATGGCTATGCATCAGCTCAAATTAAAAAACAGAATAAAATGATGTTGGAAGTATAAACACCAAGGCAAGACTGTATTTTTTTCTTTCCCCGCAGATGAAAAAGGATGAAGGAAAGATAAAGTGTGTGTGTGTGTGTGTGTGTGTGTGTGTGCGTGTGTGTGTGTGTGTGTGTGTGTGCGTGTGGTGGGGGGTTAATACCCATCTGGTACTTCTTCACTTGTCATTTCTTATAACATCAAATCTCCTTAATTGATGGAGTCTTTACACAGTCTACATTTGCTTAGATATACACATTTCTTGGTAGAACTCTTCTCACCTGGAATTATACTTCAATTTTTATTGATAGACTTTCAAATTGTTTTAAATGTTGCATTTTCTTCTTCACTTTCTTATTTCCCCCTTCATTTATAAACACACAAAGTTGTGAAAGAAACAGTCTCCCCCCATTTCACTCTCTCTCGCTCTGTATCCTGTGTGACGCATTTTTGTGTGTTTTTTTTTTTAATTATTTTTAAACTTTTATTCTATTAACATTTGCTGAGAAGGCAGAGCAGAGATGCTGCCAGCAGCCACAGTGGTACGGCCAGACTGATGGATCCATTTATTCCTCTCACCGACCCAGGTCCTGCAGTGCAAAAGAGAGAAAAGAAAGTAATTATTAATACATCCGGTCCACTCTATGTCACAACTGACAGCTCCTTATTTCAAAGGTAACACTGGGCCGTGTACCAGCATCTCAAAGTCTGGGCACTTATATACAGACTAAGAAGGACTCACCATCTTTTCTAAATCCTAGTTGAGCTATAAGTATCTTAGGGGTATCTTGTGTGGTGCTGGATCAGTCTCCTTGCCGCCCAAATTCATCCTGCACAGCAGTGGGATGTCAGCGCTCAGTAAGATTCCAAGCATTGCTGAGGGTCCTTCAGCAGCCGGACACCGGCTCCTCCAGCTGATTCACCACAGTATCTCCATTAATAAAATGTGGAACCAGCCTGTGATGCGCTCTTCTCAAGGGGGCGGGGGAGGGGTGGTGGTGGTGGTAGTAGCTATTTCTTGGTTAGTGGGGAGAGGAATTGTCTTAAAGTAACGTTTTTGGCTGGGTGGCACCTTAGCTGCAAGGCAGAAAATAAGTCAACTCATGGTGGGATTTTAAGCAGCAGCAGGGGGTCACCTGGTCCAAACCCTTCATTTGACACTTTAAAAATTAATGATGATGACAACAAAAACAAACAAACCTAGCCAGGCAGGTCCAAACTGGAGCAGAGCTGAGGCTTGCACTTGCCCAGAATTCATCCTGGAGGCGTTATCTGTGGGTTTCCCACGGCCGACCTGAGTTTTCCCAATGTAGAAGAGTTTGGGGGATGTGGGTGTGCAGTTGGAGAGGAGAGTGGGTGAGGGATTTGCGTATTTACACAGAAAGAATCGAGGCAGTGAGTGAAGGTTTAGAGCTTGCCTCCTCTGCTTTGCCTGTTGCATTTCCTCCTTTTGTATCGTTCTGTTCATTTAGATCCATTACAAGAGGAAAGCAGTTTTTTACAACAGAGACTTTTGGATTTAAGACTGTAAGCTTAGATGTGACATTCAAAAGGAAAAAATGGTGTCACTGTAACTATGGGTCAGTTGAAAGTTTTTTGAGGGCACTGAGTTGGTGATGGACAGGGAGGCCTGGCGTGCTGCGATTCATGGGGTCGCAAAGAGTCGGACACAACTGAGCGACTGAACTGAACTGAACTGAAGGAGATCAGTATGTGTAAATGAGCGTGTATGTGGGTGTGGGTGTTTGTACTTGTGCAAGTGCAATGGAAGCATCCTCTGGCATGTGAACATTTCCAGAATTGTCTACAAATATACCAGGTCAGATATAAAATAACTGGGAAAATGTTGAATATAAGAATATTCTCCCATCTATGTTTCACATATCAATAAAAATAATATTATAGGAACAACAGCAACCAAAGACAACCAAGAAACAACTACATAGCACTTACTACAAGTCCTGTTAAAAATGCTTCACAAATATAAGCACACAGCCATGTTACAAGGCAGGCCCTCCAGCGAACCCTGCTTTCCAGTGAGATAAGGGAGCCACAGAGAGGTGAAGTTCACCACATGAGTTCACACAGTAAGCAGAGAGCTGGGCTTTCCCCCAGCGACTGACTCTGGAGTCTGTGCCTGTCACGGCTGCGCAGGGAGGTTATGTGGTGAAGGGGTGCCCTGAGTCTCCTGTCAAACATTCAGCAAATGAAATCTGGGCTTGTTTAAAACAGTAGCCCAGAACCAACAAAGCAACAGGAAAGTATCCATTATCTTTGAAAAAAATGATTTTCAATAGATCTTTTGTTTTTAAACTGAAATGTCTTATTGAGAATATTAAAAATGCTTCCCTGGTGGCTCAGACGGTAAAGCGTCTGTCTACAACGTGGGAGACCCAGGTTCAATCCCTGGGTCGGGAAGATCCCCTGGAGAAGGGAATGGCAATTCACTCCAGTACTATTGCCTGGAAAATCCCATGGACAGAGGAGCCTGGTAGGCTACAGCCCATGGGGTCGCAAAGAGTCGGACACGACTGAGCGACTTTACCTTTACCTATTTAATATATTATATATATATGAATATATATAAATAAAGTTTGAATAGCACAGTTACAGTATGAAATGAGTGTGTGAGTGTTATTATGTGTTGAGCTATGGAAACACAGAATAAATGATTTAAATATCCAGTCAATTCTTTAAGTTTTCTGAATGACTGTAGGATTATATTAATAAGACACTTTAGCTTACCTTCAGGTTCATGCCTTACATGAGGAATTAAGGATCAAAAAGATTATGCATTCTGCATAAAGCGCCTGATAGTAATGGTGACCAGGCACTAGAATCTAGATGTTTAGTCAATGTTTTTCCTGATTCACACCGCCACCCCCCCCCCCCCCACACACACATCATTCTTTTTGGCCTTTGGGGACCTTTAAGCTCCCTTAACAGCCCCTCCCCAGGGCCTCCAGCCTGATGGCAGTGCAATCCCGTATCATTTCATTTCTCTAGGCTTTAGATGTCATGAGTTCTGTGGCACATTTGTTTGGATTAGTGTGTTAGTGATGCTTCTCAAACAGAGAAAGACTACACACAAATTGAGGCCAGACAGGGTTAAGCGAGGATGATTTTTGTTTTGCCCCAGGGATCCTTTGAAAACAGGTTTTCAGACTCAATTCTGCCTATTTCCTTAAACTCATTTTTAGTGCTGAGACAGGCTGGATTATCTTTCAGACATCTTATAGTTGAGTGGTACCTGGGGGAACCTAAAAAATCTAGACTTAAACCATTTTATTTGAAGGATAGTAAATATTTGAAAAAACAAAAATGCCATCACTGAAAAATATGATATATGCATATATGAACCTAGATACACATGTTCACATATAACATTCTTGCTAATGTATGTACACATATATATGCAGATACCAAGAGAAGTATATTTGTTATATGCATACTCATATACACATATGATATAAACATGTTAAAGTTATTTTAACACACAAAGTTGACAATTAGCTATTACTCTTACACACTATTCTATGCTATACATAGGGAATCTTAGTATGACTGTGAATAATCTTTCATTTTTATCTCTGATAGAATTGTTACTACATATTTGAAATATATTTTGTAGCTCTCAGATATTTTCATCTCTATCAATTATTATTTATTAAGTGCATTAAGTGCTCTCATATAGCTATTTGATGTGCTTATATGACTTGCTCTTTCCATAATTGGTTTTGAGAGTAAATAAATAGGCTTGAAAAAATACAAGGGTAAATGGGTGATAGTTGGGGAATCAACACAAGTGTGTATACAATTACAGATGCATGTATATATCACTGCAGAGGAGACTACTTCAGTTAATGGCTATTTCAGGGAAGAATCATCAGCAAAATCATTAATTATGTTTTAGCTCATAGTTATGAAGTTTCTGCTTATTTGTGGAAATGCAAATGATAAATCTTATTTCCCACACCAGATGGCCACACTCAGCAAGTGCTTTTATACATTGACAGATATAATGAAAGCAAGAGTCTGCAAACATAAATTAGCCTTAAGAATAGATGGGCAAATAGAACCACAATTCAAAAATTGCTACACGTTTTTCACATAACAGAAAAAAATCATATTTTGGTATTTAGCCACATCCTATGTATATATGTATATATGTGTATGTGTGTTTATCTAGTAAACATTTAATAAGAGGTAGCAACAGAGGATTAGACGGTTGTATGGCATCACCAACTCAATGGACGTGAGCTTGAGCAAAGTTTGGGAGACAGTGAAGGACAGGGAAGCCTGGTTTGCTGCTGTCCAAAGAGTCAGACATGACTTAGAAACTGAACAACAATAACAACAATAACAACAATAACATCCTATGTTACAGGATGGCATGAAATACCTCTGGATCAAAGACACTGGTTTGTGAACTGGTTCAAGGGTTTTAATGTTGACATGAAAAGTGCAAAATTTAGCTGCAGCGGGACTGGGAATCTTGGGTCAACACACCAGGTCAAGGTTTTCAATTCCAAAGATAGTTGAGACTCTGTATCAAGGTGAAGGCCCGACGGCGCTTTGCCAGGACAATGCTTATGCAAGGGAATTGGTGATTAAGGGCAAGATTGATAGAACATAGTTCAGGCATACAAGAAAAGAAGGGCCAGGTGAATTTAAGCTCAAACTCTTCTTAGAATTATTAAGGATTGACAAAATGACTAAAATAAAAACATAATATGCAGAACAATTGTTAAACAGAGGAGAAAATAATCTACTAAATGTCTCTTAGATATTATCTAGACGCCCAGGCTGAGGCCCCCTCAGTGACCTGGAGCCACATTTAAAAGGGAAAAAGACTGACTTTGGTGCCACCTGCTGATCATTTTCTGCCAATACAGCTTCCTCTGCGTGAAGGAATCCACTGGGGAGGAGAGCCTGTAATTTCCAGGCTGGAGCAAACTGCAAGAGAGGGTATACTGATGTTTTCTTTGAGCAGTGTGTCTTGGAAATAAATTTGGGTTCCATCTCCATAATGGTTTATACATTATCTCCCTTTTCTATAAAGACGGTCTTGGGTGAGTATGAAGTATTCTCACAATGAAGTTGGAATTATCACACTTTTCCCATCAAAACAGCATCAAATATTTTGACTTGCAAAATCTTGAAACTTTAGGTCACTACTTTCCTTTGAGTGACAGTAGGAATTCTTCTCGACCTTTGAAATTTAAAAAAATATCGCATGCTCTATTTTCCCCTCCACTCCAAAGCTCTGTGGTATCATTGTGTTCTAATAACACCAGTTACTTAAGATTCAAATGTAATGGACAATCGTGGCATGCAGAGAGAAGAAGCTATGAAGAGGACAGCAGTTTATACTTCTTGTCCCAAATAATCTTGATCCTATATACATACTGCTGGTCATGTCTTCCCTGCTGCATTCTGTGAGGGCTTGCTGGCACTAGTCATAAATTAGGTGCTGGCCCTTTCCGGGGTGTAACCAACAGAGCTGGTCCACAGTCTCTGAGGCTCACTGCCTGGTTGGGTCTAAGGACCATAACAATAGGTTTTCACTCTTGACAGTGATCTTGATAGCCTCAGCCCCTTTGACACTCAGACAAGAAGATGTCTTCATAGGAGACACTTATCAATCCAAGTGGGTGGCCATGAAAATTTATGCAGGGTGGTGCCTGCCATACAGATTTTTCTATGACTCTGGTATGGGAACAGACACTGTTAGGGATTTCTGTTGGTCTGGTAAAGATAACACATCAGAATTGGTAATTGTTTGACTCTTAGGGTCCATGTCATGAAGTGCTGACCTGACTATATTGTCTTTGCAGGGGAAAGTGTGTGAATCACGTGCCACGTGGCTGACAGAGCTACATGGGGCAGTTTGATGGCGCAAAAGGGCAGTTGCCAGATGTCCCTGTAGCCTGGGTATAGGCTGGCAGGGCGAGGGTATGGGAGAAGGTTCTGGCAGGAGGGAATAGGGAATGCTCAAGTGCTTCATTTTTGGAGACCCTACTCTATCTCCTTGAGCAATATATCTGCTTCAACAGTCAACGAGGGGTGATGAAGTGGACTCTCTGTCTCAACTGAGAGCCCTGTCACTGGGAAGTGGACATTTCCAAAAGTGCAGCTCTGCAGCAATTAACCAAGGGAACTTAAGGACAATGGGAGAGGGGATAACTTGCTCAGTTCCAGAGATTCAAAAATGAAAAAGTCAAAAGCAATAGAGGGGTCATTGTTGGATCAGAGGCTTTTTGTAAATGAGAAAGTTCACAGTTTGGGAAAAATAGTGGCAAATGCGTTACGGAAATTATTATCACAAATTATCAATAGGGAATAATTGCTTGTAGAAGGCTCCAATGTATTGCTGTGGACTCTTAATTTTAACACACAGAAGGGAATCAGAAATAAGAACCATACCTTTTTGCTTGAAGTGCACGGTGGTGCCAATTTCTAAAAAGGAAACATTTAGCAAAACAAAAACAGGTAAAACATTCTGAATCAACTGCGAGTAAGCACAAAGGTAGTCTGGTAGTCTCCACTGAAAGGAGAATGAGAGGAAAGGTGAAAAGAACACACTCTTAGGAACATATACTGGTAGAGGCTGAAAGAAAGGTACATGGAAAGAGACTGCTTTGTTGGAACGAATGTGCAGTTGGAGGTGGCAAAAACAATTTGCAGCTTTGGATACTTGACGTAACATGTGATGAGTGCAGACAAGTAGGAGATCTCTGAGTACGGCAGATGAAAGGACTCTTGACTGCAATGTAGCCAATGAGAGGCTGTGTCTGCCTCTCCACCCCCATTCTACCATCTTGCATCTGCTTTGCTCTACTCACACCCATTTCCTTTCTTCCTTTCCCTTTCTGCCTTTTTTTCCTAATACACTAAATCCCTTCCAACATGACAACCTTTGCCTTCGCACCTGCTTGGAATGTCCCTCCCCAGACCTCTGCCTGGCCAGCTCAGTCACGTCATTCAGATTTCTGCTGAAATGTCAGGAAGGATTTCCCCCATCATCTTCTCAAAAAACGGTATCCTCTGTGACTTCCTGTTATTTTACCCTGGTTTGCTAATATTAATAATCCTGATCCCTACTTTTCACCATGTTACACATTTACTTACTTGCTTGTTCAGTTTCTCTCCTCCATGAAGCCAGCCACAGTGCATATCTTGTCAACCATTGTACCCTGGTGCCTAGGTCAGAGCCCAGCATGTAACAGGTATACAATAAATACTTGTTGAATGTATTAATAACTCTCAGTGTTGGGAGAGCTTCTATAAGTAAAATGCTTGGATTCCCTTTTAAGTATCTTGATCAATTAAAGCACAGCACTCCTCAATATTTAGAAGTAAATATGGAAAATTTCCATAGGATACTTTGAATCTCAGGACCAACTGGATGACTGGTCAGGTATTGGAGTCCAAACCATGGGAGCTGGACATAGGTTTTCTTCTCTGCGAGGATCAGGACGCAGCCCTGCATTCCTGAGTGGCATGTTTTCACTAAGGGCATAAAGTGACCTGAACTCTGAAGACAAAAAGAAGCTTCAGATTTGGAACCCAGTCACCTCACCATCCTGCTTGAAACTGGCTTACGCTTTCTCATGACTTCCAGAATAAAGACCAAAATACTTAGCATGCCATCCATGGCTCTGCCCTTTCACCTTTCCAGCCTCATCTCATGCGGAGATGTTTATTATCTCTGCATCCCAGCCCACAAGCCTTCCTGATGCTCCATGGTACCCTGTTTTCTTTGTCGTGGGGTCTATGGCCTGATGATATCTCTACTGGGAATCCCATTCACCTGCCAAAATTTAGTTACAAATTCCACAGAGAAGTCTTCCTTAGTCTCCTTGGTAAAATGAAGTCCCTCTATTATAAGCTCTGTTCCCCTTCACAACACTCATCGCAGTTTTAATTTCAAATGTATTTGTCTGGTGTTTTGATGAATGCTTATTTCACTAGTGGGCTATGAGTTCCATGGAAGCAGGAACTGTGTTTGTTACTGTTCCCTTGTTGGCACAGCAAATGAATGACGGCACTCCAAGTACACAACGGACCAAAACAGAATGGGCCAAATCACTGAAATATGAGAAAAATGAAGACATGCCAGGCATCCTTCTAACAGAGGAGCTGAGACTCTGTTAAAACAACAGAGAATCTGAGTAGCTAAAATCGTTATCCTCTGATTTAGCACAAAGGGGTCTGAGCTTCAGAATCAGGTCTGCAAAATTTTGGAGGTTCAGTGCAATCTATGAATCCTCTCCCTCACAGATTTTCCTTTTGCCTTTATGATTTAAGGAGATCACAAGGAGAAGTCTCAAACAGCCTGATGTTTTCTAGCATACTCATGATGGCTATAAGCAGGGCACCACTGTCCTAGCATCCAAAGTCTTAAAAATGTTTAGCTACTATTCAGCATTTGCTGGGCTGTTCATAGAGCAAACTGTGTCCACAAGTGAGAACAGATGTGGGGTGGGGCAGGTGGGGGTGTGTGAATATTCTTTTATACCATGATTGCTGGTGCACTTCTGAAGACACTCAAAGCCATCAGCATCTGCCCTTCTGTCCTTGAAGAGCTAGTCAATTATTTGCAGAAGGATGGAGGTCCATTCAGAAGACTGGAGCATGATTTCTGTTCCTCTTCTAGCAGAAGCCAGTTACTGAGGTCATTGTCACCTTAGAAGTGAAGTCAGATTCTGTTAAGACTTAAAATGCTGGTGTCCACCTGTTGACCACAAATCACCTGACCGGCAGTGTTTCATTTGTGTATTAGACATGCTGGCACCTGTTTTCTTTCATAATACCTGTTCTCACAACTTTTCTTTAAAATCAGCATATTACTTTCAAATATTGCAAAGTCTCTGTAGAGAACTGCTCATCAAAATATGAGGAAGCTGAGGCCCAGACAGGTTAATCAGTTCCCCCAAGGTCACACAGACAGCAAGAGGCAGAGCTGAGACTGAAATTCAGGGCTCCCACTTCTCCAGGCAGAACTCTGTCCATTATTCACAATAACCCTCTGGAATTTTTATGATAGCAGGGCTGAGTAAGTGTAGCCTACATAACTCTAGGGTTATCACTGAGACATTTATATGATTCAGTATTGACTGGGGAAACTTTGGCTCTGCTCCTGTGCCAAGTACAACTTCTCCTCTTTCTTTGCTCAAATTCTTTGGTTTATCATTCTTTAGAATTTATAAGGACCTCTCAAGGTTCCAGGTGGTGCAGTGGTAAAGAATCCACCTGCCAATGCAGGAAACGCAAGAGATGTAAATTTGATCTCTTCTCCCCTGGAGAAGGAAATGACAACCCACTCCAGTACTCTTGGCTGGGAAATCGCATGGACAGAGGAGCCTGGTGGGTTATGGCCCATGGGGTTGCAAGAGTCAGACATGACTGAGCACAGCAGCAGCAGTAGCTCAGGGTCACAGAGTGATGCTCTTCACCCTAAGGGGTTTAGATTTCCTGATGGGATCATCTTCATGTAAAAAACCCCTGAGGTTTCCCACAGTCCACCCCAGGTCTCACAGAATAATTCCAAGCAGTTGTTTAAGAACCTGGGCATGCAGGGACACCAACAGTTCTGCTTAACTAGAAATTATCACTTCATTTCTTTTTGCCTCAGTTTCATCAACTGTAAAGTAAGTTTAATGAAATGCTTCCTGTAAGTTTGTTCTGGGGCTTCCCTGGTGGCTCAATGATAAAGAATCTGCCTGTCAATGCAGGAGACCCAGGTTCAGTCCCTGGGTTGGCAAAATCCCCTGGAGGAGACAATGGCAACTCTCTCCAGTATTCCTGCCTGGGAAATCCCATGGACAGGGGAGCCTGTCAGGCTACAGTCCATGGGGTCGAAAGCGAGATCAACAAGACTTAGTGACTAAACAACAACAGCTTTGTTCGACCACTTAGATAATTATCATCCTCTGCTTGGAATGCTGCCAGACACATGCTAATTGCCCAATAAATAAGAGTTGTTGTTATTGTTAGATTTATGGTAAAAATCACTTATAGAGGAGACTGCCAGGAAAAGTTTTGTGGAAAAAGGGGAAAAACAGATATTCAAAGTCAGCCATGGCAGTACTGTTTCCAAAAAAAAATTTTCTTTTTTAATCTATAGCACTACGGATGAACAAAACAAGATTCTAGCACACTGCAGGGCTAATGAAGCAGACTGATTAGGGAGCATTTTGGTCAGGAGAAAACTAGCAATAGGTTAACCAGTAAAGGGGACAGACTTGAGCAAAAGTCTGAATGTCCAAAATGGGAACAGACATTGCCTTACTAGTTGATTAAAAATATTTTAACAAAAAAAATTAAAAACATTGCTCAAACTTTACACTCTATGAAGAAAATATTTTTAAAAATCAGATAAAAGATATATTCTTGTTTAAGTTATCTTTAAAAAGCAAACTGCCAGTTAAAAGCCTAGGAAGTCTTCCCTATGGCAATGAATGACATAGTTTGTGAAATACTAACGATCTTAAGACTCGGAATTCCATTTGTATTTAGAAAAAAGAGAATGTAATTTTTATTTTGTATTATTATTCATCCACTTCTGTTGGAATAGACCGTTCTCTTTTGAGGAGCAAAATTCTGAATATTTTTGAGGAGGGCTCTTTGAAAAGTTGGTTGTATGCTGCCATCTCGTGGTAATACTAAACATGTTCCTTTGCGCCGTCTAAAGTAATTACCTTTGTCCACCAGGTGGCAGTAGTGAAAAAAATTATCTTTGTTATTTTCAAAAGGAGTCTTTCCTGTTACAGACCAAAAAAAAAAAAAAAAAAACCAAAAACCAAAAGTCTTGGTCCTTAACAACTGACAATAATTCTTTCTCTTCCAACATGAAGGCGCTCTCAAGTTCTTGAGTAAAATTTCCTTGCCAGGGACACCAATTCTGTAGGGATTCCTGGATATACTCATTTGAATATATCTGACACTTACCATTTTTATGCCTGTCTTGAAGATTTCTCTCCACACGTCAATTTTGCTTCAGCAAATAGACTTAACAAGTAAGCATGGCAGTGTCAGTATAAACAATGAAATAAAAGGATAAATCTACAGCAGCAGTACAGTGGACAAAACTTTAGGGGGTTCAAGTACAAAGAAAGTTCTAAAATTCTGTGAATGCATTATTATCATATGCTTAGATCTCAGCTCCCGATGAGGGTGTAGGAGGCAGCAATGGGGAAAAGGATTTAATACTAGAAAAGGCAGTGAAGTGAAGTGAAGTCGCTCTGTCGTGTCCGACTCTTTGCGACCCCATGGACTGTAGCCCACCAGGCTCCTCAGTCCATGGAATTTTCCAGGCAAGAGTACTGGAGAGGGTTGCCATTTCCTTCTCCAGGGGATCTTCCCAACCCAGGGATCAAACCTGAGTCTCCCACATTGCAGGCAGACGCTTTACTGTCTGAGTCTGTCCCGAGCGGTACTAGTCATAAAGAACTTGCCTACCAATTCAGGAGACAAGAGAGACACAGGTTCAGTTCCTGGGTGGGGAAGATCCCCTGGGGGAGGGCATGGCAACCCATTCCGGTATTCTTGCCTGGAGAATCTCATGGACAGAGGATCCCGGCGGGCGACGGTCCATAGGGTCACACAGAGTCAGACACGACTGAAGCGACTTAGCACACAGCACACACAGCATCAAAGAGAGCTGAGTGGGCCTTGCTCATTGGCAGGACGTCTTCCTTGCTCACTACTGTAGCCTCTGCCTCACTATTTCTTCAGCACAGAGTCTCTATTCAATAGATTGGGTGAATACGTGTCTGAGTACCTAAATGAATAATGAATGAGTAACTGAGTGAATTAATCCATCAATACCTTAAGAGCTGCCCTCTAAAATTCTAGGTAGGTGGAAATATTATTCCGTGAAACTACCATGCCTTAACACAAAGGCAAAATGACTGTTGGGAATTCAGTCATTTAAAGAATAATAAGGGGCTAGGAGGTTCTTCGGAGAAGGCAATGGCACCCCACTCCAGTACTCTTGCCTGGATAATCACATGGGTGTCAGAGCCTGGTAGGCTGCAGTCCTGGGGGTCGCTAAGAGTTGGACACGGCTGAGCAACTTCACTTTCACTTTTCACTTTCATACATTGGAGAAGGAAATGGCAACCCATTCCAATACTCTTGCCTGGAGAATCCCAGGGACGGGGAAGCCTGGTGGGCTTCCATCTATGGGATTGCACAGACTCGGACACGACTGAAGTGACTTAGCAGCAGCAGCAGCAGGAGGTTCTTTCACTAGTCTCCAAATCCCTGGCAGGTAGAAAATTTTCTGGAGGACCGAAAATTATTTATTTATGAATATTCTCATGAAATTTAAACCTTAGAAAACAAAAACCCAAGCTTTTTTTTTTTTTTTTTTGGTTTGTTTCAAAGTCCAGAAGAATTCTTCTTACCTTTCATCTGTCACTATGTGGTATGACTAGGTCTCTTGCCATTAAAGTGAGTGTTGTGAAAGCAAGAGATGCTTCATTGGAAGCTCTAGAGTTTACAGTTTGGAGGGATTTGGGGGCAGGAGGAGAAGGGGATGACAGAGGATGAGATGGCTGGATGGCATCACTGACTCGATGGACATGAGTCTGAGTGAACTCCGGGAGTTGGTGATGGACAGGGAGGCCTGGCGTGCTGCGATTCATGGGGTCGCAAAGAGTCGGACACGACTGAGCGACTGAACTGAACTGAACTGAACTCCCTCACTGCTGCTGCTGCTAAGTCACTTCAGTCGTGTCCGAGTCTGTGCGACCCCAGAGACGGCAGCCCACCAGGCTCCCCCGTCCCTGGGATTCTCCAGGCAAGAACACTGGTGTGGGTTGCCATTTCCTTCTCCAATGCATAAAAGTGAAAGTGAGGTCGCTCAGTCGTGTCTGACTGCCTCACTACCTGAGGAAATTTCTGTATCTATATTTATGAACAGTTACCGCATTTTGCCTTCTTTGAATTCTATCTGGGAGAGGAGGTCAGGGTACAACAAACCCATGAGGAGAAGAATTGATTTTTAGTACTCTGACAACTTACCTCGAATCCTCTGCTTATAAGCATTCATTCCAGTTCATGGGTAGGATATATACAGTTTGAGGGTTTATATTGTTTGCACAGTTGTTCTAATTCCAGGGTATTTACTTGAACATAAACGGCTCACTTTTCAACCTGCCACAGTCACTGGAACAAGGAAACGTTCTCTGTCGCATATGGCACAACTCTTTTTAAGCTTTCTGATGAGCCCTGGGTTTTGAAAATAACGTAGTAGCAGACTTAACTAACTGGGCTTTTTTTTGTTTCTTGTATCTGAATGAATAAGAATGTATGTTCAGCAGAAAGGGAAGGTCTGAATTCAACAGGGGTTCTATCCTACAACTGTCTGGGAAAAGTGAGAGAGGGATGGAGTTAAAATCATCAAGAAGTTTAATAAAATAAACATTTATTGTGCCACTTCCTTCTTCGCTGTTGCTGAGGACCTGAAGCATAACATTTGTTTAAGTGTCCTCCATGGGAATTTATGTGTTTTTGTGCTCTCTTTTTTTTTTTTTTTTTTACCAATATTTTAAAAAAATAAAACCTTTCCTATTATATTGGCTTAAAGAGGGGACATTTTTATTAATTCAATTTTCAAAGCCACACTCTGAAAGTTGTTAATTTCTTTCTCAACCATTTCTCCGCTGTATTTGGAGGCTTTAGGGATTAGCAGCTTCTACTTACAAGAATTATTATTATTTTTCCTTTTGACATAGAAAAAAAAATGCCTGCGATTTCTATTTGGATTGTTAGAGTTTTAATTTTCTCTCTTGTACTATATCCATGTTGTATGAACTCTAATGCCTAATATTTATAGAGTAATGGTCTCTGAGAATCTCAATGATTATTCTGGGTCTGGTTCTAGAGGAAAAGCCAACATAGAGAAATAGGTCTAATCCTCAACCTTGAGGCTATAGCTGTTTTCTTACCTAGTTCATAGGCCAGTCGCTATCCTGACTACTAGGGAAATATGCCAAACTGGCTGGGGAAACTAAAAAGTCTTAGCTCAGCATGTCATCAATATTTGAGAAGGCAAGTTGGCCTCCCCCTTAGCTAGATTTGGGTCAGAAAGGACTCTGCACTTTACTTTCAAATACTCCTAGGGGCTTCTGATCATTGACCAGGACCAGGAATGGGCTTCAGATAGTTTGATGCTGTTTCAAAGTGAGTCAGAGACATGAATGATGTATCAAGCTTTTTGCCACCCTGGATATTCTGGTGATAATTCAGTGTTGAATGAATGAGTATATGCAAATCAAAATGAATGTTGATATAATGTCTCATTATATAATAAAAGAATTGAGAAAAATGAATGTTGATATAATGTCTCATTATATAATAAAATAATTGAGAATCATTCCTTATTCTCATCAATTAGTGGACCAACCCTCCACTATGTTCTATTTGAAAGAGAATCGGAGAAAATATTTTTAAAATAAAATTTTCATCTCATTAAAAAGAAGACAACTCTGTCTTATACCCCAATTTAGAGAGAGAGAGTAGGAAGTTCAGTAAGGGGGACTCTTACTGGAAACCCTGGAGGTGACTCAATGGCAATGTCTTGTAGGGTGAGTCAGGTTTGACTCAGGACCTGGAAGACTGGAGGGTGTGCTGTTCCCTGTAAGGTGGGCAGTGGCCTGGGGGCACAGACTCCTGAACCTGACTGTTCTGTGACCTTGAGCAAGACAGGGCTAGGCCAGCCTCAGAGGGACAGAACGCAGAGAACAGGTCAGGTGTTTTCACTCGAATAAGTTATAATACACCGACAGCTCAAAGATTCAGACAAAACATTTGTTTCTATCATATTAATGGTGTTATCTCTGAGGAGAGAGATTATATATACTCTTTATTTTCTTCTTTATAGTTTCATATATTTTCAAATTCTTCCATAATGAAAATACATAACATTTATTATCAGAATGGAAAGCTATTTATAAAAACAAATCTGGGGTAAAGAAAATAATCCCCTAAATCTGGGGAAAAGAAAATAATAATTTTCTGATTCTTTAGCTTTGAGTTGACATCATTACAAGGAGACTGAATTTTTCCCCCCACTTTTTAGTTGGCTGGTATTATGCAGTGAAACTAAAGAGAAGCTAAGATAGGTGAGGTCTAATTTCTATAAGGAACATTGTCTTTACAGCATGAAATGACAATGCAATAAAATATGTATTATATGGGTTTATGAGGTCCTTCTGACTGCACGCTTGAAGTAATTGCCTTGTGGAGTAAGTACAGGTACATGAATTGACTTTAACTGTTATAGGCTCTGCTCGATGATGATACAGACTGTTCCAGAAAGTACAGGCTCACTAAGCACTCCCAGCATAAAGGGAGGGTTTCATTAAGTCTCTTACAGCAAGTCAGCCTGCTCAAACCCTTCAGGTTTCTTATTTAGCCTGAGAGGTTTAATTTTTAATAATCAGTGAATTAAAATGTTAGAGAATGCCCAATGGGGTAAGTTTAATAAAGGAATTTCCCTGGGCCACTCCACCTAAAAAAACATATAAGACAGAAAAACTCCAGAAGTAAATTTTTTTGAATCACTAAGTTATTAGGGCCAGACACGAACTCTTTGCCTTAAAGGAGAAACAAATGCTTATGCCCCCATGCCTATAACACAGCCATTGCACCTGTGGGTAAAATCCTGGCCTTTGGCCCTCACTGGAATGAAAGAACAGTCATCCGATTTCATAAAGAGCTACTTCCTAGCCCCGAATCTACTTATTGTTGGGGCAAAGTAGATTACAGTTGAAAAGACATAATTTTATGTACATTTGGAAGCCTTCTGCGCCTTCATGTATTTGACTTGCTAAAAAAGGATTTAAAAAGTACAGGTTTGCGTAGGTCTCTAGAGATTTGCCTCCTGTCTGTTTTTTTCCCTCTGTTTCCATGCTCTAAATTGTGAATTGCAGATCCGTTTCAGAATACATTTTAGATTTAAATTCTAAGGGATTCAAGACTGGCCTTAATCTGTGTAATATGTGTTTTCATTTCATATGTTCTGAAACCAAAAACATTCAAATACCACAAAACAAGGTAACTCACTGTGGAATTTGAATGTGGAGATAAGTGAATTTGTGAGATTTCCTGGGATTTTAAGGCTCTCACAAATAAGAAGATAAGGGATTAAAAAATAGTGGTACGCTCAGAGTTACCCCAGAGCCTGCGTCTATAGCACTGACCGCCGCAGGGCAGAGAACTTGGTGAAGGCGGTTCTGCTTTGCAACCTTGGCAGTGACTGTACCACTGGGAGCGCCAGGACCCCTCACGCATTTATCTGTAATTCCTGCTGTGTCACTGACTGGAAACATAATATACCTCCAGGTTCTAGAGCAAGCAGCTCCTGGAAAACAGATGGCTCCAACTGACCTGACCATCCCTACAACTAACTTAAAAGCCTACTGTCAAACCTCCTTGTTGAGAGGCTGACAGCTTTCTCTAGATGCTCTGATAGAGAATGGCTCTCAGCATCCTCCAGAAAACTCACCTCTGTAACACCACATAGTATACACTATCTCCAGAAAACTCACCTCTGTAAAACCACCTACCACATAGTATACACTATCCACACGTCTGTAGTCAAGTTGACAGCTGCTCTTTCTTATCTCAAATGTGTAACAGGTAGTAATGCCCATTTTAACTCCACTAGTTTATCACATTTCTTTTGTTTTTAGACAGGCTAGATGCAAATGAGGGAAAGTAAGAAACTATTAGGAAAAAAATGTGGGTTTTTCCCCCATATTTTAAAAATTAGACACTATTATTTAACTGTCTCTGGATTCTAATCCTCTGCAATCCTGGGATGTTCTGCTCCTTTCTCCCTTCTCCTCTTTCTGCCTTAATTTTAAACTTCACTTTCACTGGTCAGAGAACTGACCGGTCCAGGTTAGCTAAAGATGTCCCTGTGCTGAGTTCTCCATAGACCACACAGGTCTCCTCAACTTAGCAAAGTTTCTCTTAACTGCTCATCGACAACTACTGCCCTGGAAGGTCTGTAAGGGCTATTATTGTGGAGGTCGTGTCTTTCTTCTTTTCACAGCCCTTCCCAAAAACCTAGCTCAGAGCTAGAGTTTGACACAGAAAGTACTAGGATGGTACTTTTTTTTTTTTTTGAAGGAATGAATAGTGTAACCAAAATACTGTGTATTGTCGAATAAACTTCGTCTGGGCCAGGAACTAGTTTTCACTGCCCGTCAAGAATGAAGTTTCTTTCTGGTGTTCCTGATGGTTGAAAATCAGATGAAAAGAAAACATGAACAGGAAAAAAAAGGAACTTTGCAGAGCGAAGGCAAGTGGAGAGTACATTTAAACGCAGAATAGAAAGTGATGCATTCATTTAATGACAGATGGGAAGGCTGATCCTTAAAGACCAACCTCCAGTGGGTGAGAGCATGCCGTCTATTTCAGCACTGTGACATGAAGTAAGCAACCTTCCACAATGAACTCACCTGTGTTCAGGAACTCCAGGGATGAGAACACATCTCCCAAGTTACTCTCTGAGTTGTGATTCAACAAAGAGAAACGAAAGCTACTGCTTTTCTTGCTTCCCTTTTTTCCCTTAGTCATTTCTGCCCTCCAAACATTCACATGTACAATTGAGAAAGCACTTCAGAATGGCCAAGCAATTTTCCAACAAAGCACATGGATGGGGATGCTCAGTGTCCTGCGGGCTAAAGAGGATGGGATGGTGCACGGGATGGGTACTCAGTCAAGGCACAGTTATCTGTTTATTTTATTTTAAACCACAGGATGTTACTGTTGCCCCAAGAAAAATTCCCTTAAGTAGTTAGAAAAGTCATACTGGAACTACCAGGTTTGGAAGGTAAGTGGTTAAAACAGAATCTCCGTTGTGAGTATGGGGCAGATAAAGTAGAGTGCACTGATAGCTGTGATTTATAGCAAAGATACTCTGTTAGTGGTAATGTCCAGGTATTAAAACGTACATATGTGTTACAGAAATGTGGGAAGCGTTTTCTTTTACAACCAGCATTGTGATGAGTAAAATAGTGCAATAAACTATGGCAGTGCTCAGGTCCCCAGGGTCCAATTAGGAAGCATGATAAATGACTTGTAAGGTCTCTCCTCCTACTGATTTGCAGGGGATATAAGCTGACGATTCTCGGTGGAGTTCTAGTGAGTGGTCTGCCTACTCCCATCATATATCTGGGTACAAATGAACACCTTAAATTGGAATTCCAAACTCATTATGCCATGCTGTGTCCTGACTTGGCAGGTGTGTTTCTTCACAGCAGTGTACAAGGGGAGATGTAAGGTGGGACCTCTTAAGCTGGGGGATTTTTCCCCTATGGCAGTGCTTGTTTAATTTAATGCCTACAAATGACTTGTGATGATTAAAGACCATTGTGGGGACAGAGTGACTGTAAAAGGGAAGTTGTTGTGAAGGTTCCATTTGTATCTAGCCTCTCCAGATAGATGGGATAATGGCTTTGTGGTGCTTCCCTGGGTGATATCCAGTGTTTAGAATTGAATGCTAACACCATCAAAACCTTTTCTTTGGTTTTGTTTGAAGGATGTCAAAGAGAGAGTGTATACAAAATGCAAGGTGAGTATGGTAGAAAATGTAGAGAAAAAGAAGATCAAGAAATACAGATAACAAAAATAAGAATTTCAGGTGAAAAAGAAAGAGAGGGAGCCAAGGGGCAGACTAAAATGAAAGATTATAGTTTTGCGGGGCTATACTATGAAATTTGTCAGGAGCCAAGACTTTACTGATGATTGAATTCTTGGAAGAATATGTGTTCTTTCTTGACTTTTTTTTCCTTTGAAACTTTCTACTTTTTTTTTTTTTTCATTTTTATTGTAGCATAGTTGCTTTGCAATATTGTGTTAGTTTATATTGTAAAGGGAATCAATTATACATATACATACATCTTTTTGACTCTTAAATAGTGCCACTTCCTTTAAGGACTCTTGATCTTTCTTCTGAACCTAGAGCAAAACTTTCAAAGAAAGGACCATCTTCTTGGCTACACTCAGCAACTCTCCTCAGAGTACATGGCCACTTAACATTTAGCTGAGGGACTGAACCCAGGTCTCCTACATTGCAGGCAAATTCTTTACTGTCTGAGCTACCTTTTGGTACCTTTTGTTAGTGATGTACTGGAAGTTCCCAGTACATCGCTACCCCCCTGCTAAATGTCACACTTGATGCAAACACCAGGGTGAGCTCCCCTGAGGGTGCTCTCCAAAGACCAAAGGGACCTGTATAAGCATTTTCTGTCCATTCAAGATCCTGGTCTTGTCACCCTTTGGGGCAGCAAGCCAGTATTTTCTGCTGCAAATCTCTTTGAGTTCTTCTTAGGCAGCTTTATTCCTTTTAATTAAAAAGACAAGACTGTCAATTACTTAAACTTAATCCCCACATGTAATTGTTACTTTGAAAGATATTTTTTCTCATAAAGCTCATAGAAGAAAAATATTTCCATCAAATTAAAATTTAGTGGGAGCTTGCATTTTCAAAAATTATATATATTCATCTTTAAGTCCCTGCTGGCTATAGAAATCTAAATAGCACAGCAAAGTTTAAGTACGAGGATAACCATGAAAGGCTGCCTGATGCAGGCAGATCCAGACTGGGAAAACAGGAGAAGGCATTAGGAAAGAGTCCCAGGACTAAAAATTCTCCTACCTTTAAATTGATGCTATAGGATTTATAGCCATTTCCCTTGAAGCTAAACATAAATTCTAAGAGAGGTTAAGATTTCCAAGTTTCTTTTGAACACTTAAATAAGAGCATGAATAAATTTCAGAATTACTCTGGCTAGAAAACTTTAAGGAGGGGAGAATAAGAACTGCTTAGGAAACAGGGCAAAAGGAAGAATGAAATGGCAGAAGAGCAAAACAAAAAGTGGATTCAACAGAGAGAAGTGCATGTTACAATGGGTCCAAATTGGTGGCGTGGCCCACCTGTTACAGTTGAGTCTAAGTCACTGAATTGGTGGGTGAAGTATTGATTCTAGGTCAAGTATTGGCCCAACTATCCCCCTTGAGATAAACCAGGAGGAAGTTAGACTTTTGTTCCCATGAAAGGAGTCAGGGGATGGTTGTCAGATATTCATGTCAACTCTCAGTTATCTTCATGTGAATTAATCAGGGCTCGTGATTCTACTGTAAATTCGTGTTGACATGGCTACCTAAGTTCTGTCAATAAAATCAAGGCCCTTATTTCCATCGGCTAGTGGGAAAGGAGCAATGCACTTAAACACTGAAGCCTTTCCTAGGACATGCTTTACACCTTTGACAAGAAAAAAAGGGCAGGTTTTTTAAATTGATCATTATGGACTAGTCTGACAGGTGCTGATGCCCAATTGGGCACCCACCACAAGTGTGTGCCTCACAGTAGAGAACTGTGTAACTGCAGCTCCTCTGAAGTGGAGCATTATGACAGTGTTGAAAAATAATGAAAAGTATAATTTGTTTGGCCTTAGGATACTTCTGTGTTTAAATTGTTAACAGTGTGGGTATTTCAGACACCCCTAGAATCCAAAATACAGCCATCTATAGGGGTTTCCCTGGTGGCTCAGATGGTAAAGAATCCACCTGCAATGAAGTAGACCTGGGGTCAATCCCTGAGTCAGGAAGACCCCCTGGAGAAGAGAATGGCTGCCCACTCCAGTATTCTTGCCTGGAGTGTCCCATGAACAGAGGAGCCTGGAGGCCTACAGTCCATGGAATCGCAAAGAGTTGGACACAATTGAGTGACTATGCACAAGCACATAATGGAGCCAAACCAAATTTTTATCAAATTAATATCTAGGCAACGTAATACTCGATACAAGCACATCTTTAAAAATTATAAGATAAATGTGTATCTGAATAGGATGATTTTGAATTCAATAAGCATTCTTTTGAGGAACTTGAAGCTCTCTTTTACATATTATTTAAAACACCACTTTGAGTTTGTAGGCATGAAAAACATAATTTCTTTCCCATTTCACAGTTGGAAAAACTGAATTAAAAAGAACAATGCTAGTAATTATCCATGATTAATAGAGGTGTGTATGTAAATCAGCCTGAATAAGTGTGTGAAATTAGATGTCCTGATGCCAGATAGCTCTGCTCATGTTTTTTAAAGAATAAGCTTTCAAATCTCTGTGTGTTGAGTGGGTCTGGAATGAACTTTGTAAAGGTGTATGGATATTAAGGCAATTGTATTGTTTATTATAAGCATTATAATACATAAAATAAATTAGATGAGTGTTTAAAATTCATTAGACAGATATATCTAATACATATCTAATGAACATGAATGCATACATGATGTCTATTTACAATGTGCTAGAGTTTATATATGTGCCTGGGTGCAACAAGGAGTAGATTAAAATTTGGGTGGAATTTGATGGTTAAAAGTATGGGAGAAGGTGCATGTTAGTTTCTTAGGGGTGTGGGGATTAATTGGATTAGTACATGCAAAAGCTCTTAGAATTCTATTGTTACATGAGACATCCACTATCAATGTTAATGATTATTACTATTATTACTGTTATTACTAGACAAGGTGACACTGCTGTTATAATAAGGAGCTGAAAAGAAGCATTCTTTCTTCAATACCTGGGAAAATATCCTACAGAAAATAAATGAAGCTGTAGGGGTGGTCCAGGCACCCTCATAGCCTGGGATCTTTGGAGGATTTTCCCCCAGTTTTCCTTCCATGCCAGTGGTCTGACTTGAGAACCCATTCCTGGGAGTGCCGGATGAGGGTAGGCCCGTCTCTTCCTCTTTCTGGAAATAGAATCTGGCTGTTCTGATGCCAGGCCTGCCCTTCGCCAACAAGGGCAGGAAGGAAGCCAGCTAGGCGGACTGCAGATTTCTACAAGCCTGGTTTGTTTGTGGGCTGGATTTTAATTTTTTTAAACTTTAATTTGGGAGCAGGGGTTGTTTTGTTTTCAGAGTGAGCTTTAGACAGCTGTATTAATCATGCAAACCCAGCCATGTGCAATGTGTTTTATCAATGGAAAAACAGGAACGGAATGGCAAGCAGCTGTGAACAAACCCAATGCAGTGCCTGAACTTGGAAGATAATCTCAACATTTCCCAAACCCACTTGCCACATGGGGTTAGTGAATGGAAAGGCTGTTCACTTGGGATAAATAATCAGATGGGAGGCAAACAGAGGAGACAGATTCTAGGGTTATTAATTTTTTTTTTTTAAGTGGCAGCGATTGCGACCAGAGAGCCTTGAGCTCACGGGAATTCTTAACTTGAGGGTGATAAACACACAACAATGGCGGTTTGTCCTTGGCCTTTTCTCTTCTTTCCCTTTATTTTTAACTTACTGAGGCTGGTTTCCTCACCTCACTCTGCACCTGTGGTCCTTCTAAATGTGAGAGCCTGTCTGATGCATGTCCGTCATAAGGGGCTGTGCACAAGCGAGTTGATGGGGAGGAGATGGGAGCCCGGTTACCATGTCTCAGTGTTCAGAGCCCTCAGGAAATGATTTGAGACTAACAAAGTGAGAAAAGCTCCCTCAGATATTTAGAGTTGGCTCTTTCCTCATTTTACAATTTAGTGGATTTTCTGCAGTGATATAGTCAAGGATAGTTATGCAAATATATGCAATTCAGGACTCATTTCAGAATAAATAAACCTAAATTAAAATTAATGGGAAAAACACCTATCAGAAACAGATCAAAAATGGAACACTATTTGTTTTATTTATTTATATGTGTCCCTTAAATTAAGGAGCAGTGAAGCACCCTGATTTTGGGGTTTTTTTGTTGTTTGTTTCTGGTATAAGAGGAAAGGAAATTTGAAAATTTCTGATTGGCTGCAGACAATATAAATTATTCTTTGGTGTAATTCCAGTATTATTATTATCACTGCAGAAAATCAAGTAATATGATGAAGGGAACCCAAGGGAAATACATTTGATTTATTGAGCCTTGTTTTTGTTTAATCACAGCTTGAAGGGGTTTAGGATTGCGTTCCTGCTGTGACTCTCCTGTTTATCCCCAGTCAGCCTGATGAGCCATATAGAGTGGGGGTAAGGAGGGGAGACCCTCCAATGAGAGATATTAACAATGAAACAGCTGAAATTAAACATATGTTTCTGTTACTGGAAAGTAGGAAGGAAAGTTCTCTTTTTTTATGATGGGAGGACAGAAAGAAGCTTTGGGACTTTCTCCTGCTTTCAAAACACCTTAAGGAAATTAATTGGCTCAAAATCCTTCAAGCCCTTTGCATCAACCATCTGCGTCAAGACATCTTCACACTTTAGGATGGGAGGTAGGATTCCACATAGATGATGACAACATAGGATATTTAATGAAATGAAGGTGTCTTGTCGTAGAGCTATGACCACAGTGAAGCAGTCATCTTTTCTTAGAGACTTCAGTACTCAAGGGGCACTATAAAAAAGATTAAGGATCCTGTGTGTTAGTATTTTTTTCCATAGGAAACTGCATTTCACATGGGCTGCCATCTTGATTGAAAAGAGGAGGGGGAAACAGATATTCTAGAAAGTAAAAGTGCTTGTAAGAAATAGGAAACTTAAGAGGGTACTTTCTATAAGCACCTCTCACACCAGCTACCCCAAGTCTCCATGAACAGCTTTTCAATTTCTACCAGCAGAAGCCCTAAGTATTAGTAGTAAGAAAAACTATATTCTCTAAAACTATCGGATCTAAAGAAGCTATATCTACGCTCTATCTACAACATAAAATCAAACTAGGGTCATTCTCCAATCAGCAATTCCATTTGTGGGAATATATCAAGTTCAGCAGAATCCCACAAGCTCTATCCTGGTCCAGACTGGTTTTCAATATCAAACACGGTTCCTTTGTGAACAGTGTCTGGCTTCATTTTGTTCAATGTTGTATGTATCATAAAGAGTAATCAGATAAAATATTTGGCTTTGGGGCTACAGAACTGCTCTCATAAAGGATACCTTGAGTCCTAGTGACACTGCACAGGCTCGTCTTGGATGGAGCACGACCTCTCTGAGAATGTTGTCCATTGGGACAAACGTGGATGTGGATGTTTGCCACATCAAGATACCAGCAAGATGGCAACACGATAAAGTGGTGTCAATCTCTGCAGCAACGGTAGAAGATAAATGCCTTAAAATAATTGTGGCATGTCAGGAATTCAAAATGGGATACTTCCCATGAACACTAAGCCTCATGTCATGTCTAAAAAAACAGACACATTTTAACAGTCTTATTTTTAGTGGCTGGGGAAGAAAACGGATTTCATCAATGTTTTAGGGAAGAATCTTATTCAACAGCATTCTTCTAAAAATATTTTGGACCTTACTTGAAAGTTAAGAATAATTCTTTTATTAAGTTGTCTAGTTGATCCCTGAAACCTTCTGATTCTCATTTCTAATATAATTAAAATAAGTCTGTCTATATGTGAATATATGCATATGTAACACATTGCATTATTGACACTCTGCATATCTACTCTCATTTATGGCCTAATTTTTAGTTTAGACAAGTGTTAATGAAACATGATCCATCTTCAAACTTAGAAAACAGCAGCTTCCAACCTTTAATTCTGAGCACATTTCCTTTAGAGTGTATATGATAATCTTGTTTAATTGGATTTATTTTCTCCACACGAGGCCCCGCATGGCCTACTTTCCATTTTTTTTCCTCAGGTCTTTGAGTGTTATTTGCAAATCACTTTTCTGAAATTTAATTTCAATGGTAGGTTGGTTTCATTTCAGATTTTTGTATTGTTTTAATTTTATTTGCCAATTTGCCTTTAAATAGCCTTAAGCTAGAAGGTTGGGGCTATAACTTGCATCTAAATGTGACGTAGGAAGCAAATTTAATTTGAGTGTGTAGAAAGTTCTGTGAAAAAGAATACCAAATGACTACCTTGTTTTCTCATTTGTGCTTTCTAAAATAGTTGTGTTTAAAAGGAAAAGTCCCCAAATTAGCCACAATTTTAAGAAAAAGAAATGTCCTCATAATATGGTTGAGTTCAACCTTTGGTGATAGATAAATTCATTTTTACAAGTGATACAAATGATTTCAGATTTGGATTGTATAAGGGGGTCAGTTAGAAGATTCATATATTTATGAGCTACAGCATTTAACTAGCTATGTTCCAAATATGTAAGTTCATAGTTACCTGTAATATGTATTAATTGAACAAAAAATCACTTTCTTAGCTTAGTACTATCTCCACAGTTACTGACCAACTTGAAGTATAGACCAGCTTTCTGCCTTACAATTCATGTGAGGACAATTGACTGACTTTTCTTTGAAGGTTTAAATTAAAAAAAAAAAAAAAGTTCCTATTTGTATGTGTGTGTGTGGATTTTGTGAATATATTTATCCCTTTTTGTGTTTTGAACACTACAGATGATGGAGAATGACCCAGCAATTGAGCTATGATGATAAAAACAATACTGACCTTGAAGGGGGTGGGGGATTGTGGGTGAAACACGCTCTAAAGGGGAAAAAACAGTAAGCATCATGGAGAATTTATATGGATAGATAAATAGATATAGATATGTCTTCCTCATGTTTAGCTACTTGGACAATTATAAAACAGAAGAGTTTTCATACCCAGGGGATCATGTCTCATATAGAGCATTTGTCTGTCCTTCCTGCCAGTGCTAAATGATCAGAGAGCTGTTAGTAAAATTTTAAATCCAAAGCCTTTAAAAAAATTAGCTAGAGTAGAGGATAACACCCTATTGCGGACCTTACAAACAGAATCCTACCCTCCTCTGGAGAACCCACCAAGATCACAGACTTTTTGGAGTGTTTAAATTAGTAGTGATCAGATTCAGAACATGTGTCTTGGTCCTGCTGCTGGGCTCTTTAACTTCTGATGGATGAACCTGTGGTAACTAAGGGCTCCTTTCCTCCCTCTAAGCTCTCCTGTTCATATCAGCTTTAGCCAAGCATCTGGAAAATTTATTTTGGTAAACAGTAATTCAGATTTTCCTTCAAATTTTCCCTTCCACATTACTGATACCAGGACAAGAGTTATGCCAGGATATAAGCTTCTTGCCATGATACAATTTGATTTTTAGTCTTTTCCTTAATCCCACCCACTTATGATAACACAATCTCATCTGAAGTTTGAAGTCAAATGTGCTTGATGACACCTACTGGTGAGTAGTAAGACATGCTTGTCTTTTAAACACAAGGGTCTCAGTTTACAAGTTTCTGAGTTCGATCCCAAAGCTACTAACCATAAACTGAACATGCTGAAAGAGCTCAGGCTTTAAGGTATCCTCTATCTGACTCATTAAAATCCAGGTTTAATACAACTCTTCTCTGAGGCTCTTTCAGAGAGAGAGAATGTTGCATTAAGGATAAGATGCTTTACTTGGTACCCCCAAACCCTATAATGTAAGTATAATCATAATGCTTTTCTACATTCCTCCTAGCAGCTTGGTTAGATAAAGACCAGGGATAAATGAAAATTAACAACAGTCTAAACCATAAAGAGGAAAGCATATTTACATATTCACATCTGATCTGCTTGCCATCATATATCAGAAATTCTGACTAGATTTTTGGTTGAAATTTGGGCACTCGGTACATATGGACATTAAGAAAAACAAGTCTCCTTGCAGAGTGAGCTTTCCTCTAACTTGGATGAAAGTTGTGGTTTAATGCCAAAGTTCTGTAAGTGCATTAAGATGGAACAGGTCAATAACAGCACAGTGAACAATTGTGTCTTAGTTCGACAAGTATGGAGGAGAAAAATGCTTTAAATCTCCACCAGTTACTTGGTATTAAAGTTTCCAGCTTTGAAAATAAATAGCTAAACTGCTTTCAGCATTTATAGAGCAGTTGGAGACTACTGTTCCATATTATATTCTATACATCCTATCTTATTTTTATTATTACAATTACTATTCAGCCTGTTTAAATGATTCAGCTTAATATTTTCTCATCACACTGTTCACAGCTGGATAAATGCACTCTGCTCTCATTTCAACAAGACCATTTATATTGCTAAACCATCTCATCCACCCTCCTCGTCACCTCTTCAAGTTTCCCAGCTTGTCATTATCGTCTTAGCTCCACCCTGTTATCATCATCTTAGCCCCATCATGGCCCATTAGTTATTCTCATTCTCTTAATTCCCTACTGACTTATCTTTCCTTAGATCCTTCCCCATCCCAGCTTTTTAAGCCTTATTCTTCCAACATCATTTCACTTTCATTTCATCCAAGAGTAGCTGGTTGAGAGGCTTTGCTAAGTCTTAACTAGCATCATCAAGTGGTGTATACTTAAACACTGGGCCCCAGAGATAGTAAAATGGCTTTGAAAGAAGCAGGGAGACTCTCATTTAAAGCGTCCCCTCCAGGGCTGGGTTGCTTAGGTGGTACTTGAAATTTCATCAAGCATAGGTTAACGATTTTTTTAATTAAAAAGAGAATTGTAAAACTTCCATACATTGATGTGGTACTGCCTTAGTGTAGATTTCTTTGTATTTTTATTCTTTTATATTCAGTCATCTCAAAATATCTTACTAATCCATGTATTTCTCTAAAATAAAAGGTAACTGATCAGTAGAATTGTCTTTCTTTAATCTGTTGAATACTCCCTTCCTAAGGGTCAAAAGCTGAGTATAAGGCTGGACTCTCTGCTCAAAATCTCAAGGTACCAAAGACAAGCCAACAGTCTCACTAGTGTAGCAAACCCAGGCTGGTGAGAGTTAATGGAAATAGGAGTGGGAGGTGTTGGAAGCATTGCCCCTGGGTAAGGAGAAAAAAAACCAAACAAACCAGTGTCTAGTCAGTGAAAAGACATCATTAGTGAAAAAGGGAGGAAGAAGTTAGATGCCATTTTACCTCTGAACTACAAAAGATACATCTCCTCATACCTTCCCTACATCAGTTCAGTTCAGTTCAGTTCAGTCCCTCAGTCTTGTCTGACTCTTTGCGACCCCATGGACTGCAGCACGCTAGGCTTCTTTGTCCATCACCAGCTCCTGGAGCTTGCTCAAACTCCTGTCCATCGAGTCAGTGATGCCATCCAACCATCTCATCCTCTGTCGTCCCCTTCTCCTCCTGCCTTCACTCTTGTGCAGCATCAAGGTCTTTTCTAATGAGTCAGTTCTTTGCATCAGGTGGCCAAAGTATTGGAGTTTCAACTTCAGCATCAGTCCTTCCAATGAATATTCAGGACTGCTTTCCTTTAGGATTGACTGGTTTGATTTCCTTGCAGTCCAAATGACTCTCAAGAGTCTTCTCCAACACCGCAGTTCAAAAGCATCAATTCTTCAGCACTCAGGTTTCTTTACAGTCCAACTCTCACATCCATACATGACTACTGGAAAAAACCATAGCTTTGACTAGACAGACCTTTGTTGGCAAAGTAATGTCTCTTCTTTTTAATATGCTGTCTAGGTCGGTCACAGCTTTTCTTCCAAGGAGCAAGCATCTTTTAATTTCATGGCTGCAGTCACCATCTGCAGTGATTTTGGAGCCCCAAAACATAAAGTCTGCCACTGTTTCCATTGTTTCTCCATCTATTTGCCATGAAGTGATGGTACCAGATGCCATGATCTTAGTTTTCTGAATGTTGAATTTTAAGCCAACTTTCAGCAAGAGGGTCTTCAGTTCCTCTTTGCTTTCTGCCATTAGGGTGGTGTAATCTGTGTATCTGAGGCTATTGATATTTCTCCCAGCAATCTTGATTCCAGCTTCTGCTTCATCCAGCCCAGCATTTTGCATGATGTGCTCTGCATATAAATTAAATAAACAGGGTGACAATATACAGCCTTGACATACTCCTTTTCCTATTTGGAAGCAGTCTGTTGTTCCATGTCCAGTTCTAACTGTTGCTTCTTGACCTGGATACAGATTTCTCAGGAGGCAGGTCAGGTGGTCTGCTATTACCATCTCTTTCAGAATTTTCCATAGTTTGTTGTGATCCACACAGACAAAGGCTTTGGCATAGTCAATAAAGCAGAAGTAAATGCTTTTCTGGAATTCTCTTGCTTTCTAGATGATCCAATGGATGTTGGCAATTTAACCTCTGGTTCCTCTGCCTTTTCTAAATCCAACTTGAACATCTGAAAGTTCTTGGTTCATGTACTGTTGAAGCCTGGCTTGGAGAATTTTGAGCATTACTTTGCTAGTGTGTTAGATGAGTGCAATTGTGTGGTAGCTGGAACATTCTTTGGCATGGCCTTTCTTTGGGATTGGAATAAAAACTGACCTTTTCCAGTCTTGTTTGGGAAACTGCTGAGTTTTCCAAATTTGCTGGCATATTGAGTGCAGCACTTTTACAACATCATCTTTTAGGATTTAAAAGAGCTCAACTAGAATTCCATCACCTCCACTAGCTTTGTTCATAGTGATGCTTCTTAAGGCTTACTTGACTTTGCATTCCAGGATGCCTGGTGAGTGATTCTAGGTGAGTGATACACACCATCGTGGTTCTCTGGATCATGAAGATCTTTTTTGTTTAGTTCTTCTGTGTATTCTTGCCACCTCTTCTTCATATCTTTTGCTTCTGTTAGGTCCCTACCATTCTGTCCTTTATTGTGCCCATCTTTGCATGAAATATTTCCTTGGTATCTCTAATATTCTTAAAGAGATCCTGAGTCTTTTCCATTCTATTGTTTTTCTCTATTTCTTTGCACTGATGACTGAGGAAGGCTTTCTTATCTCTCTGTGCTATTCTTTGGAACTCTGCATTCAGATGCTTTTATCTTCCCTTTTCTCCTTTGTCTTTAGCTTCTATTCTTTTCTCAGCTATTTGTAAGGCCTCCTCAAATAACCATTTTGTCTTTCTTTTTCTTGGAAATGGTCTCGATCACTGTACAATGTCACAAACTTCTATCCATAGTTCTTCAGGCACTCTATCAGATTTAATCCCTTGAGTCTATTTGTCACTTACATTGTATAATCGTGAGGGATCTGATTTAGGTCATACCTGAATGGCCTAGAGGTGTTCCCTATTTTCTTCAATTTCAGTCTGAATTGGCAATAAGGAGTTCATGATCTGAGCCACAGTCAGCTCCTGTACTTGTTTTTTGCTGACTGTATAGAGCTTCTCCATCTTTGGGTGCAAAGAATATAATCAGTCTGATTTTGGTGTCGACCATCTGGTGATGTCCATGTGTAGAGTCATCTCTTGTGTTGTTGGAAGACGTTGTTTGCTATGACCAGTGCATTCTCTTCACAAAACTCTTTTAGCCTTTGCCCTGCTTCATTTTGTACTCCAAGGCCAAATTTGCCTGATACTCCAGGTATCTCTTGACTTCCTACTTTTGCATTCCAGTCCCATATAATGAAAAGGACATCTTTTTTTTTGTGTTAGTTCTAGAAGGCCTTGTAGGTTTTCATAGAACCGTTCAACTTCAGCTTCTTCAGCTTTACTCGTTGGGGCATAGATTTGGATTACTTTGATACTGAATGGTTTGCCTTGAAAATGAACAGAGATCATTCTTTCATTTTTGAGATTGCACCCAAGTGCTGCATTTCAGACTCTTTTGTTGACTATGAGGGCTACTCCATTTCTTCTAAAGGATTCATGCCCACTGTAATAGATATAATGGTCATCTGAGTTAAATTCGCCCATTCCAGTCTATTTTAGTTCACTGACTCTTGTTATCTTCTGTTTGACCACTTCCAATTTACCTTGATTCATGGACCTAACATTCCAGGTTCCTGTGCAATAGTGTTCTTTACAGCATTGGACTTTACTTCCATCACCAGTCACATCCCCAACTGGGCATTGCCTTCACTTTGGCTTTGTCTCTTTATTTTTTCTGGAGTTGTTTCTCCACTCTTCTCCAGTAGCATATTGGGCACCCACTGATCTGGGGAGTTCATCTGTCAGTGTCCTATCTTTTTGCCTTTTCATTCTGTTCATGGGGTTTCAAGGCAAGAATACTGAAATGGTTTGCCATTCTCATCCCCAGTGGACCATATTTTGTCAGAGCTCTCCACCATGACCTGTCCGTCTTGGGTGGCCCTACACAGCATGGCTCATAGTTTCATTGAGTCAGACAAGGCTGTGGTCCATGTGATCAGCTTGATTAGTTTTCTGTGGTTGTGGATTTCATTCTGTCTGCCTTCTGTGGGATAAGGATAAGAGGCTTATGGTAGCTTCCTGATGGGAGAGAATGACTGTGGGGGAAACTGGGTCTTGTTGTGATGTGTGGGGCTATACTCAGTAAATCTTTAATCCAATTTTCTGTTGATGGGCAGGGCTGTGTTCCCTCCCTGTTGTTGACCTGAGACCAAACTATGGTGGAGGTAATGAAGATAATGGAGGCCTCCTTCAAAAGGTCCCATGCGTGCACTGCCCCACTCAGTGCCCCTGACCCTCCAGCAGGCCATCACTGACCCACGCCTCCACTGGAGACTCCTGGACACTCCCAGGCAAGTCTGGATCAGTCTCTTGTGGGGTCACTACTCCTTTCTCCTGGGTCCTGGAGTGCACAGGTTTTGTTTGTGCCCTCCAAGAGTCTGTCTCCCCATTCCTGTGAAAATTCTGGTGGCTCTATGGTGGGGTTAATGGCAATCTCCTCCAAGAGGGCTTATGCCACGCCCAGGTCTGCTGCACCCAGAGCCCCTGCCACAGGCCACTGCTGACCTGTACCTCCTCAGGAGACATTCAAACACTCAAAGGCAGGTCTGGTTCAGTCTCTGCGAGGTCTCCTGGTATGCACAAGGTTTTGTTTGAGCCCTCTGAGCATCTACGTATACACATCTAGATAATGTGTTAGTCTGGAGCCTGGACTCTGGAAGGAGGTTCAGTTCAGTTCAGTTCAGTTGCTCAGTCATGTCCAACTCTGCGATCCCATGAATTGGAGCATGCCAGGCCTCCCTGTCCATCACCAACTCCTGGAGTTCACTCAAACTCATGTCTATCGAGTCAGTGATGCCATCCAGCCGTCTCATCCTCTGTCGTCCCCTTCCCCTCGTGCCCTCAATTCCTCCCAGCATCAGGGTCTTTTCTAATGAATCAACTCTTCGCATGAGGTGGCCAAAGTATTGGAGTTTCAGCTTCAGCATCAGTCCTTCCAATGAACACCCAGGACTGACTGAGCTCCTTTAGGATGGGCTGGTTGGATCTCCTCGCAGTCCAAGGTACTCTCAAGAGTCTTTTCCAACACCACAGTTCAAAAGCAAGGAAGTCACCTGGGTTTAAATCCCGTAAGTCATATTTAGTTGCACTAATTATTTGACCTCTTTGTAGAATGGAGGAAATCGAGCGCCTGGTAAAGTAAATCATCTTTCCTGATGATTAAGCAAGATCACACATGTTAGGTGTTTGGCACGTGCACAGTATGTCCTACGTACTCACTTGATAAAAAGTCATTATATTATGGATAGAATCACCTTATTCTTCCTCCCTATTTATTTCTTTAAAAATAACTCCATGTAAGCACTGAAACAAGATAGTTTCCCTTTGTGGGTATCTTGCAGTTACAAGTTTGGAGACATGGGATCTGTTATTTTACATATGCTGACAATAGAATATCTCTTGGCACCACCAGACCCAGCCTTCACCCATATGATGCATATTCCTACATCTGACAAAAGCTAAGGAGATGAATCCTTGTCCATCCATGTTGTACTGCTGGATTAATGTGTTCAGAAAAGTGATACAATGTAACACTTTGCCCAGGATGAAGACAAAGCTATCAAACGCATTACTTGGCTAAATAGACTAAGGTATTAGGGATCCTTAGCGACCCCATGGACTGCAGCCTACCAGGCTCCCCCATCCATGGGATTTTCCAGGCAAGAGTACTGGCGTGGGGGGCCATTGCCTTCTCCAAATAAACAAGAAGACTAGAGTGAATGGAGGACAAGACAAATGAGAAAGGAATGATTCCATTGGCTTAGAAAAAATTACTATGAATACAATGTATTCTTGCCCTCTGGTTCAATTATTTGACCCTTTTGGAGGTCAGTATTTGAATAGAGTGTGAAGAAGTGTATGTCTGTGTGTGGTGGATATATCAGTGACCGCAAACTGACACTGTGTACACAGTCAGCACACGTCACTGTGGTAGACATGGAAAATATGCTGATGCCCCTGTGAAGGTGGATAATTGTGAACTCTTCAGGGGTTCTGGCTCGAGATTTACCTGCCTCTGCCTCTGGCTGGCCGCAGCTCACCAGCTGCCTCGAATGCTCTGGACTGGCTGGGTCAGCAGAGCACCCTGCTGTCCACATAATGCTGTCTGTCACATGGGGCTGGCTGCAGCCACTCTCCCAAGCATCTCTCTCCTCCTGACCTTGTTCTGTGGGAAAGCACTGCTACCAGCAGCGTCTTCCTTCTTCCCAATAAACCTGTCTACTTTGAATCTAAGTAATAGGCAATATGCTCACACACGTACTTTCTTTTTTCCTTGTCTTCTTTTTCTTGTGTGCTCTCTTCCTCCACCCCCACCTTTCTTTTGCCTGTGCAGAACTGGCTACAATAGAGTCATGTTCCTAAAATATCCAGCTATGAAGGCTTTAACAACGTATCTCCCAAACCCAAACTGGGGTGGCAGGGTGGGCATGGTGGACTTGCTATTCCTCCTACAAGAAGCAGAGATTTCCCCTTACAAAGGGCTTGGGCCTTGGGTCGAAAAAACAGGACTGTAAATTCACTAATGTTTGGCAATTTTAATAGCTTCTTTTCACCTCAAAGCTCAGTGACCTTTTGCATCTGTTCTTCTGTAAGGATTACACCTCCTAACCTTCCCACCAAATGGGAAATCAATTCCAGGCCGAATGCTGAGACAGGTGCCTGTGTGCAGAGCAGATGCCTGTGTGGGCGGCCCTGAAGAGGGTCCCCCGGAAATGGCACATTAATCACAGCCCTGTGCACTTCTCAGATGTATAATGAGGGTGACTTCTGCAAAACCGTCAAGGACAATATGACCATGATACACTTGCCCAATTTCTTGATTCTTAGTTAACAAGCAGAAATTCTGTAAGATTCTTGATATTTCTTCATCTTACTGGGTGGAGTCCTTTACGTGGACTTTTGTGAACAGAACCACAGTATTTTAGAGCTTGAGATGACCTTTCCTTACCACCAGCGGTATCTCTATTATCTTTGACCTAGCCTGTGCTCTTTTTCTCCTCTTCAAATGATTCTTTTCCCCTTCTTCCTCTTTTTCTTTCTTTCATCCCTGTGTAAAATAGGCTACCTTGGAGCCTACACCATCTTTCTATCCTTCTTGCCCTTCCTCTTTCTCAGTCTATAGGTATCATTGTATTTATTATTTGAAGTATGTCATTAGCACAGTCCTTCTGAGTGGGAAAAGAAGATACTTTTATGCCAATTTATAGTTGCTCACTTTCTCTAACTAATCCAATTATATCATTTTCTTTTTTCCAATCCCCCTAAAAACCTCTTGTTAACTGTATGTTGTTCTACTTAATCAGCTCCCCTTAGATTTGTCAGAATCTCAAGTTTCAGAGTTGAGGCTGCTTTCCCCTCTATTTATGGAATCCCTAATGTCAGGAATGAAACAGGTAAGTACATTTCTAAATAAATGTCTTCTCAATTGTTTTGAGATAGCAGTGTCTCCAGCTTAAGTCAAAAAAACTCATGTTTGGTCTTTGAAGACAAGTAGACAGGGATATGAATTTTAAACTTCATATTGACACAACATTTGTAGCACAGCTGTATCCCATCAAACGTACAGACTGAAGTCAATGGGAGTTATGGATAAGAAAATGAAGGTCAAATTCAGAAGAGTTTGTGGTGGTGTTTTGTTTTTTTGTTTTTTAGTAAGTGGAGTTGGATCTTGAGCAGTTTTTAAATGACTTTAATACTATGTTTCAAGGGAACTCTTAAATTGCTTCTTCTCTTAAAAATCTTTTCCTTGAAGGCTTATCTAAACTGGATAAAGCAAGATGAAGACATTTCTCCTGGCCCTAGTGTTTCTAAATTTTCCAATTTAGCCCATGAAGGAAACAATAACAACAATAAATCTTCTAGTAGCTTGTTATTTCATAATAATAATAATAATAAATTTGTTGGACTTTCTCTGGCCAAATGAACTCTCTGGTCCAGCATGTGCTAACTCTTTGGTTTGTTTTACTTAATCTGATAAACATTTTCCTATCCTAATTGTCCTCATTTTCACTGATCTCATGGATCATGGTTCTGTTTTTCAGGAGGCATCTGATTCTACGCTCATAGCCGCCAGGCCAAGTCAGGGGGCAGGTATCTAACTATAACATGCTCTTCAAGGGAAAGGCTAGAAGGTGGGCTTTCCTATGAAATTACTGTTTCCAGTAGCTTAAAACAACTTGTCCTTCCTTAGTCTGCCTTGAGGATCTTCTTTGGTCTTCAGAAGAAACTTTGCTTCTCTCTCTCATCATCCTATTTTTCTTCCAAAAAATCTATCAGACAAATAATGTTTCCTGTTGCCACACTGAAACCTTTCTGCAACCATTGCTCCTCCTTCAGATTTTATATTATGTTTTAATCATTCATTCCACTCTACCTCTTGTGTTGTTAAAAATACACTTTCTTTTTCCAGCCTCGCCCTTCTCCCAGCACCATGCCTGCCATTTTTAAAGAGCCATCCACTTTTCCAGGATCTTACATCATCTAGGCTCCTTAAAGAGACCATCACCAGAGAGATTTTTGTTCAATGAATATTCTTACAGTTTAACCAATCAGGAAAGAAAAACTAAAAAAATCAGACAAAGAAACAAGGCAGTTATCACAAGTGAATCAGGGACTAGAAAGGGCAGGTATTCCATTAGTAAATTTTGTCTTATGATAGGGATTGAGAACTTGTGGTTTTGTTTCAGAGGTGATACTCTGATTTTTGCATATGTTTATATTTAATAGTAAGGGAATGATTTTCAAATTTTCCACGGGAGAAACTTTGACTTGGTTCTCCTAAGTGGGCTCCCTCTTCGGCATACTTACTGAAAAGGACGAGGCTGGCGTTGGTCATCCCCAGATTGTTGGCAGCCACACATGTATAGTTGCCATAGTGCTCCTCAGTGACATTGGTCACTGTCAGGGAAGACTGGCCCTCCGTGCTCTTAATCTCAAGGCCATTGGCACTATTTATCCTAAGGGTTCAAACACAGAAGAGTAAAGAGAAACAACTATGAAGATTTGGTGCAGTCATTTATTTTTCATCTTTTAAACTGAAGAAAAGGGAGCGAAAGGAAGTAGTTAGAGCTTGTTGCTCCTGCTCAATTCCTCATTTTAATGGCACAGTCCCAAAGTATCAGAATCAAAGTCTACCAATGGAGACAGCTCGGGAACAGATGAGTTTCACTGGGCTTTGGTTTCTGTTCCAGGCAAGAAAGACATGCAGGTGGAAACTGCCCACTCTGTGCATGTAACTTGCATGCTTTGGGGCTGGAGTCTAAGAGCTACAGTCCCAAAGCACCAGGTAAAAAGCCTTGGAAAAGGAATAGTCTAATTGGAAAGACCTAGTAATTACAGCTAGGGTGGGTGTTTCATCAAGGCTTCTGGTTTCCCTTGCTGAGCAGGTGAGACCCAGGGGGGCACAGCAGATTGGGAACAAACCTGGTGTCATCTCGGTACCACTCAAAGTCAGGCGCAGGCACTGCCGAGGCTTCGCATTTGAGGGAAGCTTTTCGGCCGGTGGTGGCTTCGTTGCTCTTGGATTCCGTGATAGTGGGAGGATCTATAGGAAGGACAGACAGACAGTTTAGTTTACATGAGCTTTGGATGGCGCACCAGAATTTCCACACCAAGAGGAATTAGAAAGAATAGTGTGACTGCAGAGGAGCAGGACCAAAACCGCCTTAAAGCTCCATTTATGTGAATGATGTGATTGGCTGAATGGGACTGATCACTAGAAAACTAAATGAAAATAAGAGATCAGTGAAACTGTAGACTTGGTTTATTTAAATGTGACACTGAAAAGGGTTTTATGGAAATGAAGTCTAGGACTTCTTTTTCTCTTCCAATAGATCATCCGTTATTCCAATCACAGGTTATCATATTTACATAGTTTTTTCTTTTCTTTTTGTACATTAGGTGGTTGATACTAAAGGACTTGGGATTTGAAATGTGTAATCTGAGCTTTTTTCTTTTTCACCTTCATCACATTCTTCATTATTATTGTTACCTTCAGAGATGGTAGTAAGAAATCTGACGAAAATCATAGAGCCCTAAAGTCCTTTTAGCTCAGGCTTAGCCTGATACCACTGCAAGAATTCAGGAAAACAAACTGATGTTAAATAATTGCTATACTGTTTTCCCTCCTCTGTGTTCGTTATTTCCATTCTCCAGGTCAGTTTTGCTTTTATGAGTGAGAGTGCAGTCTGAAGTCTATCATGGTACATGAATATCTTCCTGGGGTTCCATCTTCTCTCTTTGGCTGCTGAACACTTGATTTTTTCTGCTTAGTACTGGGCCCACAAAACTGTGACAGCCTTGAAATGAGCTCAGAAATACATACTAATTTTCCATGATTCTCTCAAGCAATCCCATGGAAAGTGGAACAAGGGTTTACAGGATCACAGGACTCAGCCACAAGGGTAAACTTAAGCTCTAGGCTTGAGGATGCTGTGTTTGTGCAATTTATGGACTTTTCAAGGAGAAAAAGACTTCTGTCCAAAGGTCATTTGCCAGAAAATGGCAACTTGGCTGTGTGTACATGGATAAAATAGACCCAAATCACCTGTTTATATTTTATAGATGAAAAACCTTATTTGGGTAAATTAGTGAAGTGAACTTCAGTATTAAAAAATCATTGAATTCACCTCTGCTCTTTAGCACCTGGTTCAGCTCACTTTTTTTTCAGGGTTTTATCTTCATAATCAAAAACTATTTTCCAAGTTTTCTGCCTCTAGAAGATCTGGATTCTTTTAGTTTAAAAAGGTGTACAAAAGCATCAGGTTAGTCTGCAATTTTCTCCCCCATTTCATTTTCACATGAGCTTGGGCGTCTTTAAATTACTGTCAGAGAGAGGAGGCGTTACAGTACACCTGGAGAGCATGGCCAGCCCATGCGTAAACACGTGCCAGAGAGGGAGGGGTTGTTGTTCTGTTTTAGATTGATCTCCTCATTCCTGTGGAGACACAGAAAGGCAACATGGAGAGTGGAAAGAACCCTGGACTAGAACCTAGGCTTGCTGGAATTTAGTCTCTGTTTGGTTGTGTGGACTTCCCATCACACACTATCTTTCTGAGCCTTGGTTTTATTATTTATAAAATGAAGGAACAACACATTAGAGATCTATAGAGTATTTCTTCAACTTGGAAAAAAAAAGGCCAGTTCTAACCCAAACAGCCTATTCATCACAAATGGGTAGTATGAGGACCCAAGTGTATTTTCATATCTTTAATCCTTAAATTGCTAATTTCAAAATTGTAACTCATTTATCTAATATATGGGTTGGGGGGTCAGGATTAGCAACCAGAAATAGAAACTGGAGGTCTAATTTTGACTCTTAACCAGAGCTGTGGCCTGGTCAAATGTCTGTACCCCTTTGAGCTTTTTCTTTCTCATATTTTCAAATAAGAAATTGGTTTAAAATGATCACCAAGTTTCCTTTTAAAATTCTTTCATTCTGTAATTGGTTATGTCAATTGTTACAGCACATGAGTTCAGAGGTTAATGTAATGATTTAGAGGTAGTGGTATGAGGGAGGTATTTGTACAGAGACGGGGCATTGAGTAAAAATTAAGAGCTTGGAATTAAAGTTTGACAGACCTGAGCTCAAATTTATTCTCTGTCCTTTAGCATTAAGAGAGCTCATTACTTTGTCTAGAGTCCCACTGTTGCAATATCGTCATCTAAACATGCTGGAACCAGGTGCAGGGGGGACCATTTGGAGATTGCTGAAGGAACCCAGAGATAGCCTGCACTAGGTTTATGATAAAGGGGATGGAAAGGAATGAACAGGACAGATTTGAGACAGAAGATATGGGCTGCAGAACGGACAAGATTAGTTGTGAACGGTGAGGGAGGAGTATCAAAGATAACACCCAAGTTTCCAACCTGAGTATCCACGTGATGCCATCCACTGAATAATGTTAGTTCCCCATCTTCACCACTTTGCTGTATTAGGTTAGGCTCTTACATTGCTAATAACCCTACAATCTGTAGAATGTTGAGCAGAAGGCTGATCTTGTTTGTGAGTCTGTGGGTTTGTTTAACTTCTCAATTTGTAAAATGAGTTTTCACCAGTGTTTATGAGTTTCTGGAGCTACCTGGTTAACAGTGTGATGACCAGCCCTAACCTGGGCCAGACTCCATGTTTTCCATCGCCTCCACCCTGGAGCTCATAGTTGGAGTACCTCAACATATTAATAGTCCATGGTGGAGGTCTTCCAGCCCTCATACAAGTCATACAAGTCCGTGCTGTACAGTTTTACGGAAACGTTCTTCCTCACTCTGGATGTTTCCTTCCGTGTGGTGGGTGGGAGCTTACTTAGCAAACCTCCTTGTTCTGGAACCCAGGGGGTGATTTTTCTACCAGAAAAATTAGGGAAGAACAAACTTGGTCTGTTTGCTTCATCTCTCTTCTTTCTTTCTTCTGGGACCAGACTTCTGGTGGGGATCAGAGGTTCTCTGCTTCTCCAGACTGATGTCTTACATAGTCTCTCTCCTTCCTGCTCTCATGTGGGCAGGCCTGTCCTGGTCCAGGGCTGCCATATCTGGGGAGGTGGATGGGGCACACCAAGTTATTACCTCTAACCACGTTGACTTCTCACAATAGGGGCAATTGGGCCTCCTGTATGTCTCTTTTACTAATTTCTCAGAACCTGAATAGCTAAGTAGTAAGCTATTTATTGGCTTTCCCAGGTGGGCTAGTGGTAAAGAACCTGCTTGCCAATGCTGGAGACATGAGACACAGGTTCAATCCCTGGGTCGGGAAAATCCCCTGAAGAAGGGAATGACAACCCACTCCAGTATTCTCGCCTGGAGAATCCCAGGGACAGAGGACCCTGCCAAGCTACAGTCCATAGGATCACATACAATCAGATACAACTGCAGTGACTTAGCACACATACACACACACACACAGGACCTTGGCAAGCTACAGTCCATAGGATCACATAGAATAAGACACAACTGAAGTGACTTAGAGCATGCATGTGCACATACACACACACACACACACACAAGCTATGTATTAGCTCCTTAGAGATGCCAGCATGGTGAGGGTGGTGTTGAACTAGGCTGGAATACTTTTAAATGCATTGATCTTGGGACAGGATTAACTGGTCAGTTATAAAGGCCAAACACTTGTTCTTCTCCTTGAACGTCTAGGAAGTTTCTCATACCAAGGTGTAGTCACAGAGAATGATAAATGTATGAATAGTTCATTACTTCTAGTATTTCTCAAATGACACAATGGTCTGTTCCATTCCATAGCTTATTGGAATGAACATTTCAAAATTCATTTGTAATGAACTTTGTATAGGTGAGGCTAAGAAAGTTATTACAAATCATATCGTGGCACATCTAGTATGGTTAAAATAATAGATGTCCTCGCTCAAAATACAGTTATAATTAAATGTGGCTTAATAAAAATGCTGCACAGAGGCCCATTGTTATTCTTTACATGACTTTGCAATAGCTTACAATTGTCAGAGGACTCTTCTGGTTATTACATTAAAATTTCGGGTTCTGAAAATATTAATAAGGGCTTTCTTCTCATATCACCATCAACAAGACTCTTTCAACTAGAATGAACATGATAACAATGATAGTGGCCTAGCAAACAGAATATCACTCATTTAATCTTCCCAGTGTTTGGAATAATAGTATAAAGGAGCAAAATTCTTAAGAAAAGATTCAATTTATAGACATTTACCATGTGTCAGCACTCCCCTAGGCTTTATTTATTCTTTTCATCTAAATAGTAGCCCTAGAAGTAAGGATTATTAACCCTATATTATGAATGAGAAGGCAGGTCTGCAGAAGGTTAGTTAATTGTGCAAATTCACACAACCAGCATTTGATAGAGTATATATTTGAACTCATGTTCTGAAGCCCGTGCTCTGAACTTCTCTGTATTTCCATTTGAATGAGTTCCTCTGGAGAGAAATTAACTCCTAATACGCAAGAACACCATTTCGGAGAGCATGCTGGTAGCTTAAAAGGTAGATGTTACATATTTCAGCTATCATAAGGCGCCCAAAATGGCACAACATGCACTGGGACAGTGGGTATAAACCCACATTAGAAATCAGGATTTGTGGGCTCAATTGCTGCTTCTGCACTTAGGTTGTGGCCTCTTGAGGGTGACATGTTAACTTCTTAGAGTCTCTCACCTTTGAGTGGAGATAATAAGACCTTCCTACCTGTCTCACAGGTTTGATGAAAAACCAAATGAAGTCTCATATATCAGAGCATATTTATCACCTGAAGAGATTACATTTATTATTATTATTTTTACTATTTCTCACATGATATCTTGGAAGGAAAGAGGGCTTTGGAGTTAGACCTGGGCAGAGTCCTGTCTCTACCACTCACAGGCTATTTGGTCTTATGGCAGACAATGCTGACATTCTCTGAGCTCTGTTTTTGTCCTCTGCATGGGATGATTTGATTATCCCCCCGGGTTAATGTGTGATGGTGGGCCAACTGGGTGGGGAGCAGAGAACATCGGCAATAAGAGTGTCATTGTTTTCACAGAATTTAAAAATAATAAAACTAAAAGTTGTCTTTTTTTTTTTTTTTTAAAGATCACCATGTACCAGCAATACTAAACCAAATATACCAAAAACTGTCCGTGATAAAGTAGGTCATTACTCCTTTTGTGGAGCAGGCCAGGTCCCATACACTCTTCCTTGGTTGGCCACTGTTGGTGAGGTGATTACAGTGAATCATACAAAATCTCCAATAGAGTCTTGGTACTCTGGAGGTTTGCAGGAAATGGTGGTTATTGCTCACATTGCAAAGTTACAGTACAAAATTGCAGTACTCTCGATTCTTACTGAATAGTTCATCTGACAATCCCATAATAGATTCACAGACATTAGGATGTGTCTTCCCTGGTGGCTCAGATGGTAAAGCATCTGCCTGCAATGCGGGAGACACGGGTTTGATCCCTGGGTTGGGAAGATCCCCTGGAGAAGGAAATGGCAACCCACTCCAGTATTCTTGCCTGGAAAATCCCATGGACTGAGGAGCCTGGTAGGCTACAGTCCATGGGGTTGCAAAGAGTCGGACACGACTGAGCGACTTCACTTTCACTTTCACTTTACTGACATCATCCCCAACACAGAGTAAACTGCAGGTTGTCATGGAGAATAGAGAGGTGTAGCCATGAAGTTTTAGAGAAGGTAGCCAGTCTCGTTCCATATGGAGCAGTTATTTTCCTCAACTTTTATCATTAGATGATGAATCAAAGTATTGAAGAGTTCAGTTAAAATACAGATACATTATCTGGAGACAAAGGATGTGCCCGGTCACAGTTGTGGAAAATACGGTAGGTAACCTCGCTTCCTTTAATACATGGCTATTGAATGTAAGGGTGAGCTTTAGAAATGCCAAGGTCCCATGTCCCACAGCACCTGGTTGGGTTGGTTAGCTCTGGACACCAGAGTGCAGGTAGAGCTGAGTTCAAAGGGAGAAAAGAAGGAAATAAAAGTAACAGAGTGACAGTGTGATCGTAGTTGGAGGGGTAGCTGTGGAAAAGCTGCTGGCAGGAATATGAGCTGCTCAGTGGGTTTGGTGGCAGCAGGCCTGACAGCTGGGGGCAGATCTTGAGAAAAAGTTCTCTAAGAATAGGTAAACCATCCAGTATAAGAAGACTCCAAATAAAATTCAGCCCTCTGGCAGCCCACTCCATTGTTCTTGCCTGGAGAATCCCAGGGACGGGGGAGCCTGGTGGGCTGCGGTCTATGGGGTCGCACAAAGTCAGACAAACTGAAGTGACTTAGCAGCAGCAGCAGCACTTGCTGAACACTTACTATGCACTAGACATTATCCTTGGGATACTGGGATAAGACAAACCCATGAGTAACTACTTTTAACTCTCCGTGAGAACTGAAATTGAGGAATTACATCTAGAACCGGTAAATGGAGGACAGTTGTCCTTAGGGTTGGTATATGGATGAAATTGGTAGCTAAATTCTAAGATATGAGAAAATAGAAGTCGTGCCTACTGAATGAAATTTTACTAAGTTTATTTAGTTGAAGAGATTTCAGGTCAATAATTTAGCTTCTGTAAATTCTGGGACCTCCTACCACTTAGAAAATAGATTTTGCATGTCTAATGCAAATGGTTGTGCACAGTGCTGTAGATCAGCTGTGGAGAAGGATTATCCAGTGAAATCGCTCAGTTGTGTCCGACTCTGTGCGACCTTGTGGACTGTAGCCTACCAGGCTTCTCTGTCCATGGGATCTCCAGGCAAAGATACTGGAGTGGGTTACCATTTCCTTCTCCAGGGGATCTTCCCGACCCAGGGACTGAACCTGGGTCTCCTGCATTGGAGGCAGATGCTTTAACCTCTGAGCTAGCAGGGAAGCCCTGGATTATCCAAGAGGAATAAAAAGGAGAGACTGTAAGATCCAGCTTGTGAACTAAACAGAGGAACTGTTTTGTCTCTTTTGTTTACTGCTCTAGCTTTCAGTGCCCTGCAACAAATATCTGTTGGCAACTGAGTAAATATCAATGAGATGCAAGTAGGAAAAAATTACCAGCACTGGGATTTTTTTTTTAAGTGGTACTCTGAATCAGTTTCATTATGATGATCTATTCAGCCATTAATTCTCTTAGTCATTCTGCTCCCCTGACCTAATTGCAAACCTTGTGCCTTGAAACGGAAGCAGAATCAGCTTAAAGAAAAGGCCATCTTCACAGTACAACAACCACTTGTGCTCAGCTGTGGCCAGCTCTTTGCGACCCCGTGGACTGTGCCCACCAGGCTCCTCTGTCCCTGGGATTCTCTAGCCAAGAATGCTGAAGTGGGTTGCCATTTCCTCCTCCAGGAGATCTTCCTGACCCAAGGATCGAACCTGCATCTCCTGCATTGGTAGGCAGATTCTTTAGCCACCTGGGTAGGCAGGCTTATATGAGGTGATGAAGGTGATGCTGGAAATTTGTCAGTTTCGATGAATTTTGCTAACCAGACCTCAAACTGTAATTTCATCTTGGAGACTTCATCTTTTTAATACAAATGCATTTAAGTACGGTGAATTGTTTGAACAGGACAACAGGTGCAGTGCCTAGTTGTTTTAATATAATATAAACACAGCTTAATGAAGTGCTGGTAATAAGGTGTTTCCAAAGGACACTGACTTAGAATATGCTTCTTGATTTGTGACCAATAGCAATGTTCAAAGTCTGGAGAAATGTTAAGAGAGAGCAGAATTTACCTGTGAGCGTGTGGGTCACCTATTCATTCAGTAAATATTTACTGAGCAATTTTTATAAAGCATGTGTTAGGTGCTGCTGTTTAGGACAGGCTGGCTGACTAAGCTCATTTTAGTTTTCTGTGTAATTTCTTATGACGTCTTTTTAGCATCTTGAGGCTCTGTACATATTCTTCTGTGGTTCACTCATCACTTGGAAAAGCTCACATTTTTATAAAAGGCTTTTCTTGAAAATTATCAGTATTTTCTTCTGTTCTAAGCTACACTTCAGGGACAGTCAAGAAGGAGCAGTGTCAGACTAATTGCACTAATAATAATAGGACCCAGGCGGCTGGCTTTGATCTAGGGAACCATCTGCAACGCCGACCGCTTTGATGTTTCACACAATGGAAGCATAAATATTTTCAATGTACTCCATGATTGGACTTTCAGAAATCTAATTAAGATGAAGGTCAATTAAGAGAAAATAAAATCTTAACTCCGAAAGTCAGAGAAGAGGTGGAAGAGGACGGCATGGCTGTATGTACATAAAAGAAGCTGGCTAACCTAATTATAAACTTATATCAACACCAGAGAAATTGCCTTTCATGTGAAAAAAAGGTCCTAAAGCATTTTATAACATTGAGATCATTAATGTGTCTTTGAAACACACCCAGGACTGGAAAAGAATAGTAATACTGGCATTTCAAATCTCTATTACTTAAAAAATAATCACAGATAGTGACAGGATAAAAACACTTCGGACCTTATCAAACGCAGCCCCTTGCTTCTTGGAAATGAGTGCCATAGATGATACAGTGGCGTTGTATCTGTGGATCCATCGAAGTCTGGTGTGAAGGGGATTTCGCTTTCTGTTTCAGAAGGCTGCCAGGCTGGAGAAAGGCCATGGGAAAGAGCGCAGCCCAGAATAGACCAGGTCACCTAAGGCAAGTTTCCTTGGTTCTCTATGCCTCTGTTTCCAAATTTTAAAAATCAGACTAAGGATGATTATCCTATGAGTTTGCTGTGAGGATTAAAGCTGAAATATAAATCCCTTAGTACATACTAAGAGTTGAAAACACCTGTTCCAAGGAAAGGCATGGGCTTTAGAATCACAGACTGGAGTCTGAATCCCTTTTCTCACCCTTGCTTTCTGTGTCACTTTGGAAAGGCAATTATACCTCCTTGGGTTTTAGTGTTTCAAACCCTGAAACAGAGTCATTGGTATCTACCTGGCTAGGCACTTCATACAGAACCAGCAGCACCTAGGTCAATGGCATGGAAGGCTTAAGATGGTGCAAAGTACCTTATCACCGTCCAAAGCATATTTTCAAATACGGGTTAAGATGTCTATGCATGTGTGACTGTGTGCTTTTGGGCATGTGTGTATATATGTCATCTGCACGTCTGTGTCTGTGTGAAGTATGTACGTGTGTGTGTGTGCATGTTAAACACACAGGAGAGAAGAACTGACAGGACACACTTTTGTCCCTGTCACTAGCCACAATTATGTGATGTGGAACTTGAATGACATGGAAAGTCACTCCTCGCTGAACAGGGTAAACGAATTCTCTTTATTCCTTTGCTGGGTGACACACATCATGTGGATCTGCCCCTGCCTCCCCCTCTTCTCTTTTGAACTACATCTAAGGATCCTTTCATCTGAGAAGTTCAAAGTATGCCCACTTACCTATGCATCTTACTGAAATCTTCCTTTCTAATCTGCCCATACTTGGGGACAAATACATAACCAATATTAACCTCTCAGGTATCCCCTGTCTCCATCAGGGACACATGGTATCTGACCACGGTGGCTTAAGTTTGTTTCCAAGGCCAATTAGCTCAATGGCCGAGGATAAAATATGATCTTGAATTATTCTCTTCTGACAAACAATCCATTAAGATGGAAATTCCAGCTAAAGCAGATACGAATTGTTGTTTTTGCCAAAGTGGTGTGACCTTGGTCTTCACAAAGACCAGAAGAGTGATTGCCTGAACTGCTAGTGCTGTCTGATCATGTTTTCTTAATTCTATAGTCCGAGTAAAAGACGGAGTGTATTGTTAAATGCATTATGGGTTATATTTAGAATTGGTACAGTTGATTTATCAAATTCAAAGGCCAAGTCCTGCCCTTGGATATGTCCAATGTACAAATGTGCATCCCTGACCAGAGAAGCATCTGCTTGGAATGCAATGTTCTCTTGCTAACAGGATCGGTAGAACTCGCGGGGGGTGGAGGCGGGCCCTGGGCACATGGCCTCTGCCGGCTCCTGCCATACTCACAGTTCACAGTGACCTTGACTTGTTTGACATCCGCCGAGGAGACCTCATTGGCAGCTTTGCACTCGTATTTGCCTGACTGCTCCCTGGTGATGCCGAGGATCTCCAGATATTCTTCTTCTCCTTCAAATTCTCTTCCTGAAAAACAGAGGTTTGCATGATTTTTTTAAGTTTAAAATATGCAGCAGATCACTTTTTTTTTTTTAAGAAGCAATAAATCCACATGGCTTTTCAATAATTTGATAGTGTTCTTTGTCTGAGGTCAGGCTCTATGGATGCAGACCTCAAGATAAAAAGTCATGTGAAAATGATCAAGGAGGCAGTGTTCTCAGGAAAAACTGGTAGGGGAGTGGGAAAATGGGATCTGGGAGAGAAAGGAGCCAAGCCAGGGAGCAATGCCAATGCCAAATCTTGTTTCATAGCGGGCAACCTGGCTCAGTTCCCCAGGGAGCTCTGGGCACAGCATGGAGCCCAGTTCCAAGTTGTCCCCATCAAGAGTCAAGAACCTGGAATGTTTATACATCACACTCATCAGTCACTGGTTAAAAGCTTAGAGCAAAGTGGAAATTGTGGGGAGGGGCATGCCAGTTGTAAAGGGCTCAGAGGGGCAGCCCCGAAGGGCTGAATCATCCATTAGACCACATTGCAAATCACACTTTCCACTAAAGTTGTTATTAGGACAAGCTGCTTCCTTTTGAGAAGCTGTCACTCTTCTCTCCCAGCTTACGTGGAATTCTGTTCACAAAGGTCATGTCCGAAACCCTGTGTTGTAGTTATGGCTTCCTTCTTCAGTACCAAACCACATCATACATGAGACTTTCAGGGCATGGACCAGATCCATAAGAATGTGCTGCTGACAGCTCATTTTGTCACATGGTGGGGTGGGGTTGGCTAGGGAGCTAAATATCACTGGCCTAATTCATTGGAAGCAGGGGTCTGCAGGCCCATTTTGGAAAGCTGCACAAAGCTGGATGTGTCCATTTTTATAAAGAAATCTCAAGATAGTCAGGTTTGTTAATTAAATTACTTTCTTTCTGCAGGTGCAGGGGTGAGACATAGAGGGGGAGGAAGAGAAAAAGGCGAGAGAGAAGGTTAAGAGGAATGGGGATTGAGTAGGGAAGAGTTTGGCCAGAAAGTCCTACAGACTGCAGCTAAATTCAACTTCCATCCCCCTCAAGTTACCAACGCCACTGCTGTTGCATTAGAACAGAGTAGCTGGGAGGGTCCTAGAGGACACAGTCCTGCCACTGTGAGGAGAACCTGCTCCTGGTCCTTCTACACTAAATGGTACTGAATAATAGCTCTGTTCAGATACTACAGGCTGCTTTCCTTTTCTGGAAATTCTCTGAAGGCCAAATCAACATAACAGCCAGCCAGCAGAGAGACAAATTCACTGTCTAAATATGTCAGCTAACTCTGTTAACTAGGTTCCAAATAGAAGCTAGTGCCTCTTTGATAACATCCTTTAACACAGCTGTCAGCTCTTAGGTTTCACGTCTTCTGTTAATTGTCACTATCACTAGTTTTGAGGAAACTTTGCAATCCCAGGAACAAAAAGGCAATAGTTATAATAATTTGGTTTGGAGTCCTGCACATTATCAAGTACATGCTTCTACTGAGAATTTTATAGAATTAGTCTGTAAGTGCCTAGCTGCATATGGGCTTCCCTGGTGGCTCAGTGGCAAAGTATCTGCCTGCCAATTCAGAAGACATGAGTTCCATCCTTGGGTGGGAAGATCCCCTGGAGAAGGATATGGCAACCCACGCCAATATTCTTGCCTGAGAAATCCCATGGACAGGGGAGCTTGGTGGGCTACAGTCCATGGGGTCAAAAAGAGTCATACACAACTTGGTAGCTAAAAGACAACATGTACCTGCATATTACAGTATGCATAGGAACAAGTTCCATTCCAAGAGCACATTCCTAAGGCCAATTTGTCCATAAGTTCAACAAAGTTAGCCTAGGTACCCAACTAACATAATCAACTATATAGTAATGTAATGTAATGTGTTTATAATACTTTTCACACAAATAATACATAAAAATAGAAATAAAGAAAACATTTTTAATCTAATAGTACAGTATCTTGAAAAGTACAGTACTATAGGACAACAGCTGGCATACATCTGTGTACAGGCAAGAAGAGTTACTGACTAGAGGAGGAAGAGAAGATGAGAGATAGGAGTTGAAGAGTCATCAGCAATAGGAGATGAAGGGCAAGCTGCAATTTCACTCATGCCTTATGTGACTAGACATGCAAGGGCGCATTCGCATCTTTGAAAGTTTGCAACTTGAAGCTTTGTATATAGGAGACTTACTGCATTTATAAAATGCTATTTTTTTTCTTCCTTTTGTTTTCACCTTTTTTCTTCTCCACACTCATGCAAGTTGTCAGATCTGACTTCTCATGCCACAGAAGTTGAATGTGGTAAGAAAGAAAACAGAAATCTTGGAAAGGGTGACAATCTACTTTACTGGATTAGCTGGGAAGAATTCGGGCTTGGGGGAGACAAAAAGAGCTTTCCAGCATCCTTGCAACCATGAACTTAGAGTCATGCCAACTAAGTGATGCTAAGAATCTTCAAGCTAAATATAAATACTCTGAAGACAAATGGCAACACTGACAACTGCAGACTGAAACAGGACAAAGCTCATTAAAAATCTGGAGTGCAAAAGCGGGATTCACAGTAAAGACAGCATTATTGATTTTGAGAATAATGGTGGATTATAATGAAAAAAGAATTAAAGATGAGTTCAGAATAGTTTGGGATTTTTGCCCTGCTCTGCTTCCACATCCATTAGCTTCATTCCTAGGTACAGAGTTGTTAGTAGAAGAAAGAGAAAAGGACTATCGTTTTCTTATAAATGGCCAACAACACTGAATTCTTTTCCCATCCCGTAAAATAACTAGAAATGCTGAGCAATGAATCCCTCTCTTGCATTTTCTTTCAAGTAGTCATGTATGGATGTGGGAGTTGGACTATAAAAAAGCTGAGTACTGAAGATTTGATGCTTTTGAACTGTGGTGTTGGAGAAGACTCTTGAGAGTCCCCTGGATTGTAAGGAGATTGAACTAGTCCATTCTAAAGGAGATCAGTTCTGAATGTTCATTGGAAGGACTGATGCTGAAGCTGAAACTCTAATACTTTGGCCACCTGATGCGAAGAACTGACTCATGTGAAAAGACCCTGATGCTAGGAAAGATTGAAGGTGGGAGGAGAAGGGGATGACAGAGGATGAGATGGTTGGATGGCATCACCAACTCAATGGACATGAGTTTGAGTAAACTCTGGGAGTTGGTGATCGGCAGGGAGGCCTGGTGTGCTGCAGTCCATGGGGTCACAAAGAGTCGGACATGACTGAGCAACTGAACTGATCTTGCATTTTGAGTTTCTGAAAGGTATAAACCAGTTCCAGGCATCAGAAAGATGATTTTTAGCAAGAACCAAAGCCCTGTCCATTTGGGAAGATGGCACCTGTGAAAGTAAACACTGCGATGAATTAGGAAAAAGTAAAGTAAAATTTATTGGTTTTGGCATCTGGGATTCTCACATGAATACCAATGTAGGTATTCATCATCTCATTTTTTCCTGATGGTGTGTTAGTCACTGAGTTGTGTCTGACTCTTTGCAACTCCATGGACTGTAGCCTGCCAAGTTCCTCTGTCCATAGAATTCTCCAGGCAAGAATACTGGAGTGGGTTGCCATTTCCTTCTCCAGGGGATCTTCCAGACTCAGGGATTGAACCTATGTCTCCCACATTGCAGACAGATTCTTTACCATTTGAGCTATCTGAGAAGCCATGAAAAGCAGATAATAAATCAAATCTTCATGGGATGAATTTTCAATCTGATGTGTTTAGGAAGAATTCACCCAATACTACCTCAGGATAAAGGGGGAGTTTTCCTTTAAATGTCCTGCCCATAAGGCAGAAGGGTCACTTTGTTTCTCCCATGCTAGCTCTTCTACGCTCTGAAGGCCGCCTGTCTCTCCGGCACACACTGTGCACAGCTGGTCCATCAGAGCAGGGGATTTTCAAGACGCTAACCAAATATAGTTAAGAGAAACTAGATGGTCTTCCCTCATTCAACAATCTTGACAAAAATTTAAAATATCAAATAATATCTCTGGGCCCTTCTTGTCATTCTTCCTTTATCTCTTGGATCCTTCAGTGGGACCTCTTATCCTGCCACTTTTTGCTAGTGTATTTCTCTTGTACCCACAGGACACTATGCCTACAACACACAATCTCTCACTTGATCATTTCTCATTAATCCACTGTGATTTGAGAGGAAATGGGCTTTTTTTCAGTTGCTAGAAAGTCAAAAAACCAGACTAAAATTCCTTGGAGACTGTGTCTTGCAATATCCCCGTGCACAGCACGGAGTCTAACACAGACTGCTACTGGTTGCCATTTCTTTCTCCAATGCAGGAAAGTGAAAAGTGAAAGTGAAGTTGCTCAGTTGTGTCCGACTCTTAGAGACCCCACGGACTACACCCTACCAGGCTCTTCTGTCCATGGGATTTGCCAGGCAAGGGTACTGGAGTGGGGTGCAATTGCCGTCTCTGTAACACAGACTAGTTACTCAATAAACATTCGTTGAGTTAGCTTAACTGAAAGAGGAAACAACAGCAGAAACTAGGGTCAGATTCAACACATCATCTCGCTTATGGGAACCAACTATTGGGAGGTAATTTCCATACCTTCTGTTCTTTCCGTGACAGAAGCTGATGTGTGCATTCACCCCCTTTTAATGATGCTAACAAAGAACAATTTCACTGGGGAAGGATGGATGTGCTGAGTATTGTGCTGTTGAAACACTGGATGGGGCATCTCTGGCAGTGTCCTGAGGATGTATCTGCTGTGGGTATTTATTATTTCAGGAGAAAGTGCAAGGCCCCAGGTAGAAATGGGCACAATGCCACTTTTTTTTTCATCTGACCAACTGCAGTTTCTTGAAGGCATGGACTACAACACATTTATCTTAAGTCGCAGAATTTTAAAATGCACTCAGATCTTGTTCCCCTCCCTTGGCCCTCATGTGTCTGTACCCTTCAGGGCACCTATTTTCCCATTCTTTCAGTTTCGGCAGACTAGCTGCTCTCAACCCAGGGGTCCTGTCACCATCTCCCTCTACTCTCTCAAAAGAAGACTCTTAGACCAGAGTCTGCCACTCCACCTGTTGGTAAATTCTCTGATGGAATATGGGCCCTTCTCATATTAGCCATAGTGTGGCTAATATGGGCCCTTCTCATTCCTATCATTTCAGCCCTGGTATAAATGTTTACTTGAAATGCAAATTTCAGTATTTTGGTATTTTAAACATCTCAACCTATTTCCACAAGCTTGCTCACGTCGCCGAACGTTATATTTATTCTGGGATCTGGCGTTTAGCTTAAATCTCCCTCTGCTTGCTGTGCTTTTGTGTCTCCTGGCAATACTCAGCTACCAGGCTAAATAACTTCTCGTCCTCCTCAGTGAATGTACCTTTCAAACTCATCACATAATTAGCATATTGCCCCTTAGCCACTGTTTACTCAAGTTGTACATATTAGTTCTTTTAATATTTCTTCGTAAGTCAGAGAGAAGGGCCTCGAGCTAATGGCAGGAGGAAAATGTTCCCTTCTGTGTTCCCTGATGTAGAGGCAAATCAGTCAGGAATAATGCCAATTAAAGCATACCAGGTGCTACCCTCTGAGTACAGTACCTTCAGAGGATCGTGCTTTGGTGAAATCTGTAGAGTTCACATCCAAGATGTTGATTTATGTAGATTTCCAAGGTCAACCAGACGTTTGGAAGCAAGCAGCCATTTGAAATTAAACACATGGCCTTGGTGTTTCTCTCTCTCCCCTTCTTTCCTTCTTCTCCTCTCTCCTCTACCCCCCTCCCCTTCAATATGCATACATACAAAGGGCTATGCATTTACATATAACCATTTAACTTTTAGGAAATAGCATGCAAATTCACTAACACCCAAATATCTGCTCACTAAACACAGCAAGCCTATTGAAAATTCTCCACGGTATGACATCCAATACCCTATTAAAAAAAAAAAAAAGATTGCTACCTTAATAATCATTATATCTGTCTTTCTTTTACCTTTATTTGAGATAGAGGAAACAAAATTTAGAAAGCTTGTTAAATTTGAGTGTTTTATGACTTTAAAGTAAAATTCCAAGGATTCTCACGTTAGGAAATGGATGAAGCATTTTCTCCACTATTCTGAGTTATATGTCTCACGTCTCTGTAGATCATTCTTTTACAGAAGGGAAGATGGGTTTTAAATGGGGTTGCCATTCCCATTATTAACCTAAATTGGAATATTTTCTAAGCGACTGTAAACACATTGGCTGTAAATACAAACACATATACATAGATTAATGAAAGGCAAAGAAGTGGCATTTGTCTTTCAGGTATATATGTATGTATGTATTTATGTATGTGGGTATTTGTGTGAGTCTGTGGTCAGAAAGGGGGCCAGTGAAGAGGGTGAGCAAAACCCAGCTATGAACTTCTACCTCTAAAAAGAAAAGAAAAAAAGGATCACAAATCAATGATGCCATTTGAAGTTTCCTGTGGCAACTTCAAATGCTGTAACAAGTTTCTGTTCTTACAGTACATTTCATGTTTTCATTTTTTTTAATCTTAAGGACATACCTGTTCCTGTTTTTGCTTCTTCCTTTTTTTATGCACATTACTTTCTGTACAGACATGCTTAAAAAAAGAAAAGAAAAGAAGAGAGAAACACAAGAAATCTAGAAAAAAAAATGCTTGTGATGGGGTTCTGTTTATATTTCCAGGCATGTCTCTAGATCCTTTGAAGTTTTTGTTTCTCTGCTTCACATTCTACCTGAGAGACATTCAGTGTTTGACAACATTTCTGTCCAAAGGTGGAAACAGCTTCTCATTCCCACTTCTCATCACCCATCAAGGGAGGGGTGAAGAGTGGTAACCGATCCATGATTGAATGAAGGCAGGGTAGGCCGCAGACACAGCTGCCAGAGCAGCAATCTTAAGAGAATAAGGAGACACAGGGAAGAACAATGTGTTGAAGGGAATGGGGGCGGGGGGGGGGGGGGTGGGGGTTGTGGATGGAGAGAACTGATACAATGAGGATGATTATAAGGAATAGTTAGAAGAATAGAAATGAAAGAATAGGGAATTCTCCAGAGACAGAGGCATCTGACTATTGATATTTGCACCTACATAGAAGGGAAGGGGTTGGTTACTCTGCTGTAGAAATGCTCCCTCTTTGAATAGTAAGACACAACAGGGTGTGGATTATGCAAATTGGCCCCATGCCTTCTGTGGCCCCAAAGGGTGTAGTTAGTACCCAGAAATCAGAGGCAAGCACAATGTCTGGAAAGATTCACAACCGGCTTTGACTCTATGAATGAGCATAGGGCAAATGAAGAAGTACACCCTGGCGTTATATTTCTTGGCATCCAGAGAGATCCAATTCATTACGGTTTGGGTTTTTGCTTTCATATACAAAAAATCAGCTAGCTGACATAGTTTGAGCTCAGCATCCAACCAGAAGCTGCCTTCCACACATCTTTTCAGGGCCATGTTGTTTTGTTATTGTGCTCATACTTAACCATTACCTCCTACTTGGTGTCAGTTTACAGAAACCATTCAGCCCTTCTAAATGCTAGGCTTGGAATCAAGATCCTCTATGTTTAGTCCTCTGATGGGGAATTGTATTGGTGACAGCTAATCTTCCACTGTAGGGACCATGTCTGGCTTTGCTCATCATTGTCCCCCTAATGAACAGCACAATGCTGAATGCTGGAGTGCTCAAGAAATATTGCAGGGGGACTGTGGAAGGAGCTTCCACTTAATAAACACATGTTAGATACTTTGCTAAGTGACTCAGACATTGCTGCTACTGCTGCTGCTAAGTTGCTTCAGTCGTGTCCGACTCTGTACGACCCCATAGATGGCAGCCCACCAGGGTCCCCCGTCCCTGGGATTCTCCAGGCAAGAACACTGGAGTGGGTTGCCATTTCCTTCTCCAATGCATGAAAGTGAAAAGTGAAAGTGAAGTCGCTCAGTCGTGTCCGACTTCGCGACCCCATGGACGGCAGCCTACCAGGCTCCTCCATCCATGGGATTTTCCAGGCAAGAGTACTGGAGCGGGGTGCCATTGCCTTCTCCGGACTCAGACATTATCCTATTTAATTCATAGTGGTGGCTCAGAGGATAAAGAAGCTGCCTGCAATGCAAGAAACCTAGGTTCCATCCCTGGGTTGGGAAGATACCTTGGAGAAGAGGATGGCAACACACTCCAGTATTGTTGTCTGGAGAATTCCATGGACAGAGGAGCCTGGTGGGGTACAGTCCATGGGGTTGCAAAGAGTCAGACAGGATTGAGCTACTTTCATACTCACACTATTAAGATGAGGAATCCAGGTTTAGAGTGTACCTTTAAGGAAATTTCCAGAGTTTGTAGTGATATTAAGGAAGAACACAGGTTTGAACCAGGTCTGTGGACATTTGGAGACTATTTCCCTATTTAGGCATGACTATTTTTATCAGTAGAGATTCTCGTTAGCTGAATTCTTAGCGCTGGGAATCTGCTCTAGTTCTGTCTTCTGAATATAAATATGAGGCTGAGAATGGGACACTTGGGGAATTTCCAAAACAGTGGAGCTCAGTTATAGGTAAAGAAAATAAAAAGACAGTCTTCAGTTTTTTCAAAGTTCCTCTACTTACCTTACTCATCAAGAGAATCAAATAAAGCAATCAATGAGAAAAAAGCTGGTATTTAAAAGTTTATACGTACTCATTTACAGAGGTCCTTCCAAAAGCAATATGAAGCCATTGTTGTACACAAATGCCAACAGACTGCAAAGGAGCTGCAGGAACAGTGTGAAAGTGCAAGTGAAGTCGCTCAGTCATGTCTGACTCTTTGTGACCCCATAGACTGTAGCCTACCAGGCTCCTCCATCCATGGGATTCTCCAGGCAAGAATACTAGAGTGGGTTGCCATTGCCTTCTGCAGAATGCACTTACATTAGGAAAGACTTACTGGGAGAAGTGAGTTTTCAGGAAGTTGAAAAACACAAGTGGAGAGAATCAGAGCCGGCGAATTGTAAAAGGGTGTGGCAATCTGGTTATCCTGCCTGAAATAGAGTTCTCCACACAGGAGAAATGAGCAGCGTGATATGACAGCAATACATAGGCTGGGGTGTGAAGGGTGGTGTGAAGACTCTGGACTTGCCATGTTCAGTATCTCTGCATCTCAATGAAGGCACAGTGGAGCCTTCTGGTTCCCAGAAGGCATTGAGTAAAATGGCATTTAAAAAAATGATTTATTTTAAGCTTTCTTTTTTTCCATTTTTCCTTCCTTTCTTTCTTAAGAAAACAGGGTATGTAAGTGGGGAACGTCATGGAAATTTTACTTGTCTGAAATCCTTTGTGTAACAACACTGCTTACTCTCAGTGCCAATTTTTTGGTGTACTGAGTACCAAAATGTACAGTGATAAGCTGCCCTGTGAACTGCTGTGAAAGTGGAGATGTTTCTTCAAGGTTGTCAAATAGCCATCATCAACCCTGACAAGCTGACAGTGGTTCAATACTGCGGAGGATGCTGAGGCAGAGTCGAGACTCCGTGGGAAAGAGTGGAGATGTCTGTGAGGGCAGGAGAAGGGAATGCACCACCCACCCTTGGAGCCTCACCTGTCCTGGGGTCTCCTGTGGTCCACTTGAGTTTTCTATGGTGTGAAGAAATATATTCTAAATACAGCATGTTTTCATAGATTGAAAGCTAGTGACTTCTTGGATTTGAAGGCAGTTGGTACCATTCAGGAAAGTAGGAAAGAGTGCATATTTGGGGATGAAAATAATGAGCTCCATTCTTGACAAGGTTGGTATCAGGTTGGACTATCCTGGGGATTGCATTTCACAGGCATTCAGAAATATAGAGAACTGCTCAGAAACCAGGGCTAAGTGTGATTAAGCATGTAATGTATATACTGGTAGTAACTCAAGCCTTGGTAGTAGGGACTATAGTACAGTTGCATGATGTAGCATTATGTCATAAAGCAAGGAATCACTGTCTTACTTCTTTTTTATTATTCTAGGATGAGGGGAAGAAGAGGTAAAGAGGTAAAACTGGAAAAAAAAACAAAAAACAAACACTTAGAAGACTCCTTTGGAATAAAATAGACATAAAACTTTCTGCAGGTGTTGACTGCTTTCTAGACTATTTCCTAAGAAGGGGGAGAGGCAGAGATTAGAGCTGCTGGTCAGAGGCAGCAACAACCAAGATCCTCCCACCATTGTCATCAGAACTGTAGGGGTCTTCCATGACCTGTCATTAGTGACTCTGCCAAGGCTGAGGATTAAATATCAAGAGAGATGAGAGCAGTGGCTGCTGCTTTTAAGAGTCACATAAATCAACTGGCATTTTGTAAGTGAATGTGTTAAACTCAGCAGGCCAATTGCACTGTGGAAGGATTACTGGGCATAATTTTGTGGCTGCTGAGAAGTCTTTGAAAGGTAATTAAAACAAAGGAGGCCTTGGCCTCATCTGGTCCATGATCCTGTCATCCCAGGCCCTGATGTTGCAGTGACATTACTGGGGCTCAACCCCAAAACCTCAGTCTCCCTTCTTAATCTAGCCTCATTACTAAATGAGCCCTTCTCACCAATATAGGAAAGTATTCTTGCTTAGAGTCAATAAGCAAGTAATGAAGAGGAAAGTGGGGGGTAGGGATGGGAGGAGGCCAGAAAAGAAAATGGTTTAATAGACTCACAAACACTAGAGAACAGATTTGTGGTTGCCAAGGGGGAGGGCGAGTAGGGGGAGGATAGACTCTTTGGAGCAAGCAGATATACACTATTATGTATGGAATGGATAAACAACAAGGTCCTACTGTATAGCACAGGGAACTATATCCAATATCCTGTGCTAAATCATAGTGGAAAAGAATGTAAAAAAGGATGGATGTCTGTATAACTTAATCACTTGGCTGAACAGCAGAAATTAACACAACATGGTAAATCAAGCGTATTTCAATTTAAAAAATAAAAAATTGAAAACCCAGTGAATAAGAAGAAAGTTTAAAAAAACATAAAAGAAAGAAAATAGTTTAAGCAGGTAAGAAGTCTGGCAATTTGCTTCTTGCCTTTAGACCAAAGTGAATGAATGAGGAATTACCCCATCAACATTCAGTCTGTGTTGCCGCCCTCTGTGGACCAATACCCCTCAGTCTTCGGGTTTTTCAGCCTCTGTGAGGCAGAGGGATTGTAGTGGAAGTGAGGGTCTTGGCTGCAGAGTTGGGGCTACACTGGAGAGGTGGAGCGGGAGAGACAAGGAGACAGCTCATGCCTACTCTGGACAGCAGTCGCCCTCCCAGGGTGGACCCAGGCGAGGCTATGAGGCCAGTGGGCCAGCACTTAATAAGAAAACAGCAGCGATTTGTCTGCACTGCTATTTATGTTTCAAGTGCATGACAGGCTGTCGGTGCAAGTGAGGGTCGCTAAATTTACTGCCTTTCAGATTACTGCCACAGTCTCTGACTTGACAAGCCACTTCGTTTAAAAAGCACTGTGTGAGGATGTTTCCTCCACTTCTTTTTAAATAAAAACAAAGGGAGAGGAAAAGGCCACCACAGAGGTTTAAATGATTGAAATGAAGCGAGCCCCCAAGACTGCCTTCGCCTGATGGGAGGGCGCTGCTTTCACACACTCTACTCTAATTAAAGTGGCAAGTGAGGGAAAGGGGTGGCCCTGAAGTTCTTGGTTTGACTGATTTGTGGACTGGATGATATTTTTATGCAGCTGGGGTGTGTGTGTGTATGTGTGTGTATTATAAAATGAATTTTCATACCTTAAACATTCAAGTGGAGACTCCTTTAAAACAGCTGGATATTGTTGTTTAAACAGCTGTTGTTGTTTAGTCGCTAAGTTGTGTCTGACTCTTGTGATCCCATGGACTATTAGCCTACCAGGCTCCTCTGTCCACAGTATTCTTCTCCAGGCAAGAATACCGGAGTGGGTTGCCATACCCTTCTCCACGGGATCTTCCCAACCCAGGGATTAAACCTGTGTCTCATGCTTTGGCAGGCATATTCTCTACCACTGAGCCACCAGGGAAGTCCAAATAATCAGATATAGATGAAGAATAAAACTACTTATTTTTTAATACTTCACTTTTATATCTGTTCATTTATTTTCTGAGCTCTTTATAAACAGAAGAAGATAACTACAGCCAAAAAAAAAAAAATGGAATTAATCATTAGTGGGGTAAAGAGGATAGAGTTAGGGTGACTCCCAATGCTGAATAAGAGTAACAATTCAAAATATAAAGTTTTGGTGTAATAAGACCTAAATACTTAAAAATACATATGCTAGTGGATTTTGATCTGAACAGTAGAGCATGGTTTCTGAGGACAAGTACAAACAGTCATTTGCCAAATATCTATTGCCACCATGTGAGGCCAATATTTAAACCAGAATTACAAGAATTAGAGGAAGTAGAAGAAATATATTATTCCTAACTCTATGGAACTCACACAGTTATCAAGGATAGCTACAATTAGATACCCCTGGAAGGCCCTGATTTTATTTCATATGAGTGGTGGTGGTTTAGTCACTAAGTCCTGTCCTACTCTTGAGACCACATGGACCCCTGCCAGGCTCCTCTGTCCATGGGATTCTCCAGGTAAGACTACTGGAATGGGTTGCCATTTCTTTCTCTGGGGGATGTTCTTGACGCAGGAATTGAACCTTCATCAACAAAGTTAATACATAAATATTAAGGCTAAAAATGTATTTAAAATACATATGACATAAAAGGGGCTTCCCCTGTAGCTCAGTCGGTAAAGAATCTCTCTGCAATGCAGGAGACCTGGGTTTGATTCCTGGGTCGGGAAGATCCCTAGAGAAGGAAACGGCAACCCACTCCAGTATTCTTGCCTGGTGTAACCCCACGGACAGAGGAGCCTGGCAGGTTACGGTCCATGGGGTTGCAAGAGTCAGACATGACTGAAGGACTAGGCACACGTGACATAAAATAGTGGCTTCCAGTTGGTGCTAGTGGTAAAGAATCTGCCTACCAATGCAGGAGACACCAGAGACGAGGATTCAATACCTGAGTTGGGAAGATCCCCTGGAGGAGGGCATGGCAGCCCACTCCAGTATTCTTGCCTGAAAAACCCCATGGACTGAGGAGTCTGGCTAGTTATAGTCCCTGGGGATGCCAAGAGTCAGACATGGCTGAGCAACCAAGCACACGTGCACACACATGACATAAAAGGGCCAAACTCCTTAAAAAGTTGAATTTTCAAAGTCAGCAGGCTAGACTGACTATTTGAGAGACAGTCTGACAATACCTACTACAGCTGAGGACATGAAGGGATCCAACAATTCCACTACTATGTCCAGAGATGTTCACAGCAGCATTGGAAGCACCCACATTGTGAAGAGATTAAATAGATTGTGGCATATTCATATAACAGAATCCTAGACAGCAAAGAAATTGAAAAGATGACAGCCCTATATAGCATGTGGGCAATCTCCCAAACAATATTGTGTGAAATAAATAAAACAATCAATATAGTACAAATGCCTGCTTATGAAAATTACAGATAAGCAAAACCTATTCTTTTCATGAATGCTGTACAGTTGTAAAATTACAAAGCAAACCAATGAAAAGTTCATGACAAAGTATTTTTCATTGTTTTGTGTGTGTGTGTGTGTGTGTGTGTGTGTGTGCTTAGTCATTTAGTCATGTCCATGTCTTTGTGACCCCATGAACTGTAGCTCACCAGCGCCTCTGTCCATGAAATTCTCCAGGCAAGAATACTGGAGTGGTTAGTCATTCCCTTCTCCAGGGGATCTTCCCAACGTAGGGATCAAATCCAAGTCTCCGCATTGCAGGTTTATTCTTTAATGTCTGAGCCACCAGAAAGCCTGCACTGTTATATCTAGTATCTATTATGTGTTTTTCATATAAATGTATTCACATAAGAAAGTTTCATTCACTTGCTATAACTCTATCTAGTCATAAAAAGATTGTTGGTTATAAAATACTATGTATATCTGTTTTGTATTCATATATATACATAAATGCACATATATATGTATACTTTTGAACACATTTGCTTGTATGTATACAATATCTACACAATATTACTTGCAGTCTGATTTATGGATTATGGAATCAGGAGAGGCAGAAGCATGTGGTCAGGAAATTTCTCTTCATTTTATGCTCCCTCTACCACTTGAATTTTTGACATAGATCATATATTACTTCTATATTAAAAGTTTCTTAAAAATGGAATTGGATTTAGTAATTTCAGTCTGGGGGAAAGACTTACCCACCCTTGTGGCTGTTATCCTCAGGGCAGGTTTTTCATAATGAAAAAGAAAATCTCTGAGATTTTTCTATTTCTGGCATAAGGAAAGAAGAATTAATGAGAAAATGAGATGCCATTATCAAATGACAGGAGGAATGGTAGCAAGGAAGTTGATACCACATAAAAGCAGAGCAGTTCTCTAATTAGCATGCATTAAGGAATTTTAATACTACGTGGGCATTGTCTGCTTCAGTCTACCTCCTGTACTGTGGCTATTAAAACCTTGTGACCTGCAGGCCCACTCTGCCCTGAATCAGTGAGACTCAACCTTGGCCAATTGTTAGAAGCTCTTCACCCACTATTGAGATGGGTCTGGGCTTCCGTGCTTACCCTGAATGTGGCAGGTACCTGCATGCACAGTCGGACACTTTTTCTCTTCCTGTTCTCCACCCTGCTGACTAGTTTGCTTGGTTGTTCTTTGGTCCAGGTTGCTGGCACTCATATTTCACTCCAGTGCCCAACTGGGGCTAAACTATGAACTTGACCCATCATCTAGTTGTCAATAACTCCACTCTTCCGAGGCTGGAGGCTTGTAAGTCCTCTCTTTCTATCACTGGTTAATAGCCTACTAGCCTTGGTGCAGCAGCACTACACAGGAATCTCTGTACCCTATTATCATCATAGCCACAGGACCTGCATATTCTGAGAACAATCTCAACTTGATTTTCTGTAATGATATGAACCAAGAGCCTTTCAGAAAAGGGGGGGAGGCCTGAGGTGTAGGTAGAAAGAATCCATCCTTTCTTTCTAGTGTTTTTCTTCTTTTATATTCCTTCAGCCAAAGCAAAACTCAACTTATCTTCCCCCTGCCCCCATCCTGGGGGACTTCTAAATTCACTAGTGGCTTAGGCCCCCTAGGGCCTAACAAGCAAGAATCATGAAATTACTTCCTTAAAAGTATACAATTTATAGGATCTATATAGAGACCTTTTATGGATGGAGAGAGCAGGTACTAAATAATACCTGTCATACAAAAATATTAGGCTCAGTTTTTTTTTTCCCATAGTACATAGCACAAAACTTTGTATCTCAACCAAGCACATAAATGTACTCAATCATTTGTTTATATCAGACAACTTCCCAGGTCGGTGTTGAAGCCATTTTGTCTTACTCTAGGAAACTGATCAATCTCCTTAGAAAGTTTTCCTTCTCATTCTTACCTTACTTCTCATTCTTACATTATAAGGATCTCCCTGCAACCATAAAAATGACTGTATATATAGAGATTCAGTTGCTAATAGATTTCAATCTGTGCTGTGTGCTGTGCTTAGTCGCTCAGTCATGTCCGACTCTTTGTAACTCCATGGACTGCAGCCTGCCAGATGCCTCTGTCCATAGGGATTCTCCAGGCAGGAATACTAGAGTGGGTTGCCATGCCCCGCTTAGGGGATCTTCCTAACCCAGGGATTAAACCCAGGTCTCCCACATTGCAGGCAGATTCTTTACCGTCTGAGCCACCGGGAAAGATTTCCGTCTGGGACTTGTCAAATGCTTGTTGAAGACACTTGAGAATTGCAAAGTGTATTGTTATAGACTGAATATTTGTGTTCTCCCAAAGTTCATATGTTGAAATTCATCACCCTCAGCGTGATGGTACTAGGATGTAGGGCCTTTTGGAACTCCCTGAGGGTGGAGTTCTCATGAATGGGAGTAGTGTCCTTATAAAAGAGGCCCCAAAGAGCTCTTCAGTCATGTGAGGACACAGGAAGGAGACTGCTGTAATATGAACCAAGAAGTGAGTTCTCACTGGATACTGAATCTGCTGGCACCTTGATCTTGGATGTCTTAGCCTCCAAAACTGTGTGATGTAAGTATTTGTTGTTTAAACCATCCAATCTATGATGCTTTGGTATAGCAATCTAAACTGACTAAGATAACCTCTCTACTGAATACGCTGTGTGTATGTGTGTTAGTTGCTCAGTTGTGTCCAACTCTTTGCAAAGCCATGGACTACAGCTCAAAAGTTCCTCTGTTCACGAGGATTCTCCAGGCAAGAATACTGGAGAGGGTTGCCACGCCCTCTTCTAGGGAATCTTCCCAACCCAGGGATCGAACCCAGGTCTCACGCATTGCAGATAGGTTCTTTACCATCTGAGCCACCGGGGAAGCCCATTATCCATTTATTTAAGAGTCTCTGAAGTATATCCGGGGACTGCATATTTAGAAAGCAGGCAACTTGGATTGTAATTATTTATGCATATCCTAGAAATGGCTTCACTGAAGTGAGACCATGGACTTTTCTGTAAGGGCTATTAAAAATTACCATTTTGAGTACATTTTCTGTGCATTTGATAAACTTCAGTCAAATATGCTGTCGAATACATTGCTCTATAACCTTTACAAATGGCCTCCATGCATCAGATATTTGAGGATCACGTCACCTCAAATGAATTTTAAAACTTGCTGCTGTTTTTGAAATAAAAGGTAGCTGCATGAATCACTGTTTCTTCCCTTTTGTTTTCACTTTAGAAAATTATGCAAATATTGTGCCTAGGCATAGTGATCAGCTTATCTCAGGTTCCTGCCAGCATCTATTCCAGTGCCTCTGAAACTGTGATCCATAGATGAGGTGTGTAAGAACCACACTGGGAGCTTATACAAGCAGATCACTGGGCTCTTCAACAGACTTATTAATCAGAACTGCCTGAGGTGAGAGCCAGGCATCCGTATGTTTATACAGCTCACTACTACTTGGGCATACCTACATTTGGCACTCATGCAGCTGATCTCAGTAGACTGAGATTCAGAGGCATATCCCCTTTCTTCTCTCTAACGGCAGTTGGCAGGTTTAACTTTCACCTGGGATTGGGGATCAATCCAATTTTTAGGTTGGGGGAGATTGAAGGAGAAAAGTTAAACTATCAAGAGAAGAATCAATGTTCTGCATTGAACTTGACACTCAAGTCCCATCACTGAGCTAACAATTCTTCTGTTTGTTAGTACCACTTTGTAACATGCAGGCTTCTTACATGTACTAGTTCATCTATCTGCACAGGCTTATTCTTTTCTCTTTATTTAAAAATGAAGCTACTTGAGTTTAGTAAAGTTAAGAAACTTGCCCAACATCACGCAGAAAATAAATAGCAGAGCCAAGATGTCTGTGTGACCCTATTCCTGAGACTAATCTCCATCTTGCCTTACCAGCACTAGATACCGCAGCAGCCAGTGCTGACTACCTGCTGGCCTGCCCGGAATGCTAAACAAAGCTTGGGTCTCAGTTCCTAATTGTTTGCTGTCCGTTCCTTTCCTTTCTCTGTCTTGCTCCTGTAGTTCAGTGTTTTGCCTGACATGATCACTAGATTTTTATACTGTAAAAATCACCAAGAACAACTCATTTACATGCAAAGTTGGATAAGAACACACAAACTGCCTTTCCTACCTCCATTATGCATGAATTTGGTGACAAATGCACCTTTGATCAGTGGATAAGCTATCTGTGAACTTGAAGAATGACACATGGATGGCTGCTGACCTTCTCAAGAATTAGATTTTCTAAGAGTAAATTAATTTGTAAACAGATTTAATTTCCTCGGATCATGTGACATAGGATTCGGAGCTATCCTAACCTCATACTCTTGCAGTGTGGCTGTAGAGTTTGCGTGGAAATTACATATGGCCAACATGAGGTGTAAGTAGATACACTGATACAAAGCAGAGGCTGCCTGTGTGGTGAGATTTGACAGGTTGCCAGACAGGATGAGGGTGGTGGGTTTGGTTGCTAAGTCATGTCCTACTCTTGTGACCCCACGGACTGTAGGCCCCGAGGCTCCTCTGTCCTCTTGTGGGATTTCCCACAAGAATACTGGAGTGGGTTGCCATTTCCTTCACCAGGAGATCTTCCCAATCCAGGGATCAAACCCGAGTCTCCTGCATTGCAGGCAGTCTCCTGCACTGTAGGTGGATTCTTTACCACTGATCCACATAAATTGCCTCAAAGACATCAAACTTCAAAGCTTAATTATTTTCCCATTAAAACTCCTTTAACAAAGCAAATACTAATGCATGTGGTTACACCTTTTATCAGCTAATGTCTTAATTCTCAATGAATACCTAAGGGACTTGTCAGCCTGCAGGGAATCAGAACAGGGAGCTGTGGGAAGAGATTCTGAGGAACGCAAGCACTGGACTGCAAGAAGAAGACACTGTTGGAAAAGAGTGGTCGCAGCTCAATACCACACTGAACACACATCTAAATGTGCAGCTAACAGTGGAACAGGAAATAATGCTCACTAATATCTATGTTGTAGTGTGAAATTAATTACAGATAGGGATGAAAAGGTCATAGCTTATGATATTTATAAATACATACGTCTTGGAATAGGTATAAAACACACTAAAAATCTTTGGGTTCATTTGAGGTCATGGTAGGGGTCTTTTAAACTTGTTGATCCATGTCTTGATAAGAGCAATAATGTCCAGGTTTTCAGAAGATAATTGGGTAAACTCTGAGCAGGATGTCTTGGAATGTATTTAAAAAATCAATAGACTCTGAAATATCTTCAGCCTCCTCTTCTTTATATACTATTTAAAATACTGCTGGTTTCCAGAATATGAAAGTTGATTACATCAATATCTCACCATAACATATACTGATGACCTTTTAGATTCCTGGTCTAAGAAACCTTGCTTGTGAAAAAAGTTAAGCACCTCAAATCACTACCTTTGGGAAGATGGCTTCACCTGAAGGCAAACTTAGCAGTGCCTCTTGGACAACAGCACTGCCTGACCTGCTGTGTTCAAGGGTGGAGGAGATCACAGGGAAGATGTGGAAGCAGGAAAGCACGGGGAGCAGAACATGCAGAAACCAAGAAGGCAGTGGAGTGGGGCACATGGAGATCATAGGAAGAAGTCTAGCAAGTCAGATTGCGGGGAAGAAAAAGAGCCTAGAGTAGATTCAGAGATACCTGCAAAATCAGCCTGTTGGCAGGCAGGGCAGCCAGCTTCATTTTGGTTGGTTGAAGCTAAGCCTAGTCACAAAAATAGTTCCTTTGTATGACATATAACCACCATGCTAAGAAGCGGCTATCTGTCCTACAATCTGAAAGTAAATGAATAGACGAGCATAAGACAGCAAAAGTGGCTAGGTACAGAAAAGCTTAAGGGTCACCAAAGTTTGGAGTGGTCATTCCTGTCAACATAGCGATAACCTTTAGGCTTCTTTAAAAGGCTGGAGGCTCAAACAATTTTTTTTTTTTTAACCAACGTCCCTGGTTTTGATATAGTTTCAGGTGATCTAAGGGCAGGTTATCAAAGTACTCTCTGCACATCAGGGATAAGGATAAAGTTTTATCCATATGTTCAACACTTATTTAATGAAATCCACCTAAAGAACTATTGAGTGCTGTCATGCATGAGAGCTATCAGCCACTGGCATAAGAAATGGGGATGCTGTAAATTTTCCAAATTATAATCCAGGACATAGGTTCTCAAAATTTTTCGGGTAGCAGAGCACTGGATAATCATGGTGAGAGGGTAACAAGCAGGAAGGCCAGGGGTCTCCAAACAGGAAATAGGATGTAACTGTCAGATAATTTTTATCTCTCCCTTAAGTGGCAGGAAGACTCAAACTACAAGTATCAGATTTTTTTCCTTTTCTATACAAAATTAAAAGGTTTCTCTTAAAATTCTGTGTTGCCATGATGACACCTAGTTCCATCTGAACTTAACTTTTCTCAAACCGTGAGCTAACCAATGCATCTTTCCTATGGAAATGTTTTTCTTAAGCTATGTTAGTGAAACTATGCATTTGCGCTGGAATTTGACTTTCTTCAAAATGGTTCCACCTAAGACTAATTTTTTCTTTTCTCAAACCTTGGGCTGATAATAGCTCAACAAACCAGTATTCATATCAACTGTTTTATGGCCGGGGGATGACACACCTCGTGCCATCCTGTCTCAAAAACACATATTGTGGGAGACGGGCCTGGTGAAACTCCCTCAGCCTTGAGGTGTCTCTCTTATCTGATTAATAGCTTTCTAACAGACATAAAATAGCTTGCTAAAACTAACAGGTGAGGGGGGCACTCTTTCTGCCCTCTTCTGATGTCTATGTCAGAAGCTTTGTCTATCTCTTTTACACCTTAATAAAACTTTATTACACAAACTCTCTGAGAGATCAAGCCTCGCCACTGGCCCAGGATCGAATTCCTCTTTTCCAGAGGCCAAGAATCCTGGTGTCTTTCACAGCTCAGCAATAACCTTTCAGTAGTACTGTTTGTCTAATGATACACTCAAATACAAGAAGCTAAATATTTGACTATGTGATTTTGTTCATCCTATACCTGCATTGGATTGTTTGATTTTAATTCAGAAAAAAAATGGTATAGACATTAAAAATTTTGAGACTGTTTTATGGGACAACCTTCAATCAATAAAACTGTATTTTATTCAGTAATGTTTTCCTTCTATGAGTCAGTAAAAAAATGCCAATATTCGATTTTAGCAGCAGAACCCTAAGTTCAGTTTCTGAATGCCAGGGTTCCTTCGCATGTAGTTTGAAAGCCATTGAAGAGTTTTTATTTTTTATTTTTTTTTATTTTTCATTGAAGAGTTTTTAAAGAACAAATCGGTGTAATCAAACTCAAGAGATAAACTAAAATCAAGGGATATAAAGGGATGGTAGATCAACTGCCAAGCTCAAACTTTGATAGACATAAGTGGAAAGGTAAATGAAATCAGGTGATTGACATCCTTGGGTTCTTCACAAAGCTGAACTCTCTATCTCATGCTACTGAGAGAGAGAGACAGTCTACCAACACAGGAAGGGTGGCTCTCTTTTGTAATGAGTACCAGCTCCTCAGAAGAAAAAGTATAGTAGAGAATTTAATCTGACAACTATTATGCTGTGAAGATAAAGCATAAGAAGACAATACTAAAATGTAAAAGAATCTGTTACTACTTAGGAAATCATTATATTAATAACAGCTAATTAATAATAAAATTGCTTTAACTGTCTATATTCATTACTTTTGAATATTCTGCACACATGCTAAGTTGCTAAAGTTGTGTCTGACTCTCGAGGCTCCCCTGTCCATGCGATACTCTAGGCAAGAGTATTGGAGTGGGATTGCCTTACCCTCCTCCAGGGGATCTTCCTGACCCAGGGACTGAACCTGCCTCTCTTATATCTCTTGCACTGATAGGCGGGTTCTTTACCACTAGCGCCACCTGAGAAGCCCTTTGAATATTCTAGTCTCCTTCTTTTGAATCTAATGAACAGTGCATAACTTGCCTGATAACTGATGAACCACTTTTAAAATGTAAGATTAGAGATTTAACACAGATGTCTTTCCTGATTGAAAATCTTTCAGTGATGGCATATATCTAGAAATCTATATCTATCCTATTATTTTATTGATAGTCAAAAATGTTCTTGAAAGAAATATTTCCTGAGATTGAGCTTTATTGTTTTTCCCCAAGTTTGTCTTAAGTTGGAACCAATACTGGTGCAGAGACGGAATTAGCAAGCTATAACCCATGGGCCAATTGTGACCTCTACATATTTTTTGTATAGCCCATAACTAGGAGTGGTTTTGCACTTTAGAGCAATTTTGAAATATTAAAACAAGAAAAATATCTTGTGGCACAAGAATCTGTATTTTAACACTATGGGGATGATCCAGGGGTACACCCTCACTGCACAAGCTTCGCAAAATCCCCTTGGTTCACAGGTCCCCTTTGCCCTGGACTCAACAAACTGGCCATGATATGAAAAAAACATTCAAAACTCTGGCTGCAGGTCTGAACTGTAATATTTTAGCTTTCATCCTGAGACTTTCTACAGAAGAGAGTTCTGCACTGGCCACGGCGTTGCTCCCAGGTGAAATACAGTAAAAGTTAGACGAACAGCCTTACACTTGTTTCTTTCCAAAAAAGCCAAAAAGGCCCCAGGCATTGCTTTTGCCTGCTGGAGAGACAGTGATCACAAACCCACAAGGTGCACAGCATTTGGGTTCTCACAGCAGAGAAAAGCCATTATATGAAATCACACACAAACGCCCAACAAAAAGATGGGAGAGAAACGCTCAAGAATCGGTCATGGAGCTTTCAAATTATGAAACGAGAAATTATATTTCCAAGAGTTGAAAAGTTTTCCCCACTGAGAATTGTGTTATCCCAAATTCACAATAAACCTCTTTCTCATTTTATGCTGCCTGGGAGTTCTTAAAATTGATGGACCATAGAAGGAATGGCACGACATTCTCATAAGGACTGGCAGCGTGGAATGGCTAAATGGTTTAGACCCTGAAATGTAGAAATATTCATTCCCCCTTCCCCCTTTTAAATTGTCCTCTTTGTTCTGAGTCAGGGCTCAAGACTAAGTCTATACAGCACAGACAGAGAAAGAATGGCCACAGGAAATCAGAAGACAATCGGCCTTAGAAAAGTGCAGCCCTGGGAAATCAACCTTACCATAGAAGATTCCAAAGTCCCTAGAAGATCTCGGAAAAGGCAGTGAGTTAAAAGGAAAAATGTTAGTAGTGCAGTGCTGAAATAAAGTATAAAGAAAGGACAACCCTGTTAAAATTATTCCAATGTACAAACAGCAACTGAAATTGCTTTGCACATTATTTTAATGTACAAAGAAAACCAATCTGAAAGTAATATATGTGTGTGTGTGTATGAGACAAAGAGATAAAAAGAGAAAGTGTCTCCAATTTCCTACTCGTTTACATTTTTCCCTCTTTGTCCCATCTGAAGGTGCCCTGATTTTCTTGGGATACTGTTGATGCTTTGTAAGATTCTAGGAAGAAATAAACATTTAAGTGAATAAGCAAAGCAGGAAACAGCATCTGCTCTATACAGCTGGAAAAAGTATGATGTACGCTGTCAATCCTTTTGCTTCAAGACATAAAGCAGTCACCAGCTGGACTCAGAAACATGTAGCAGAGGGCCTTGTGAGAAAGAAGAATTACAAGCTGCTCAGAATAAGTGTGCAGCTTAGCCAATACAGTTAAGAGGATGCTAGTTCTCAAGTATTAAAATGTTCATGTCTAGTTGTTTATATCTCAGCATCTCCTTTTTTATGTTCTTTTTAATTTCCTCTCAGATTTCTATTGGTTTACATACTTTATTTCTGAAGTCATGAAAACAAGAGAAGAAAAATTAAATATAAATGCAAAGATAAATGGACTTACAAGAATGAGTAAGGAAGTGATCATGTGCATACTTCTTGAGTAGACTCGTGTGTGTGTGTGTGTGTGTGTGTGTGTACTTGCAAATATGGAAGGAGATGAATTGATGATCCTCATTGTTCAATAAATTTTGTTGTCTTCATTCTCCCAAATCAAAGGCATCTAAATCATTCATTCTTCAGTGCTTAGAACAGCTTGAAAAGTCCTCCGGGCAGGTGGGATTTCTCCCTCAGCCATCTTTAGACATCACCTGGTCTCTACTTCAGCTCTTGAAGAGTTGGCAAAGGTGAGTGGAAAGGCATCAGGGATTAAGACAGGGGATAACAGAAGAGTGTGAGATAGAAAATAGGAAGTAGAAATCTGAAAAGAAGAGAGTCAGCAGTGCCAGGAGAAGGACTACAATAGAAGGTAAAAAAGTAAACAGAATTGAGACCCTTGAGAACTGATAAATGAAGAGTTTAAATGGTGTGCAGAATGAAAATACTAAAAGGAAGAGGAAAAATCACAAGTATTTACTGAGTGAAAACTATGTGCTAAGGACATGAATTTTATTACTCAACCTTCTTGAAAACTTTAATACAAGTACTATTATCTCTATAGATGAGGAAACTGAAGCTCTGAGTTATTAAGTATCTGGCCTAAAATCATACAGATAGCGGGGAAGGAGAAGAGAACTGATATTAGTGTTCTAAACAAATATGTATTGAGAGCTTACTGTGACCCAGGCATGTACTAAGCAATTCCACTCATACTAACTTATTAATTCAGGAAGTATAACATCCATAGATAACATATATAGTATATATATATATAAAATTTATACATATTATATATAACATATATAAATATAAAATACATAACATGCATATATTTAGAGATGTGATAAGACACAGAGAGACATCAGAATTAGTTTTTCAAGATTATAAAAATAAGTGACAGAATCAGGATTTGAATTCAGCTCTATCTAGCTCTGAAGTCCACGCTTTTTAAATAAAAAAAAATTATTGGAGTATAGTTGCTTTATAATGCTGTCTTAGTTTCTGCCATACAGCAGCGTGAATCAGCCACATGTATATGTATATCCCCTCTCCCTTGGACTTCCTTCCCATTTAGGTCCCCACAGAGCACAGAGTTTCATGTGCTATGCAGTAGGTTCTCATTAGTTATCTGTTTTATACATAATAGTGTATATATGTCAATACCAGTCTCCCAATCCATCCCATTCCTCCTTCTGCCCTTAATATTCATACATTTGTTCTCTATGTCTGAGTCTCTATTTTTATTAGGCAAATAAGTTCATCTATACCACTTTTCCAGATTCCACATATATGCATTAATAGATGATATTTGTTTCTCTCTTTCTGGCTTACTTCATGCTGTATGACAGTCTCTATGTCCATCCACATGTCTGCAAACGGCACAGTTTCATTCTTTTTTAGGGCTAAGTAATGTTCCATTGTATATGTGTAGCATATCATCTCTATCCTTTCTTCTGCTAACGGACATTTAGGCTGCTTCCATGTCTCGGCTAGTGTAAACAGTGCTGCAGTGGACACTGGTTGCATGTATCTTTTTGAATTATGGCTTTCTCAGGGTATATGTCCAGCAGTGGGATTTGAAGTCTGTGTTTTTAACTATGTCTAGAAATTCTATTTTGGAAATTGGAAAAGGGAACTAGACTGGAAAAAAGATCTATAGCTTGAGAGAGAAGAAATTCAGAAATACAGAAAAAAGAGAGACATGCATTCTAAGATAGGAGATATTTGGTGAATAGATCAAGTATAGTTAGATCAGATTTGAAAACTTTCTGTTATAGCAAGAGAGTCAGAAAATTTACTTTAACATTTGCATTGGATTTTTCTGGTCATTCTACCTTATTTTACTTTCTTTGTTTCATTTTGTTTTATAAAATAAGTAAGCCTGTGTAGTATAACTGAATCTTGGAACTGAATTTAAGGATCCCGAGTTTATAGCTTTGCCATTAACTTTGAGCAAGTCATTGACAGTCTCCAAAGTTCACTTTCCTCATCTGTAATATAGAGGTTATAATACCTTTCTTGATGACCTTATAAGATGGCTATGAAGTTCAAAAAAGGTAATACATGCAAATTACCAAGTGCTATACATTTATAAGTAAATGCACACAGTTAAATTTCATAGCATTCCTGTCCTAAGCTATTGGAGAATCTCTAGCTTGCTCTTCCTTTGTCCCCTGTGTGGATTATCCCAGGACTCGACCTGCCATGCAGGAATCAGTCCATAAAACTGCGTGCCCAAAGGAGCTGGCCACTACTCATTTGCATGGGTCAGAGTCTGCGTGTTCTTAGAAATACTTTACACTCTGAGCTCTGCCATCTTATAGGTTTATTCTTCCCTCTTGGAGCTATTCCAGAAATTTTTTTGTATATTTAAATCTAATCAAGCCTTGACTATTGCCTTTGACTCTTGCAAAACATCCATTTTTTTTGTTTGGCATAATGGAACTTTAGATTTCAGCGTACAGATTACTGCAAACAAAACATGTCATCCCTCTTCCTCCAGAAAGACATTCCTCTCCTCTCTCTCTGGGCTTTTTCTAAATCAGCCTTCAATAATCAGTCCACATGACAGCTCCCTTATGAAGCCTTTCTCAGCATCTCCCTTCTGTCTCCTCCTCCTACTCAAAATTACCCCTATTCTCAGCCTAAACTCTTTTTGGTCTGCCTATAATTGCCAGTAATTTTGTTCAGGCAATCATGGCGGCCTTGATCAGGTTGATCTGATATTGTTTGTATATATTTCTGTCTCCCTGAATAGATGATGAAATTCCTAAGGTGAGGTCTCCAGCTCTATTTTTCTTTATATCCCTGCCACCCCATTTGTGCATTGACTTATCCATTTATTTACATCATCAACTAAATATGTTATTGAGTGCCTGTTACATGTCAGACCCTGTGTTAGGTATTAAAGATAGGAAGGGAAATAAAACCAACCCATTTTCATGTTCATGAAGCTTGCCTTTCAAATGTGTGTGTGTGTATATGCATGTGATTATTTGATTAAGTCTAAGTTACAACCCTGTTCAGTGCTAAGAAGGCAATATCACCTAAGAAAAAGTCACTTAAATTGTTATCTCAAGAATAAGTGCTTTATTAAAAAGTAAGGTGTTCACAGAACATAGCAGATAATTAAACAAACAAACAAATGGGGGACTCCTCAAAAAAATATACATTAATGGAAATAATTTTGTTATTTTTAAGTCTTTCTACATTTATCTATATTATCTCAGGTAACTCTTGTAACAATCATATCAGAGAATATTATTGCTTTTCTTTCTTTCTATAACAACCTCATAATGGATAGATTAGAAGTAACAGTGAAACAAATGTAACACAGACTGTCTACTTTTAGTCCAAATCACAAATTATTCTGGAGATTCTCTCCCAAATATTTTTCTCAGAAGAGATATTATCCTGTTCCTTTCTATCAGAGAAAACCAGCCAAGTAATCTTAATCTATCATTTGAATTTATTTTTCCAATTGTATTTTTTATCTTCACTTCCCAAATAAGATGACTTCATACCCTCACTAAACTGTACTGAAATATTTAATTGAGTGAGAGATGAAAGTAGGGGCTTTAGAAGTGGCTGCAGTATTCCAGTTTAACAAATTTGATAAGCTGTAGCCATATCTCTATAAATAGACATGTATTACCAGAGGGTCCAGAATAATTTAATATTATCCCAAATATCACTATGTCACTTAGTAGATACTCAATAAATGATGACTTTCTGATGATGAATCAGATGATTTGTCTTTGACAAGCCATTGTGGTTATGACTGAATATTTATTTGAGAGTTCATTGCCAGGGTTAAAGACTGTGGTCAGAGGACAAAGTGAAGCTTGCTAGGTTATGGAAACTGGGCTTATTGTTCTGACCTCATCAGCATCAGTCCCAGGGGTCTTGGACCTAATACTAAAAATGTGTCTTATGACTGCATTAAGGAAAATTATAGTTCCTCTCTACAGGATCACAACCAAGGCAAAGTGAAAATATGCATATATTTTGAAGTAACCTTACAAAATGTGACCCTGGCTGAGCTCTAGGCAACAATGTTGTTCTGAAGTTTAGGGACACTACTGCTAATGCTGATGGTATATTTCTATAAAGGTAAAGTCCTTCCCCTAACTTCCACACACAGGTGGATTGATTTTTTCTTTTCCGTCTTTCATTAGAAAGAGCACTGAGGAATTCCTTTCTGTCCCAAACTATAATGAGGACTGTGTTTGGGAGATTTGTCTCTGTAGCTAATCTTTTATGCTAATCAGTCCTATGGTTATCTCCACCTTCACACCCCTACTGTTTCAGATCTTTTGCATGACCTATGTCTTAGCCTTGTAGAGGATTTTAAACTTAGTAATGTCTTGAGCTCCTTATTCACTTCTGCTCAAAGAAATAGTTCTGATAAAGAAAGCTAATTGTTTTTTGAAGCAACAAATGATATTCAGCGTTTCATAGCACTCATTCGCTTTACCTTGAGGAAAGTTTAATTTCCATCAGTTTAATTTCCGTACTGACCAGTATAATGTATTCAGACTCATACTGCTAAGAAATGAGCATGTGTTGGCAGTGTGTTACTACAAGGAGGTCCAAGTAGAAAATGCTTTCTGCCACAGAGTATGAAGCTGCTATTGATTTCTCCCTTATTCCTTTGCTCCCCTGATCTGATTTCAGTTGCAATCCTGCCATAAGTCTATTGTCTGGACCAAGACCCCTTCATCACAGCCCTGTGCAATGACTTCGCCTGTGTTCCTGTCATCACGATCTCACTCTCAGGGTCTCACCCAGGACTTCCCTGTTATCCTGTGCTGCTTATTTCAACCACCCCCGGAAGCTTTACTTATCCCTCTTCCATTCTCTTTTTCTCTTCCTTTATGCTTTTTTCCTCTGTTGTGATCATAAACATGTGAGAAACAACAGGCTGGGATTTCATAAAATCCCTGAGTTATGAACTGAGAAGACATGGATGGTTCCCCATTATCAGGAGAGCAGTTTTAATTAGCTTTTTCTTAGAGTTCTTCCTCATTTGGTCCACCCTCTCTCCCCTCCCTAACTCACCCCTTCCTTTCTGGAAGCTTTCCAGCAATAAAGCAGAAGGAGGCAGTCTGAGAAAGGTTAGGCAAACACAACAATATTACTGGAATAAGTAACATATTGCTCATTAAACATTTAAAATCAACAGTTGCTCGCTCGATCTGCCAATATTTTGAGAAATGCCAGTTTTACTGCTAGGTGCCACTTGGCTTGAGCTGCTTAATTCATGATTTGTGAACTGACATCCAGGATAACAAAACCATATTCCAGTTAGGGTTTTTTTGCCGTCAAGAGGAAAGCTGAAATATCACAACACAAAGCTCCCTGACTGTTCTGCCTCTCCTTCCTGCCTCCCTCCTTCCCTCCCTCCCTCCCACCCTCCTGCCTCTGCCTTCATTCCAGAAACAAATGGATGTGTTAAAACAGTGAAATGTGTTTGTGGAAGATAAATAGTTTATCTTAAATATACTGTTGTAGTGTCAAACCGAGTCTCAAATACATGTACATATTTTATTCACAGACATAACATTTCAAAATAAGTAGCGTTTTTTTTTTCTTTTTCAAACATTCATACATGAGTGGGGCCTACAAAAAATAAGAAAGGAACGACAGTGTGCCCCAGATCCTATCAGTATTATGAGCCAGTCTCATTGAGAGCATGAGCCCAGAGTGCCGTATTTTGTTCCATAAAAGGCATCCCTTCCCGAGTGGCGGCAGAGAGAAGTCCCTAGATTTTTAACACATTTCTTTTCTTCCATCCACTGTGAAGTTTTGCTGTAAGTGTGTCATTTCGTGGCTAAGCCTTTCAATGCTATGGTCACACTCTAAGTATACTTCAGCAAGGAAATCCTTCAGTCAGTTGGATCATTAGTAACTACGGCCCAGACATTGTACTCTCCCAGGGAGAGGAATTGCAGCAATAAATAGAATGTGTGCTCTCCTACCCTTAGGCGGATCATATGTTACTGGAGAGAGAGAGCTAAGCAAATGGATGATGTTGACATGCTTTACACATGCTAGAACTGAGGTGTTTTGATCTTTTACTACAACTCAGGCTTTGTGCCATCAGGCCAAAGAGCTCCACCTCCCTGAACCATGCCCACAGGTGCCATTTTCCATCACAAGTATGAAGTGTGTGGCTGCCCTGGCTGAAATGTATTAACCGTACTAAAATGCAGTTCTCCATATCACCACATTCTCCATATGTCCACAATGTCATGGGTTTCCCTGGTGGCTCAGTGGTAAAGAACCTGCCTGCCAATTCAAGAGACAAGGGTTCGATCCTTGAGTTAGGAAGATCCCCTGCAGAAGGAAATGGCAACCCACTCCAGCATTGTTGTCTGTGAAATCCCACAGGCAGAGGAATCTAGTGGGCCAGTCCATGGTGTCGTAAAAGAGTCAGATGTGACTTAGCAAATAAACTACAACAACAGAGCCAGTGGGTGTGGGCATGAGTAGGAGGGAGAGTGTCACAGGGACATGGGACCCTTCATAAATGTCCTCTCAGAACACTGGTGTGTCTCAGCTTGAGATAATCTAAAATGAACGGGGAGCAAGGAAAAGATGATGGAGGGCACTCTGCACAAGCCTGATGCCATACGCCATGGGGCACAACTGTGCTGCTTAAAAAAGTGGGGGAGGGGGCTTCTCTGTTGGCTCAGATGGTAATGAATTTGCCTGCAATGCAGGAGACCTGGGTTCAATCCCTTAGTTGGGAAGATTCCCCTGGAGAAAGGAATGGCTACTCACTCCAATATTCTTGCCTGGAGAATTCATCAATTTTGGTTAACAAGAGAGAAGCAAAAGAATGCATTCTCCTCATTCATTCAGTTCAGTTCAGTTCAGTCGCTCAGTTGTGTCTGACTCTTTGCGACCCCATGGACTGCAGCACGCCAGGCCTCCCTGTCCATCACCAACTCCCGGAGTTTACTCAAACTCATGTCCATTGAGTCGGTGATGCCATCCAACCATCTCATCCTCTGTTGTCCCTTCTCCTCCCGCCTTCAATCTTTCCCAGCAAGAGGGTCTTTTCAAATGAGTCAGCTCTTTACATCAGGTGGCCAAAGTACTGGAGTTTCAGCTTCAACATCAGTCCTTCCAATGAACACCCAGGACTGATCTCCATTATGATGGACTGGTTGGATCTCCTTGCAGTCCAAGGGACTCTCAAGAGTCTTCTCCAACACCACAGTTATTAATAACTGATAAAAAATTTACTCTATACTTTGAGAACATGTTTTTCTATAATAGAATTGTAATAATAATAATGATGGTGGGACAGGTCAACAGGTCCAGAAGTAAGAGAGAATTACTTGGGAGTGAATCTACAAGTATGGCAGCTAAAAAAGATTTGGGGACTCCAAAGAGTTTTGGTGAATTACAGGGTCAAATTGAGTAGTAGAGACTGCTGTTCTGTATTTGCGCTATCCACAGGATGAACACATTATTCCAAAACTGTAGTCCCCACATCTCAAAATTTTGATGAAAGTTACATGACAGTGTATTTATGACAGGCCTTAAATAACCACTCTCATGCATTTGGGAGCAAGTTCAGTCAAGTTCACATCATTATTACCATTCCTTGGGTTTACAGAGGGCAAATTTTATGATCCAAGAAGTACAGTCCAGCCAAGCAGGTAAGTGGGTTCAGATTTATTGTGAAGATGCACTCTTCTACCCTTTTCTGTAGCCTATGATACAAGTCCAGAAGGGTGTGCATTTAATAAAATTAATGGAAATTGTCAGTTTCAAATTACCCAAGCCATTGGATGCTCAGAGTATCATAAATGAGTAAATGAAACCCAAAGATAAAAGTCAAACTTTATACTGCTAAAAAATGTCAACTTCTATCTCCATCACTGAAGCATTTATTAGTTACTACCAGGTGGAAAATCTGACCAATATGGGTTTTATATGCCTCTTTAGAACTTGTACACACTAGTTTATATTGTTAATAATAAATAAAAGCTGATGTTATAAAGTAAGAAGAGGAGTTGTAGTCACTCATTCACTGACTCATTCAACAAACACATCATTAGTGTTTAGTCCATTAAGCATAGGACTCTACAGATGGAGGGCAGGGTTCCTGTCCTGCCAGGGCTCACATTTGAGTGACAGTTTTAAGGCTAGACAGGAAGCCCTGAGCAACTGAGAACTGGCTGATTGGCTAAGCGAACATGTAGATGTGAAATAATATCATCTTATTGAGAAAGAGGTCAACTTTTCAAAAAGGAAGCCCTGATAAAACTAACAGCCATTGTTCTGAGCACTGGGATACCCCAAATACAGTCTTTCTTTTCTGATCCTTCATTAAAGAAGTCTTATGGCAACCCCTATATCACAGATCAAAGGCTTAATTTGACTTTAAGATATGAGTATTAAACATAATCTTGGTAACTATGAATTTAAATTTATTTAATTTTACATTTTTTCAAACATCCTAACTAGGTATAAACATTTAGGCCCATTAAAGAAACACATAAATAAAGATAAATTTTAAAGCTTTTACAGATCTGAACACACTGATGACCACAGATAGCAAGGGACAAACTCTATTGCTTAAGCCAACATAGACTGGATGGCTGCCTGGATATCAGTGACTTTTCTGATGACTATTTCTGTGTCACCAGCCTTTGGATAGGCTGACTAATCACAGGGGGAGAAATGACTTAGGCTAGACTAATAAACTCTTCTAGAAATGCAAAACTTGTGGGGAGAGTCTTAGAATGAGAAGTTCCATTGATGGCATCATGCTACAGAGAAAGTCCCCAAACATCTGCTCTAGGGTCATCTTATTTTTGCCATATCAAGGATACATTTTCATCCTTTCCTTCAAGTCTAGATTGGCTCCTGAAAATTCCTAATAAATTCTGTTTTGCCCTGTCAGGTCAGTTAGTTTCTGTTGCTGATCACTGAAGAACAGTAACAGAGATAAATACTCAAAAACCAACTTTTTCTCTTGAGATACTCAGAGTCTCTACAAAATACAGGGCCAAACTTAAAATTCTGTTTAGTTACCAAACCTCAGTAGGATAATCTAAGCTCAGAATTATGAGTAAAATGTATGTTATCACCTAGCAGCAAACACAGAATATTTTTTATGTTAGAAAATTACATTAAAAGATTATGGTCAGACTGAAGCCTAAACATTTGATATCTGCTGTGTTATAATATGGAGAAGGTGATGGCACCCCACTCCAGTACTCTTGCCTGGAAAATCCCATGGACAGAGGAGCCTGGGAGGCTGCAGTCCATGGGGTCACTAAGAGTCGGACATGACTGAGCGACTTCACTTTCACTTTTTTTCACTTTCCTGCGTTGGAGAAGGAAATGGCAACCCACTCCAGTGTTCTTGCCTGGAGAATCCCAGGGACGGGGGAGCCTGGTGGGCTGCCGTCTCTGGTGTCGCACAGAGTCGGACACGACTGAAGTGACTTAGCAGCAGCAGCAGCAGTGTTAAAATAATGTACATGGTGCTTAATGTGCCATTGCCAGTGAGACTGTATCACCCTTACATCCAAAGTTATTAATGCCATACTTGAACCTGTAAGCTTTTAATAACAGTCTTACCCTTTTCACTCATGTATCCCCAGGTGGCTCTAGTGGTAAAGAACCCACCTGCCAATGCAGGAGACATAAGAGACACAAGTTTGATCCCTGGGTCAGGAAGATTCCCTGGAGAAGGAAATGGCAACATACTACAGTCTTCTTACCTGGAGAAGCCATGGACAGAGCAGCCTGGTGGACTACAGTCCATAGCATTGCAAAGAGTCAGACACGACTGAAGCAACTTAGCACCCATTTTCATTCACAGATGTTGTTGCTGAAGGTGGCTGTACACCTGTGTTCAGGTAAAGACTTAACACATAACCCTCGTCTTGGTCTCTTGTCAGTTTCTGCATCCTTGAAAACTTCCCTGGGGGTCAATAAGTTGTCACCCTGTGCTTTCTACCATTTGAGGCCCGGCACTAGGTATACTTTAAAAGAGCAATCCATACACCCAAGTGATTTGGGTGTCACTTGCATATCCTGCATTTCCAAGTGTTCTTTTTGCCCGGAATTATAGAGCCTTTCTGCATGGTTTAGGACCTTGCTTTATGGTGCTCTGCTAGGATGTCTTCCACTCACCTTCATGATCTCACCTATCCAGCTGCTTATTAGTCTTGTTCTCTTTACCTAGCCAACGAGAACTATTTTAAGGGAAGCATTCTTCTCTTGCTGCTTCTTGACTTGTTGTGTTCTTATGTACATTCACTTGCTACTTAAATATGGGTTCTACAATGCCACTGATTAAGCCAGGTGGGATGTGTGTAATAGGATGAATGAGATTAATGGCTATAAAATATTAAGTTCCCATAAAATGTGAAGTCAGAGTCAGATTGGGCCATGCTCATCTCTTCACTCACCTAATAAATATTTATTGATTATTGCAGTCTGTGTTTTGAGGAGCTAGTCCAGATTCCCTTTGCTAAGGGCGTTCCTGTTTTCTAGCTGCTGTGAGGACTATGGTCAGCAGCTTATAGCTGTGGCCTTCTCTGAAGAATTTTTGGTGGATGGGAATGGATCTGTCCAGAAATGCTGGGGTTGCAACTTACCTGCTCCCAAGTGATTACTGACATACTGATTCAGGATTAAGCCTAGCCCTTCTGTCTCAAGGTGGGACAACACTGCAGTACTGTTTACAATCCAGAGCCTCACCATGGACTGGGATAAGGTAAGAGCTTCCTTGAAGCGCTATTCTTTCTGGATATTTCACCTTCTGCACCCCATTTCTCTTTTGCTTACAGGTGTTTTTCTGAGGAATACTCCTCAGTAAATCACACAACCCTAAACCCCTGTCGCAGTCTCTATGCCTAAGGAATCTGACCTAGGGCAATCACCTACTTTGTGCTAGGTACTAGGGCTAAATATTTGAATAAGACATCGTCCCTTACCCCTAAGTGCTAAGGTTATTTCTATTCTGGATTCCTCTAGACACATTTTCTTCCAATAATTGCTGATCCAATAAATGATTTTCTTGATTATAATTTTCTGTTTTTTGGAACCCATAGCCTCTTGACATACTTCCTGGTGGCTCAGATGGTAAAGCGTCTGTCTACAATGCGGGAGACCTGGGTTCGATCCCTGGGTTGGGAAGATCCCCTGGAGAAGGAAATGGCAATCCACTCCAGGACTATTGCCTAGAAAATCCCATGGACAGAGGAACCTGGTAGGCTACAGCCCATGGGGTCGCAAAGAGTTGGACAGGACTGAGCGACTTCACATAGCCTCTTGATCCATTTTAGCTTAATCAAGACCCATGTTCCTAGAACATCAGGTAATAGACTTTCTGTAAATAGAGTCATATTTGAAGTGGCATGAGGAGTATCCAAATAAAAGTGTTACTGTCAATCCCTTTAGAAATTGAATAATCATGAAATTATTCTACTTTGAAATTTCCTTACAGCACATTAATATAAAGAATGTACTGATTTCCTGGGTAATGCATTAATGCCAGAGGAATTCACTACTGGCTTCTCCTCTTCCACCCTTTCCCCACTCCCCATTCTTACATTTGGACTCCCATTCTTGCCTTAATGGCTTTGAGGTTTTGGCCCCAGTCCTTCCTTCCTGCTAAGTTTGCGTTATGCTGATCAAACCCAGTTATTTTCCCATATTTCTTTATGCTCAGGATGTGGGTGGAACGGCTGTAAGCAAGAATTCGTCATGGTATAGGGAGAATAAAGCAGAGACTGAAGGAGGAGTAGAACTGAAGTCAATGCCTATTCCAATAAATTCCTAAGGATTATTCACATTTTTTCAGTTTTTAAAACCCTCTTTCATCAATTGCTACTGGAAACTAGAAGACCACTGGCTAGGGCTTGGGAATACCTTGATTAAACAAAAGATTTTGTTACACTGCAGTCTATTAGAACAAATCTGGATAAAAGAATGGAAAAGTGACCCGAAAGGATGAGAAGTAAGAGGGTCAGGAGGCAAGAGGATAAGCAGAAAGATAAAGGAAAGAAAAAGTGGTGGGGAGAAGAGAGTCATGGTATGACTGGGTATTGATGGAAGCAGGGCTGGGAAATACTCATTACAAGATTACGTGGGTACTCCATGTGGAGCTGATTGGCATATGACTGGACCTATGGTGTAGAAGGCTAGGCAGTGCCTGTGGATAGCATATGCAGAGAACTCAGGTCCTCAGCACAGCTGATAGGATCTCCAAGTAAGCACTGAGTCCATCTTTTGGGATCTGTAGAAATTTTGGATCTGAATCAAATATGGGGCAGTAATCTTGGCTATTTTCTATTTATTTACTATTAAAGCCACTGTTTACATAAAGAAATGCTAGGGTATTGTTAATTAGAAGAGAAAAAAAAAGAACACCAGAAAAGGAGAATGAGTCAGGGTTGGCACAAATGGTTAAAGCTAAAATGAAGTATTTTTAAAACACCATACAACAGTGGAGAAAGTAACAGTGAATGAAATCAAATAGAAATGAGAGACATGACATTTATGATAAGTCCAAATGGCTAAGACTCAATTAATTTCTTAAATATTGTTTTAATAAGAAAACAATTACTGTGTATGATTAGGACATAATTAAGTTTCTGCAAAAACAGGTCCTAAGAGCAGAGAATGGAGTAATTGGAAAATCCGGACCTTAACAAATCAGTGACACTAGGCATACGATACCTACAACTGACTTGATAGTTGAGTGTCACAGTGATTGAAATGGATTTTCCAAAGTTATGAAAAAAAGAGAGAGCTCTATGTATGTCCAAAAGATGTGGTAATAATGGATGAATGCAAATAATTTTCATAATGGGTAAAGAGAATGATTTTGGAAGCTGACTTCAGCAGCTTTTAAAAGGAACAGATGTTCATAGAGAACAATCTTAAACATCAAGATGACAGGTAAGCAATATTATCTTGAGAAGAATAAATGGTGGACATCATTTCTGATAGCTTTATGGTGGATGGAATCATAAGCAAGTAAAAAAAAGTCAACACAGGACAACTCACATAGTTGAAATTCAATAAATGTGAAATAGAGAGTAAGATTTTAATTCAGCTAAAATTCAATTCTAATTTAATGCTATTAGTTTGTCAACTAGAGATTCCAAGGGAACATTTCATGCAAAGATGGCCACAATAAAGGACATAAACTGTATGGACCTAACAGAAGAAGAAGCTATTAAGAAAAGGTGGCAAGAATACACAGAACAATACAAAATAGGTCTTAATGATCCAGATAATCATGGTGGTATGATCACTCACCTATAGCCAGACATCTTGGAGTGTGAAGTCAAGTGGGCCTTCGGAAGAATCACTATGAACAAAACTGGTGGAGGTGATAGAACTCCAGCTGAGTGATCTCAAACCCTAAAAGATGATGCTGTTAAAATGTTGCACTCAATATGCCAGCAAATATGGAAAACTCAGCAGTGATCACAAGACTAGAAAAGGTTTTCATTCCAATCCCAAAGAAGAGAAATGTCAAAGAATGTTCAGACTATTGCACAATTGCACTCATTTCACATGCTAGCAAAGTAATGCTCAAAATTATCCAAGCTAGGCTTCAACAGTACATGAACCAAGAACTTCCAGATGTTCAAGCTGGGTTTAGAAAAGGCAGAGGAACCAGAGATCAAATTGCCAACATCTATTGGATCATAGAAATAGCAAGAGAATTCCAGAAAAACATCTACTTCTGCTTCATTGACTATACTAAAACCTTTGACTGTGTGGATCACAACAAACTCTGGAAAATTTTTAAAGAGATAGGAGTACCAGACCACCTCACTTGCCTCCTGAGAAATCTGTGTGCAGGTCAAGAAGCAACAGTTAGAACCAGACATGGAACAACAGACTGGTTCTAAATTGGGAAAAGAGTATGTCAAGGCTGTATATTGTCACCCTGTTTATTTAACTTATATGCAGAATGTGAATGTACATAATGTGAAATGCTGAGCTGGATGAACCACAAGCTGGAATCAAGATTGCCAGAAGAGATAAATATTGATAACTTCAGATAGGCAGATGATACCACCGTTATGGCAGAAAGTGAAGAGGAACTAAAAAGCCTCTTGATGAAAGTGAAACTGGAGAGTGAAAAAGTTGGCTTAAAGTTCAACATTCAGAAAACGAAGGTCATGGCAACCAGTCCCATCACTTCGTGGGAAATAGATGGGAAAACAGTGGAAACAGTGGCAGACTTTATTTTGAGGGGCTCCAAAATCACTGCAGATGGTGATTGCAGCCATGAAATTAAAAGACTCTTACTCCTTGGAAGAAAAGTTATGATCAACCTAGATAGCATATTCAAAAGCAGAGACATTACTTTGCCAACTAAGGTCCGTCTAGTCAAGGCTATGGTTTTTCCAGTGGTCATGTACAAATGTGAGAGTAGGACTGTGAAGAAAGCTGAGCACCAAAGAATTGATGCTTTTGAACTGTGCTGTTGGAGAAGACTCTTGAGAGTCCCTTGGAGTGCACGGAGATCCAACCAGTCCATTCTGAAGGAGATCAGCCCTGGGATTTCTTTGGAAGGAATGATGCTAAGGCTGAAACTCCAGTACTTTGGCCACTTCATACAAAGAGTTGACTCACTGGAAAATACTTTGATGCTGGGAGGGATTGGGGGCAGGAGGAGAAGGGGACAACAGAGGATGAGATGGCTGGATGGCATCACTGACTCGATGGACGTGAGTCTGAGTGAACTCCGGGAGTTGGTGATGGACAGGGAGGCCTGGCGTGCTGTGATTCATGGGGTCGCAAAGAGCTGGACACGACTGAGCAACTGAACTGAACTGAACTGAAAGGTCAAAGAGAAGAGTGTAAAGCAGGCTTAAAACTCAACATTCAAAAACCTAAAATAATGGCAACCAGTCCCATCACTTCACGGCAAATAGATGGGGAAATAATGGAAGCAGTCAGAGACTTTATTTTGGGGGGCTCCAAAATCACTGCAGATTGTGACTGCAGCCATGAAATTAAAAGACATTTGCTCCTTGGGAGAAAAGCTATGATCAGTCTAGATGGCATATTAAAAAGCAGAGACATTACTTTGCCCACAAAGGTCTGTCTAGTCAAGGCTATGATTTTTCCAGTAGTCATGTATGGATGTGAGAGTTGGGCCATAATGAAGGCTGAACACCACAGAATTGATGCTTTTAAACTGTGGTGTTGGAGAAGACTCTTGAGAGTGCCTTGGACTGCAAGGAGATCCAATCAGTAAATCCTAAAGGAATATATCCTGAATATTCATTAGAAGGACTGATGCTGAAACAGCTCCAATACTTTGGTCATGTGATAGGAAGAACTGACTCATTAGAAAAGATGCTGATCCTGGAAAATATTGAAGGCAGGAGGAGAAGGGGATGACAGAGGATGCGATGGTTGGATGGCATCACTGATTCAAAGGACATGAGTTTGAGCAACCTCAGGGAGATGGTGAAGGACAGGGAAGCCTGGCATGCTGCAGTCCATGGGGTCACAAAGAGTTGGACATGACTGAGTGACTGGACCACAATAAGTTTGTCAATTAGTAAAGATTTATCATGAATGACCAGAGATCTAGTTCTGATGACCTCTTTAGAAGAGTATTATATGGTTCCTTTGGGCTTCCCTGGTGATTCAGATGGTAAAGAATCTGCTTGCAATGCAGGAGACCCAGGTTCAATCCCTGGGTCAGGGAAGATCCCCTGGAGAAGGGAATGACTACTCACTCCAATATTCTTGCCTGGAGAATTCCATGGACAGAGGAGCCTGGTGGGCTACAGTCCATGGTGTTGCAAAGAGTTAAAAGACCAAAAGACTACAGTTGTTGTTGTTTATAAGGTTAATCATTGTATAGAAGAATTACTACGGAGACATTACAGATGACATAGATTTAAAGATATTGCAAATGGCAGAGAACATAAAATAATGCAAGGAATGCCAACTGACAAATATAAACAGAAAGCATCTAAAAGAAGATTGAGTTTGGAAAAAATAAATGTTCTAGCAGAGGGAAGAAACAATCTAACAGACGCATATATTCATTTAGAAAATAAACCTGGAAACAGCAACACTGAACAAAGAACAAGTATGAATGAGTATAAGAAACACAAGTATATTCTGAGTACAACAAATATAAACAAAGAGTTGTTCTTTTAGATGCTCAGCATAAGGAAGCACTCTTCAAAGGTCAGAGAGGTGCTTGTAGATACAACACAGGGAAATTGAATTTAAAAAATGTTATTTAACACTTAGGATGTGCAAAATACTAAGCAAGGTTCAAATTAATGTATATGAAACATGCAAAATAGATTGGATATGTTTATGACACAAATATTTAAAAAATGAGAAAATTTACAGAAGAAAAGAGCAAAACCCAAGATGGAGATGCTGAAGAATGCTGCAAGCTTAACTTGAACAAGAACACAAGTTTAACACCTGGAATGTGCAGTGCAATGTGCTTGGTGTTCTGAAACAAACAAATACAGCAGAATTTGTATTCATCTGTTCATGTTCTCCAGTCTTTTAATTTTCTTTGGGAAAGAGATTTATATATAACATAACTTGCCATATTCAAGAACTTTAAGAGCTGTTAATATGGAATAATGGAAAGGACAGTAGAGTGAGCAGAGACCCAAGATCCATTATGATTATGAGATTAAGTGGTTGGATGAGATAATCTCAAATCCCTTCTCTATTTTACAATTCCATGGTTTTCAGTTCTAAAGAAAAGATTAGAAGACAAGAGGGGGAGTGAAGCTATATCAACCAAGGAAATAAAAAGAGTGAATTGAAGAAGATAGGTTTAATATCAGCTATAGGCATGAGCAGCTGGTCAAAAGCAAGGCTGTACTCATAAAGGATTTATGCTCTAACTAGCATAGGCCAAGTTTGAAAGGTAAAACCACAGTTGTGGGGAGGGTACTGTTTGCCATATACTGCAAGATACTTCCTTATCTCAAAGGATATTGGAAGATATTCCAAAGGACATACCAAACAGGATATTGGAAGCAATTTAGAAAAGCAAAGTTGAAGTTAGAACCAAGAATCATGCAGGTTGATGCTGCCAGGATCTGAAGCAGTACCATGGAGAGCTCCCACTAAGCCTGAGGGTCTGAAGACAAGGTTGCTCTGTCATTCCATTAAAATTCCCCATCCACAAAGGGAGTGCTTGAGCTCATAAATTACCCAATGAAGAGTAACTTTGGAGTTTTCATCTATAACAGGGCTTTTTCTGCCCAAATATGGCTTCCAAAGGAATACTGGTTTCTCTAAGTTTTTGGCAGAGATTTATTCTTTATGTCTTTTAGTCTCTAATAGAAAATTGCTTTTTCTTTTTTTTTTAAGAGCACAGATCCTAAGTCTTCTCCTTTGATTCACTCTCTCTTGGTAAAGGAATTATTTAATAGAGCACAAAGGAATTACTGGTGAACATGAACATCACGGTGAATATGCACTATCTATCCATTCATTCCTTCCTTATTTTTATTGGATATTTCATAATATTACTATGTCCATATATTAAAATATTATTAAAATGAAAACTATAGGGTAGCCTATTAATTTCTACCTTATAAAATAAATGGTAAGGGAGAATCTTATTTTAACAAACATCAGGCAAAATATACATAATTCAGATATGTACTATTTATGATATATTTTGTGATGTCTTGCAGGCATCATTTTAAAAGATTAGTATGGATAAATGAATGAAGAAAAGTTAAGGTGAAATATTGCAAAAACATATTCAAAAGTTAAAGCATATTCAATAGAATCATAGAAGGTTAATTATAGAAAGGACTTTGGGGATTTAAGTCCTTATTATACATTTGAGATAATTGAGACCAGAAAGATGAAGTTAGTAGTTGACAGTAGCTCCAATTAAAATTTAAATCTTCAGATATCTATTGCTTTGCAGTCTTTTTCTTAAACTACATGCTAATCATAACTATTATTCAAAATATAATTTATTAATTTCTTTTACTGGTTTACCAGGTAAGTATACTTATTCAAACATTTGCTCTCAATTTCTATATTTATCTCATAAATATATACATTTTCATATATGTATAATGCATATTCATAGGCAGTTAACATTTTACCAGCTGGCACTGGCTGGTGGATCATACATTGAGCAGCAGTGATATAAATGACAGCACGCACCCATTTGGAATTAGAACAGCCAAGATGATTACAGAGTGGAAAGATGCTATGTCCAAGTAAATGAAAGTCCAAAATTCAACTCTAAATTGTCCTTTTTTCCCCTCTCACTTGAAATACTCATGGAATTGTGTTCCTGTATTTCCTCCAAACAAACTGTTAACGCTGCTTTTAGTTTTGACTTTCTGCGTGCCCAGTTAATCTATTCCTGGTTGTCAGAACCAAAGTGGGCAAGTGGCACTGGCTGAATGGGCTAAAACTTCAATTCCACAAACACGCTTCATTTATGACCCAGGATGAAATGGAGCAGTTGTCTCAAAGGGTGGGGCACAGGTTAACAATGTGTTATCCTTTTGTATGTACTTTGGAAATTGCAAATCACCTTTAAATAGTAAGTTAACTTTTTTTTGCTCGAATTGCTGAATGTTCCATTGCTGCCTATGTAAGCAGAGTTCAGCAATAATGTTCCCTTGGATAAATATGCTCAACTTTAATCATTTTTAAAAAACCATTCTCCCGTGTCAGAGGCCTAATACATATGCCAAAAAAGCATCACCAATAATTAACATACAAGGAATTTTATATGTTCTTGCTATTAGAACAATAGGTTTTCTTTGAACCATTTTGACCTTAAAACATGGGGCAAAGTAATAGTCTATGCAGACAGGAATGGCCTTCATAAGAACCCAAATCATTTTTTTATCAAATTTTTTATCAGCAAATTCAATTAGTTTTTGAAGTAGCTGTTAATACTTTCTAACACTGAATACATACTCTATGGTAGAACTGACTAGGGTTTAGTGTGGTGACTCTATGCAGCTGCCTTTCTCCTTTTCATTACATATATTATCAGTACAGTTTTATTATGTCTATACATGTATGCAAGTATCAGAAAGTCTAAGAACAGCGTATTGACTTTTGTCTTAGAGCATAAATCAAAGATAAGTTTTATTTTAATACATAGCATAAAGCAAGGTTATGCATATATTAAGACCACTTCACTGCTCTTGATAAAATGAATGAGATGCTTTAATAAATATCAGCCATCTAATAATTTCATTTGGGGCTTCACCGGTGGTGGCTCAGTGGTAAAGAACCCACTTGCCAGTGCAGGAGATGCAGGAGACGTCTGTTTGATTCCTGGACTGGGAAGATCCGTTGGAGGAGGAAATGGCAATCCACTCCAGTATTCTTGCCTGGAGAATCATAGGGGGTCACAAAGAGTTGGACATGACTGAGTGACTGAGCCTGCATGCACACAATAATTTTATTTAACTCAGATGTTGCTCTTCTGGTTTTTCATTAGGTAGAAAAATTATATTAAATAAATTCATGTAGGAAGATAAATATTTCAAATATTTTTATCCCATGTCTCCAAACCACAGCCAATTTTGAGGGGTAGGGATAGGATATATTGTATTTCAAAGCCAGGGATAAAAGCTGAGGCCATTGTCATTTAATGAATCATCAATTCAGTAAGTGTTTGGTATATATATACAAACACAGTATTTTAAAGGATGAAAGAGACAATGGTTAGAAACATGTAGTAACTTAGAGTAGGTGACCTCAGAAAGATTGGTGGATTATGTATTCTGCTTTGTGAATTGCATGTGAACTAAGAACTGTTTCATCTGGCTATAGTTAGCTTAATCATGCTAAAAATAAAAACAGAAACAAAAACACAGAGTGAAGTACTGACTGATATTTATCAGGTAGTAAGCACCATAAATCCCATGGGCAGAGGAGCCTGGTACGCTGCAGTCCATGGGGTCGCTAAGAGTCAGACACGACTGAGCGACTTCACTTTCACTTTTCACTTGCATGCATTGGAGAAGGAAATGGCAACCCACTCCAGTGTTTTTGCCTGGAGAATCCCAGGGACGGGGGACCCTGGTGGGCTACCGTCTATGGGGTCGCACAGAGTTGGACACGACTGAAGCGACTTAGCAGCAGCAGCAGCAGCAGCAAGCATCATAAGATACTTTTTCCACTGAATCTAAAATCTTGACCTATTTAATGGTCAGTAAGAGAAGCCACATCTCCCACATCTTAAGGGTCTTCACTCTAGATGGAAGAGATAGATACCTGAAGCCTTAAGGTCTCACAGGTCAGAATTTATCTGGCATCCTTTTCACTAGCAGCTGCAGCCATTTGTGCTGAGGGGGACTATGGTGAGGTGAAAGATGCTGACTGTTCTTCATTGTCACATATTTTATCTGAGGCAAAGGGCCATGAATCCTCATGATCTATAAGGTGACTGCACCAAACCCAGAGAAAACCATGAGAGCAGGTTGGAAATTAGAATGTGACCATTAGGTAGTTCACTGAATCAAAAAAATTCTATACTATATTTAGGTTAAAATGTAGCAATATGAAGAACATACAGCCAATCTTATTAAGAATTTAATGGTAAGTACCAAATGTTTACTACTCATAAAGAGTACACAGGTGTACTTCAGAGATATTGTGGGTTCAGTTCTACACCACTGCAGTAAAGAAAATTAAATACAGTTACATGATTTTTTTGTGCATATGAAGTGACTTAAGTGCATATAAAAGTTATTTTTATAATATACCATAGTCTGTTAAGTGTGCAATAGCATTATGTAAAAAGCAATGGACATACTTTAATTTAAAAAAATACTTTATTGCTAAAATTTGCTAACCATCCTCTGAGGCTTCAGTGAGTTGTAATCTTTTGGAAACAGTAGCATCAAAGATCACTGATGACAGATCACCATAACAAATATAATAAAAATGAAAATGTTTTAAATATGGTGGGAATTACCAAAATGTGACACAGAGACACGAAGTAATAAGAAAATGTTGTTGGAACCATGGGGCTGATAGACTTGCTCAAAGCAGGGTTGCCTCAAACTTTCAGTTTGTAAAAAATGCAATAAAGCAAAGCACAATAAACCAGGTATGCCTGTCTTTATGCTTGTGAAGAGTCCTCTCAGCACCATTCTTCATGCAGTCTTCACATAGTTCAGCTCAGTCTCCTGGGATTCTCCCACTTGCCCTGAGAATATGTCTTGTTCTTGAAGCCTGAGCTCTAGCAAGAACATATATAAAGTTGAAGTTGCATCGCTCAGTTATGTCGACTCTTTGCGACCCCATGGACTGTAGCCCACCAGGCTCCTCTGTCCATGGGATTCTCCAGGCAAGAACACTGGAGTGGATTGCCATTTCCTTCTCCAGGGGATCTTCCCGACCCAGGAATTGAACCCAGGTCTCCAGCATTGCGGGCAGATGCTTTAACCTCTGAGCCACCAGGGAAGCGCCTGAACCCAAACTGCAGCAGGAAGCCAAACCCATCTGACTTGCAACCTGATGCATATTCATATAGCTAAGCCTCATCTAGATCAATTGTGTGTACGTGTGTTGGTTGCCTAGCTGTGTCTGACTCTTTGTGATCCCATGGGCTGTAGCTGGCCAGGCTCCTCTGTCCATGAAATTCTCCAGGCAAGAATACTGGAGTGGGTTGCCATTTCCTCCTTCAGGGGATCTTCCCAAATCAGGGATCAAACCCAGGTCTTCCATAATGCAGGCAGATCGTTTACCATCTGAGCCACCAGGGAAGCATGAATAGGTGAGTGAAGGCCTATTTTTGAAAATTCAGAGTTTGAAGACTGTTTGTTACACAACATTATTGTGCCAAGAACTAACTGACATAAGTATCAAGCCTGAATTAAGGGAAGTGGTCACTGGCTAAATGGTAGACACTGTCTTAGGAAGGTACAGTGACATTCATCTTATCATTTGATTGAATTTAGATCAGGCACAGATGAATAAGAGAGAGAAAAAAAATCTATCCTTTCATGTGTGCATGCTAAGTTGCTTCAGTCATGTTCGACTCTGTGTGATCCTATAGCCTGCCAGGTTCCTCTGTCCATGGGATTCTCCAGACAAGAATACTGGAGTGAGATGTCATGCCCTCTTCCAAGGGATCTTCCCCACCCAGGGATGGAAACTGCATCGCTCGTGTCTCCTGCACTGGCAGGCAGGTTCTTTACCACTAGTGCCACCTCAAAATGCATGTATGTGTGGGGGTGTGTATATAGCTCTTTATATAAGCAATCCTGTTGCTTTAGAAAGCAGCAGCATAAGAATCCTTATTCCATTTTTTGTTCTCATACACCATGAAATACCACAGCAAGACTTAAAAGAAATAAAAGCTCTTAAGTGCCAATTAATTACCTTCTTATTGACTTAGCTGTGCTAAGAGCTACTTCTCTTAGTACATTTGTGTTTGTTTTCCTATTACCACCCCAGGCCTTTTCTGAAGCTTCTAGTCCCATCTGTTCTAAAACCTAGCTGTTATTTAGACTATAGCTGTTAATTAACATCTTTCTGCTACCTCACACAACATCTGACCCTATGCCAGTATCTCAGTGTCTTTTGGTATAAATCCCTTTTGTCGTTCAGAGTTCCACATTTCCCCATTTTCTCTCTAAAATCAATACTCCCTAATACCTTTAAAGAGAAGTGGGTAATATTACTCAAATTGATCTTCATGCACTCTTCAATCCCTGGTCCACTGTCTCACTGAAACCTTGCTCTCCTTGACCACCAGGCTTCCATGCTTACTGCCTGGTCTCTTGAAGCTCACCATCTTTCTTTTTGATGTTTTAAAAAGTTCAAGCAAAAAATGCACAGGTTAAACAGATTTCTATTTTCTTCACAGTCCCTTCTTTACCACCCTTATCTCAGACTGTTGGGAAGGATGATATGTTTAGAAAAGAGGAGAGTCAACTCTGTGGCACAATGGGTTTGTTGAGGTTATTTGGAATGGAAGCCTTGTCTGTCCTCTTTGGCTGGAAGGAGTGAATGTGGAAAAACAAGAGGCAGCCACTCCATACTAGTCTTCTAAGCACTACAGATGTCAGTTCGTCTCAGGGCTAGGCTCTGTCTTTCAGAACATAGAGCAGATAAACAGGTCCCCCTCTCCACTCTGCCTCTAGTAAGCAGAATTAAAAGCTTCTTCCGGAGGATGGGCAACATTCTCTGTGTTGAAAACTGGAACGCAGTTAGCTGTTATTCTACTTAGTGGAAATCATGCTTTTTGGAAATTAAATGTAAAATATGAGGTTGAATAGCTGTAAAATCTAAATATCCTTAATGTTGTATTAGAGAATTTTCATACCTCTATGCACTGCTAGGCATGTTGTGTGTGTGTGTGTGTGTGTGTGTGTGTGTGTGTGTGTGTGTGTGTGTGTGGTGGTGGTGGTGGTGGTGGTGGTTTCTAAGGAATAAAACTTGGATTCTGGTGCTCACACTGGGATTATATTTGGATGAGGTCTAGGAACTTCAGAAGGAGTCCAACTATAAAGTCTGGGTATAGATCCAAGTGCTGGAAAAACTGAGATTTCTCATATGGATATCATTGAATTAAGTCTCAGAAAGCCTGATTTTCAGCTCTGGTTTGGCCCCCTATCAGGTGTAACTCACAAGTGGACAAGATGGCATTCAAGTATCAGTGAAATAATCCTGGAGAGCAAAATGAGAATGAAAACTCGCAATGGGCTTATAGATGAATATTCTATAACTCTACAGGATAATCCTATAAGAATAATTTATTATATCTGAACTCTCTATCAATGATATAATACCAGCAATTCTGTTTAGGCATCTCTACCAGGCTATTGCCTAAGATACAGTCTTAAAAAATGAACAGCATGAGAGAATCCCTGTCCATGTCTCCAATACTACTAAAAGAATGTGAAAGACGTATAAATCATATTAAGAGCATCTTACATTGCATTTAAAATATAGTTACAGTGGAAAAGATAATTCTAGGCACACCTTCAGAACTGGCAAGAAGTTCCTCTTTCACATCTCTCTCATTTGTTATTGTTTGCAGACATAGTATGTACCTAACACTTACTTTATGTAAACAAATAAAAAAACTCAATAAACAGTATATCCCTTCATACTTTGTGACAGTAAACTTCTATTTTAATGAGATTTGGATTCAATAAAATGATTCTGATTTCTCTTCGAGTTGGTTAAGATAAGATTCTATCTGAATTCCTAAATCTTAAAAGGATCCATAGTCCTCAGACAGGCCCAATGCAGAACAGGTTAATGCACTCTCTTTCTGGGTCATTCTGCAAATAATCCCCTGAACTTGTAGACAGGATATGGAGTATCAACCCATAATACTCCATAATCATTAATGACTTTACAGATTAATAGTCAAATAACTCTACTTGATAATCCAACAAGAATAATTTTCTTTCCTACTATATCTAAACTCTGTGAAACAATATGGCAGGAGCAGTTCAGGTTAGACCTCTCTTCTAGGGTACACTAGTAGTTTGGCATGAGCACACTCTTCACTTTTCCAATAAAGGTTAAGATGTCCCAGGTAGAGGCAGTTGAATCCAAATTATGATGGCATTTGCTTTTTAAGTCCTCTCTCTTCTTCTTTACTGTTTCTTTTTTTTAAATTTCTTTTTTTATATTTTGGCCACATCACATGGTTTGTGGCACCTTAATTCTCCAATCAGGGATTGAACCCAGAGCCTTGTCAGTAAAAGCATGGAGTCGTAACTATTGGATTGCCAGGGTTTCCCTCTGTTGTTTCTTTTCTGTATTTCCAGAGCAAATCTTCTGTTCTGGCCTGTGTAAAGCCTTTTGTAAGTTTATCTTTTCTTTTACCCATGCAACAAAATGAACGAAAGTGAAATTTCAGTAAAAGAGAGTGACTAAGCCTTTACATATTCATGCATAAATGACTGATAAGCCTTATAGTATTACATCCCCCCTGCAGAGATACTTCCATATGGAAAGAGTTTCACACACCACAGGGATAAGTATGTGGTGGGGAAAGCCTGAGCAGTCTTAGTCTTCTCATTAAGTCCTTCTCAAAAGTGTGCTGGATCATACAAATGTGACAGGAACTGGCTTCAGGTATGCAGAGATATTGTTCTCCTTAGTCCTTGGAGGACTCACCCAATTCCCCCCTCATCATGAGAAGCCCGTTTTAGTAGGTGGAAAGATGTCATCATTTTCCATTCATTTCTTGATGTGAAGCGTTTGTGGGAAGCTTGGTTAGGGCAAAGGTAGACATTTTGGATGGGGAAGGGGTATTTCCATTGTGATACAAATTATACCATAGTGTGCCCTTTGTATAGGTTTCTCACCCTACCCTAGATAAGTCGCTCAGTCATGTCTGACTCTTTGTGACCCCATGGACTGTAGCCCACCAGGCTCCTCCATCCATGGGATTCTCCAGGCAAGAATACTGGAGTGGGTTGCCATTTCCTTCTCCAGGGGATCTTCCCGACTCAGGGATCGAACCCAGGTCTCCCGTATTAGAGGCAGACGCTTTAACCTCTGAGCCACCAGGGAAGCCCCACCCTATGCTAACTTACTCCTAAAGACACTCCCAGTTGTATGCAGAGTGAAGGCCAGGGACCAGAGGTGGATTTATTAGATACCTATTTGTCATGGAATGACGATGGCAGGAATACGCCCAATAGTCCCCCTTTTATTTATCCACACTTACTGCTATTTCTAACTGTGGGCTCAGCCAGATGACTTGCTTTGACCACTGAAATTTAGCAAACATGATGCATACTGAGGTCTGTTCTGCTCATACCTTTTGCTACTGCCATGAGAAGAAACAAGCTTAGCTGACCTGATTAAATTTGAAGGGCATGAGAAGAGCTGAGTGATCCCAAGTGATGCCAGTCAAAGCTTTCTTAGAGCAGTTGATACCCTCAACATACAAGTAATCTCAGCCACGATGAGCAGAGCCAATTTGCCAATTACCCCACACACGTGAGCAAAATATGCTTATTGTTGAATGTCACTGAGTTGTAGCTGTTTGTTGTATGGCAGTACTCAACAGATAATGGATAGGCTCATGAAGCTTAACCTTCAGGGTCTCTTACTTGTCAAGGTCTCTTTTGAAGCCCATGGGAGAGGCCTTGGCCATTTGTTCAATTTGGCCAGATATTTTGTAAAATTTGCCAAAATATGATATTCTAAGCACAGCAGGTTACAACTGTTGCTTCCTTTCACTCCTCATCAAGACAGTATGGTACTGGCACAAAAACAGAAATATAGACCAATGGAACAACATAGAAAGCTCAGAGATAAACCTATGTATCTATGGGCAACTTATCTATGACAAAGGAGGCAAGAACATACAATGGAGAAAAGACAGCCTCTTCAATAAGTAGTGCTGGGAAAACTGGACAGCTACATGCAAAAGGATGAAGCCATGATATTTCTGATTAAAGCTAAATAAGGACAAAAATACCTCCTCCCTTTGGGAAGGTGGGAGTTGAAATGAGAATCAGGAAATACAACCCCCAGCTCCTCCCTCTTTAACGAATATTCCACCCATTCATTTTCACACTGCATATGACCAACTTGTCAAAGAAACTCAGGGCAGCTACACAACTGAATCTGGCCCCTCCCCCCCGAGAGTGTACTATTGCTTAATAAATCCTTGATTTGCTCTCTTGACCTCTATGCTTTATTTTTTTTATGTAAACTGAAGCCATTTATTAGCAATCTTCTTTTTAGGAAAGTAGTCTTTCACAGTACTAGAAATACTGGGTGTGGTGGCATGGGAAGTTGTAAAATCCCACTGTATCACTGAACCAAGCAATATTTAAATTTCTTGTCAATTTTATATAAAACATTAAAACCAACAAAGATAACATAAAATCTTTAGTTTGCCACCAGAATGAAAACACTGGTCAATAGAGTCAACTCAAAGAATATTTGAATGGTTACTGTATGTACTCTGCATATAAGTTAAATAAGCAGGGTGACAATATACAGCCTTGACGTACTCCTTTCCTATTTGGAGCCAGTCTGTTGTTCCACGTCCAGTTCTTGCTGGGCTCCAAAATCACTGCAGATGGGAACTGCAGCCATGACATTAAAAGATACTTGCTCCTTGAAAGGAAAGCTATAACGAACCTAGTGAAGTGAAAGTTGCTCAGTTGCGTCCAGCTCTTTGTGACCCCATGGACTATACAGTCCATGGAATTCTCTAGGCCAGAACACTGAAGTGGGTATCCTTTCCCTTCTCCAGGAGATCTTCCCAACCCCTGGGATTGAACCCAGGTCTCCCACATTGCAAGCAAATTCTTTACCAGCTGAGCCACAATGGAAGCCCCATGATAAAGCTAGACAGCATATTCAAAAGCAGATAAACCACATTGCTGACAAAGGTCCATATAGTCAAAGGTTTTTCCAGTAGTCATGTATGGATGTTAGAGTTGGACCAAAGAAGGCTGAGATCCAGAGAATCGATGCTTTTGAATTGTGATGCTGGACAAGACTCTTGAGAGTCCCTTGGACCACAAGGAGATCAAACCAATCATCCTAAAGGAAATCAACCTTGAATACTCTTTGGAAGGACTGATGCTGAAGCTCCTATATTTTGGTCACCTGATGCAAAGAGCTGACTCACTGGAAAGGAGCTGACTCATTTCCCTGATGCTGGGGAAGATGGAGGACAGGAGGAGACGAGGGCAACAGAGGATGAGATGGTTGGATGGTATCACTGACTCAACGGACATGAATCTCAGCAAACTCCAGGAGACAGTGAAGGACAGAGGAGCCTGGCGTTCTGCAGTCCCTGGGGTCACAAAGAGTTGGACACAACTTAGCAGATGAACAACAACCTGTAGTGTAATCAGAGAAAGGTCTGTGGTGCACCTGCTTGATGTAGGGCAATCATATCCGGATATCTGATTCATCTGGCTGAGCCCTAACATTTTCCTCAGCACCTACGATTCCTTGCTTCTGGCCACTGTCTATACCCTAATATTCCCTTCTGTACTTCCACTTTGTCCCTATTTACATGCTGCACCTAAAAATAAAAGGTGAGAAGCTGGGAAATAAAGTATATGTTAACCGTACATGAGTTTATCCAAGGCCCTTTGGATGAAAGAATATCCTCACACTGAAATGCTATATGATATAAAGTGGGGAGAATAAGCTCATTCTGAGCTTTCTATGTTTAGGCTATAATTTGGGGAGACAGAGAACACAATGCAGGAAAATGTGAGGGCTTCGTGGCAGACCATCTTATTTAAAATACCATCTTCTGAGTTAGGATCAGTAACTCAGCTGCTGCTGCTGCTGCTAAGTCGCTTCAGTCGTGTCCGACTCTGTGCGACCCCATAGACGGCAGCCCACCAGGCTCCCCCGTCTCTGGGATTCTCTAGGCAAGAACACTGGAGTGGGTTGCTATTTCCTTCTCCAATGAATGATAGTGAAAAGTGAAAGTGAAGTCGCTCAGTCGTGTCCGACTCTTCGCGACCCCATGGACTGTAGCCCACCAGGCTCCTCCGTCCATGGGATTTTCCAGGCAAGAGTACTGGAGTGGGGTGCCATTGCCTAGATTTAATTCACTGTTCCTGAAAAATGAAAACCATTGATACATATTTTTTTCCCACAAGGACTTCAGAAAAAAGTCTCAAGTCACTGAAAGAAGGATTAATTTGCCTGTAATGAAACTGACACGCAGGAAAAATTTAAAATCAATCTCGTGCTTAAAAGTAGAACAACACTGATAGCACCTCCATATTTTCTCCCTCTTCCTACTACTAGCTTGTTACCAGTGAAACATATTATGCATATTACCCACCAATCTTTCCTCTATTTAAATTAAAAAAAGAAACACCATGTTTTTAATCTATCTATTTGCACTTGGCTGTCAAAACTCACAAAAGCACTCTGATTTCCCTTCATTATTCTCAAGAGAACCAAATGCAGATGAATAAAAAAGAATGAAAGGAGGGGAAATCAAGGGTTAATACATCTTGCTAAATGCAGGAAAATGTAAAAAAAAAGAAAAAAGGAGAACTGAGTTTATTCATGGCCTTTAAAAATCTATGTTAGGCTTTTTCCAATGACAATTACCAGAATCATCAGGTATAAATACAGGCTTTGATTCTTTAACTATCAGATTGTTGTTCTATGATCCTTTTTTCTATTTCACAAGCAATGGCTCTTGACATCAAAGCAGTCCGATCTCTTGATTGGACTTACAGGGTCTTAGAGGCCAGGAAGGACCATCCCTAAGAACTCTGGGGATGTATCATTTTGATGTTGTTGGTCAAAGATCTTGGACAGCCGAGAGACCAACTGCTCATCAAAGGATCAGAGAGATGAAGCTGGATGACTCCTAGTAAGTTCTGGGTCCTGGGGGCAAGATGTCTCCACAGGAACAGCACAATCTCCACTAGTTACACAAATCAACTGATCATTAGAACTTCATGAATGCAGTTTATCGACAGCAAATAAAAATAAAGGATGCCCAGCTAAATCTCAATTTCAGATTAATAACACATCAATTTTTTTTAATGACAGTATTTCTTTATTTTTTGTCTTTTTTTTCTTGCAAGATATTTACTTCACAATGTTGTGCTGGATTCTGCCATACATCAACATGAATCTCATCAATTTTTAATATAAAACCCTGGATCTTCCCTCGTGGTCCAGTGGTTGAGAATCCACCTGCCAATAGAGGGGACACTAGTTTGATCCCTGCTCTGGGAAAATCCCACATGCCGCAGAGCAACTAAACCCAGGGGCCACACAACTACTGAAGCCTGCGTGCCCTTGAGCCCATGCTCCACAGCCAGAGAAGGCACCGCAGCTTGAGAGTAGCCCTCACTCTCTGCAACTAGAGAAAGCCTGGGTGCAGCAATGACGACCCGGGACAACCAAAAATAAATAAATACACAAATCCTTAAAAAAAAAAAAAAAAACCTTTTCTGGGAGTGGATCAAAGGGCTATATATGTTAATCAGTATGGATCTATGGACTGTGGGAGGAGCAGGTAGGCAGAAGTAGCATGAGAAGGGATGTGTGTGTTTAATACATAATAAGGACATATGAAAAACTTGTAATTCCCTTTCAGTATATTTATTCCTGGCAGAATAAAATCTATCTGTAAGACCATATTTATCCAAGACTCTTTGGAAATGATTCTTTTTGGAGAGCCAAGTTTTTTGTTTGTTTGTTTCTTAATAGCTGGGGAGTTCCATCTTTAGGCAGTAAGACATTTTACATTTTAGCTTCTTCGGTTGGAAATCTTCCTTAAATGTGTCACATATATATGCCTGCCATTTTAAACAGAAAACACTGCTATTAAGTAAATTTCTGGGACTTTTCATCCTGCAATACAGGGGGTGTGGGTTCAATCTCTGGTCAGGGAGCCAAGATCCCACATGCCTTGTGGCCAAGAAATAGATACAGAAAACAGAAGCAATATTGTAACAAATTCAATAAAGACTTGAAAAGAATGGTCCACATCAGAAAAATCTTCAAAAAATTCATCTTCTTTCCTTGAAGAGTCAGGGTTATAATCACGAGCATCTATTACTACAATAGATTTGGATATCTTTAGAATTCATTGGAGGATCTGTTGGACTACTGGCTCTTTCACTAAATATCATCTCTATTCTGCTCTGGGTTTTAAATATTCATATCTGCTTTTGCGTTTCCTGTCTTCTCCTGGTCAGGCTATTAACTGTTATTCTTTCTCTTTTCTAATTTTTCAAAATTCTTTCTCCCTTCAATTAGTTTCTCCTTATCTCCTAGGGTTTAAAAATAAGACAGCAAGGCACTACATTTTGCTCTTAAAATTGTATGAAATTTAAAAGACCCCATGCTGCTGCTGCTGCTGCTAGGTCGCTTCAGTTGTGTCTGACTCTGTGCAACCCCATAGATGGCAGCCCACCAGGCTCCTCTGTCCCTGGGATTCTCCAGGCAAGAACACTGGAGTGGGTTGCCATAGAAGACCCCTTATTAAGATGGAGTCTCCTATGAAGAAAGTGCATTAACAGGTAAAAAGTGACCATAAGCTGTCTACATAGCTGCTACATAGATATTCTACTCAAATTGATGGCTAGCTAATACCAGGTAGGTATTGTTATAAAGTGGGCACTATCTATCCCAGGTAGAAATGTAAGATGTAATGTGCTGCCTCTGGATATATACAAAGTGGTACCTGAGGTTAAAATAATCATGGAGAAAAGAGGGTAGAAAAAGATGGACCAGTAGCCTACAGGGTTGCTGATTTTTGGTCCAGCAGACAGTAGACACCAGGGCCATCAGAAACAAGAGGGACCATCTGGTCTGCCAGGCCCTAGCTTATGTGAAACTTTTGCATTCATTTAATCACCTGTACCGTGGTTTTCTCATTTGTAAAATGATGTTGATAGTTAATACCACTCTTGGGAAGTAAGGAATAGTTCCTGCTGTAGTCATTTTTCTAAACTGCTCCTTAGGGATACAGTGTCTACTATTTTTCCATGTGATTAGCAAGGACTTTCTAATGGAACAGAACCCCAGTCTTTATGGTCATGATTTACAAGTGCAGAATTTCTGTGTCTTGAAGGTGGCGCTTCTGTGCTTATGCATAGGCTGATCTCTTCTATTCCTTAGAAAACAAATCTTGAGCAAGGCCTGCCATTTGGTTTGGAACTCCACAGCTGCTTCTATTCCCACTCTTTGCCTCTGACACAGATGGGGTTAATGAAGACCTAGACTTTTAGATGTGTGTGGCACGGAGAGAGTAGGGTGGGAAGTGAATAAGAGGCCTTACTTATGACTCCAAGTTTAAGTTTCCTATTGGTGCCTCTTACCTGACAAATCTTGAACTGCTTAGGGTTGGGCTATGGTGTTTGTGGGCAGAAGAGGGGGTGGTGGAGGGGCATTCCTTAGGTGTTTGTCCAGCTATTTATAAAGCCAATAATTTATTCCCTTATTTGGTCGGTGTCATTGTTGCATACAATTTTCTCTATAGCAGACTTGGAGGGAATAGGGCAGAGCAGCATGAATCTAACTCAGCCCCATCCAGAAATCTTGTGGTTGACTACATGATATGAAAGCTTGACACACAGTAGGCCCTGTGTAAGAGGGAGGAGAACAGAGTAGAGGAAAATAAAATGGAAAAGTGGTAAATCACTACCTGTTAGGTAATGTTCTACCTAACAGGGAGGCTGTGAGGAATAACTGATGAATGATTGCAAAGCTTTTTGGAAAGATAAAAGCTATAGAAATGCAAAATAATAATATCAAGGAAGTAGAGATGTCAGTTGAATATAAAAGAGACAGCTTTTATTCCCATACAAATATCTTGGTCACTATCAGCAGCAGTGAAGAAGAAAACAGAAGAGTATCTGACAGTTTAATAGCATTTTGTTAAAAATAGAACATGTTTTAAGAGTGTCTGGACTTTCTTTAAAATGGAAAGATGAGACCTGACTCACTGCCTGATGGAATAGATTCAGAAGTGCCTCAGGCAAAAATCACTGGCTTTCCCACCTCTGATTTCTTACATTAATTAAATTGGAAGGGCAAATTTGGTTTATGAGATGAACGACGCCAGGAAGCCACACTGGTAGGCAAAGTATCACTTCACACGGGGGCAGTTTGTGAGTGCCCAACTCTGAACAGCTCAGTCTTCCACCCTAGATTTAAATCTCACTTGAACTTCAAATCTCTGGCCCATCATATTCCTCCTGAGGATGTCCTAGGGGTTTGAATAAATTGAAAAAACCCCCACCAGCTTAAGGATTTACATTAAGGAACCTGGGGTGAGGGGGAGCTCTTAGCTCTTTCTATGAGTGTTCTGAGGCTGCATTGCTATGTAAAAAATAGTTCATCTGGCAGAATGAATTTGGGAAACACTGGATTAAAAAATACCAGCTTATTTTTAAATGTAAAAGTCCCTACAACATTTAAAATGTTATACATATTGTGAATTTCCAAAAGATAAAGGCAGTGTATTCCTCAAATTTATATGACCATGAAATTGCTTTCCAGAGTGTTTAATAGAATAAGGCATAAGGCACACTTCGGGGAATACTGTTCTGGGGCCACCTACAGATTTTTCTTTTCGGCTTAGGCTTCCTAAGTATTTTCTAGAGAGAGCTGAATTTTCAGAAGAGCCAAGGAAATGGAGTTGAGGATTCCATTTCAGTCTGAACAAACTATTTCGGTTGCATCTCAGACCACTTTAGTAGCAATAGATGATTCTCTAAATTTGTTCTAGAGCCTGAAGTTTGCTGCATACATTCAGGTACCCAAAAGAGAATTCTTGGAGCTTAACAAGATATAATTAGATGGAGATCCATTTGGTGATCAGCCAGCGGCCCATCCTCCCTCAATGTGCCTGAATCAGGTAGACCTCATGTAGAAGAAAGCTCGAGATTTGGGCAGCACGAGGCTTTTTTATCTGAAGATTGTGAGAAATCTTCAGTTATGACCGCCTCACTGAATAGCCATAAAGGGAGCTCAAACAAGGCAAGGGATGAACTAGTGTATGTAAAGTTCTCTTTGGTCACTCTGAGTGCACTTTGAGTGTGGGTTACAGAGGCCAATGAGCTATCATTTGAAGCCACACATCAACATGTAGACAGCCATGGGCATCTCAGATGGCACCATGGTATAAATGTAGACAAATTAGTTCAGTGTCTGGAACCCAAAGGATACAATTGTGCTGATGTCATGGAAAAGGATAAAAGAAGCCTCATTTTAACGTTAAACACGCACGCATGTAACTAAGGCGGCCAATCTGAAGCCAAAGCAGATGAGTTCAGTGTACAAAGAATAACATTTTTAGCTAGCTCGGCTTCCTTTCAAACAGTCTTTCTCAACAGTGAAAGCTTTCTGAGAAATGCATTTATATAGGTACAAAGCATGTGTCTCCGTGACAGCAGGAGTCTTTATTTGCATCAGATTTACTTTAACACCTGTTTATTTCAGAGGGCAGAGCCTTCCTAGGAAATCCTCCAGAAATGGGATTACATAAGGGAAGGATGCCTCACTTTGGAAAGAAGAGACAGAGCAGAGCATTCACAGTTACTCTAAGTCATTGGGCCTAATTTCCCTGGTGAATAACAGAAAGGTACTTTAAAAAAATTAATATTAGGAGAGCTGCGATTACCCTTGTGTGCATAACTGCCTGATGCCTAATTTTAAATCACATCCTAGGAACACATAAGTATTCATCAGAAGGTGGAGAGTGAATTATCTCAATAACTCAATCCTACACATCCACTAAATCTTATTTGTCAAATTGCCATGAAATCTAAATGTGATGCTGTTTTATTCTGTTGATTAGAATGATCTGGTATCTGTCTCTATACATAGTCCAAACATCAACTTTGCACAGTCAGCAACACACTAGATTCTTAAACATCCCGAGAAGGGGACATGGCATCTGGCTCCGCGTTAAATTATGCTTACTATTGACAACAAAATTCTCTAAAAATGGCACTGGAGTCTATATTTATTCACATCTAATTTATTGCAGAGGGACAGACCTAGTTTCCAAACTGAAATATGGTCTTCTGATGACCATTAGGAATGTCCTGCTTTCTTAAAATGTGAATGGCAGAAAGACAATGAAGGATCACTATAGATTATAATCCTTTACTTCCTCACAGTGGTTCTCTAAGTATGATAAATAATTTGGATGTGGAATTACGCTTAACTAGTTACCCTTGGGATGTCTGTTTCATGACAAGCCTTCCCTAAGCTTGACAGACTAGAGAATTTCAGTGTGGATTGTGATCTTGCAGATGCTACTTTCTAAAAAAGTTGAAGTAGGACAAGAATAAGAGCTTCATCTTAACTCAAATTGCTCTTGAATATCAGAGCCAGCATTTCCTACAAACTTTGACCCTAAGTCTCAAAGACAGGCATTTGAGGATCATCTACACTTACCAGTTTTCTGCATAGTGATAAGTTGGAAGGTAAGTTGGAAGGTAAAAGAGCAGATGTGCAACCAAAGGGAGAGAAGTTGGCTGTCTCATTGATTTGACTCCTGGTTTCTTTTTTGTTTTTGTTTTTTGTCTTCAGTATCAAGGGGAAAACTTAAAATAAAAATGGCGAACTAGAAAAAAAAATCATATTCTCTTGTTAGGTGCTTCATGGGCCCATGGCCCTAATACAGTGGATTCTGCATCAGATGAAAACAATTGCTGTTGGCTTATGGCTATAGATCCTACAGTCAAAAATGTCTAATGTAGTATAAACTATTTTCCTATTTATTTGTTAAAATTCTTCTTTACTGAAATTTTTACCTTTTTCTCTCAAGATTTTGACAAGGTCAAAAAAATTTCCATATCTCCAACCCACACATATTTTCCTTATCCCTCTGTGTTCAGCTTTGCTCTGGTCGTGAGTAGCAGGCTCCTCTTTAAAGCTCAGTGAGAAAACTAAAGCAGCAAGAGCACATTTACGGACTGCCGTCAGCTTCTCTGAACAAACCTTTGGAGTCTCTGCTACAAGAAACATTCTGGGTCTGAGAGTCTAGATTTAAACTGTCAGTGATGGCAACTAAGAGCAACTTACATAATCACTGCCTTTTGCCAATTTAGCAGCAAAATACTAGCTGGAAGGCATATGAAGAAGGCATATGTATAATAATACATTTTTATAGGTTTCAAAGTGTGTCCTTGGCTGCCTTCTCTTCTCGTTCTACTTACTTAACTTAGGCTGCAATTACCCCCTTGATGTGGATACCTCCCCAAATAGTGTTTTAAGGCCACGTCTCTCTGCTGAGCTACAGATACGTTATTTTCAACTATTTTCTACATATATTAACCAGCATTTCAAAAGTAACATGTCAAAAGTCAATTTTCCATCCTACCATCACAAACCAGCTTATCCCCCTGTATTTCCTCTCTCAATGTGCTCAGTTGCTCAGTTGTGCCTGACTCTCCACAGCCCCATGGAGCATAGCCCACCAGATTCCTCTGTCCATGGGATTCTCCAGGCAAGAATACTGGAGTGGGTTGCCGTGTCCTCCTCCAGGGGATCTTCTTGACTTAGGGATGGAACCTGCATCTCTTGCATCAGCAGGCGAGTTCTTTACCACTAGCGCCACCTGGGCAGGCCAATATATGACATCTAAAGGAAAGGAAAGTGAAGTCGCTCAGTCGTGTCCGACTCTTTGCGACCCCATGGACTGTAGCCCACCAGGCTCCTCCGTCCATGGGATTCTCCAGGCAAGAATACTGGAATGGGTTGCCATTTCCTTCTCAAGGGGATCTTCCCGACCCAGGGATCGGACCCAGGTCTCCTGCATTGCAGGCAGACGCTTTAACCTCTGAGCCACCAGGGAAGCAAAATCCCCTTAGTAACCTAAGTCAGAGTACTGTAAATCATCTTAAAATTTCAACTTCCATAATATCAACATCCAATTAATGAAGTTAGCTCCGATACATCTTCTTTTCTCCATCACCACGGCCTTAGTTGGACACATTATCTTAACTCGTTAAGACAACTAATTTCTAGGCATATTCAGAGTATCATATCTAACAAGTAGAGAATACAAATTCTCCTAAATACATATGGATCGTTTACATTAACTAGTCACATTCAGGAGTAAAAAGCAAGTCTCAATAAACAGGACTGGTATTTACAGATCACAATCTCTGGCCAAAATGCAATTAAAATTACAAGCTGGTGACAAAATTTAACTAGAAAACAAAATCCTGTCCATTTAGAAATTATAGATACCTCAGGAGCAATGGTATAAATCTTAATAGAATAAGAATGAATAATAAAAGAAATACTGCAAATCAACTCCTCTGGGTTTCAGTTCTCAGAGGGTGACCTATGACATTAAGTGTTTGCATTATGAAGAAAAAGATGTTGAAGATTAATGAGCTCGGCATATACTTTTAGAAGTTACTATATGCAGAGTACATCATGAGAAACACTGGGCTGGAGGAAGCACAAGCTGGAATCAAGATTGCCAAGAGAAATATCAATAACCTCAGATATGCAGATGACACCACCCTTATAGCAGAAAGTGAAGAGGAACTAAAAAGCCTCTTGATGAAAGTGAAAGAGGAGAGTGAAAAAGTTGGCTTAAAGCTCAACATTCAGAAAACAAAGATCATGGCATCACTTCATGGGAAATAGATTGGGAAACAGTGGAAACATGTGTCAGACTTTATTTTGGGGGGCTCCAAAATCACTGCAGATGGTGATTGCAGCCATGAAATTAAAAGATGCTTACTCCTTGGAAGGAAAGTTATGACCAACCTAAACAGCATATTAAAAAGCAGAGACATTACTTTGCCAACAAAGGTCCATCTAGTCAAGGCTATGGTTTTTCCAGTGGTCATGTATGGATGTGAAAGTTAGACTGTGAAGAAAGCTGAGCATCGAACAATTGATGCTTTTGAACTGTGGTGTTGGAGAAGACTCTTGAGAGTCCCTTGGACTGCAAGGAGATCCAACCAGTCCTTTCTAAAGGAGATCAGTCCTGGGTGTTCATTGGAAGGACTGATGCTAAAGCTGAAACTCCAATACTTTGGCCACCTGATGTGAAGAGTTGACTCATTGGAAAAGACTCTGATGCTGGGAGGGATTGGGGGCAAGAAGAGAAGGGGATGACAGAGGATGAGATGGCTGGATGGCATTACCAACTCGATGGACAAGAGTTTGAGTGAGCTCTGGGAGTTGGTGATGGACAGGGAGGCCTGGCGTGCTGCGATTCATGGGGTGGCAATGTTGGATATGACTGAGTGACTGAACTGAACTGAACTGAACTGAACTGAAAACAACAACATAATAAACTCATAGAAACTAGAAGAAAATGACAACATAGATAAAACCCTAAATTATTGTAAAATGGAACAATATGACAAAAACATGGAAGAAAATGAACAAAATTATGTTTGTCCTATAAAAAATTAAAAATTATCAAGCCTCTGCCAAGAGTAGTCAAAAAAAAAAAAAAGGAGAAAAGATACAAGTAAATATTAGGAGTAAAAAAATTATCTAGAAGTATAGATGTTAGTCAAAAATTGAATATCACTATAGCTGAAAAAGACAAGAAACTATCACACATATTTTCAGAATTATTATTGTGAAATTAAAAATATTCTGTCAAATGTTTTAAAAATTTTGATGAAACAATTATATATCCAAACAATATAACTTATCAAAACTGATTCAAGAAGAAATCTTAAAAGCTTACAGTTTTATACTCGTTTTAGAAGTTTATCTTATAGATTCAAATTCGCCTGTTCCTCAAACACACAAAAAAACAGGCTCAGATAAAACTGTAGGAAACAAATTAGAAAAAAAATTCAAATTTACCTTATCACTCCTGCATTTATAAACATAGGAAAATGTTATTCCATTTTATTAGGCTAGCAAAACTGAAATTATTTCTAAATCTGTGTCCTAGTCTCCTCTCTCACTTCTCCCAGATCTACCTTTCATTCTCAGCATGATTTTCCTAAAATGCAGATCTGATCATGCAAATCTTTTGGGGATACTCTCTTCATCGTTTCTCATTACTACCAGGATAAACCATCAAGGTTCCTTCCTCTGGTACCCTGTCTCCTCATTCATCTCATCTCTTGCCTGCCTTTCCAACTTCATCATTCTTCGTTCCCCCACGCATCTCTATTGCACTTTCCCAAAGATACTGTGCTTTTGCACTTCTCTGCTTCTTTACTCACCCTCTGACTTTACATTCTTTTCTTTAAAAACTAGATTTAGTTGTTCCCGCCTTTGCAATGCGGGAGACCCGGGTTCGATCCTTGCGGCGGGAAGATCCCCTGGAGCAGGAAATGGCAACTCACTGTGGTACTCTTGCCTGGAAAATCCCATGGATGAAGAAGCCTGTAGGCTACAGTCCATGGTAGGCTGCAGTCTATGGGGTCACAAAGAGTCGGACACGACTAAGCAACTTCATTTTCTTTGGACTCCAGGGCATTTTTGCATGTCTTCCTCCTAGCACCTATCTCACCATATTGAACCCTGCTTTCAAAAACAGTTTGTCTTTTTCACAGTAATGTAAATTTCTCAAGGGAATTTGTTTGTGGGTCTTCATGGCTCAGCACATGACTGGCACTTGGCGGTTATATAGTATATTTCAGTGTATCATGGATGAAATGATTTTCTGTATGCTTGTCTTGCAATTTAATCATCAAATAGAATCTTATTTCTGCGGGAAATAAGTACAAAGGGTACAGAGAACAACCAAAAATGCAGTTTTGAAATACACTCCATTTGTAGGTTGGGATTGTCTCTATTAGTTATGAAAAGTTTCTCAAAAGTTTGGAATATGGGGAGACAATAAGAGCATCACCTTTCTCTCCTAAGTACTTCAAAGGGCAGGAAGCTCACAGGTGCTCTAATAGGAGACACTGATGAGATTGGGAAGCATTCTTTAGTGCACAGACACACGGCATCCTGAAAAAAAATCAATGTTTTACCTTCCTCCCTGCTGGGTTTCATTTCACAATACAGAGCTATCATTACAAGCTTCCAAAATATACCTGTTCAGTTTTTCATCTGTGAACAACATTGCACTGATTTCAATTAAATTTCAAAATAGGTACTCTAGAGTCCTGTCTAGAATTTTTAATATTTGGCCTTTAATATAAATTGATCCTTTTCGAGTGAGTCAGCAACACAAAACCAGGAAAAGGCTTTGAGAGTTATTAAAGTCACAGGCTGTGCAGCTGTATGGGGCTTACTTGGGAACATGTACTATAGAAAATTCAGCTCTGCATAGAGAAGTCACATGTTTACAATACATCAAAGATCTGGCATAAGAACCCAGCAGGAGACACCAAGATGCTCATTTCCCTTAGCTGCACTGGCACTTGCAGTTCTCGGCAAAAGAGGAGGCTTCATGTCGATTGCCCCTCATGAGCATCTCTCATCCTAGAGTGTCAGCAAGTCAAGAGCCTATAGAATATTTGTTAGGGGATTCTGGGATTGAGAAAATACTGGGCATTCCTGTTTTGCAAAATGGGGGGGAGGTGAGATAAGGTCAGCCAGAATTCCCAGGTCATGGGGCTCTGGCAGAACTGGAAATAGCAAAAATGACTTTTGGCATTCTGTCTGTTCATCTGACCAATGGACCATGGAAACAGGTGCTGAAACCTTATGGAGAGTAATTAGAGCTCCCATCCAGACTATAGGCTTTTGCCAATGTCAAAAGGAAAAAAGAGCTGATGAGGTTACCAGCCCAGGGAATTTCACTCTGTGGCTCTCGCCTTCAGTATTTTGCCAGAAAAGGATTCAGTGATGGAGTTCTGCCATTTGTAACATGTGTCCCTTCGTCTTTGAGAGATCAGAGGTAACTAACGAAGTTACTTTTATTCACTCCATTTCCTCTATCTGAGATCAGTATTTATTAGGCATGGTACTGAGACTACACTTGATTTCCCTGAGTTGTTTTTCATATAAGTGTTGAGGGAAATAATACTGCTCTGGAGAGCAAATGACTTAGATGAATCAGATGTTGTCTGGGGGTAGGTACTGCCATGAGATCAACTTCGTTATCATACTTATTGCAACACATAGCTATCTGCAGAGTAAACTTCAAAGAGCAAGCAGTTCACAGCTCTGTAATCCAAAGAGGGAGACAGTATGGAAGGGCAAAAAGATCTTTAACTTGGGAATCCCATTTCTCTCTCCTCCTAGCTGCATATCCAGGAGCAAGTCACTTCAACCATCAAAGGCTTAATTTATTCATCTGTAAAGTAAAGCTAATAGCTTTGTTTGCTGAAGGCTTTAAATAAATTACTATGTATAAAGAGTTTGGCACAGTTTTTGGCACACAGCAGGTGCTCCTTGCATGTTAAGTCCTGTTCCTTATTTTAGACAGGCTTTTCCAAGAGAGCTCAGAGATGAGATGTGGTCCAATAATCAGGTATTACATATTAAACTGAATTAGAGTTGGCTAATTATATCGTTGCTAGTTGAGCAAAGAATGAGCAAAATAACTTTTGGGGAACTGATCTGAATTCTTAGTCGGGTTCTACATAGAGAAACCCAAGTAAAGAGGTAAACAGTAACCCTAATAATTTGATGTTATCACCAAGTCAGAATAATTGGGATATGGAAAACAAACTCCCTTTCCTTCAACAACTGCACAAGTGGGTTAGTTCCCCATCTCAGTCCTGAACTGTCAAACAGCCAACACACCCAATGGAACTAGCCACAGTTGCCTTCAAGTCTTGTTTCCTGCTTCCAGCTTGCTCCCACTTGGGTCAATTTTCTGCTCAGCTTATGACCTTAGTTCCAACTCCCATTCCTGCTTCTCTAGCTTATCCATCTTCTGAGTTTCTGCTCTCCTTCAAGCTCACTGTAGGCTCTGTCCCCAGTCAGATTTGCCTGACTCCCCATGAAAGAAAATTCACAGGGAAGAGTAAGATAACAAAAGGCAGTTCCCAAATAATTGGGTACTTGTTTGTGAGCATAATATAAACTTAACAGTAAAAAAAAAATGTTTTCAATGAAATGGTTTAGCTTGTAATCAAAGCAAAATTACATATTTGTATCTGAAACATTTTGCAGAAGCAAAGGAAAGGCTGCTGCTGTTGGATAAGACGGGACACCTCGGGAGATAGTCAAAGTCTTCTTATCCTGAAGATCACCACGACACTTGCTGAGCAGTTTCCACTCAGACAACATAGTTTGTCTCATGTCACTGCTGACTTCAACAATCTGCAGATGGATCTTTCACGTTAAAAGAGTGCTAGTGACCTATACTTAACTCATGGAGAGATTTGAAGCCAGTCGGTGAAGTCCTGCTGCTTAACCAAAAGGGGACAATAAGGAAACTTTCCCTATATTTTCTTAAGAAAAATAACCAACACTGGAAACCTCTCTCTCAACGTCTCATCTAATGATTTTAGGTCACTCCACACCTTAGAAAATTGCTGTACCAAACTTAATCAATTACAGACTTATCCCTTATCTTATTGTTAACAAGGATTCTCTAGTATCATCTGTCCATCTGTAAGGATCAGAATAGAACATTGCTGATGGGCAGATTTGCAGATCTCAAACATGGGAACTGATCTTGGTATTTAACTAAGTGAAGGATAAAGATGAACTCCTATTTAAATCTTCCACAAGTCCAACTTTGACGCTCATAGCTTGACCTTTTCTCATATATTCTTCATATATTTAGCCTGTGATATTTATATAGAACTTACTTCTGCTATGACCAGAACACAAAAGAGAAATAGGAAAATAAAAGGATGAGACAGCATTACTATGTGATTGCTGTTAATATATCTCTTTTAGTGCAAAAAAATAATTATTTTTGAGTCCTTAATCTACATCAGAGACTTCACAGTTTCCTTCCCGAAGTCCTCTCCACTTACAGCTTACCTGTCTTCACCACCAACCTACCTAGAAGATCGGTCTGGCCCCAGGCACTGAATCCCTCCTGCCTTCAGTCAAGACGGACATAAGGTGCTCTAATTCACTTCTAGAGTTCCAAACCAGATCATCCGAGGTGTTTGTTTTGTCTCCCATGACCTTATACTTGAATTTAAATAGTATAACTTTTATCTATTTCTGGAAGTCTCACTTTAGATGCTAATTCTGGTAAAACCTGGATTCCTGTGTTGTTTGATATATTAATATATACACTTTCCTGATCTTAATGGCTGTGTAGATTCAGTATCTATCTAGGACTGGGGAGTGACCTGATTTTAGACAGTCTTGTTGCCTCATCCCTCTTAGCCTTGATTTCCCTTTTGCTATCCCAATAACAACAGGTTTCTGATACCAACTGCATTCTGGAATTTCAAGAGTTTGGGGTCTAGATTTCTGACTCTCTGCTCACTTGCCAGATCTCATATTTCTGCTAGTTCCCCAGTTTGGCTTCTCTGAGTCTGCATAATCATGAAAATGGTCCTTTTGGCTTGTTTTTTGCACTCTTTTTTTACACTCATGACATATGAGTATAAAGCCAGTTGAAAGATCTCCAAATGAATGATTTAAGTGTCAAATTCCCAGGTGTTTATTTCTGTTCTCTTGGTATAGTCATTCACTTAGCTTACAATAGTACTTGTTTTTATTTCAAGAGCAATATAAGATTTCCGCTACCCTCATTGCCTACAAATACACTTTGACTTGGAAACTCCTATTTCTAGGTGCTGACTCAATCTGTTTGTTTATATTTCCTAACTTTTTCTTTAAAATTAAGAAATATATCACTTCTTAGGATGAGCAGTATCTGTTTGATAGGTTGAAGGCCTCTCTCTGTTTGATTTTGGGGCAAAGGCACCCAAGGATACAGCTTGAAATGTTCTAAACAGCTACAGAGATATCATCTGTACTCCATCAATTGTGGGTCAAAAGTAGTAAGAGACTAGTCAAGATAAATAGACTTTCACGAGAAATTTGTTATATTAGATAGGAGTTAATTTTGCATCATTTAGCTCATTCTATATAAAATTTCTATTCTATAAAAAATTCCATATAAATTTACCCTTCTAAAAAGCCAACATGAATATATTTATCCTCCTCTTTGCACTACTATGTTTAGCTTAGTTATTTTTGCTTGTAAAGACACATCTAAATTCTTGATTCTGTGTGCTCATATTAATGTTTGTCTTAATAACAATACTTTTCACATTATATACATGTTCTCTCATTTGATCTTATTATAACCCTGGGAAGAAAGTAAGGAAATATTTTTAGTATACTTAGTTTACAGATGTTCAGAGGAATTAGGTAAAATATTCAAGGCCCTAGGGCTAGTAAAAAGTAAAATCCAGGCATTTCTCTAAATCCTCCTTCTTTCCATCCAGCAGTTCTCAAGACTTTTCACTTAAGACAACTGGGAAACAGAGTCAAGCAGATTCTTGTTTCTAGAGATCTACAATATAGTTTCAAAAGTCTATCGCAAATGTAAGATGTCTTTGATATTTCATGTTTTATAAAAATTCAGGTAAAATTTGCATTTTCTCTGTATTGTATCAGTGTGTATTTCATGTAAGCAATGCCTACTCTAGCTTTTCTACCCCCTTTTGATTTTTTTTGATGCATCTTTTTTATTTTGTCTCACTATTACCTAAATTAAAATTAATATTAAGCAAAACTATATTTCATTGTCCTTAATTCCATGTATGCAGAACTTAGAAACTTTTTAAACATCATTTTTGAAAGAAATTCTGAATGTAGGTTCAAGATATTTACCTTAAGCTGTTTTGATTTTTGTTTTTGTTTTTTAACTGGAGTATAATTGATTTACAATGTTGTGTTAGTTTCTGCTGTACAACAGCATGAATCAGCTATGCATGAATCTGCTCCCTCTTGAACCTCCCTTTCATCCCTCTAGGTCATCACAGAGTATGGGCTGAGCTCCCCGTGCTATACAGCAGCTTCCCAGTGATTTTTTTAAACTTTAAAATTTTGAGTTAACTGCAAATTCACATGTAGTTGTAAAAAATAATGCAGAAATCACTGTGAACTCCCTGCCTAGTTTCCCCATGGTAAAAATATGGCACAATACCACAATCAGGATGTTGGCATTGATTCGTTAAAGATACTAATATCCCATCAACACAAGGATCCCTCACATTCCTCTTTTATAGCCACAATACTGTCTACCTGTCCCTATCTCTTCCTTAGCCTGAGAACACTAGTATGTTCTTCATTTCTATAATTTTTTTCCTTTTCAGTGTTATACAAATGAAGTTGTAGAGTACATAACTTCTGGCATTGGCTTTTTTCAGTCAGTGTAATTCACTGAAGAATCCTATGGGTTTCTGGGAATATCCATAGTTTATTCCTTTTTATAGCTGACTTGTGGCCCATGGAATTGATATACCACAGTTTAACTTTCACTGGACATTTGGGTTGTTTCTCCTTTGGGGCTATTATAAGTAAAGTTGCTATAAACTTTTGTGTACAGGCTTTTGTGTGAACATAACTTTTCATTTCTCTAGGATATATGCCTAGGAGTATGGTCACTGGAGCATATGATAGTTGTATGTTTAATTTTTAAAGAAAATGCCAAACTTTTTCCAGAGTGGCTGTACCATTTTACATTCCCAATAGCAATATATGAGTAATTCAGTTTCTCCACATCCACACCATCATTTGGTGTTGCAATATTTTTTTTTTTTTTAATTTTAGCCATTTTGAGAGATATGTAGTGGTACCTCATTGTGGCTTTAATTTGCACTTGGGAGGCCTGGCGTGCTGCAATTCATGGGGTTGCAAAGAGTCGGACATGACTGAGCGACTGAACTGAACTGAACTGAATAGTTAATAATGTTGAAAATCTTTTCATCCTTGTTTGCCATCTATATATCCTCTTCAGTAAAATGTGTGTTCATTTGTTTTGTTCATTTTCTGAGTTGTTTTTGTTTGTTTTCTGCTACTGAGTGTTGAGAGTCTCATATATTCTAGATATCAGTCCTTTGTCAAATAAGTAGTTTCCTCCACTTTTTAATTTATTTCACTTTTTTCAGAGGTTTTTTCAGGGTATAAGTTTTTAATTTTGATGAAGTCAAATATCATTTTTTTCTTTTTATGGATTATGCATTTGGTGTCAAGTGTAAGAAAACTCTAACAAATAGGTTGATTTTTTCCCCTAAAATTTTATAGTTTTATATGTTATACTCAAGCCCCTTTGTTGGTCCTTTGGTTAGAGAGAGCAAGCTTTTGTTGAGGATTTTTGGTCTACATTCATTGGCATTTCCAGGTTGCCAGTTTCTACAACTCTAAGTCTGGGGTTTATAAACAAAACAAAACCATAGGGAAGTTACAGCCGTGTTGTTCCTTGCATCCCAAGGCCCTGACCTAGTTTGTCTCTTCTCTCCAACTTTTAGACTCGTCTATGTTTGATTCCAGTGGTCACATATGGATGTGAGAGTTGGACTGTGAAGAAGGCTGAGCACCGAAGAATTGATGCTTTTGAACTGTGGTCTTGGAGAAGACTCTTGAGAGTCCCTTGGACTGCAAGGAGATCCAACCAGTCCATTCTAAAGGAGATCAGTCCTGGGTGTTCATTGGAAGGACTGACGCTGAAGCTGAAACTCCAATACTTTGGCCACCTCGTGCGAAGAGTTGACTCATTGGAAAAAACCCTGATGCTGGGAGGGATTGGGGGCAGGAGGAAAAGGGGACGACAGAGGATGAGATGGCTGGATGACATCACTGACTTGATGGACGTGAGTCTGAGTGAACTCCAGTAGTTGTTGATGGACAGGGAGGCCTGGCGTGCTGTGATTCACGGGGTCAGACACGACTGAGTGACTGAACTGAACTGAACTGAACTGAACTGTTGTTTGTTTTAAATGAATTATGTAGGCTTTTGTAATTTTATTTTTCTGGAGAAACAAGGATAAACAAGTTTACTCTGTCTTTCCATAAGTGGATGTTCCCCAATTTAACTTTAAAGTAGAACCTGATGGTTTAGAAAATATATCATGTTTATTCTGGCAGGTGAACTATATGATTTTAATAAGTCCAAAGAGCTCCTGGAAAAGGAAATGGCAACCCACTCCAGTTTCCTTGCCTGGAAAATCCCATGGACGGAGGAACCTGGTTAGGCTACAGTCCATGGGGTCACAAATAGTCGGACATGACTGAGCGACTTCGCTCACTCACTCAAAGTCCATAGCACAAGACTATGGCCGGGGGGAGAGGGGGGGTGTGCAGATATTTCAATAAGTTGCAGGATTTTCGTGTTGATTTAAAAATGAGAGAGAAAAACTGATCTTCATCAGTTAATCACCTCTAGGGGAGAGCATATAATTGATACTATTTTTTTCTCTCTGACTTTACTTTCCTCTAGACTTACAGCAACTCATTTTCCAGTGTTTTTACTCCATCCCACTCAACTGGTTGTATTGACATCTCCAGCTCACAGGCTGCATGGCAAATCTACATCCTTACTGACCTACAGGCTTCTGTCAGTCCCCAAATGTTTATTGAATGCCCCCTGGGGCAGAGACCTGTGCTGGGTGCTCAGCAAACTAGAAGCAGCCAGTGTCCTTTGGCCTCCAGCCTCCCCAGAGCAAGGACTGTCAGACAGCTGAAGGGTGCACAGGTGTTTTAGGTTAAAAAAAACTGCCCTAGATTTGCCTTTCGTCAACAAAGCTCTTTTGAAGCTGTCTGAGTATTATCTTCAAAAAAAAAGGGCGGGGGGTGGGGGGGGGAATATGTAAACTTCCACTGATGAGGGATCTCTCTTTGACATGGAAATTGAGGAGAAAAGTGAGTAATACATCATTAATATGGGGCTCTTCCATGAAACATTAGTTTTTCCATAAGGACAGTGTCTTCTTCATGCATGTCTCCTAGCATGGTCCCTGGCACAAAGCAAAGGCTAAAATCTACATCACATGTAGATTTTATGTGTAAAGCTATGTAAAGCCACCTTGAGAAGGTAACGTCCAGGGAACTAAACTGCATAAATCACTATGGCAATTTTGCCAGAATCCTTCCCTTTATATCTGATCATGCTGGCCTGCCTTTAGCAAGAATCCAGCTAGGTCAATTGCAAGGTTAAGAAATTCCTCTTAAACTTGGATATCTCTTCCTATAGTAATTTTGATCGGCTAGCCTCCACCCTCCCAACCCCAACCCCCTGCCCTAACTTAGTCCTTGGCCTTAAATTCCTACCTGTTCTTGCTGTATTGGGAGTTAAGCTTGATCCCTGGGCCCTACTGGACTAGTCTTCATATTTTTCACAAGTCCTGAACAATGCCTTCCTTACCATTTTGACCATGTCAGAATAAGTTTTGCTTTAACAATCTCTAAATCTAGGGGAGAACTTGAGAGGTAGCTTCTTTTCTCCTCCTTTCTCTTATCATATTTCTTTCTATTATCCCTAAGAGTTAGATAAACTGAAGAGATAAGCATCTCTCTTAAGCTATCCCTAGATCTATGCTTTTTAGCCACATACCATATAAAATCTGACGTAGTGTCAGGAAGAATGGCGCCTTAAGTGCTCTAAGGCACAGAGACACAAAACTTATCCATTCTTCCTAACCTCTCAGGATTTTTCTGCATTGATGGCAAATTGGAACTAGGAAGTTTATTTTTATCCTTGAAAGGGCTGTATCCTGAGTTTGACTCGAAAGGGGGTGAGACAACAATCACCTTGAAAGGGGCAAGGGTGGGGAGAGGTGCAGAAGGTAGGGACTGTTTATTTCTTTTATTTACTGGGAAGCCAGAAAGCAGTGAGAGGTTGATGTCTTGCTGTGATACAGAGACTGTCTGAAAAGGGTTTTCCTCTCACCCTTTTCCTGCTCTTATGTAAGTGAAGCTGGAATTGGGACACCCAGGATTTGCTGCATCTTTCTACTCTCTAGTTCTTTTCAACTGTGACCAAGCACTCGAGTGAAAGTCTGACATTGCTAACATGGCTGAGACAACTCCCACGCTATTAAATATGGCTAAATCAGCTCCCTTCTATTGGGCAAAGTTTCATGACAACTCAAGTGATAAATTTAGAAGTGGAGAAATGAGATGGGGTTTTCTCAAGTGTCTGTTTGCCTACTTCTAAGTGGTTTGGCTGACTACAGAATTTTGCTGCTGGAAAAGACCTTTGCGATCAACTAGGTCAACTTCTCCCTCATTTTATGCATGAGGACATGAAGTTTAGAAAGGTGAAACAACATGACTTAGATCCTGCAGCTAATTAACGGCAGGGGTGGATCTTGAATCTAAGTTTTCTCACTCCCAGCTTTTTCTTCTCCATCACTGAATGAAAAACTTCTGAGGTCACCTTACTGCAGCCTTTAAACGTTAGTCTCAGGAAGTGATCTGGTCATGGGATGACCTGGTGCTAGATACAATCCCTAAAATATTATGCGAACTCTGGCCCAGAAGGAAGGGTAATTAACATAAAGTCACCAGAAGTACCTTGGGAAGACAGCTGTGTTTCTAGTCATTCTCATTTGACAGAGAAAGAATGAGATATGGGTTTGAGGCCTCATTTTTACTTTACAGATGAATGAAGCACATCCTAAATGTAGAATATTAAAGCTTAAGGTCCGCACCAATCATCCAAAGTGAAGTAGATGCAAGAAAATGCAAGAGCCGTAGTCGATGCCTGACCCTGCTTATAGTTATGCCTCCCACCTGTTTTTTCTCTAAAACATACTGCTTAATCAACTGGGGCCTGAACTGTAAGGGACTCAGAATAGAGCTCTGATATGGGGAGCTCCAAGGGGCTCAACAGCCATGAGACAAAGTAAACAGATGTTTTCAATATGGAAGCCAAAACATCTTAAATACACAATAAGCACTATTAACTTTATATAACATGTTTGGCAAATATCACCACTTCCTCTCAAGTATAAATTCCTATCATCTAACAGAACTTAATTGTTCAGATCAAGAGCATAAAGGCCATTCAATCATTCATAACATTGATGTATGAGATGTATCAAGATAGTATGTATCTCTATAGTGTTTAGTGGTAGTCTTTTTTACCTTCTCTTACAATAATTTCATGTTTAACATATGTTTTTTGCCCAACTTTATTGAGATATAATTTACATAGAGTATTTTGTAATACATTGTGATAGTTTGATACATACCTATATTGTGAAAAAGACAAAATAATCTTGGTTTGTTTCCAAGGCAAACCATTCAACATCACAGTCATCTAAGTCTATGCCCCAATGCTGAAGAAACTGAAGTTGAACAGTTCTATGAAGACCTATAAGATCTTCTAACATCAAAAAAAGATGTCCTTTTCATCATAGGGGATTGCAATGCAAAAGTAGGAAGTCAAGAGATACCTGGAATAACAAACAAGTTTGGTTGAGTACAAAATGAAGCAGAGCAAATGCGAACAAGTTTTGCCAAGAGAACACACTATTCGTAGCAAACACCCTCTTCTAACAACACAAGAGACAACTCTACACATGGACATCACCAGATGGTCAATACTGAAATCAGATCGATTATATTCTTTGCAGCCAAAGATGGACAGCTCTATACAGTCAGCAAAAACAAAACCTGGAGCTGACTATGGCTCAGATCATCAACTCCTCATTGCAAAATTCAGGCTTAAATTGAAGAAAGTAGGGAAAACCACTAGGCCATTCAAGTATGACCTAAATCAAATCCCTTAGGATTGTATAGTGGAGATGATCAATAGATTCACTGGATTAGATCCAGTAGATAGAGTGCCTGAAGAACTATGGACAGAGGTTCATAATATTGTACAGGAGGTGGTGACCAAAGCCATTCCAAAGAAAAAGAAATGCAAGAAGGCAAAGTGATTGTCTGAGGAGGGCTTATGAATAGCTGAGAAAAGAAAAGTGAAAGGGAAAGGAGATTGAGAAAGATAGAGCTAACTGAATGCAGAGTTCCAGAGAATAGCAAGGAGCGATAAGAAAGCCTTCTTAAGGGAACAATGCAAAGAAATAGAGGAAAACAATAGAATGGGTTAGACTAGAGATCTCTTCAAGAAAATTAGAGATACCAAGGGGACATTTCATGCAAAGATGGGCACAATAAAGGACAGAAATGGCAAAGACCTAACAGAAGCAGAAGATATTAAGAAGAGGTGGCAAGAATACACAGAAGAACTGTACAAAAAAGATCTTAATAACCTGGATAACCACGATGATGTGGTCACTCACCTAAAGCCAGACATCCTGGAGTGTGAGGTCAAGTGGGCCTTAGGAAGTGTTATTATGAACAAAGCCAGTGAAGATGATGGAATTCCAGCTGAGCTATTTCAAATCCTAAGAGATGATGCTATTAAAGTGCTGTATTCAATATGTCAGCAAATATGGAAAACTCAGCAGTGGCCACAGGACTGGAAAAGTCAGTTTTCATTCCAGTCCCAAAGAAAGGCAATGCCAAAGAATGTTCAAACTACCGCACAATTGCACTCATTTCACATGCTAGCAAGGTAATGCTCAAAGATTCTTCAAGCTGGGCTTCAACAGTACATAACCGAGAACTTCTAGGTGTACAAGTAAGTTTAAAAAATGCAGAGCAAACTGAGATCAAATTGGAGAAGACTCTTGAGAGTCCTTTGAACAAGGTCAAACCAGTCAATCCTAAAGGAAATCAACCCTGAATATTCATTGGAAGGACTGATGCAGAAGTTCCAATATTTGGTCACTTGATCCTAAGAGTTGACTCATTGGAAAAGACCCTGATGATGGGAAAGATGGAGAGCAGGAGGAGAAAGGGATGACAGAGGATGAATGAGATGGTTGGATGATATCACCAACTCAATGGACATGAGTTTGAACAAACTCTGGGAGATAGTAAAGGACAGAGAAGCCTGGTGTGCTGCAGCCCATGGGGTTGCAAAGAGGCAGACATGACTTAGCGACTGAACAACAATATATCGTGAAATGATTGCCACAATAACGTTAGGTAACACATCATTCACCTCATTACTTACCAGTTTGTTGTTGTTATGGAGAAAACATTTAAGATTTATACTTTTAGTGATTTTCATTCTTTTACATTAATTTCATTCATTCATTTCTTTAAAATCCAATTTTCCAGGTATTTTAAGTAATTTAAAAATGCTTCTAGGATGAGGTAATGATTGAATATAATTTCATTTACTTCTCATGACAATAATCGGATGAAATAGCTACTATTCTCATACTATAGGTGGGAAAATGAGAGCTCTGAGATTGTAATTTACTTGTCCAAGGACAGAAGCTACATGCAGGTCTGTCTGTCATAAAAGAATTATATACCTTGCATATATACCTTTATATTTCTAGAGACCTGAAGAGGATAAGTTTAGAAAGTAGAGAGATAGGAAAAATAGTGGTAATATTAGCCTTATAAATGGTAGCTTTACTTTGCTATGAATGAGATCCCCAATGTGTATATTATTAAAAACTCTAAGTAAGAGACTCATAGTTCTGCAAAATATAGAATAGAGAAACAAGGGGCTTTGTTAATGATTTCCTGAAACTTGCCTCGGGCTTGCAGCTTGGAATAAGGAAATGATTGCATCCCAAGGCACACAGTAACTTACTGTGGATGGTTTCAGATATTTCTCAGGTTGGGAAACATAAGGGAAAAATAAAATATTAAGGTAAGGGTTGAACTAGGACATTAAAAAATGGTCAGTAGCTGCGGGCAATCCCTGGATACTTGCTTCCATATTTCTAACTTGCAACCAAACCTTTGGTTCCACCTCTTTAGCTGATTGTTTATTACTTGCCTTTGCTCATATATTGTTGCTCCCTCCTGAAATAAAACACTTCAATCCCGGGATCACAGCAACAGGACAAGTCTCTCAGTGATTTCTTCTTCATCACTTTTCTGGAGGTAGCTCCCATGTTGTGTTATCACCAACCCCTGTTCCTTCCTGATACGTCTAAAACATATTTCCAGTTTATTTTTTCCATCTTCAGAAACTACATAACCCAGGTTTCTTTGTTGGGCACTATTAATAAAGGTCACTATATATTTTTTATATTCTCTTATCACTTTTTTCTCATCTTCCTCATTCTACTAAACACTGTTAAAAACACATTCTTCAAGTTCATCATAACTACTAAATATCTGAAAGCTTGCTTTGTTTAAGAATAGTATCCCCAGTAGGAAGAAGGGTTAATTTGGCATTTATTGGATATTCAAAATGGAATGAAATTTTCTTCACTTTTCCCATTTTTACAATTTGCCTGAACATTTATAAAACTATTTATTTTATTAGGTACAGTACATTAACCTTACAAACATGCTAATGACTGAAAATCTGCTGCCTCGGCAACTTCTCTGAATAGAAAAATTATTTCTCTTTATCAGAGAGATTTTAATTATATATTATTATTTCCTAAGAGCACCTCCTGTTCCAAACTGATGCAGTCTTCAAAATGCAAGGACTGTTCAGTGAAAAATAAGAAAAAAAGTAGAACCTGTAGCTAACACCGTGGCTACAGACAGAGGTTATGTTCAACTGCACATTTCTATCTGCTGACCTCTCCAGCTCTCTGATCGTACAGGTCAGTGGTCATTGACTGTTAGCAGAGGACAAAGAAGCAGTTTTATTCTTTGAGTGCCATTAAGACCCCAGGTCTGTTGGTGGATTCTTATGTAGGGATATTACCAGCACAGATCTAGGATAAGATCACGCTATTCCAAGCAATGCAAAGGTTAGGATTATTCTTCCTTGCCATGGCAAAAAACAAACAAACAAACAAACAAACACCTAGTGAAATCAAATGCTCAAAGATTTCTCTCGAAGCTGAGAAATGAATGATGTTATTAGGTATGACATTATCTGTTCCTTCAGTAAAACAAATCCCAATTCAGTCATGCAAGGGACACTTTCTGAGATCATGATAACCTCTTAGGATAGCCTGCTTAAATTTGAGGTGTGGGGGAGGGCTTTTTATGTTGTGTCTGGCCAAGACTTTCACCTACATTAGTCTCCTACCGGCATAGCTGTGATGAAGGGCATAGGAATAGCCCACAGTTGGAGCAATTATTCTGGCCCTGACTATGGCTTTGGCAGGGAGATGATGAACTGCCACTCTCAGTGGCTGCTTTGCTCAGAATAAATCCCCAGATGGCTTTATTTTTAGATTTGGGATGAGATTCCAAAAGATAGCATTTTGTCCCTATTTCCATGGTGCTTATGGCTCAAAGAGATGGGAGGGGGGTATTCTTAACTGCCTCAAAATTTGTTTTGAATGAGTTAAATTTGACCAGATTAGATAAGAGCTACCAATCATTTTAGTGCTTTCTACATGTCAATCATTGTGTTAAACTCTTTACATGTATTATCTGATTTAGTCTCACAAACTTAACGCAATCTACAGTGTCTCCCAAGCTAGGTGAAAAGAGGTGAATTATCTGCCCCAGAAGAGTTGATGTTTCCTTATTTCCTGTAGGACAGGCCACACAGTACTTAAAAATTTCTGATATTTTTTTCCCAACTGTCCTGTTCAATGCTGGGCTGTCAATAGGACATTCTATATTTAGTTTTCTGAATCTACAAATTAAATGCCAACACAATCCATTCAGAGTCATGTTTCTATACACCTGGGTTTATTTAGCCTTGAGGGAAAAAGTTGCAGGTGACCTTTCTTTATTGTGCTTACCAGACTCAAAATATATATAGTTAAAGTAGCTTGACCAGATCAGCTCAGAAAGACAGATATAACTGCCTCATAACAGGCCAGAGTTATGTTGGCCAACACTTTGCTTTCCACTACAATTCTAGAGGGCCGTTTTGGGTTAAGTATGCACAACACAAACTGGAATCAAGATTGCCGGGAGAAATATCAATAACCTCAGATATGCAGATGACACCACCCTTATGGCAGAAAGTGAAGAGGAACTAAATAGCCTTTTGATGAAAGTGAAAGTGGAGAGTGAAAAAGTTGACTTAAAGCTCCACATTCAGAAAATGAAGATCATGGCATCCGGTCCCATCACTTCATGGGAAATAGATGGGGAAACAGTGGAAACAGTGTCAGACTTTATTTGGGGGGGCTCTAAAATCACTGCAGATGGTGACTGCAGCCATGAAATTAAAAGACACTTACTCCTTAGAAGAAAAGTTATGACCAACCTAGATAGCATATTCATAAGCAGAGACATTACTTTGCCAACTAAGGTCCGTCTGGTCAAGGCTATGGTTTTTCCAGTAGTCATGTATGGATGTGAGAGTTGGACTGTGAAGAAGGCTGAGTGCCGAAGAATTGATGCTTTTGAACTGTGGTGTTGGAGAAGACTCTTGCGAGTCCCTTGGACTGCAAGGAGATCCAACCAGTCTATTCTGAAGGAGATCAGCCCTGGGATTTCTTTGGAGGGAATGATGCTGAAGCTGAAACTCCAATACTTTGGCCACCTCATGCGAAGAGTTGACTCATTGGAAAAGACTCTGATGCTGGGAGGGATTGGGGGCAGGAGGAGACGGGGACGACCGAGGATGAGATGGCTGGATGGCATCACTGACTCGATGGATGTGAATCTGAGTGAACTCCGGGAGTTGGTGATGAACAGGGAGGCCTGGCATGCTGCGATTCATGGAGTCACGAAGAGTTGGACATGACTGAGCGACTGAACTGAACTGAACTGATGCACATGAGAGGTGTGTGTGTGTGTGTGTGTGCACATGTGTGTGTACCTATTGATGTATGTGAAGTATGTCTGTGAATGAGTGTGAATGGGGGGGTCTGGTATTGTTAACATTTCCTTTGTTGACTTCTTTCTTTTCTGCATCTGAAAATGCTACAAAACATGTTTTATTATTTCTTCCATTCATTCACTTTCCACGGAAATCTCAGTTTGCAAGAGGTAGGTTCTGATATAGATTGAAGTTGGTGAATTCTCTGTAGTGGTCAAATATGAGATGAAAAAGTTGAATGTACTATAATAATTTATCTCTGAAAAATAAAAATGTCTCTTTCATATATATATTATGCATAATGTTCTCTCTCTGAATACACATGTATATATACATACACATATTACATATATATCAGTTAAGTTTGCTACAACATGAAGAGTCAATAATTTTGGAAAAATGCAAATTCCTTAGTGAGGTATAGGAAAGGATTTATAATATAGGTTTTAAAAATCACTTAAAGGAAAGAGAAAAGAATAGCATGGTGGTCTAAAGCATCCTGGAGACTTAACTGGCTTTAGATCCCAACTTCATCACTTGCTAGCTATGAGACTCTGGAAAAATTTTGCCTAAGCCTCAGAATTCTCATCTGCAATAGCAGAGACAGTAACAGTTGTTTATAAGGTCATTGTAAGTCTTTTTGGAGTAGCGTTAACTATCAGTAAAGGATCTGCCTGCAGTGCAGGAAACCTGGGTTCGAACCCTGGGTTGGGAAGATCCCCTGGAGAAGGAAATGGCAACCCACTCCAGTATCCTTGCCTGGAAAATCTCATGGACAGTGGAGCCTCGTGGGCTGCAGTCCATGGGGTTGCAAAGAGTCGGGCATGACTGAGCGATTAATACTTAATACTTAACTATAAGCACACTTTCGTACAGCAGCTCTCTAGAACATTTTCATCTTGCACAACTGAAACTGCATTCATTGAATACTAACACTCTCGTTCCTCCTTCCCCCAAACCACTGGCAAGCAGTGTTCTACAGTTGACCCTAGAACAACATGGGTTTGAATAGCGTGGGTCTACATATATAGGAACTTTCTTCAATAGTAAATACTACAGTATTACTTGGGCTTTCCCTGTGGTGCAATGATAAAGAATCTGCTTGCCAATACAGCAGATGCAGGAGACATCTGGGTTCAATCTCTGGGTCTGGAAGACCCCCTGGAGGAGGAAATGGCAACCCACTCCAGTATTCTCGCCTGTGGAACTCTATGGACAGAAGAGTCTGGTGGGCTACAGTCCATAGGGTCACAAAGAGGCAGAGATGACTGAGCATGCACACACAGTAGTACTACATGATCCATATTTGGTTGAATCTGTGGCTGCAGAACTGTGGACACGTTAGAACCACATATAGAGAGAGCTGACTCTAAGTTATAAGTAAGTAAGTAAGTAAGTAAGTGAAGTCGCTCAGTCGTGTCCGACTCTTTGTGACCCCGTGGACTGTAGCCTACCAGGCTTCTCCGTCCATGGGATTCTCCAGGCAAGAATACTGGAGTGGGTTACCATTTCCCTCTCCAGGGGATTTTCCCAACCCAGGGATCGAACGCGGGTCTCCCGCACTGGAGGCAGACTCTTTAACCTCTGAGCCACCAGGGAAGTTATAAGTAGGTTTTTTTTTTTTACTATATAGATGGTCACTGTGCTTAATCCTTGCATTGGTCAAGGGTCAACTGGATATTCTGTTTCTATGGATCTAAGTACTTCAGAAATGTAAGTGAAGCAATGCAGTACTCGTCCTTCTGTGACTGGTTTATTTCATGCTTCAAAATGACCTCAAGGTTCAACTATGTTGCAGCATATGACAAGATTTCCTTCTTTTTCATGGCTGAATGATGTCCCATTATATATATGTCACATTTTCTTTATACATTCAACTATTGCTAAACATTAGATTGTTCCCATCTCTTGTCTACTAACAATATTACTGCAATGAACATAGGAATGCAAATATCTCTTAGAGATCTTGATTGCAATTCTTTTGGATTCATATCCAGAAATGAGATTACTGGGTCATATGGTAGTCCTAGTTTTAATTTTCTGAGGAACTGCCACACTGTTTTATCATATTAGCTAAACCAATTACATTTCCACCAACAGTGCACAGGTTCCAATTTCTCCTCATCCACTCCAACACTTGTTTTTGTTTTGTTTCTAGTTGCCAGCCTAATAAGCATCAGGTTATATTTCATCGTGATTTTGATAATAATGTTGATCATTTCATATACATATTGGCCATTTGTATGTCTTTTTTGGAGACATGCCCATTTTTAATTGTTTTGTGTGTGTGTTTGTGTTTTTTTTTTTTTTTTTTCTTGTGCTATTTAGCCAGAAAAGCATGCTGTTTCCCACCTCCATCACCCCCACCCCCACAACCTGGGGAGTTTATAATCTCTTCCTCCCCCTGGCGTCTTTCTGTGGCACTGCAAATTACCTCGTTTTATAGCACCTAATGTACTATTCTAGAGAAGGCAATGGCAACCCACTCCAGTACTCTTGCCTGGAAAATCCCATGGACAGAGGAGCCTGGTAGGCTGCAGTCCGTGAGGTCGCTACGAGTCGGACACGACTGAGTGACTTCACTTTCACTTTCATGCATTGGAGAAGGAAATGGCAACCCACTCCAGTGTTCTTCCCTGGAGAATCCCAGGGATGGGGGAGCCTGGCGGCCTGCCGTCTATGGGGTCACATAGAGTCGGACACGGCTGAAGCGACTTAACAGCAGCAGCCGCAGCAATGTACTATTCTTGTTGTCAGCATTCACAAAGCATCCAAATTCAGCTGGTTCCCATCAAGGCCCAGCATCAAGAGAACAGATGTCAGTCACTCCCAAAAGCTAGAATGACGGATACATGCTCCACTCCTCTGCTTCCCTCCCAAAGAAGAAGTCCTGAGTTGCTGCCTTTTCCCAATCATGATGAGCTGTGCCAGCCATGGCAAGTCACTCCACCTCTTTGTTCTCAGTGTCCTTCAAGCATCCAAATCATGTCTGTTCTGTGGGCACTTAAGATGGACCGAAACAGAAACTAGTCCCTCAGGCAGCCTTCTAACAAGGTGGAGCATTGGATTGCTACTCTTTTCATTCTGCTGAGGAAGAAGTTCCAAGGTGGTACATTCTTTCCCTGTGCAGAGGTGGATCAGCTTGGGAGAAAGGGTGATGCAGATAAAATGGCTTTTCTTATCTGTTTCAATGCCACTGTTCTTGGCTTTATATTCACCTGGGGTGCTGAAATTTCTTACTTGGACTCTAGAATTCTCAGAAACATATTTTAGTTCCTATATCATTGTTAAATCAGTATTTCTCTGGGCAACAAGGACTGGGACTTCTTATTCTGTGATCTTGCCAATATCACTTCTCTCTCTTATAGAGATAATCTATGTGAAGTGCTATGCATAATTCTTATATGTAGTATATGTCCAATATGTTTACTTGGCTATTACTATTATCAGAATCATCTTTTACTTTACTGAACATTTGAACTATTTACTGAACATTTGTACTATTTACTGAACACATCATGCTTTTGTGTGGTATATCTTCTGCCTGGAATGGCTTTTCCTTCCCTTTCCACTCAGTGAACTTCTACTTAGCTTTCCAGAAGAAGTCTTAATGTCATTACTGTAAATAACACACACACACAAAAAACCTTCTAAAATATTCATAGCACTTTTTTCATTTTTACTTAAAATCCATACCACATAGCATCATAATAGACTTAGATTTCAGCATTACCTGTCTTAGAACTTCTTCAGGAGAAGGGCACAACCCAAACTGATCTGTGTTTCTATTCCTGACGCTTATCCTTTTTGTTTTCTGTCCATATCCAGCAAGGTGACTGGCATGAGGTGCTTGTTAAATGTCTACCAAATGAATTGTATAGGGTAGACATGCTGCTTTCCTGGAATTTCCATGAAACTTGATTTCAATTTTACATTAGCAAGAGATCATAAAGTTTTATTCTTTCCTAATTTGAATTTTTTGATCTTGACTAAAATTCTCAGCCAGAATGAAATGTCAGTGGATTTGTTCTGGATGGCTCTAAAACAGTGAATGTATAAGCATGGCAAAGACAATGTTGAAATTGAGAGGAAACTTACTGATTGCCCAGGGGCTTCATTGATGACGCAGCAGGTAAAGAATCAACCTGCAATGCAGGAGATGCAGGTTTGATCCTTGGGACGGGAAAATCCCTTGGAGGAGGAAATGACAACTCACGCCAGTATTCTTGCCTGAAAAATCTCAAGGACAGAGGAGCCTGGCAGTCTATAGTCCAAACTGTCACAAAGAATCGGACATGACTGAGCAACTGAGTACACATTACAGATTGCCCAAGCATTGTTGTTTCTCATTTACTAGAGGAATAAACTGACTTCTCCAAAGTCACTTAGCATTTTAGAAAGAGTGAAGATATTGCCTCATTTTGGTTCAGGTGGAAGGCAATCTTGAAAGATTATTTCATTAAATATTACCTATGCTGATGAAGCAGGATGCATTTTCTCTTGTTATTTTTTTTCTAAAATTCATCATTGAATGTCTTAAGAAGGTATAATAGGAAGTCTCTTAGGAAGGTATAGTACCTTTTAAAGAACATTAGAAAAGATCCATGAATAAATGTTGGCTCAAATTGATGTTAACTAGAAACCCATTTTAATTTGTTCCTTGCAACTAAAATCCTTCTAAAACATAAAGTCCTACTCCTTCTCTGTTAGTTCTGTCCTGCACTTAGACTCAGGCTAGGGAATCCTCTGATGTGGGTCTTACACCTCAGCAGGCCCTGTTCTGGCCCTTCTCCTTCTCATGTGACAAAGAATCCATGAGACTAATGGGGCATGTTTTCCCACAGCCAGTATCTACTCCACAACCTTCTAGACCATGTTCTAGGTATATGGGACTCCCAAATCCCCTGCCAGATAGCTCCTGATCTGCTCCCTGGCTGTGCCTGGGCTTCCTCCCAGTTCATTCTTTGGAGGGTATGCCATGTCTCAGGTTTGTGTATTTGTAAATTCAGGTGGTAGACAAGAGACGACTGTTTATGGGGAGTGCCTGTGGATCTTGGACACAAGGGCCAGGGTATCTGCACACGTGTTCAGAAGGCTGCCTGTGCTATTAGACAAAGCCAAATGTAGAAAGAAGAGAGGAATGGGCTCTGAGCCAGGATCCAGGATTCAGCTCTTAACACCACCATATTCTGGCACAGAATTCTGAGGTATTCAAGAACTTTAATTCAGACTTGGCTTCATTGCCTTTAAAAGTAATTTTATAAGTTAGAGGATAGGCTTTTTTTTTTTTTTTTAAAGAAAGCTTGATTTGTAGCTTTATATATATATTATGTTATGGGCATTTTCAATTTTGCCCCAGGACCCAGCATAAGGGGAGGGCTTGCCTTCCTTGGTAAGTATCAACTGTCATGGAAAAAACTAGATTTGTTTTGATAATTGCAACATGTACAATATAGGCTAGAGACATTGCCAACATTATATAGTGTAGCTAATGTGAACTGACCCTGAAACATACCCTGAAAGTTCTTCTTAATTAAACTTTCAGTTATTTGCTCATTTATTTTAAATTTTGCTTTTTATTCTAAAAGTGGAATGCTGCTGATTGAGTGTTCCAGTTAATTGGGTCAATCAACATTTTTCTGAATAATATTATTTATGAATTGATAGAAGATGTTGATGGGCATAGTGCAGAAAAACAGGAAGAGATGCTGAATCGATGACAGGGTCTTCATAAGGCAAACCAGATGCATTTAATCAGGCTTTGGGGACAATGGTAGATCCGAAGGCCAAAATCATGAAAGAGAACTGGGCAACACACATTATAAATGCATAAGATACAAAGAAAATCACAGAGAGGTATCACAGTACATCCTAGAATTCGTTAAAAAGAGAAACTTGTGAGGGAATGTGTTGAACACTGTGTGAGATGTATGAAGCAATGAGGAAAACAGATGCCTGGAGATTAGCAGGGCTGCCTCCATGGCCATGGGCAATGCTGTGCTAATTCTGGGCACTGCACCTAATAAGCAACGTGAGCACTTGGAGCATGTCTAAATGACAGTGACTGGGATGATAATGACTTCATCTTTTATACAGAGGGCTCAAGAAAAAGTGCTGTCTTCTAATACCTGGAGGACTGCCACATTCAAGTGCTATTGAACTTCTTCATAGTCCCAGAGGACATAAGGGCAAAGGACAGGAAGTCACTGGGAAATGGGTTTTGAACAAGCATATACATATATATATAAGCGAATACCTAGCACTGGAAGTTCACCTAACACAGTTCTGTCAGGACAGAGAAAATGTGTGTTGTGTTTACAGCTGGACCACTAATGTAACGGTTCTTCAATATGGTTGAACATCTGGTGGAGCCTTTTGAAAAAATAGGCATATTTTAACTCCCATCACCAGAGATTTTGATTTAGGTTTTGCAGGGGTATGCTCCTCTGAAGTCCTGAATTGTTCCATAGGGGTGTGGATGTGCATTACAAACCAAGAGCCACTGCCTTGCTATGAAATACAAGCCCTGGTACACGCTAAAACTTAATTTATTGACTCCGGGCCTTTGCACTTACTGTTCTCTCTACCTAGAACATTATTCTCTAGACTTCTGAAAGTTTGGCTGCCTCACTTCACTCAGATCTAAGACAGGCCCATCTCCCATTCTCCCATCACTGCTTTTTTTTTCTTTTTCTTTTTTGTATTGCTCTTTAGGAAATTCTATTTGTATATCTCTCTATGGGTCACTTTGCCACTAGAATATAGGTTCCATGAGAACTGTGACTTTGTCTTATTCTCTGTTGTCTAGTCATGGCTTAGAATAAAGCCTGCTGCTGCTGCTAAGTCGCTTCAGGCGTGTCCGACTCTGTGCGACCCCATAGAAGGCAGCCCACCAGGCTCCCCCATCCCTGGGATTCTCCAGGCAAGAACACGGGAGTGGGTTGCCATTTCCCTCTCCAATGCATGAAAGTGAAAAGTGAAAGTGAAGTCTCTCAGTCATGTCTGACTCTTCGAGACCCCATGGACTGCAGCCCACCAGGCTCCTCCGTCCATGGGATTTTCCAGGCAAGAGTACTGGAGTGGGGTGCCATTGCCTTCTCCGAATAAAGCCTAGGGAATCATAAATGTTCAACAAATACATGTTAGATTAATGAGGAGAAACTTCATGAATGAGGGCTTGATGATTGATGGTTTGATTGACAGATTGAATGACAACCCACCCTCCTCCCCACTGGAGAAGTTATTAAAGCAGATGTTAGACCACGTTTTTTGAGGATGCTTTGGGGTCAGTCACATATCACATGTAAGGCTGATCTCAAAAGTTTCTTTCCAGCCACAAAGATGACATAGGGGATGGCAAAGATGAAGAGGAGAGAACAAGCATAAAAGACAGCAGAATTAAGGAGGAACTAGAGAGCACTGGAGTGAAACAGCTTGCTGAGAAGCTGGCAATGGCAGCTGACTTGTTGAAATATTCACCACACTCTGAAATAACAGATGTTATTTGAAGGATCTGTGTGAGCATTTGTAAACTGCTGCTTTCTATGCCTTTCTCCTTCTCCCTGCATCCCACACACAGCAGCTTGCTGCCTGTCCATCCATTCCCAGAAGGTACTTTTTCTTCTTTCACAAGAAGAGGACTAGTGCCCCTCTACTTAACCGTGGTCATATACTATCACATTCTTGCAGAGAAGCATCTGCATGCCTCCTGCCCTTAATTCTTTGTCTTTGCCTTGTTCCTCTGCTGCTACTCACCCTTGCTCACTCTTCTTGGGCCACACTGACCTTCCTGCTCTTCCTTAAACACACCAGGCATGTCCTGACTTCAGGGCTTTGCACTGATTGCACTTTTTGCCTAGAAGGTCTTCCTCCAGAGGCCACCTGACTCCTTCTCTCCCCTACTTCAAGTCCCTACTCAAATCTCACCTTCTCAGTGAGTCTGATTTGGCAACCCTGTTTAAAACAGCAATCTCACCCTCTCCACATATTTCTGAAACCATTATCCTGCTCCATATTTTTCACTCTTTCAGGTACTCTTTGCCTGCAAATATGTTTTTAAATTTTATTTATTGTATCTAATTAACTATCTGTCTTCCCACAACAGCTCCTCCTATTAGAACATTGATGAGGAGAGCAAAGCATCTTTGTTTTGTTTGAAGATGTATTCCCCATGAGCAGAGGAGTGTCTAGCATATAGTATACAAAACAATACTTAATAAACATGTGTTGCATGGCAAGATGAATGAAGGGTGTGTTAAAATTAAATAAAATCCAGGAAAGAGTTCGCCTAACAATTCTCATCCAATGAAGCGACTTGGGAATCCCTGATCCTTTGGACTTCATAGCTTGTGTTCACATTTGTTTTCCTTCTTCAATGATTAATTTACTCAAAAAGCACGTACCACTGTGTATAGAAGGCCTCAGTGAGTTCTTGAAGGAGGCAAAATCAAGAGAAGATAGTCCTAACTAGCTCACAGTGCAGCTATGAAAAGTCAATGATAAGAATGTGTGCATACTGTGCTCAACTGTGTCCAACTCTGCGACCCCACAGACTGTAGCCTGCCAGGCTCCTCTGTCTATGGGTTTCTCCAGGCAAGAATGCTGGAGTGGGTTTCCATGCCCTCCTCCAGGGGATCTTCCCGACCCAGGGGTCAAACCCACATCTCCTGTGTCTCCTGCATTGGCAGGCAGATTCTATACCACTGCACCACCTGGGAAGCCCCTTATGATAAGAATCCTGTGACTAAAGACTGTGGGTGATCAAAAAGGCTTGTACCAGATTTCCTTTGCTAATATGTAAATGTGAGACATAAAAATAAGTTTATTACATTATTATATTTGTTTAATGGAAATCAGAGATTTGGGGGAAGATGGGAGCTTTTTGCACAATGTTTAGTGCATATTGTGAATCTCTGGATTTGTTTTACAGGATTTCTTAAATCCTGTAAAGTGATAAGTCATAGGACCTTTGGGAAAAACAGACATGTGGCAACAGAGGGATTGCGGGAGGTGGGGGTGGGAGGGTGAGGAGAGGTATAAAGGGGCTGCTGGGGAGAGGCGGTGTACGGGAGAAGGGTGAGAGAAAGAGGAAGAATGAGTCCAGAATATTCAGAAACTTGATCCCAGGACGTATCAGTTATACTCTGTAACCATGGATCTCAGTTCACAGGCCAGTGAAAGGAAATGGAGAGAAAATGAGGATCCTGAGCAAATGTTAATGTATTTTCATCTGAGGTGTTAAGGGCAGAGAGAAGAATTCAAAGGCAAGGATTTGCAGTGTGAGAAGACTATTGTCATGAAGGTTGGGATGTTAATGTGCCTCTGTGCCCTATTTCACTTAGGATTTATTGGGCAGATTTTTGAGATTCTGCTTGTATATAACAGGAGGTTGAACATGGCCTCCTTTTGCCTGTAATAATATTCTACAAATATCTTGCCTGATTAATGTGGACTATGAATATAACCAGATGAAGGGGTGTCCCTAAGCCCCACCAGGAAACCCTCTTAGTAATCGAGTACCCCTATTGGAGAGTAAACGTAATTAACTAACTAAGGAAAGCATGGCAGAATAGTAAAACAAAACATAACCCTGATGTCTGGAGGAGAACTATAGAACCTTCGAAAGAAAGGAAGGAGAGTCTATAAGCATCGGTGAGGGCTATAAACATGGACAAATTAATGAAGCTACATGGGACTGTACTTGTGACATTATCACAGACCTCAGGCCTCAGTCCTCAAATAGGTGGTATTTCAACTAACGATATTCTGCACAGAAGAAGAGTGAGTGAAAATGCAAAGAAATCCTCTTCCTTAGTTTCACGGTGGTGGCTCTGAGGAGGAAACATCTAGATATACTGAGAAGGTAGGTGAAAATACACACATGGTATTTGTTATTGTTCAGTTGCTCAGTCGTGCCCGACTCTGTGACCCCATGGACTGCAGCATGCCAAGCTTCCCTGTCCTTCACCAACTACTGGCACTTGCTCAAACACATGTCTTTTGAGCCAGTGATGCCATCTGACCATCTCATCCTCTGTCATCCCCTTCTCCTACCTTCAATCTTTCCCAGCATCATGGTATTTTCCTAAAAAGTTGGCTCTTTGCACCAAGTGGCCAAAGTATTGGAACCTCAGTTTTAGCATCAGTCCTTCCAATGAATATTCATGGTTGATTTCTTTTAGGATTGACTGGTTTGATTTCCATGCAGTCCAAGGGACTCTCAAGAGTCTTCTCCAACCTTGGTTGAGAGTTAAAGAATTTGGTGTTCTGCAGAAGCTCAGCCATTGACTAGTTATGTAATCATAGATAAGTAAGTTTTACCTTTGAAATAGGTAGGTTATAGATTCCTTTCCTACTAAAATGCTATGAGATTCTGACTTTGTTACACAAAGAAAAATAATATCACAAAAGCAGAAAAGAGCTCATTCCGAGATACACAGGGCTAGGTCTATGACTCAGCAGTAAAGGCACTAAACTTCAAGAGAAATTAAAAGGAGTAAGCGGCCCTCCTACCCCATCCCTACACCCCCTAGTTTCTTGAAATTCTACCCTTGGTGTTAGTCTTTTGTGATTAAGTATAATTTTACTCCTTGGTGGCACAATTGGTAAAGAAACAACCTGCAATGTAGGAGACCTGGGTTCAATCCCTGGGTTGGGAAGACCCCTTGGAGAAGGGAGTGGATAATATGTGATTAATTTACTACCAGAGCAAGGAGAGACTTTCTTAGTTAGGACAGTCTCCTGGTCAGTAGATTCCTAGGGAGATCAGATGGGGAAACCCAGTCTACAAGAAGTAAAAGGAGAAATATATGAAAGAAGAAAACCTACTCCAATTAAATGGATTAGCATTTCTTATCTCTATTTCTTAACTTTCTGTCACTGAGCAGCACACAGACCAATAAAATGTCATGAATCTTTTGGTTTGAAGGGCTTTAAATACATCAAAATATTTCACTGGTGGCTTAAATCTCAACTTTTGCATTTTCCACTATGAGAGATGAGAGGGGATTAACAGTTACCTCTGTCTTTGGAATTTTCTCCCCCTAATCACCATGATACCATGGGGCTTTTCCTCGCTTGTTTTTCAGGAGGTCAACTGGTGTGCTAGGTCTAGATACATAGGTTGAGAATGTAAGCCTGAAAATCTTAAGTGCATATTCTGAATTATTTGCCTTACATTTTATAAAGACAAGAAGACAAAAAACTTATATCTTAAACTGAAGTGAGCCCCAGGTTCTTTAATGAACACTTCTTGCAGAACGTGCGATAAGGTCAACATTGACCGCAGATGATGACAGACCCAGTTGGGTGTTATTCTAAATATATCACTGCCAGTATCACCCTGGGCAGCACCCCACTTTCTCCTTCCACTCCAGATTTCCCATCAGATGTGGAGAGAGCTCATTACTAACCAGGATGGGAGAACTGATGCTAACACCCACTGCAGCAGTTCAGTCAACCCCTTCATTACTCTTCCTTCTGGCCAAACTCCCAGCAGCCTCTGGTGAAAACCTTGGCCATGGCACACTGCAAATCCCAGGGCTGCTCACTAACACTTCACTTTTCATGGAGGTCATGACTAAGCCAAGCAAGACTTTCTTTGCCTGCCCCCAGCTGAGTGACCTGCTTTCACAGCAGCACGATTTCTCTAATGAGATTGTTTCACAAAGGGAAGAATGAAATCAAGTGTCAGGGGCTTGGATCAAAGTGATTCTTATGCTCTGAGGCACAGGGTCAGACTGCAGGTAGGAATGAGCTCTTGGACTAGACAGGATCCTGTTGAGAGCACCTCCCCACCACCCTCATGTCTCTCCTTTCTCCTTGTCACGACTGACCTTTAAAATTTTAGAAAGGATCTCCCATGCAAATACTTGAATTGGTTTCAAGAAAAATTCCTAGAATATCTAACATACAGCTATTCTTCTGAGCATGTAGCTCGACTGACACAAATTCCCATGCTGATTTCCATGAGGTAGGAAATACTATTACTTCAAGTTTATTAAAGGAGGAACTGAGGCTCAGAAATTTGAGTAACTTGCCACCAAACCAAGTGCTAGTAAGTAGGAAAGTGGAGATTTTAACCCATTTTCATTTATCTTCAAAGTTTATGAGCTCAAACCCTAAGACAGAGCAAGTAATATATACCATCACTGAGGGGGGATATGTGGGGGATGTTGAGATGAAATAGATTAGTGTGGTTTTGAACACCTATATACAATGCATAGTTGAGACTATATACAATGCATAGTATATAGAAATATACAATGTATGCTTGAGACAGACATGAGTTTAAATTATAGAAAGACAATATAAGGAAGAATGTGAAAATTGTGGGCCTGAGTCTTCTGACCACAGTGCCACATCTCAATTTCTATGTGATTCTAATTGATGGACAGGGAAAAACTTTATAGGGTAATTATAATTTTAGCTGGGCCTGAATTGGTACTATTTTTAAATGTAGATGCCTTTTTATTTTTACTTATTTTGGCCATGCTGCGACATGCAGGATCTTAGTTCCTCAACGAGGGATCAAACTCATGACCCCTGCAGTGGAAGGGAGGAGTCTTAACCAGTGGACCACCAGGGAGGTCCCAAATTGAATTTTTTGAATATGCTTGCAATGCAGGAGACCCAGGTTCGATCCCTGGGTTGGGAAGATCCCCTGGAAGAGAAAATGGCAATTCACTCCAGTATTCTTGCCTGAAAAATTCTACGGACAGAGGAGCCTGGTGGGCTACAGTCCCACAGGAGTCACAAACAGTTGGACACGACTGAGTGACTAATACATTCAAAGAGTGTGTAGGTCATTCTAGGCAGTGAGAAAAATATGTAAAAAATCTCAGATGTGGGATAAGCTTGCAGAATGAATTTCAAAATCACTGAATAGCCAATTATGGATAGAAAGGAGAGATGGCTCATTGCTAAAGCTAAAGCCTAAGGAAGCATCTCCCAGATTCTGTTTTGTACAAACGGTACAATTTATATGTTATGAAGATCATAGGACAGTCAATTTGGAGGAAAAATCAAAACATGTAACAGCTCTGTAGATAATCTCTAGATATTCTATGTTTGTTAATTCTTAGTCTTTTCTAACATGGAAGTTACTCAAAAATTGTACCTATTTCATGACTTCCTTGACTAGAGGAATATTCATCTAATTAAAAATGTTTTCTGATTACTAACAATGTGCAAGTCACTAAACAAGAGAGCAGTGGCCAAGAAACACATATTAAATTGAAGAAAGAGAAGAGATAAATGAAGAGATAAAGAGAAAAATAAAGAGATAGATTTATCTCAAATGAAGAGAAAAAGCACTGGACAATAAGTCTCCATGCTGAAGAGTGGGCACACAGTGGAGACAGGAGGTAACATCGTTGTTAAAGAAAGGAGGCGAAACTGAATTAGTCCTTGAGCAGTCCTTCAACAGATAATGATTTAGAGGAAGAAGGAGAAAATCAAGCAGGAGAATCAGGGTGAGTGAAGTGAGAATCAGGGTGAGTAGCCAAGGAGGGCTAGAGCACAGAAGGGCATGATCTAAGTCGAGACAAGAATGGGGAAACTCACGGCTATGCATGGCAAGCTGAGCTTGGACTCTACTAAGACAGCAGTGGGAAACCACTGAAGGTTGTACGTCATGTAGTGACAGTAGCAGAGCATTAGAAACTCTGATTCTGTGGTGGCAATCTTGAGCGGTTTGGAGTTGGAGAGACTGGAAGTGGGAAAGACAGGTGGAATTCTATAGCTCCGGCTCAAGTAAAGTGGTCACAGTGGTGACAATGGAAATGATGGGATGGGTTGAAAGTTGATACAGAGAAAAGATCAATAGGATTTGTGGGTGACTAAATTTATGGAACAAAGGAGAAAGAAGAATCAAGGTAGTATCAATACTAAATGAGTAGAGATCGAATTATTAATATTAAGAGAATCCAGTTGTCATAAAAAAAGATCTATTGACCATGTTGAAATTGAGGTATCCATTAGACATCCAGATAAAATGATTAGGAGGCAGGGAATTCATGTCTAGAGTTCAGAACAGCCTATTTTTAAGCTCTGGACTATATAGGCTTAAAAGCAGCCCTGGAAGAAAGAGAAAACAGTAGCAGAAAATCTGCTAAGAGATTTTCTTAGCAGATTTCTTATTATAGAGATAAGAAATATCTCTATATTCAGGTGACAAGGAGATGAACAGCTATCTAAGGAGTTGGTAGAACTATCTTTGGCAAAGTGCTACAGGACAAGAAGAGGAGTGCCAACAAAGTCATAAATTGCAGGGTCATTAATGAGGATGTGCCACTGGGGGCTGGTAACTTTCTGGGTAGGAAATAGAGAGTTCGGGACAGAAGTCAGCAAGTAGAATGAATACGGGCCAAGGAAGCAGGGACAATAAACAATCCATTCTTTTCACAATGTGGGCACTGAGAGGAAAAAGGAAAGATGGAGCAGTAGGTTGAGGAACCAGCAGTATGCTCGTGGGAAGTTTTTACAATGGAAAGCATAATTCTTCCATATCTTTTGGATATGGCCTTGGAACTTGGAAGCTTAAATTTATTCCCCCAAATGGTTTCCTTAAATGTGTAGTTTACACCATGTTTTAAAAGTATTGTTATTGAACTTAATGAATGTCCTATATAAGACACAAGTATACTACATTTTATTTGAACCTTTAGGCCATGAGAAATCTAGACAGTGTAGTAAGTAAACAGCAGGATTTAATGAACTAATAGTTTGAGAAGATAGAGTGTGTGTTCTGACATTAAGTCAAATAACTTCTTGTATTTTCTGCACAGATTACTTAAGCCTGGCTCTGTTCCCATGTGTATAGGAACAATATAGGTGATGGTCCTGGGTGTGTCAGTGACCAGCTGTGCAGACTGGGACAAATTAATTGGCTTATATGGGCCTCTGCACCACTTTCTAAAAATAATGATTTTAGATACAACCTCTTAAAAAATTCCTGCTAGGAAATGTTATGCTTTCCCTGTCTTGTTACATGAAAGGGAGGGTATATTTTGGGGAGGGTATTGAAAACATTGTGTATATGTGATAGATTGGATTAGAAAATTGGTCAGGCTTTAAGAGAAAAAGTTTCAAAAACTGAGCACCTAATGATTTATTTGGAAATAAGGGCAAGGCATGGATTGAGACCAAATACATAAATTTGACCAACTGGGCGGGGGGGCATGGGGAGAGAATGACAGTTTCTGGAATGTTAAATGTAATTTTGAAAAAGAAAACAGAAAGGTAATTCAATAAATAAAATATGGAAGCAAATTCTTTATGTCGTGAAACTATACTTCCAGACAAGTGTTTTCTGTTGGCTTAATGAATAAGAATCCTTGAAGTCGTCTTCCAACCCATAATAATGTGGCCAGACTCTTTGGATATATCCATTTGGGTGGTGGGAAAGAACAGAATAGGAACGAGGGAGGAAAGAAACAGAGAAAGTAAAGTTCATTTAACACAGGCAATTTTGTCACCTTGCTCAGTTTCCGATGGAAGAAAGTCTTGATTCTGAGGATGATGAATGAACTGGAGGCATGAGAGGGCCCGCGAGATGATTTCTCTGCTTTCTGAGAAAGGGATGTGGGATAAAGAGCCTCTTGAGAGAGTCAAGTGGAAAGAACCACAGACAATGGCAAATTGCAATCTTACCTTCACGGTTTTTGAGAGGCAGTGGACGGAGCACGTGTCCTGTACTTCACATCCTGTTGGTTCCCGCAGAATGGAAGTCTATTAGCCATAGGTGGCGTTACGGTCTGAATGTTGTGCCCTGCCCCCATTTGGATGCTGAAATGCTAACTGACAAGTGATGGAATTTGGAGGTGGGGCCTCTGGGAGGTGATTAGGTGATGAATCAGCCTTCCTTAATATAATTAGTGCCCTTATAAAAGTGGTCCTAGAGAACTCCATCATCTTTTCTGCCATATGAGGCTGCAATAAAAAGATAGCTATCTAGGAAACAGGTTCTCATCAGACACCAAATCTTCCAGAACCTTGGTTTTTGTACTTCTCAGCCTCCAGGACTGTGATAAATAAGTTTCTGCTGTTTATAAGCCACTCAGATTATGGTATTTTGCTAGAGTGGCCCAAATGGACTCCGACAGGTGGCTCTGGTATTTTCTACCAAGTTCTCTCTTCATCTCTTTCTCCACTGCCTTGGGATGGGATGTCAAAAGGCCTCTCTCACAGGGAGTGGGTTGGAGAGTTCCCACTTCATTCCTTTCTTATCCTGAGACATTCCTCTGCACCTGCTGTATTCTACATGAGAAAAGACTACCATCTCAGAATGCCGGGATGGAGGATGTCTTTGGGGTAGTAGGAAAGGAGGATTTTTCACACTGTGATGATTTCAAGAAACAGCAAAAATGTTTTAGTATCTGTAAAAGCTAGCAAGGTGTCATGACACTTCTCGGCTGTAAATAGCACTCTTTCAGGACCCAAAACATAATTCGAGGTGTCCTGCCAGTCTCCTCTCTATTCTTCTCGCCACACATGCTATAATGCCTGTCCCAGGCAATTCCATCAGTTGTGACTTTGTGATCTGACCAAACCTTCACTATTTTGGTATTAAATTGGATTTGAACTTGGGTCTCAATTCAATTCAGTTCAATTAACATTTATTGAACACCCACCAGGCAAGGTCTTCAACCTTCTCTGTAAGTCACATCCAAACTCTCTAAACAAGCAAATTGAACTGGAAGTCAGTAAGAACCACACTTTTCTAAAACACGTCCAGTATCTTTAAGTATTTTGTTTCTTAAAATATATCAGGTTTGTTTTAGAGAGCAGTATTACTTGGTAACTGAGAAGGCTAAAAGACTAATTTTATGTGAATCTTCACCTGCATCAGGAGAGTGGGTTCTGCCAAAGATTCTGTAGGTCATATTTAAATGGTAAGTCAAGAATAACAAGGCCACAGACTTGAATTTCTGACACTGGCATTTCAGAAATCAAATTTGAGTGTTTCATGACTCTGTTAATTGGGTGCTTTTTTCTTCACTATTTAGTAAACCATTTTGAAAATAGTCAGGTGTCATGGAAAAAGAATCCTGGATTGGGCATATATTGCTTGTGGGACTCTAGAAAAACTACTCAATCCTCCCTGGGTTTACTTATTTCAGTAATATCTATTATCTGTCATACCATATTCCTCTTATACATTGGTCATTAAATGATGTCCTTTATATATGGAAAGAGGAAATCATTAAATGCAACAACTGGTTTTGTTCTATTCAACTGTGCTTTAAATGTTTAGTTTGGTTGAGATAATGATAACATTATTATTGCAGCAATATTATTGCTAAAATAATATCTTCTTGCTTGAGGTTAGTCATCAGAAAAACAACAGCTGATGTGTTAGACAGATTCCTTTTGATCTTGGTCTGGACAAACAATTGGAGTGATGATAGAAGGCCATTTTTGTTTTGATTTTTCTGGGAGTTGATGAAGACCTATTACTGGTCTCCAGGGTAAAAGAGGATAGGTGAGACGCCTAGGTGATAATGGAAAGCAGCAAGAGAGAGATAGGGGTGAGGGGGAGATTACTAAGCTTCAGTAAAAGTCTTGTTCAAAATTAATGTATTCAACTCATTTAAAATTATTAAAACTCTACAATATTTCTGGGCACAGTTCTAGGTTCAGGTAATACACAGAGAGTTGCTACATTAAAATTAGCTACTATAGGAAAATTCTGATCACAGGAAGAAAATTTGAGGAAATATGCAAACTGGATCTCAGTAAATTCAGTATTTGACAAAACTGTAATTAATAGGTGTTGTCATTAGTTCAGTACATAAACTATAATCAGAAATTTTAGTTAAAGCTTCTCATGTTATATCTCTTTCAGATATTCATGTATTATCCTAAGGATGCCACTAAAATAATATTCATCAAGCTGTTTTAGATCACAGTTCAGTTCAGTTCAGTCACTCAGTCATGTCTGACTTTTTGCGACCCCATGAATCACAGCACGCCAGGCCTCCCTGTCCATCACCAACTGCCAGAGTTTACCCAAACTCATGTTCATCGAGCTGGTGATGCCATCCAGCCATCTCATCCTCTGTCATCCCCTTCTCCTCCTGCCCCCAATCCCTCCCAGCATCAGAGTCTTTTCCAGTGAGTCAACTCTTCGCATGAGGTGGCCAAAGTACTGGAGTTTCAGCTTTAGCATCATTCCTTCCAAAGACATCCCAGGGCTGATCTCCTTCAGAATGGATTGGTTGGATCCCTTTGCACAAGCATAATGTAAACTGAAAATGTGTGTCTTATCTATTTACTGACTTTTTACCTTTTTTGTATAAAATGTTTCTTTGAGGAGAACCTACCACTTTTTCTACCAGACTATTAGCAGCTGGATCATCAAAAAAGCAAGAGAGTTCCAGAAAAACATCTATTTCTGCTTGATGACTATGCCAAAGCCTTTGACTGTGTAGATCACAATAAGCTGTGGAAAATTCTGAAAGAGATGGGAATACCAGACCACCTGACCTGCCTCTTGAGAAACGTGTATGCAGGTCAGGAAGCAACAGTTATAACTGGACATGGAACAACAGACTGGTTCCAAATAGGAAAAGGAGTACATCAAGACTATATATTGTCACCCTGCTTATTTAACTTATATGCAGAGTACATCATGAGAAAAGCTGGGCTGGAGGAAGCAGAAGCTGGAATCAAGACTGCCGGGAGAAATATTAATAACCTCAGATATGTAGATGACACCACCCTTATGGCAGAAAGTGAAGAAGAACTAAAGAGCCTCTTGATGAAAGTGAAAGTGGAGAGTGAAAAAGTTGGCTTAAAGCTCCACATTCAGAAAACGAAGATCATGGCATCTGGTCCCATCACTTCATGGCAAATAGATGGGGAAACAGTAGAAACAGTGTCAGACTTTATTTGGGGGGGCTCCAAAATCACTGCAGATGGTGACTGCAGCCATGAAATTAAAAGACGCTTACTCCTTGGCAGGAAAGTTATGACCAACCTAGACAGCATATTAAAAAGCAGAGATATTATTTTGTTAACAAAGGTCCGTCTGGTCAAGGCTATGGTTTTTCCAGTAGTCATGTACGGATGAGAAATTTGGACTATAAAGAAAGCTGAGCACCGAAGAATTGATGCTTTTGAACTGTGGTATTGGGGAAGACTCTTGAGAGTCCCTTGGCCTGCAAGGAAATCCAACCAGTCCATACTAAAGGAGATCAGTCCTGGGTGTTCATTAGAAGGACTGACGTTCAAGCTGAAACTCCAATACTTTGGTCACCTGATGTGAAGAGCTGACTCATTTGAAAAGACCCTGATGCTGGGAAAGATTGAGGGCAGGAGGAGGAGGGGACGACAGAGGATGAGATGGCTGGATGGCATCACTGACTCAATGGACATGAGTTTGAGTAACCTCTGGGAGTTGGTGATGGACAGGGAGGCCTGGCGTGGTGTAGTCCATGGGGTCGCAAAGAGTCGGACATGACTGAGCAACTGAACTGAAATGATTAACAGCAGCACCTGGGATTGATTTCTGGAATTTTAGGAACAGTGAATAAAGAATATAGTTTGGTGCAATATAATTTTATGTGCTAAGACCACAGCTTTGTCTAACTAAATGAAACTAAGCCATGCCAGCGAGGCAACCCAAGACGGGCGGGTCATGGTGGAGAGGTCTGACAGAATGTGGTCTACTGGAGAAGGGAATGGCAAACCACTTCAGTATTCTTGCCTTGAGAACCCCATGAACAGTATGAAAAGGCAAAATGATAGGATACTGAAAGAGGAACTCCGCAGGTCAGTAGGTGCCCAACTAGTGGTGGACAGGGAGGCCTGGCATGCTGCGATTCATGGGGTCACAAAGAGTCAGACACGACTGAGTGACTGAACTGAACTGAACTGAATTTTATGTGAATTGCAATTTTAAAAGAAAATATGGTAGCATAAAAATATAATGTTTTACATTACATACAAATTTTAAAATGCAGTGGCTGACCTCTTAATCAGATTCCACTTACCACCTTCATCTTACTTAATGCTCTGTTCATCTGTTGAAAGGGATGACCACTGCATGCTGAATGGTATTGGCTAGTACTGTATGGCTACCTATTTCTTCCACAGTTAAGTCGTATGCTTATAATGACTTGGTTGTGTTTATTATCAAACCTATTTCTCACAGTTGTATTAGTAACTATAATTAAGTAATTTAACTTAATATTGTATAGACCACTAAAATACATATGTCAAAGATATGCAAAAGAAAGAAGCCAGTCTGAAAAGGCTACATGCTGTCCATGAGTGATATGATACCAACTCTATGACATTCTGGAAAATGGCAAAACCATGGAGATGAAAGAGCATCAGTGATTGCCTGAGGGGTTGGGGGAAGGATGGTAAGGTGGAGCACAGAGGATTTTCCAGATAGTAAAACAATTATGCTGTAATGATATAAAGGTGACACTTTGTGTTTGTCAGATCTATAAAATATGGAACACGAAGAGCAAACTCTAATGTAAACTAAAAGGAATTTATTTTAAAAGAGAGAGAGAGATTGGAAACATTCACTAAAGGAAAGGTGCTTAAAAAGTATTGTTAAGTTGGATGTAGGCAAGACAACTGTAAAAGAAGAAAAGCAACTGTAAACATACTGCATTCAGGTTATTTTACAAAGGTCTCTAGGTTTTCACTGCACATAATATAAAACTGGAAACTGAGGAGGATCTATTCTGGATGTGGTTTATGAGAGAAAAATGACACTGAACTCTAATCAGCAGACCAACACTCACAAAATACTATGATACCAAATCAAGAGATAAGAGGATACATTTATTTGTATACATTGAAATACTGAAATGTCTACGGGATGTATATTTTTATACGATTTTCATGTTTGAACTATCTTGTCCAATGACTAAACATTTCGATTTCCTATTGTATCAGATTCCTTCAATAATGAGCATCTCCCAAAATATTTTACAAAAAGCCAAGAACTATTATATCAGATGACATGTTGTATAAGCTATACATAGTATTTATGCTCTTAAATCATGAATGTACCACTTTAGCTAAGCAAAATGTCAATATATGCCATATTTGGTAAAATTAGTCCTGAATAATATGAGTTATCAACTTATAAAAGGATTTCAAAAACAAAAAATGCAGGTAGAAGAAAGATGAATAATAAAAATTTAATTGTCTACATATATCTTATTAAAAGTAGACACATAAATAGAGAAAGATTAGTAGTGATTTTCAGGATGTGAACAACTGCAGTTACATACGGCTACCAAAACAAACATCTGAAAAAACAACCATTCAGACTGAAATGCATTTTCTTGTTTCTGTAAATGTATCATGTCTGAGATATTAAATCCATTCACTTCAGTACCATGCCTTTTAAAAAAAATTTCTAGCACAAGGACAGCAGGCACTGAACAAATATTAATTTATTATAAGAACATGTAAACTTGGTAGTTTTCATTCTGTTTCATTGATTTTCCAATTTGGGGTCAATTTTAAGGGAAATCAACCCTGAATACTCATTGGAAGGACTGATGTTGAAGCTGAAACTCCAGTGTTTTTGTCATCTGATGCAAACAGCTGACTCATTGGGAAAGCCCCTGATGCTGGGAAAGATCGAAGGCAGAAGGAGAAGAGGGTATCAGAGGATGAGATGACTGGATAGTATCTCCAATTCAATGGACATGAATTTGGGCAAACTTTGGGAGAGGGCCAAGGACAAAGAGGCCTTGTGTGCTGTAGTCCATGGGGTCACAAAGAATAGGACATGACTATGTGACATGGAACAACAGACTGGTTCCAAACAGGAAAAGGAGTACATCAAGGCTGTATATTGTCACCCTGCTTATTTAACTTATGCGCAGAGTACATCATGAGAAAAGCTGGGCTGGAGGAAGCACAAGCTGGAACCAAGATTGCTGGGAGAAATATCAATAACCTCATATATGCAGATGACACCACCCTTATGGCAGAAAGTGAAGAAGAACTAAAGAGCCTCTTGATGAAAGTGAAAGTGGAGAGTGAAAAAGTTGGTTTAAAGCTCCACATTCAGAAAACGAAGATCATGGCATCTGGTCCCATCACTTCGTGGCAAATAGATGGCGAAACAGTTGAAACAGTGTCAGACTTTATTTTTTTGGGCTCCAAAATCACTGCAGATAGTGATTGCAGCCATGAAATTAAAAGATGCTTACTCCTTGGCAGGAAAGTTATGACCAACCTAGATAGCATATTGAAAAGCAGAGACATTGCTTTGGCAACAAAGGTCCGTCTAGTTGGATGTGAGAGTTGGACTGTGAAGAAAGCTGAGTGCCAAAGAATTGATGCTTTTGAACTATGGTGTTGGAGAAGACTCTTGAGAGTCCCTTGGACTGCAAGGAGGTCCAACCAGTCCATCCTAAAAGGATCAGTCCTGGGTGTTCATTGGAAGGACTGATGCTAAAGCTGAAACTCCAGTACTTTGGCCACCTCATATGAAGAGCTGACTCATTGGAAAAGACCCTGATGCTGGGAGGGATTGCGGGCAGGAGGAGAAAGGGACAACAGAGGATGAGATGGCTGGTATCACTGAGTCGATGTACATGTGTTTGAGTGAACTCTGGGAGTTGGTGATGGACAAGGAGGCCTGGTGTGCTGTGATTCATGGGTTTGCACAGAGTCAGATATGACTAAGCGACTGAACTGAACTTATCTGAACTGAACTGATGTGATTGAAACAACAACAAATGTTTCAGAGAAGCCTCAGTCTTAGTTTCCCCATCTTAAAAAAATATAAAGTAAAATTGAAGAGGAAATAGAACAAAGCAAGCAGGCATTGACCTTATTGTCAGGATTCAGCATCATGTTCCTTTTACCATATCAGATTGCTTACTGAAGGATAATGTTTATTTCTTTTATAAAATTATTTTACTATTTTTACATTACATTTTCCCTACTAGTTGTGCAGCAATTTGATACTCATTTAATAAATTCTGCTAAAATGAACATATTAGTACATTTTGAACTGCAAAAGAGAACCAGTAATTTGGCTAATTGATGAAAGAAGAAATAATAGATTTCATTATTCAAAGACAGAAATGGAAGGATAGGTTAAGCAAAGAAAAACAAAGTAAATAGCTTTGCAAACAAATTTAGTGTTGCATTTGAGTTCTATCATGTTATCCAGTTTAAGCATATGTTTTTGTTACTTTCTCCTTTATATGAAAGCTTGTGTGTGTGCTCACTCACTTATTAGTGTTCAGCCCTTTGCAACCCCATGAACTGTAGCCCACCAGGCTCCTCTGTCCATGGGATTCTCCAGGCAAGAGTACTGGAGTGGGTTGCCATTTCCTTCTCCAAGGATCTTCCCAACCCAGGGATCAAAACTACATCTCCTATGTCTCCTTCATTGGCAGGCAAATTCTTTACCACTTGAGCCATCTGGGAAGCCCCTTATATGAAAGCTTGGCTTCTTTAAAAAAATTTAACATTTCCCATGATCAAAGTCATAATTTTATTGGTTAATCCAGATGAAGAATTTCTAATGAGAAGTCAGAGCTGTAAAAACTCAGAGAAGGCCAGACTATGAAGACTGAGTCACCACTTCTCCTCTATAAGCTGATAATTATCTCACACTGTCACAGCAGTAATTACGTAGTGGAGAATATATATGTACTATAAGAGGGTGCAACATTCTGAAAAGTATTCCACTGTTTTCAATATAACATTTGAACTGTAATGTTTCTAGTTGCACTCACATCTTTTGTCTTTGCTTCATCTTATCACCATAAACATGATTGATTTCATCATCTTAATACTGGAGTACTAGAAACTCTCAATGTGCTTGTTAAAATGCATTTTCCAGCCTCCCCCCTCCCTCCTATAAGATTCTGATTCAATAGGTCTTCAGTGAAGCCTCAGAATGACTATTTTTAAAATTGTCCAGTACATTTTCATATAAGTAATCTATAGACTACATTTTGGAAACTTTGGGTAAATACCCACCTTGAACTTTTTGCTTTTATGTTAAAGATGAAAAGGGAATCATAGCAGCATCCACAGCTTTAATAGCCTCCTTTATATAGTTGTCAACACTAGCATTTTCACAGATTGATTTATAGTTCAGTGGAAGGAGATGAGCATAGATTCAAATGAGCGTAATGCAATGCAGTAAAAAAGTACTCAGTGAATTGCAAGGATGAACAATGTAAGTTAAGAAGAGCTCAGACAAAGGAAAAATAATTTTCAGCTGTAAGGTTCAAGAGAAGAACTCATTTGAAATGAGACTTGAAAAGTGAGCATTTATGTGAGGGGAGAAAAGCAGCTCCATAACAGGGCAGGTTATGAAGAGACACCTAGAAGAAGAAGGTTTCACCTGTGGCACAGCAGGTGCACCAGTGAGGCAGGAACACAGGATGTGGGCCAGAGTATCAGCTCAGTTCAGTTCAGTCGCTCAGTCGTGTCCAACTCTTTGTGACCCCATGGATTGCAGCACGCCAGGCTTCCCTGTACATCGCCAACTCCCAGAGTTTACTCAAACTCATGTTCATTGAGTCGGTGATGCCATCCAACCATCTCATCCTTTGTCATCCCCTCCTCCTCCCACCTTCAATCTTTCCCAGCATCAGGGTCTTTTCCGATAAGTCAGTTCTTCACATCAGGTGGCCAAAGTATTGGAGTTTCAGCTTCAACGTCAGTACTTCCAATGAATATTCAGGATTGATTTCCTTTAGGATGGACTGGTTGGATCTCCTTGGTGTCCAAGGGACTCTCAAGAGTCTTCTCCAACACCACAATTCAGAAGCATCAATTCTTTGGCACTCAGCTTTCTTTAGAGCCCAACTCTCACATCCATACATGACTACTGGAAAAACCATAGCTTTGAGTAGATGGACCTTTGTTGGCAAAGTAATGTTTCTGCTTTTGAATATGCTGTCTAGGTTGGTCATAGCTTTTCTTTCAAGAAGCAAGCGTCTTTTAATTTCATGGCTGCAATCACCATCTGCAGTGATTTTGAAGCCCCCCAAAATAAAGTCTGACACTGTTTCCCCATCTATTTGCTATGAAGTGATGGGACCAGGTGCCATGATCTTCATTTTCTGAATGTTGAGCTTTAAGCCAACTTTTTCACTCTCCTCTTTTACTTTCATCAAGAGGCTCTTTAGCTCTTCACTTTCTGCCATAAGGGTGGTGTCATCTGCATATATGAGGTTATTGATATTTCTCCTGGCAGTCTTGATTCCAGTTTGTGCCTCATCCAGCTCAGCGTTTCTCATGATGTACTCTGCATAAAAGTTAAATAAGCAGGGTGACAATATACAGCCTTGATGTACTCCTTTCCCTGTTTGGAACCAGTCTGTTGTTCCATGTCCAGTTCTAACTGTTGCTTCCTGACCTGTATACAAGTTTCTCAAGAGGCAGGTCAGGTGGTCTGGTATTCCCATCTCTTTCAGAATTTTCCACAGTTTATTGTGATCCACACAGTCAAAGGCTTTGGCATAGTCAATCAAACAGAAATAGATGTTTTTCTGGAACTCTCTTGCTTTTTCGATGATCCAACGGATTTAGCAATTTGATCTCTGGTTCCTCTAAAACCAGCTTGCACATCTGGAATTTCATGGTTCATGTATTGCTGAAGCCTGGCTTGGAGAATTTTGAGCATTACTTTACTAGCATGTGAAATGAGTGCAGGTGTGCTATAGTTTGAGCATTCTTTGACATTGCCTCTGTTTGGGTCAGAGTATAAGGAAGAGAATTTGGGAAGGTCGGCTAGGCTGAGAATTAGATTACTGGTCTATTCTCGTTCTTCCCTGATTTGGCTCTGACTTCTCATTAGAAATTCTTCATCTGGGTTGGCTCCTCCTCTAAACCAGTAGCACATACTCTTCTAGGGAATGTGGGAGCTTAAAGCCCCTCCTCTTTCACTGGACAGTTAAAATGAACCCCTTAACTGAGGTGACCACCCACAGTGAGAGAATGAGTTGAATGCTGGTTTCTCACCACTCTACTATTGCTAGACTGCATGCATGCTTGTTCAGTTACTCAGCTGTGTCCGACTCTTTGCAACCCATGGACTGTAGCCTGCCAGGCTCCTCTGTCCATGGGATTCTCCAGGTGAGAATACTGGATAGGGTTATTCTCTTCTCCTGGGCATCTTCCTGACCCAGGGATCGAACCCACGTATCCTGTATTTGCAGGCGGATTCTTCACCACGGTGCCACCTGGGAAGCCCATGAGACTATTATCCCCTAAAAACAGTGAGACTCTGAGCACCTGACAGGCTGTCTTCTCTTAACTCCCTATGATCTTACTTCCTGAAGTTCCCGCTCAGGGGATTTTCCTTAAGTAATAGGCAGCTGCAAATCCTGATTTGTAGCTGTTCTCACTTAAATGCCTGGAAGATGCTACTTCACCTTCTCAGGTCCCATCTGAAATCTGAACTATTAATAGGCTGCACATAAGGACCTTTAGAGTGTTCTGCTATTCCTGTGACCTCACTGCTGACTCTGGGGAGCCTTGGGCAGGACCTGGGGTTGTGGGTAGCTCTTAGAGGATCCTACTTTTTCAAGAATGCCTGAACTAGTCCTTAAACAAGCCTTTGGGGAAATTCCCAACTGCCTTCTAACTGCTTCTCACTCTCCCCCTGAGGGAGAATGCATCTCATTCTAACAGACTTATTTAGGAGCAAGTTCCCAGAAGCTCTCCTCGTGGCTTAAAGTCTAGAGATTCCTGGAGAGGAAAATGATGCATAACCAAAAGGACAGATTTCTAGTGCTGTATTAAAAACAGTCATTAACATCACTTTTCCTCAGTACTTAATGAGGGTGCCAGCTGGTGGTAAAGATGAATTTCTGACTGTATACTCTTAGGGCCTCCGGAGAAGGGAGATATGGCTGGCTGAGGCATTTAGTTTGTGCTCAACTCTTAGTAGGAATGTCCTTGCTGGTGCTGCTGAGGGGATGAAGGATTGAAGGTGAGTCATTAGTTCTCATTGAAAGTAAGAACATATCGACCATACGCTATTAAAGACAATCTCTTTGGATGCATGCATTGTTATCAATAAAATGACAGTTTTGCCTATTTGAAATTCAGCCTCGTGCTTCACACTGAACCCTTGGGTGATTGTCAATTCAAACTTTAAAGAGGACTTGATCAACTAAGTTTCAGGCCCTGCAATTCCCCCCTGTTATATTTTAATTATTCCTGGTGAAAAAAACAAACAAAAATGATGGGTTCAAGGGCTCTGAGACCCCAGTGTACCTCATTCTACCAATACTGAAGTAATCTTAGCTACCATTTATGGAGTGATTATGGGACCAATACTTAATAAATTTTCTTAGTTAATAATCATAATAGCTGTTCATGTTACTATCTTTATCCAAATCTTACAAAAATAAGGAAACTGAAACTCAGAGTTAAGGTATTGTTCAAGGACACATATACGACAAGCAACGGAGTCAGAATTTGAACCCAAGACTATCTGATTCCATAGCCAGCCCTTTTTAACCTCTGTAGTACAGTGTGTCCTTCTAGTGTCCTGGGCCCACCCGAGTTCCCTTCCATTGTGCATTTGCTCAGATCATTTGTGTCACCTGAAGAGTTAGGTCCCCTGTCTGAATTCCCTCCTTCCTCATATGTACCTATCAAAAGAATATATATTTATTCAACTCAATCTTTTCTACTAAGACTATCCTAATTTCCTTTTCCTCTTTTCTACACTCCTCTAACCAGATATGGGCTCCATTTCTCAGTATCTTCAGCAAGATATATCTTCAGTTATATCTTTCTTATAACTGGCTATTTAATGGAAAAATCTCAAATTCTGGCTCACATACAGACTTAATCAAATGTTTTTCATATGATGGATGTTCAATAAGTTATCTATAAAGTGCAATTTGCTAAAAGTATTTGTAGGATTAATATGGATCAGGGTTTAGACCAAGTATCTATCCTATGAGGTATGGAGGCCTTGGATTATGGGTCTTTGTGTTCCATGGGAGAACTGAGGGTCATGATGAAGTTTCTGGCTCTACCAGGGTTGAGATAGAGTAAGGACACAGGGGATGAGAGTCAAGAGAATGCTTAACAAAGGTTACACAACTTTGAAGCTCCACAGCCACTGAGCTATGACTCATCTCACCTTTATCCTAGCGCAGCTTTCTTTTTGCGACATCATGCTGACATAAACAGAATGACCAGAGATATTTCAAGTATCTTGCCATCAATATTTCTGGTCCTAGAGTGCAACAACTTTTCCCTCAAAATGTGATTGGAAACTTTAGAAAACAGTTTAAATTAATTGATTCTTTACTGTTATAGAAACCCTTTGCTCAAATATACACCTCTCAATTATTCACTGATGGATCATCAAGGACAAATTTTGCTTCTGAGTTCTTATTGACACTATCACTACTCAATTCACCTAAATCCTTTGTTAAGGCAAGTTTAGTGTACTATTCTTCGAAGTTTTTGAATACAGAAGTGTTTGAAAATACTGTTTTAAAGTCAAACTCTTCATCAGAATGTTGTCTGAAAATTCTACTTACATATTTAATATATTTTGATTGAACAAAGCCAATTTTCCCAAACTAAACTGAGAAAATTTATCAGCAGGAGAGTAACACTAAACATTAAAAAATACAAAGAGGAATTCTTCAGTAAGAAGGTAAACAATTCCACATAGAAGCACAGTAGAGCAAAAGAGCATCCTAAAGGATGAATATGTGGTCAGTCTAACTGAATACCCATAGTTTAAAACAAAAGTAACATCTTGCAGTCTTCAAGATATATGTTGCATTAAAATATGCTGCAGCATATATTTCAAACACTGCAGGATGTTATTATTGTGGGTAAATGGAATTGAAGGGTTGTTTTGTTTAATAAAAGTATTAATTTAAAGTAAACTCTAATAAGTCAAAAATGTACATTGCCATGTTTATGGTAACCATTAAAAGAATGTTTTTAAAAGTGTATAGGGAACAAGGGAGCACTCTTTATAATGTTGGTGGGAATATAAATTGATATAGCCACTATGAAGAACAGTATGGAGATTCCTTAAAAAAAAATAAAATAGAACTACCATATGAACCAGCAATCCCATACCTGGGCATACACCCAGAGAAAACTGTAACTGGAAAAGGATACATACACCCCAATGTTCATTGCAGTACTATTGACACTAGCCAGGGCATGGAAGCAACCTAAATATCCACTAACAGAGGAATGGATAAAGAAGATGTGGTACATATATACAATGGAATATTACTCAGCCATAGAAAGGAATGAGACTGTGTCATTTGCAGAGAAGTGATGAACCTAGAGACTGTCATACAGGATTGAAGTAAGTCAGAAAGAAGAAAATCAAATATCACATATTAACACATATATATGAAATCTAGAAAAATGGTATAGATGATCTTATTTGCCAAGCAGAAGTAGAGAAGAAAGCTATGGATATCAAGTGGGGAAGAGTGGGGGGTGGGATGAATTGGGAGACTGAGATTGCAACATGCACACTATTTATACTATAAATAAAATAGATAACTGATAAGCTGAAAGTCCCTCTTCTTTCATCAGAAAGTCAAAATGAGGCCTTAATTGAGGTGACCACCCTCAATGAAAGAACAAATTGGATGCTGTCTAGCTCAAGAAATTCTACTCAGTGCTCTGTGGGAAAGTGAAAGTCACTCAGTCATGTCTGACTCTTTGCGACCCCATGGACTGTAGTCCATGGAATTCTCCAGGCCACAACACTGGAGTGCATAGCCTTTTCCTTCTCCAGAAGATCTTAACCCAGGGCTCAAACCCAGGTCTCCCACATTGCAAGCAGATTCTTTACCAACTGAGCCACAAGGGAAGTGGCTCTGTGGGAAAAAAAATCCCAAAAAGAGGGGATATATGTAGCTGATTCACTTTTCTGTACAGCAGAAACTAATACAACATTGTAAAGCAATTATAATCCAATAAAAACTAGGAAAAAATCATGAAAAGGTAACGAGAAAGCCCCAAATATACCAAATTAAGCAACACTTTTCTAAATAAGCCATGGGTCAAAAATATATTACAATGGAAGTTAGAAAATTTTTCAGCAGCATAACAGTGAAAACAAGATACAAGGGTGCAGCTAAATTAGTATTTGAAGTAAATTTATGTCTTTAAATATATGAGAAAATTTTAAAAGACTAGAAATAATAAGAATCCATTTAGAAGCAAATGAAAGGCAAAACTGAAATAGAAAATCATAAAGAATAGAAATTAATAAAGCAGAAGGCAGATATACTATAAAAAAATAAAGCCAAATTTAGTTTTTAGGAAAGACTAATATTAATAAAATTGATAAACTTCATGTGAAATTATTTGCAAAAAGAAATCCACAAAAATTTCTGAATATTAGGAATGAAAAGATATATAATAGTACAGAATTTATAAAAAATTAAAATATAAAAACTAAATGTAAATAACTTAGTGCCAAAGAATTTGAAAACTTGGATGAAAATAATGAATCTCTTGAAATAATTTAACAAAACTGGCAGAAGAAGTATCAGAAGACCTAAATAGCCCAATATCTATTGAAGAAACTTAATGCATAATTAAAACCTTCTCACAGCGTAAACTATAGGCCCTTCATTCATGATTCTTGCAAACATTTAAGCCAGGGGAAAAATTCTTCCAGAGAATAAATAGAAGGGGAAATATTTCCAAAAGCATTTTTTGAAGTCATTAAAACTTTGACAAAACCTGACAAGAAAATGCAAGAAAGTAAAATAAAAAGCCAAACTTTTAATAAATGTAGATGTAAAAATAAAATTTTAGCACATTGGAATCATATATATTACCTTATACAAATATAATATTTCAAACCAGCCTTTTTTTTTTCTCAGAAACACACAATTGGTTTAACATTTGATAAAAAAAAAATCAATGTAATTCACCATATTAACAGAGTAAAGAAGAAAAAATATCATTTTTTCTATATATGCAGAGAAAGAATTTTTTCAATTTTAATACACATTCATTACAAAAACTGTGATTAAGATAAGAAAAAAATGTTCTCACTCCAATATAGGGGGTCAAACAAACATCTATAGTAAACAATACATTTGATGGTGAAATATTGAAAGTTTTCCCTTAGAAATAAGAAACGAGACAAGGATTTCTGCTGCCCTTCTAATCATACTACATGAAGCCCACAGGTAGTGCAATAAAGCAAGAAAAGTGATGAAAGCTAGGAGAATTGTAAAGAAAGTACTAAAACTGTCATTATTTGCACATGACATTATGGTGTAACTAGCATGTGCACATAGTACTGAGTGGAAGATACCAAAATGAAAGAGTACATATGATGGCATCCCATTTTACCTAAAAAGAGAGAAAGAAAGTCTTCTTCTAAAAGTGAAAGAAGTAGTCATGCCAGTGGTTACTCTAGGGAGTGGTAATGCTGAGGAAAGGCAAGAGGGAGGTGTCGGGGTTTCTGGTTGTGTCTTTATTTCTTGATGTGGGATGTGGCAACACCAGTATGTTCACTTTGTGGAAAGTCATCAAAATGCATAAGACTATTAATCTGCACTGCATGCACATTATAATTTAATTAAAAGTTTATAAAAATAATTTTAAAACTAATTGCCTAATAACGTATGCCTATAACAGGCTTAGATTAAAATTGACAAGTTGACAATTAAGTGTGATGCAAGTTTATGAATGAACTGGTGGAGAGTGGAATAAACTGAGGGAGGGGTGAACTTGGTATAAGACAACCTCAACAGGTTGTGCATTCTTGTCATGTAAGAGCTTACTCTTGTGTCTCTAAGCTGGGAGCTCCCTGATGGGAGGGCCACTGTCAGGGGTCTGTCCAAAGACTATGCATTTAGGAAAGTGTTCAGGAGAGAGCTCAGAGAGAAAGTATATTTATGTATAGGTAGGACCTTTGACTAAGCTCTGCAGAAAGGCAATGCTCATCTTACTATGGAATTTGAGTGTGAAACAGAAAAATATTGAGCCTAGACAGTCAAATCTAAAAGCATTTCAATCTCCTCTGGACCAGTCTTAACAATAAAGATGGCCTATTTGAAATGATATGAATTTTTAAATATACATCCTCATAAGTAAGAAAACATCTTACAAAGATAAGATTTTACTGAATGGAGATTTCATTCATTTGGTTTCCAGTTCATTTTCTGCTTCCCTTCTTTTATGCTTATTCAGAACAAGCTAGTGTTTTCTCAGGCTCAATAGGCTTACTTAAGGTCTGATCTCTTGTGCAACAGATTTAGGCTGAGGGAAAAGCAGGATATGCAAAAAGCGATAGACATAATAAATTTGAAATATAAAGAAAACTATCATAGTAAAAATAATTGCTGAATACTTACTGTAACTGTGTAAAATGCTAGATTATTTAATTTAATATTGACAAAATGTTACTGTGTTAGTCGCTCAGCTATGTCTGACTCTGTGACCCCAAGGACAGAAGCCCGTCAGACTTCTCTCTCCATGGAATTCTCCAGGTAAGAATACTGGAGTGGGTAGCCATTCTTCTCCAGGGGCTCTTCCCAAACCAGGGATCAAACCCAGGTCTCCTGCATTGAAGGTGGATTCTTTATCATCTGAGCCACCAGGGAAGCCCCAAATCTTGACAAAAACACTGTACAAAAGACATTGTTAACCCTACACTTATAAATGAGGAAAGTGAGGTTTAGAGATTGAAGTAATTTATCCAAAGTTAGAGAGATGGTAATTGGCAGGAAGGGGATTTGAATTTCTTTCAGTCAGACCCAGAGCCTCTTCTTAAGCACTATATCTCACTTATGTGGCAATAGAGATAGCCACAGGGGATATTTCTTTTGTTTGGTTTTCAGAATCCTTCATTCAATTCCTGCCAATTTTTTCCCCCATACATGCTTATTTTGTTTTATCTTTGAAAAAGGAGAGTAATCAACTTTGATTATTGGGTTGATTTTCCATGGCACATTTTAATCCTGAGTTATTTTCTACGCATCCCAGTCACATATGTATGTGTGTAGTGGAATCAGACCAATGTTAATTAGCAAAACTGATCAGTGATACAAATTTAATGAGATGAAACAATAGTGTAGCCTATTTTTATATATACATGTCTCCATGATAAGCCAAATAAACTCCCTTTCAAGCAGCACTGGGGGTTTCTGCAACACTCTCTCCAGTCAGGCTTACTCTTTCCCCAACTTTTCCTTTACTGGGTAACTTAGCTCAGTGCTCTAGCTAGCAAAATTCTGGTGCCAGCAGAGCTACCATAAATGTGACCTAAAAAGGACTTAAAAATTAAAAGGGTAAGTTTGTAAGGAGTGCCAATAAAATAGGAAGACCACAAAGTGTGCAAAATTCCTTACCAGAGTCTACAAGAGCTTGCAGAATCTGGCCTCTGCCTGTCTCTCCAAAGTCTTCTTATGGCAGGGTGGCTCTCTCTCACTGTGCTTACCTGCATTGTTCAGTTTTCTCTTCCCCTAGTCCATGCCTGCTTCAGAGACTTCCTTGGGTCTCCTGGTCCCCTTGCCTGGAATGCCCTTTGCCCAATTCTTCCCAGAATGGGTCTATTCTTCTCTTCTAGGTCTAAGGTCAAATGTCTTCTTCTGTGACAGGCAGTCCTTGAGCTCTTTTGCTAAAGTAATCATTCCTGAGCCCTTGAACTCCTCTTACATCACCCCAGTGATTTTACTCCTTTTGGATCACATATAATAATCTAAAAATATCTTATTCATTTGCTTCTTAATTGTTTATTTTCAGTCTTATCCCCCAATCCCCTTTCCTTATTCCCAGGTGGCATGCTACATCCATAAGATACTTGATGAATATTTGTTGAAGATTTGTTTTTTCCTTCCTTCCTTCATTCATTTAATTTTCTGAGTCTCCCTGTTTGGAGGGCCTGCAACTTTTCCCCATTCATCTCTGGCATTTGGACTGTCATAAGCAGCCAAGCTAGGAACACAGCTTTACTGTAAGACAACCCACAGTGGGCTTTTGCTGAAGGACAGGGCCTTATCTCTACTACCCTACCCTTGGACATTCATGTACTTAGCTCTGTGAGATATAGTTATGGGATGAAATCGACCTGCCTGCTCCTCCAGATATACAAGTATAGGGATACAGCACTGGGGAATGAGAAAAACCAAGTTCAAACTATGCAGGGACTTTTTTAAAGAAGGGGCCAGATAAGTTGAAATGGGTATGACAAATGTAGAGAGAAAGAGGACTGGAAAAAATACAAAGGTCTGATACATTCTTTTAGACACTCAGCTGCAGCACTGAGATAGAACACTCAACTGCACTAAAGCCAAGCTCTTTCAGCACTGAGACTAAAAATGAACTAGAACAAAAGGGCAATGTGTTTTTAACAAATCACGTGATTTTAGGATGGCTGGCAAGGAAAGGGTATTCTTTTGCCAGAGCCCAGCATGCATTAGATGCTACATTTAAGATAGTCTCTGACTAAAGAGGAAGACATTGACTCAGACTTTTACAGTAGTTCCATAAGTATTTCCTCCTCAATGTACCATATCCTGTTACCAAATCAGTTGAGCTGGTTCCTGACCTTGTGGATCAACCTAGCCCTTGCCAGTTTAGGCTAGGCCTACATGGACAGAGGGGCCTGGTGGGCTGCAGTCCATGGGGTCGCGAAGAGTAGGACACAACTGAGCGACTTCACTTTCCCTTTTCACTTTCATGCATTGGAGAAGGAAATGGCAACCCACTCCAGTGTTCTTGCCTGGAGAGTCCCAGGGACGGGGGAGCCTGGTGGGCTGCCGTCTACAGGGTCGCACAGAGTTGGACACGACTGAAGTGACTTAGCAGCAGCAGCAACTCTACTCGACTTTGGTATTATCTTTCTAGCTGACTGCTCTCTAATGTAGCTGATATTTTATCTATAACTTGGTGGTAAATCTTGAGCTAAGGCTCAATCTTTGAATCTTGAATAGGATTTCTCTGTTTTCTTGAAGCTTCTCTAGAATTATAATTGTTCTACCCATGTTCTGGTTTAATCCTAGCTTCTTTACTAAATCATGTTAACATCCCACAAAAATAGAGGTGATAGCATACTGCATTCAGTCCTTTAATCCATTCATTTACTTCAATGCTTATTAGGCATCTACTGTATGTGAGACTGTGTACTACCAGTAAGCAAAACCAGCACGGCATTTACCCTCAAGAAACTTATATTTGGGAATGGGAGACAGATATCTTAAGAAGTCACTGTAACACTGCCAGTGGGAAAAGAAGGGGTGTTAACCCAGCATACAGTTGTAGGTGTGTATTACCACATTCAACTTTCTGGGAAAAATGCTGAGTTGAGGCCTGAGGCATACACTGGAATGAGCCAGGTACCTTGTAAGGACAACTGCAAAAGAAAGTCTCTCTCCTTGCTGCTCTTATGGCACCCACATCCTGCCTGCTTGGCTAGTCAGGGAGCTCATGTAACTCTGGAGTTGCCTTCAACACAAATCTCTCACATGAGTCCAGCTGATCCTGAAAAGGTGAGTGGTCTCTTTCACTTAACTATTTGGACCGGTCAAGAGAGTGAATGCCTATGCATAAATCCCCAATGCCCTCATTAGGTCAGCATAAGATCTTTCTTTACCCCAGGATTTTATTAAAAAATTTAAGATACTACCAAAGAGGAAAACTGAAACTGAGTCACACATCAGGGTCAACAGGGATGTAACTCCATTCAAATGTAGGTACTATGATACACTTTGCCCAGAACCTCACCTGGAAACGTAATACTTTCTATGATAAGTTTGAGGTGGCTATATTAAGGAGATGGCAAGAATACACAGAAGAACTGTACAAAAAAGATATTTATGACCAGATAATCACAATGGTGTGATCACTCACCTAGAGCCAGACATCTTGGAATATGAAGTCAAGTGGGCCTTAGGAAGCATCACTATGAACAAAGCTAGTGGAGGTGATGGAATTCCAGTTGAGCTATTACAAATCCTAAAAGACAATGCTGTGAAAGTGATTTACTCAATATGCCAGAAAATTTGGAAAACTCAGCAGTGGCCATGGGACTGGAAAACATCAGTTTTCATTTCCAAAGAAAGGCAATGCCAAAGAATGCTCAAACTACAGCACAATCGCACTCATCTCACACACTAGCAAAGTAATGCTCAAAATTCTCCAAGCCAGACTTCAGCAATATGTGAACCATGAACTTCCAGATGTTCAAGCTGGTTTTAGAAAAAGCAGAGGAACCAGAGATCAAATTGCCAAATCCACTGGATCACTGAAAAAGCTAGAGAGTTCAGGAAAGAACATCTATTTCTGCTTGATTGACTATGCCAAAGCCTTTGACTGTGTGGATCACAATAAACTGTGGAAAATTCTGAAAGAGGTGGGAATACCAGACTACCTAATGTGACTGTTAAGAAATCTGTATGCAGGTCAGGGAGCAACAGTTAGAACTGGACATGGAACAACAGACTGGTTCTAAATAGGAAAAGGGGTACATCAAGGCTGTATATTGTCACCCTGCTTGTTTAACTTATATGCAGAGTACATCATGAGAAATGCTGGACTGGATGAGGCACAAGCTGGAATCAAGACTGCCAGGAGAAATATCAATAACCACAGATATGCAGATGACACCACCCTTATGGCAGAAAGCGAAGAAGAACTAGTCTCTCAATGAAAGTGAAAGAGGAGAGTGAAAAAGTTGGCTTAAAGCTCAACATTCAGAAAACGAAGATCATGGCATCTGGTCCCATCACTTCATGGGAAATAGATAGGGAAACAGTGGAAACAGTGGGGAAAACAGTGGAAACAGACGGGGAAACAGTGTCAGACTTTATTTTTTGGGGCTGCAAAATCACTGCAGATGGTGATTGCAGCCATGAAATTAAAAGACGCTTACTCCTTGGACGGAAAGTTATGATCAACCTGCTGCTGCTGCTGCTGCTAAGTCGCTTCAGTCGTGTCTGACTCTGTGTGACCCCACAGATGGCAGCCCACCAGGCTCCCCCGTCCCTGGGATTCTCCAGGCAAGAACACTGGAGTGGATTGCCATTTCCTTCTCCAATGCATGAAAGTGAAAAGTGAAAGTGAAGTAGCTCCGTCGTGCCCTACTCTTAGCGACCCCATGGACTGCAGCCTACCAGGCTCCTCCATCCATGGCATTTTCCAGGCAAGAGTACTGGAGTGGGTTGCCATTGCCGTCTCCGATGACCAACATAGACAGCATGTTAAAAAGCGGAGACATTACTTTGCCAACAAAGGTCTGTCTAGTCAAGGCTATGGTTTTTCCAGTGGTCATGTGTGGATGTGAGAGTTGGATTGTAAAGAAAGCTGAGTGCTGAAGAATTGATGCTTTTGAACTGTGGTGTTGGAGAAGACTCTTGAGAGTCCCTTGGACTGAAAAGAGATCCAACCAGTCCATCCTAAAGGAGATCAGTCCTGGGTGTTCATTGGAAGGACTGATGCTGAAGCTGAAACTCCAATACTTTGGCCATCTGATGTGAAAAGCTGACTCTTTGGAAAAGACCCTGATGATTGGAAAGATTGAGGGCAGGAAGAGGAGGGGAGGACAGAGGATGAGATGGTTGGATGGCATCACTGACTCAATGGAGATGAGTTTGAGTAAACTCCGGGAGTTGGTGATGGACAGGAAGGCCTGGCATTGTGCAGTCCATGGGGTCGCAGAGTTGGACATGACAGAGCAACTGAATTTAACTGAACTGATGATAAATTTTAGGCTTCTCAGGATGCACTAGTGGTAAAGAACCTGCCTGCGAATGCGGGAGAGGTAATAGACCAGGTTCCATTCTTGGGTCAGGACGATCCCCTGGAGGAGGGCATGGCAACTCACTCTAGCATTGTTGCTTGGAGAAACCCATGAACAGAGAAGCCTGGCAGACTACAGTCTATAAGGTCACACAGAGTTGGACATACCTGAAGCAACTTAACATGCGTGCATGCATAAGTTTTAGAAAGAGCATGTCACCTCTTCCATAATTATCCTCCAAATAGCTACATTGGAAAATTTACCATCTGGTAGAAAACGAAGATTCAGCAAACCCCTTGGGTATGAAATCAAGAACTTGGAGCCTGAACCTGTGCATAGAGTTCTGCAAGAGAGATCTGAACTCGTAGGAGTGAAATCCAAAAACGAGTGATTCTGCCTCATTCTGAAAAACCAACCCAGAAACAGAGAAACTTCTACTGCAGCCCAACTAGTCACTTCCAAATGACCCAAACGCACAGAGGACAAAATCTCTGGCTTGCCAGATTGGCACAATTAAATATCTACCCCCATTAAATTCACCACTTCTGTACCATGGGCTTAAATTGACTCTTGACATCCTGCTAGTTGCCCACCTCTATTTTCAGATAGGAATTACTTTTTGGTAGAAGATATTCATGTTCTAAAGATATGCTTTATGAGAGTTTCACTAAGATTTGGATTTAGGTTCATGTCAGCTTGTTTCCATGACAGAAGAAATCTAAGTGGCAAGAAGGGAAAGAAAATGTTGGGACTTACATGAAAACTTTTGCAATTCTTTAATTACTTTCCAATAAAATATATCAGTCTAGATTTAATTCTAGCACATAAGGATTTTCAAATGTTCCTTGGATTTAAGATATTTGTCCCTTCAGCTCCAATCTCCCCTTATACACTTCAAAGAAGTCAGTCTGGGCTTCCCAGGTGGTGATAGTGGTAAAGAACCTGCCTGCCAATGTAGGAGACATAAGAGCTGCAGGATTGATTCCTGGATAGGGAAGATTCCCTGGAGGAGGGCATGACAACCCTTTCCGTATTCTTGCCTGGAGCACCCCATGGACAGAGGAACCTGGTGGGCTACAGTCCATAGGGTCTGTTGGACACAACTGAAGCAACTTAGCACACATGCAAAGAAGTCAGTCTACTATGCTTCAGATACCATAAGCCTCTAGAACTTGCAAGCACACCTTAATTCAGAGACTTTTGAGAAACCAACCCAGTCTAAATGTACCCCTAACAAATACTTATAGTCAAAATTAATACCCAAGCATTTATAATTTTCCAACTTTGTTTTGAGGGCCCTGATGCTGTCTCCATTGTGTGTGTGTGTGTGTGTGTTTTGTAGAAAGTTAACTCAATTTATCTGAATATGTTATGTAGCGTAAAGATACTCATGATAGGCATTAGAAGTTTCACATTTTTATTTGAAAAAGTCTAGTATCTAAAAAGGGTCAAAACTCCTATCAAAACATCAGAAAGCTCTACTAATGATAGATGCAGGAGTCCATTCTACATCACATTTGTTCCCAAGGGCTACGGACAACTCTGCAAATGGCTTATATTAGAAACAGAGCCTGTTTAGGAAGCTACCAACTTGAGCACTTTGTTGCCACTGACCCACTGAACATTCAGTGAGACTTTTGTCAATTCTATCCTGGACCCAAACTGCATCCAAAGTATTCAGGGGCCCCATCATCAATATATTTACTTTTTATTTTTAATCTCTTCTTTGGGAAGACCTAAACTCAAATACACCTGTGACAACTAGATACAACCACCTGAACCGCAAAGAGGTACTGGGAACAATAGATAATTCACCAGTTTTTTTGTCATTACATGACTTTACACTGTGAGTTCTACATCAGGACAAAGGAGCTGAGGAACTTTTTTTCCATGTCAGTTTCAAAGCTTTTGTGGTATTATATCAATGACCATAATGGCTCAGTTGCTTCCATCTCAAAGCCTTGGCACCATGCTTGTGGTTTTAGTCTTCAGAGCAAGAATATATCTTTTTTTTTTTTTCTGGAAAACATGGTGACCCTCTTACAATGGAGAGCTCTCAAAAATATGCTCTCCCAAACCGTAAGATTTCCAGTTGTAACAATTATCACCTAATTATGGAATGTCCTTGTCTATTACCTCTGTGTTACTCGTATCTCTTGTCCAGTGTTTTCTCGTATGTGCTGCTCAGGTTTCCCAAGAGCGGAGAGAGGGAGGGAGCTCCTCTGGTCCCCCAAAATGAAAAAGTAAGAAAAATTCTACAATTGCCTGTGATGCCATGATAACTGTTGCTGAGCTTGTTATTTTTATTGAGATGAAAATAATTATTTTTTTGTTTTTTCATTCGTATGTATACACACATATATGTGGCTCACTTTATGAAGAATTTGAAGTGCTGCATAAATTCAAGATTATCAGAATTGCACAATGCCTTCTTAATATCTTCTTCATAGAATTTTACATGTAAGAGGGGAAATGACTATAAGTATTGAGATGTTATCACAAATCTTCCAATTACACGTTCTATTTTCCAACTAGATTACAAATGACTAAAAGGTAGAGATCATTTTTTAAAGGATCTTCAACGGACTCAGAACTGTGTTTTCAAAAGGGGATCATTTGAATGCTCCAAAGATGTTTGTGAAATTCTCTGCTGACATTAGTATTTCTCCTCAGTTTGCTCAGACATTGTAAGTCATGTGTGGTAAGTGAGGAGGAAGTCGAGCATAAATAGGAGGTTGATACAACTTACCTGAAGGTCAGCCAGCAAGCTGGGGTTTGGGGGAGGACAGAATTAGAACTCATACCCCTCCATTTTCCAGACTGGTGCTTAGCCCACTGAACCCTACTGCCTCTGACTCAGTGCATGAATATAGACTGTGAAACACAGATTGTCTGAACATATGGCAGAGAGGATGAGAAGATGATATTCCATAGCAGGATTCATTTCTGCAGACGGGTGGCTGCAAAGGTTGTTTTTCTGCAGAGGATTCAGCAAGTGAAGCGTTAAGTGCTTTTCTTATTTCTGTCTCCAAATGAAACAACTTTTCCCCTTGAATGAGATCAATTTCTGGGCGTTCCTATTGTCAAGGGAAACTGGTAGAAGTGAGGCCAGGAGGGTTGCAGGCCCTCTCATAGGCTGTGGGGAATAAGCGATAAATCCCACGCTGAGCAGTCAGCACTAGACCTGGAGGGGGGCCTGATAATTGTTCCCTCTCCTTTCCCAGCAAACCGTATCCTGTATTTAGGACATAGGTTCTAGAAATGTCTCTTGATCAAAATGCTTCTAATTCTCCTTAGCAGTAATCTATAATATCTATGCTCTTAATAAAGCCTACCTATTTATTTATAACTAGATGCCACTAATAATCTAGTTTAAGGGCTTCATATGGACAAGTTATTATGGATTTTAGCCCCAGATTCTTTCTTCAGCAGGATACAGAAATATAGTTTATAGAGAGGGGAAGAAAGTCAGAGATCAGACAGGGTTTAGGCTTTTAAGACAGAGAATCCAAAAGCGTAAGGATTTAAGGCACAAATTAGGGTTGTGGTTTTCAGATTCGTGGAACCCCCAGGAAGAGGCAGTGGGGAGACTGAATGGACAGGGTTCTATACCCCTCTTCTTGATTTAAACATTGTGTATCTGTGCTATCTAATAGAGCCAGTGTCAGAGTTTGGTTGGAAAAATAGAGGGTTTTGTAACTCAAAGACAGTTTTTAAAGCCTGATTTAGGAAATGGTTGGTTCTATACAATAAAACGTAGTAGTTAAAAGCATGGCGATTGGTTTAGGCAGAATATAGCTCTGCATCTAACTAACCCTTTGAACCTGGACCAGCTGCTTAGCCTCTCTGGACCTTCATTCTCTCCCCTATAATAATTTTGTCTGCCTAACTGAGATAACACAGAGAAGTACTTGACATTGAGACTAGCGCACAGTGAACATTCACTGACGGGTAGCTGCTGTTACAATTTTACCATTGCTATTACTATTATTTTTGCTATTATTATAGATCTGAGAGAGGGATAAAGAAAGCTGAGCACCAAAGAATTGATGCTTCTGAATCGTAGCACTGGAGAAGACTCTTGAGAGTCCCTTGGACAACAAAGAGATCAAACCAGTCAATCCTAAAGGAAATCACCCTGAATATTCATCAGAAGGACTGATGCTGAAACTGAAGCTCCAATACTTTGGCCACCTGATGCAAAGAGCTAATTCACTGAAAAAGACCCTCATGCTGGGCAAGACTGAGGGCAGGAGAAGGGGGCGGCAGAGGATGAGATGGCTGGATGGCATCACTGACTCAAAGGACATGAGTTTGAGCAAACTCTCAAAAACAGGGAGGCCTGGCATGCTTCAATCCATGGAGTCGCAGAGTTGGACACAACTTTGTGACTGATCAACAACCATAACAATCTCCAGAAAAGTGAAAAAATAAATCTCTGTTGTTTATACCACCTAGTCTGTGGCACTTTGTTGTGACAGCATAGCAAACCCTGGAGATTTCATATTTTAGTTCAGTTCCAAAAGGTGGCCTTTCTTTACCAATCCAAATGCAGGCAAAACAGTCTGAGGCCTAGGGTTCCCCTGGAATTTCAATTCTACTCCTCCTTTTTCCTAAATAGAGTGCTATTAGTATATGGTTGATCTTTATGGATCCCCCAAATCAGCACTGAATTTTTTTTATCCAATATATTTCAGCCAACTTTTCATCTGGTACTCCCTCCCAACCCCATCTTTTCAGAGTCTTCATAATGACCATGCCTTCCAGCTACACCCTGGGACCTTGCATATCCAGGCCCACCTAGAAGAGGAGCTTAAAAAATTAACAGTTAAGGTTTTAAAAAGATGATATAATGTCTGCCAAGATAATGCCTCTGGAATACCCTGGAATCAACTGTTAATAAAAGGCAAACAATTTTTTAAAAATTGTTTTTTTCCCATAAAGGAAAAAAATTATTTTTAATCCAGCTGCACCCAAAATGAATAGCTATCAAAGAGAGCTCCCCCATCAGCTGTCAGTTCACAGCAACTTCAATCAGCTAATGTGTCTGAGCCTGCGGTAACATCTCCCCAGCAGCCTCCCACATGCCAAGCTTGACTGCTCTGTTCGAGCCACATTAAACCTGTCTGCCATCAATCCCCAGGTTTCCTCTGCAGCAACAACTTAACTAGGTGAGGGAGCTGGCATCACCAAGAGGCAAATGCTATTTTAGAGGAACTGAGAGATGCTGAAAGAAGAGCAGTGGTGGAGAAAAGGTAGATATAGGCCATTAAGCAACAGGGTTTTTCTCCTAAGATCTTCCTGTATTGTCATTTCTATGCAGATGTGTTGTTTTAGAATTTTCTAACATTAGAACATACAGTGGAAGATGAGTTAGGAAGCACCAAATCACAGCAGGCTGGCTACACCTTCATGTTATTTTCTCTTATGGAGAAACTGAAGGACACTGTCAGTTTCTTTCCACGCATCTCTTAGAGATGGAGACCCAAATTTTTCCAGGATGGGCTAGAGCTGCTTTCAGAATTCACAGCAAGAAACACTAAGAAAAGCATGTTTTCTTTTCACCCTTCCAGACAAATCTGGCTTGAAGCTTACTCACAGTGTGTATCACCACTGGAGGAGCTGATCTAACTCACCATTTCCCATCCCTGCCAACAAAGCTGACAATGAAGGGGACCTCACCTCTCACAGTAGGGCCAGAAAGAGAAGCAACTTAGTTACAAAAGAGAGAAACAGTCCCCAAACCAATTGTCTGCACTAGCAACCAGAACACCATGGGGGCAGCTCCACCGTCTCCTTCACTCCCTTCCTGGAGGCCAGTTTCACAGACTGCTTGAAGACCACAGCAGGGCTGGATCTGGAGAGGCTTCTGGGAATAGAAGCTGAACTTCTATTTGAAATGCCTCTGTCCTGCTGTCCTTAAATAACACTGACAACAATAATGGGCATTTATACCGATAGGGTCCTTCAGAACCTTTATTAAATCCTTCCAAATATACTCTCTTACTTCTCTCCAGCAAAGATAATATGCTTTGTGGCAGGTGCCCAGAAGATGGATGCATAGCTCTTGGCTACTGGAGCCACCTGCTGTCTAAAATAACTCCCTTATTTGTGTCCAGGTTCTGAAAAATGCCCAGCAAAGGCATTGGCCTGCAATTTTTTTTTTTTTAACCCAGTAATGTGTGCCATGTTGTTTTAAAACCACAGAAACTCAGCCATGAGACTTTAATGATCCACTTGCTGGATAACACATTCGAATATGTGACATTTGAAGGAGCATTGCAATCAAGTAGCCATTCAGTCTGGCCTTGAAATACTGGGATAGAGAATTTAAAAGTAATAATCTCCATCATTCTGACTCTCATTGAACATCACTTTCCTCTTAAAACGCTTAACCTTTCTTTTCACTAATTCCATTTAACTCACTCCTTTCCCCCAAAGCCGTGAGTATAAAGGGAGTTCCTACAGTTGTAAGAGTAAAATTTTCTTCTTGTCTTGTATTATATAATTTGTGATAATTCTCTAAGGGCACAAACTGGCATAGTGAAGACAGTTAAGACCTTGAGTAAGAAGATACAGGTGTGAGTTCCAGCTTGCTCAATTACCACCTTGTGAATTGGGAGGTCTATCAGTCTATCTGTTTATAAGAAGAGAATGAAATGGTATGTCCTCAAGAGGGTTGTGGAGAGAGCTCAATGGGGGTAATAGATGTGAAAAGAATTTTTAAATGGTAAATTGTACATATTCATAAGTTGTTTATTCCTTTTTTAATTTTTCAACTTTTAGGTTATTCCTTGGAAATTTGTGCCAAAGCCGTAAGAAAGGGAGAAGGGCAAGAGTGTGGTGATTTAATTAGATCCACAGGACATTGCCTTCACAATGTAGTTGGAGGCCCCGGCCCTTTGGATTTCAGCTCGTTGATATGTTGTAACTTAACATGCAAATGAAAGGCCTCAGAGGGCACCCAGTCTCCACATGTGCCAATTAATCAAAGGAAACAGTATCATCCTCTAATTCCACTAATTAGAGGATCATTCATAAGCTACTAGGTTTTTGAGCTAGTGAGGTTTAATACATTTGCAATAAATTATAAGTAATACTTTAGCCAGAGACTAAACTGCTGCTGAGCAATATGATAAGAGGAGGGCTCAGGTTACCTGTACATTTAAAGATTTTTAAAAATTAATTTCCTTTTTATTATTTTCCATCCTGAAGTGTTCTGAACACATTGGTTGTATGGGGCAGTCCTCCCCATGGTTCAAAGTAACATGGGTCCAAAAATAATATATTAAGTACAACTATCAACTACTGTGATTTAATTTTAACCATTTAAGCAAATGTATAATTTATCCAAATAGTTGCTTGCTTTAAAATAAATTGTGAATTTATATACTTGTTCTAATGATGCCAATATTGCTAAAAATCAAAGGATTCTTTGAGAATTGCCTTCACAGACTCCTTTATTCATTTAAATCTTCTCAAGAGTGGCAAATTTTCAGCTTCAATTTGAAGACCGATAAAAGATGTTTGGACCCACTCTGACTACTAAGGTAGGTAATCAAGCAGAATAACCCTATGGTCATCACTTGAAGGACATATCTCATCACCTATATGCCTATGTGAGGGGATTTTGCTAGAACAAAACTCTGGCTATTAGATTTGAACTCCATTACAAGATTGAGTTTGCTCGAGGGTAGATTGGATATATCTAGTTTAAATCTGTTTAAAAGGCTTCTGACTTAAAAAAAAATACTGTAGTTAAAAGCTTTCACACAGCAAAGGAAACCATAAACAAGTCAAAATCACAACCCTCAGAATGGGAGAAAATATTTGCAAATGAAGCAACTAACAAGGGATGAATCTCCAAAATATACAAACAACACATGCAACCCAATAGCCATAAAACAATTAACCCAATCAAGGTTAATATGGGAATAAGAGCTAAATAGAAGGAAATGGCAACCCACTCCAGTACTCTTGCCTGGAAAATTCCATGGATGGAGGAGACTGGTGGACTGCAGTCCATAGGGTCGCAAAAAGTTGGACACGACTGAGCAATTTGATTTCAGGCATTCCTCCAAATAAAATATATAGATACCTAAGAGCCATATGAAAAGGTGTTCAGTATCACTAATTATTAGAGAAATGCAAATCAAAACTACAGTGAAGTTCACCTCACAATGGGCAGAATGGCAAGCATAAAAAAATCTACAAACAATGAATGCTAGGGAGGGTGTTGAGAAAAGGAAAACTTCTACACTGTTAGTGGGAATGTAAAATTGGCACAGCCACTAAGGAGACCCATATGAAGGTTCCGTAAAAAAATAAAAATAGAACTATCACATGACCCAGCAATCCCACTCCTGGGCACACATTCTGAGAAAATGATAATTCAAGAAGATACATGTACCCCAGGGTTCATAGCAGCACTATTTACAGTAGTCAGGACATGGAAGCAACCTAAATGTCCATCAACAGAGAAATGGATAAAGAAGATGTGGTACAGATATACATTGGGATGTTCAGTTCAGTTCAGTCACTCAGTCACTCAGTAGTGTCCGACTCTTTCCTACCCCATGAATTGCAGCACGCCAGGCCTCCCTGTCCATCACCAACTCCCGCAGTTTACCCAAACTCATGCCCATTGAGTTGGTGATGCCATCCAGCCATCTCATCCTCTGTCATTCCCTTCTCCTCCTGCCCCCAATCCCTCCGAGCATCAGGGTCTTTTCCAATGAGTCAACTCTTCGCATGAGGTGGCCAAAGTATTGGAGTTTCAGCTTCAGCATCAGTCCTTCCAATGAACACCCAGAACTGATCTCCTTTAGGATGGACTGGTTGGATCTCCTTGCAGTCCAAGGGACTCTCAAGAGTCTTAAGTGAAAGTAAAGTCACTCAGTCATGTCCAACTCTTTGCAACCGCATGAACTGGGGCCTACCAGGCTCCTCCATCTATGGGATTTTCCAGGCAAGAGTATTGGAGTGGGTTGCCATTGCCTTCTCCAATTGCCTTCTGCCATTGCCTTCTCAAGAGTCTTGCTCAGCCATAAAAAGAGGCTTTTGGCTTTTAACCTCACTCAGAGAATGAGTATAAGAATCGAGGCCTTTGCTCATGCTGTCCCTAAACCTAGGATGTTTTGTTACAATTCAAATCCTATCCATTCTTCACTATTAATATAAAGCTTATGCATGCATGCTAAGTCACTTCAGTCATGTCTGACTCTTTCGACCATAAGTACTGTGGCCTGCCAGGCTCCTCTGTCCATGGGATTCTTCAGGGAAAAATACTGGAGTGGGTTGCCATGCCCTCCTCCTGGGGATCTTCCCAACAGGGGATCTTCCCAACACAGGGATCGAACCCGCATCTGTTACATCGCCTGCATTGGCAGGCAGGTTCTCTACCACTAGCGCCACCTGGGAAGTCCATGAAGCTCATACACCATCTCAATTTAAAAGGTCTTTCTGACAGTCTCTAATTGGCAGATTTGCTCTGTTCTTCAGCTTTCATTTATCTACTTGAACTTCTTTTATGGCACTTACTACTTTCTGTGTTTTATTGTGTTTGGTTTAATATAGTTCTTATCACTTCTTACAGATAGTATACTTCTGAGAAGTAGGATTTGTGTCTGATTCTTCTTTAAATCACACATAACCAGCTTAAGCTTTGAATATTATATTTACTTAATATTAGTTAAATAATGAGTTACTGAGCAGTCTGGAGATTTTGTTTAGAATATTGCAAGAATGCCTTCTATCACCACTTCTATTCAGCATTATGGGGAGGTCCTGACTGGTACCATAGGACAAGGAGAAAAAGTATAAGGACTAGAAAGAAAGAAACAAAAATGTCCACTATGCAAAGGATGATAAAATTGTTTATATAGATTCAATAAAAATCTGTACATTTGGGTTATTAAGAGAGTTTACAAAACTGGATGACTACAGAATGAAAAAGCAAAAATCAACTGCATTTCAATATACCAACAGATTAATTCTAAAAAGATAAATGAACAATAGCAGCATTACTGTAACACACTTAGGGATTAATCCAACATGTATGTGCGGGGCCTTTTTGCCTAAATGCCATTAAAGAGCTGACAAATGAAAACTATACCATATTCATGAATAAGACTACCTAATATTATAAAGATGTCATTTTTTCTCAAATTGACCATTAGATTTAATGAAAGTCTGCCAAGTGTGAATTGCATTTTTTAAAATTGTTGTTGAACTTCACAAACTGGTTCTAAAATTTATGTGCAAGAACAAAGAGCCTAGGATAACGAAGAAATACCTGAAGCCAAAAAATAAGATGAAGAGAGGATCCCAATTTAACAGATAGCAAGTCTACTTATAAATGACTTCTGTGGTGGCTCAGATGGTAAAGAATCCACCTGCAATGTGGGAGACCTGAGTTCAATCCCTGGGTTTGATCCCTGGGCTGAGAAGATCCCCTGGAGGAGAGCATGGCAACTCACTCCAGTATTCTTGCCTGGAGAATCCGTATGGACAGAGGAACCTGGCTGGCTACAATCCATGGGGCCACAAAGAGTCAGACAAGACTGAGCAACTGAACACAGCACAGCTACTTATAAATACAAGGCAAATATGTATATAGACATTTCAATACAGAGAGAAAATATAGGAATATAGAGCTACTTCTCAGAATCAGACTTCTGTTTGTAAGAAAACGTGTATACGACTGAGCTGGCATTTCAAATTAGTAGGAAAATATTAGACTCTTATAATTGTGCTGAAACTTTTAGTTATCCATAGGGAAATAAATCCATAGTGTAGCACCAGGACTTCCCTGGTGGTCTAGTGACTGGGACGCCAGGCTCCCAGTGCAGATGGCATGCGTTTCATCCCTGGTCTGGGAATTAGATCCCACATGCTGCAGCTAAAGATCTTAGATACCAAGTGCCACAACTAAGACCTGAAGCAGCCAAATAAATAAATACATTTATTTTTTTTTAAAGTGTAGTCCTACCCTAAAATATATAAAAAATCAGTTCTAATCCACTGAAATGCATATATGCTAAGATAAAGCTTCCAAACTTCTAAGAGAAATTGTATCAACATAATCATAAAGTGAGGAAGGATTTCTCAAACAAGATATAAAATGTTTAAATCATAATGGAAAGGACTGATGAATTCAACTCCACTAAAGAACTTCTTTTCATCGAACATTTTGAAAAAATAAAAACCTAAGGCACCAACAAGATTTTTTTCCACAATTTTTATAACTGATGAAGGGTTATTATTCAGAATGAATCCAAAAGCTCATAAAATCGATGAGAATAAGATAAACAACATAAAAACGGGAATACACGAACACACGGCTCAAAGACAAGGAAATCCAAATGACTAATAAGCATATCAAAAGATGAAATTTTAGTATTAATTAGACACAAATTTTTAATGGTCTTATATTAATACCTATCATTTTGACAAAAATTGTGACAAATAGAGAAACAAAATCTCTCTTAATTTTCAGATGGGGGTATAAATTAGTACAATCAGTGGGGAAGAGCTGGCTAGTTACCACCCAATATTTGTCTTTCTTTTCTTTCTCAGTAATAAGAACTCTGTGTTTAGCTGAATTCCTGACCAGTTGAACTAAAGACTTCATTTCCAACTTTCTTTTATAGCCAGATATGACATGTAAATTCTGGCCAGGGAGATACAAGTAAAAGCGCTATGTACATCTTTGGGGAAAGTGCTATAAACTTTTTGTTTCTTTCTCCTTGACAGCCAAAATGTGGATATTCTGGCTGGGGCTTCAGAAACCATTTGGACCTTAATATGACCTTGTGGATGAAAATGGTACCTGGGATGTGATCTACACAATAGAAGGAGCCTGGGTCTTTGACAGTGTGCCTTCTCACCTTTGGACTGACCATTCTCTAGACTTCTGGAACCTAAGATAGAAATGCATAGCTCTAAACTACTGCAATTCTGGATTTTTTATTACTCACAGTAGCCTAAACTAATCCTAACCAATATAATCTCATTAAGAAAATTTGGGGCATTATCTCATGAAGTTGAAGATGTACAAATCCTATAGCCCAGCAGTTTACTCTCCTAAGTATGTGCCTTGAAAAACTACATCCATATATGCATCAGGAAGCATGTCCAAAAATATTCATAATAACACAGTTCTAAGACTAAATATTGGAAACAATCTGAAAGTCCATAGATGAAAGAACAGATTATTCATTGTAGTGTTTTCATTCAATAAGCTACTAACACAGCTAAGAGTAAACTAAATCTCTAAGGAAACCATCAGCATGATATAATTTATAAAACTCAATAACGAGACAATATATTCTCTGGTATTACATACATCGATATAATTTGTAGGTAAAAGCAGTGGAATAATACATTCAAATTTAGACTAGCCATTACCTCTAGTATCCTGGAGAAGGGAATGGTTACCCAATCCAGTATTCTGGCCTGGAGAATTCCATCGACTGTATAGTCCATGGGGTTGCAAAGAATCGGACACTACCCAACAACTTTCACTTACCTTTAGTATGGGGGAGAGGGGCTGCCATCAGAGAGGGGCATAGAGGGAGCCTCAAAATACTGAGAAGCTTCCTTTTATAAATGTTAGGTACTAAGTACAAGGATATTATTTGTATTATTAGTTTAACACATGTTTTAACATTCTTTGAATTTTACTGTATAATTTTTTTTTCCTACAGTGCAAGTGGAAAAAGAGTAAGGAGGACAAAGCAGTGCTTGGATTTTGAGGTGAGTGTGTGAAATCTACCTCTGAGACCACAAAGAGATTTAAGCCTGACCACGGTGGCTCAGTGGTAAAGAATCCACCTGCCAATGCAGGAGACGCAGGCTCAATCCCTGTGTTGGGAAGATCCCCTGGAGAAGGGAAAGGCTACCCACCCCAGTATTCTTGCCTGGGAAATCCCACAGACAGAGAAGCCTGGTGGGCTACGGTCCATGGAGTTGCAAGAGAGCTGGGCACAACTCAGCAACTAAAAACAACAAGTATAACTCTTAGGCTTATGCAAAGTTGTGAGAACAGAGCACTTCCTTCTCTGCTTTTAACTATGCAAAAGTTTATCGAGGGTATACAAACGAAGTAGATGAAGGTGACTACCCCTCTGGCAAGGAGACTGAAAGCTCATGTCTAATCGCTACCACCATAATTGTCCCCTCCATGGCTACCACCATCATCATTTTTACACCATCATAACTTTGTACTGTCTTTTTTTTATCTTGGCATTTTACTAGGCTGTATATCATTACTCAATAATCCTCAATAGTCCAATGAGCCACATATTATCAACCTTTCATAAGATCTACTTGAGGTTAAGCTCAGAGTGATGAAAGAACAAGCCTTATCATAGCTAATAACTGGCAGTTGCTACTGCTGCTGCTAGGTCACTTCAGTCGTGTCTGACTCTGTGCAATCCCATAGACAGCAGCCCACCAGGCTCCCCCATCCCTGGGATTCTCCAGACAAGAACACTGGAGTGGGTTGCCATTTCCTTCTCCAATGCATGAAAGTGAAAAGTGCAAGTGAAGTCACTGAATCGTGTCCAACTCTCAGCGACCCCATGGACTGCAGCCCACCAGGCTCCTCCATCCATGGGATTTTCCAGGCAAGAGTACTGTAGTGGGGGTGCCATTGCCTTCTCCGAGTAACTGGCAGTGCCTGGGTTCAAATGCAAACCTGTCTGTTTTTAAAACATGTCCTTTCATACTGCTTCTCTTACTTCAAATATGGCTATTTTTTACTGTCATCCCTTCATTTACAATAATGAGTACCAACAGCTCCTCTGAGATATTTTAAAGGATTAAGAGAAAGGGAAGAATATAGTGAATATATGACTGAATAATGACAATATTTCTGAAAGGTAGAAAGATGAGACATTGAGAGAAAAGAAGCAAAGCATTCTGAAAGACTGAGGGTGAAAGAATATAAATAGAAGACAAATTAAAACCAGAGAAATAAGCAGAAAGAAGAAGAGATCAGGAGGATGAACAGAAAATAATAAGACCATCCTAAAAAATTTACTTTCTCCCTTGTCCCCAGAAGCCTGTCTCCTCACCTTGGAATAGGTGTTTCATCTTTTGAAATGAGTTGGATAAATAAGAAACAAAGGTTGAAAAGTAATTTCAAGTCCACAGAGCAAACCTTAGGATAAATTGTTTTTCCCTCATAAGACTTTCACCCAGATAGCTTTAAGATCTCATGGATCTGGCAAAAATTATAGCAATAATAATAATAATAATACTGTCTAGCTGGTGTTTTCCCCTTAGCAGCATGTCTGTACCAATAGGTTTGTCACAAATATATCTTCAAGTTTACACACTCATTTGCATGAGTCCATTTCTTAGTGTACAGAAGTAAGGGCTCTTTCATGCCCTTGAACCTCGGTGTATTTGGGATTTTCTATTTGGACATCTGTGTTAATGAGGTGCTTTCAGGTCAGAACAAAGAAGTTCTCAATTTAACTTACTATGTATATTTGAATATTTTAGCTGTGCATTTGAATGTATATATCAAAGATATATGTAGAACTTTCTTTGGGGTGTGAAGACTCAGATTATTAGGGTGAGAGTATGACACTTTGCACTCGTAAAAGTTCTTTAAAAATAGGATATCTACCTACTTATTAAAAAGGGTAATTTTGGTACTGCTGGCTAGCAGGGGGGATGTGTGAAAGAACTGTTCCTCCTCTAAATTCTGTGACTGTTGTGTTGTCATGAGACCTGTGAGCTGAATGTATTGTGTGGTTTTAATAGCAATCACTGTACATTACAGTTCATTTAAACCTTCTTTTGATTTTAATGATGTTATAGGTGTTGAGGATATGAGAGAGGAAAGAGGCAGAAATAGTAATGGAAACAGTTCATTCAGATTCTTCAAGGCATACCAGGGCCAGAAAATTCAAGGGTATAATCAGATAGATTTGAGAACCAGTCCTATGATGGGATCCTATATATGTGCTGGAGGGGAAGCTGGGTCTGGAAGTAGTGCGTCTGGAGTCAGGAAAAGGGTGCAAAACAAGTTTTTCATTCTTTGTTTTAAACGCTCAAAATTATGCCTATATGTAAAGAGAAATATTGATGAGGAGAAATATAATTATGATGAAATACACCTGTTTTCCCCCAAATTTCACAATAAACAGAGAGCTTAAGATCCAGTTGACTTTCTAAACTAACATAATGATGTATTTAAACTACAATGGCAAGAAAAAACTACTGTTAGAATCAAATGATAAAGCTCTTTAAAATGGCTTTATCTTATTTTCAAAAGCCCTAAAGCAGAATACTTTCTCATTTGCTTTCATATTACTAAAAGGACTCTTGCTTTTATATGAAAACTAGTTCTCAATTTTAATATACTAATTGACTTAATACTACTGAAGCTTTAAACCCATTCTGGGCAGCAAGTCTTATTTTCCTAATTATTATTATTTCATTGCTATTTAACATCAGTAATATACTAGATATTATCTTAGCTCTTCCTAAACATTAATAAAATATAAAGGTTCTCTATACTTCTGGTGATTCTAACACTTAATTATCCTAGCTATTAACTCTTGTCAAAGTCATCATCACTCTGAATTTCCTTTACATACTACACATGAAGTCAACCAGTTAGTTCAGTTCAGTTCAGTCGCTCAGTCGTGTCCGATTCTTTGTGACTCCATGAATTGCAGCATGCCAGGCCTCCCTGTCCATCACCAACTCACAGAGTTCACTCAGACTCACATCCATCGAGTCCGTGATGCCATCCAGCCATCTCATCCTCTGTCATCCCCTTCTCCTCCTGCCCCCAATCCCTCTCAGCATCAGAGTCTTTTCCAATGAGTCAACTCTTCGCATGAGGTGGCCAAAGTACTGGAGTTTCAGCTTTACCATCATTCCTTCCAAAGAAATCCCAGGGCTGATCTCCTTCAGAATGGACTGGTTGGATCTCCTTGCAGTCCAAGGGACTCTCAAGTCTTCTCCAACACCACAGTTCAAAAGCATCAATTCTTTGGCACTCAGCCTTCTTCACAGTCCAAATCTCACATCCATACATGACCACTGGAAAAACCATACCCTTGACTAGACGGACCTTAGTCGGCAAAGTAATGTCTCTGCTTTTCAATATGCTATCTAGGTTGGTCATAACTTTCCTTCCAAGGAGTAAGCATCTTTTAATTTCATGGCTGCAATCACCATCTGCAGTGATTTTGGAGCCCCCAAAATAAAGTCTGACACTGTTTCCACTGTTTCTCCATCTATATCCCATGAAGTAATGGGACCAGATGCCATAATCTTAGTTTTCTGAATGTTGAGCTTAACTTTTTCACTCTCCTCTTTCACTTTCATCAAGAGGCTTTTGAATTCCTCTTCACTTTCTGCCATAAGGGTGGTGTCATCTGCATATCTGAGGTTATTGATATTTCTCCCGGCAATCTTGATTCCAGCTTGTGTTTCTTCCAGTCCAGCGTTTCTCATGATGTACTCTGCATATAAGTTAAATAAGCAGGGTGACAATATACAGCCTTGACGTACTCCTTTTCCTATTTGGAACCAGTCTGTTGTTCCATGTCCAGTTCTAACGGCTGCTTCCGGACCTGCATACAGGTTTCTCAAGAGGCAGGTCAGGTGGTCTGGTATTCCCATCTCTTTCAGAATTTTCCACAGTTTCTTGTGATCCACACAGTCAAAGGCTTTGGCATAGTCAATGAAGCAGAAATAGATGTTTTTCTGGAACTCTCTTGCTTTTTCTATTATCCAGCTGATGTTGGCAATTTGATCTCTGGTTCCTCTGCCTCTTCTAAAACCGGCTTGAACATCAGAAAGTTTATGGTTCACGTATTGCTGAAGCCTAGCTTGGAGAATTTTGACCATTACTTTACTAGCATGTGAGATGAGTGCAATTGTGCAGTAGTTTGAGCATTCTCTGGCATTGCCTTTCTTTGGAATTGGAATGAAAAGTGACCTTTTCCAATCCTGCGGCCACTGCTGAGTTTTCCAAATTTGCTGGCATATTGAGTGTAGCACTTTCACAGCATCATCTTTCAGGATTTGAAACAGCTCAACTGGAATTCCATTACCTCCACTAGCTTTGTTCATAGCGATGCTTTCCAAGGCCCACTTGACTTCACATTCCAGGATATCTGGCTCTAGATTAGTGATCACACCATCATGATTATCTGGGTCGTAAAGATTTTTGTACAGTTCTTCTGTGTATTTTTGCCACCTCTTCTTAATATCTTCTGCTTCTGTTAGGTCCAGACCATTTCTGTCCTTTATCAAGCCCATCTTTGCATGAAATGTTCCCTTGGTATCTCTAATTTTCTTGAAGAGATCTCTAGTCTTTCCCATTCTGTTCTTTTCCTCTATTTCTTTGCATTGATCGCTGAAGAAGGCTTTCTTATCTCTTCTTGCTATTCTCTGGAACTCTGCATTCAGATGCTTATATCTTTCCTTTTCTCCTTTGCTTTTCGCCTCTCTTCTTTTCACAGCTATTTGTGAAAGAGAGTCATTTTGCTTTTTTGCATTTCTTTTCCATGGGGATGGTCTTGATCCCTGTCTCCTGTACAATGTCAGGAACCTCATTCCATAGTTCATCAGGCACTCTATCAGATCTAGGCCCTTAAATCCCACATGCTTGTGCACCACAACTAGAGACCCTGCATGCTGTAATTACAGATCCCGCAGGCTCTGGAACTAAAGGGCCCAGGAGTCTCAACAAAGATCCCACATGCTGCAACTAAGACCTGGAGCAGCCATAAATAAGTCAATAAATGGGTTTAGAGAATTGCTAGAAATTTTGTGGACAATATCCAGCATTTCCACAGAAATTCAGGGCTAAAGAAAACCCAAAAGTTGTTGGAACTAAATCAAATTGCTTCAAAAATAAATCATCTGACTTTAAATGGAGAAATGTGGAAAAAATAAAGGTATAAAATGCCTAATTAATAGAACTGCGCACTAAACCAGTTAAATTTTACTCTATGTAAATTATACATTGATAAAATAGACTAAGGAAAAGACCTTTTAAAAGTATAATGTCATTAATAAAAAATTTCCTCCATTACTATGGCTTCAGTAAAGTCATGGAATTTATTATCAGATGAGGGTGACTGTAAAACTTTAAAATATTTCTGTCAAGATTAAGAGTACTGACTGTGAGGCCTAACAAATAAGGAAAGCTGAGTTATGATATTTTGGGCAAATTTAAAAACCACATATAAGCACTAGCTTATACATTGGTAGAACTTAGAAGAGTAGATATGTGAGAGGGTTATTATGAGAATTTAGCATGATAATGTATATAACACACCTAACATATAGCTCCAAATGTTTTAAATTATTCTGCCAGGGCAATCAACAAATGCTTCCCAGAGAACTGTGAGTAGAAAGGACATTACTGACAAAGAGAGAAGAATGAACAAAGGGACTGAGACAGACAAGAAAGTCACTGTAGTTTGAAAGCAGTATCGGGTATCTGTAAGGGAGACATGGAAGACACATCTAGAAATGTGGGATATCACCAGATGGTGGATAGTGTTAAATGTTATTTTAAGAAGTTTGGATTTTATTCAATGGGTAATAAAAAGCAACTAAACATTTTGGAGTAGTAGAATGACATGATTTCAACTGTACTTTACAAAGATTAATTTGGCAGCAATCTGTTAAGGACAGATAAGAGGTGAGAATCACTGGAAGTGGGAAGTTTATCTAGGAGATGGTAGTGGTTGTGTTTTAGTTGCTAAGCTGTTCCACTCTTGTGACCCTATTGACAGTATCCTGCCCAACTCCTCTGTCCATGGGATTTCCCAGCAAGAATACTGGCGTGTATCATCATTTCCTTCTCCAGGGGATCTTCCTGACCCAGGGGTCAGATCTGCATCTCCTGAACTACAGATAGTCTCATGCATTGCAACTGGATTCTTTACCGCCGAGCCACCAGGGAAGCTTCTTATTTAGGAGACAGTACCACACACAGTGACAGTAAGGTTTTGAATTAGAATGGCAGTGGTGGTGATAGTAATAATGCAAAAGGTATGGATTTGGGGGATGTTCTCTAGGTAGAATTGATAGGAAGAAATGGAGAGTAGTAAGGAGCAAGATAGATAAACAAGCCAAAGCTGTTTTTGAGGTTTGCAACCTGGATATCTTGGAGTGTTTCTGAGACATTAAAGATATTTTACTGGAAGCTTATGGGTGAGACATCTGAGTAGGCTTTTTGGCTTATCTATTGTAAATACAGATCTGGAACTAATGAAAGAGACTGATATAGTTTTGTCATTTTTCTCATTTATAAAGATGATTGAAGCAGAAGACTGAGGACAGAAACTTGGGGGGGGATTCTTGATATTTAGAAGACAAAAGGAGGAAGCCAATGAGACAGAGAAGATAATATTTTCTGAAAAACCAACTTCAATAATCTTTAAAGGCAGGGGCTTGATTAATGAAAGTTGCAGAGCATGAGAGAGAGAGAGAGGAGGTGACAGTGTGTAGACATAGGATCAGGAAAACTCATTCAAAAATAAACACAATTTTCTTGGCTTCTGTACTTCTGTTTAAGGCAGTTATCCTCCTACTTTTCTGACCACAGAGATTTTTTTTTTTAATTTTTTTTCCTTTATTTTAATTTACAATACTGTATTGGTTTTCCCATACATTGACATGAATCAACCACGGGTGTACATGCGTTCCCAAACATGAACCCCCCACCCACCTCCCTCCCCATAACGTCTCTCTGGGTCATCACCGTGCACCAGCCCCAAGCATGCTGTATCCTGCGTCGGACATAGACTGGCGATTCGATTCTTACATGATAGTATACATGTTACAATGCCATTCTCCCAAAATCATCCCACCCGCTCCCTCTCCCTCTGAGTCCAAAAGTCTGTTATACACATCTGTGTCTTTTTTGCTGTCTTACATACAGAGATTTCTAACCACTAAACTATTGACTTTTACTTGGTCATCATTGTAGATAACCTCTCATACTATGTTACTGACCCCTTGATAGTCCTTAACTAATAGCTTCTATGTAAAGCACATCTCTATTTCTAGTACCTGTCTCTTTCCTAAACCCTAGCCTACATTTCTAACCATTCACATAGTCATAGTCTCATATCTGTCTACCTGATACTCAAACTCAGCATGACCCAATAGCTCTCTCTTTCCAAAGCAACTTCTATTTTGGCTTTATTTCACCATTCTTTCAGTTGCAATGGTTGATAGTATATGTCAACTTGACTGTGCCAGACTTCTGATCAAACATTATTCTGGATGTGTCTGTAAGGGTGTTTCTGGATGAAATTAACATTTGAGTTGGTAGACTGAATAAAGCAGAGGTCCTCACTAATGTGATGGGTATAATTAACTGAAGATGTAAAAACAGAACTAAAAGGTGGAGCAAGAGGGAACTTGCCTGAGCAGGGACGTCAGTCTTCTCCTTTCCTTGGACTGAAACTAAAATCAGCTCTGCTGGTTGTCAGACTCAGATTAGAACTACATCATTCGTGCGCCATGGTCTCCAGCTTGCTGACTGCAGATCTGGGGATTTCGCTCAGCCTCTAGTATCATGTGAGTCAATTCTTTCTAGAAATCTAATTCCTTGGTTCTGTTTTTCTAGAACCCTAACTAATAGACCAAATCACTACAGTTTGAAAGCTTTCAAGAAACTTTGATTTTCTCTTCTCTTTCACATTAATCATTAGTAAGATTTTCAGATTCCATCACCATGTTTAACACTCTTCTTCATTTCCTTTGATACCACTCCAGGGGATGATTGAAGTCTTCTTCCAATTGCATTTCTGTTTCCCCTTGTTTCAATCTGTTCTATTTTTGGCTGCCAGATTAGTCTAGCCAAAGAAAATGTTGATCACGCCAAATAATTTCTGTGGCTTCTCACTTTCTACTTAATCAAATGCAAATATATTAGCCATTCAATAATACTGTCCATATTTGTCCAGTTTGACCGAGGGAATAAAAACTTCCTTATTTGGATTCAAAACTCTTAAGTACATAAGAAAATGATTAGGGGAGATGGCAAGGAGAAAGGGGTAAAAGGAAGAAAATGGTTTAGCAGCTATAAATAAGCCAGGCCAACTAATTTTATTGGAGGCATACTATAGATATGACAAAAAATACAATCTCCTCAAAATTGCTGAACAGAAACAATACTCAAGAAATATCACCACCACTGAAGGGACTGTGAAGAAAAAAATTTCAGAAGATACTAGAAAAAGATGATCTCTCAGGGATTGATAATACAGTATTAATTTATCCTATTTGATCAGGATTCATGGTGAATATTTCATTCAGTACTAGGTATTATTCTATAAGATGGATACAGGAAAAAAAAGAACATTCTTAGGAGAGTAAGCATAATGATGAGTAAACAAGATGAATTTTATGTCATTAAAGTCCATGTTATATATCATGTTACATGAGATATTGCTTAAGGAACTGATGATATTTTACAAGAAAATGAGAAAATTTAGAGGGACCTTGAGATGTCTTTTAAATATATAAAGAATAATCAGGAAGAAAGGTAATTTAACTTGTATGGTATGGCCCAGACAAGCACATTAGGACCAGTGAGTGAAAAGAAGATAGATTTGTGTTCAACGTAGAAAGAAGCTTCTTATAGTCAAAAGGTGTACTAAGGTACTTCATCTAAAAAGCAAGAGAGTTCCAGAAAAACATCTATTTCTGCTTGATTGACTATGCCAAAGCCTTTGACTGTGTGGATCACCACAACTGTGGAAAAATTTAAAGAGATGAGAACACCAGACTACCTGACTTGCCTACTGAGAAATCTGTATGCAGATCAGGAAGCAACAGTTAGAACTGGACATAGAACAACAGACTGGTTCCAAATAGGAAAAGGAGTACATCAAGGCTGTATATTGTCACCCTGCTTGTTTAACTTATATACAGAGTACATCATGAGAAATGCTGGGCTGGATGAAGCACAAGCTGGAATCAAGATTGCCGGGAGAAATATCAATAACCTCAGATATGCAGATGGCACCACCCTTATGGAAGAAAGTGAAGAAGAACTAAAGAGCCTCTTGATGAAAGTAAAAGAGGAGAGTGAAAAAGTTGGCTTAAGCTCAATATTCAGAAAACTAAGATCATGGCATTTGTTTCCATCACTTCATGGCGAATAGATGGGGAAACAATAGAAACAGTGGCAGACTTTTTTTGGGGGGGCTCCAAAATCACTGCAGATGGTGACTGCAGCCATGAAATTAAAAGACACTTGCTCCTTGGAAGAAAAGTTATGACCAACCTGCTGCTGCTGCTAAGTTGCTTCAGTCATGTCCGACTCTGTGCGACCCCATAGATGGCAGCCCACCAGGCTCCCCCATCCCTGGGATTCTCCAGGTAAGAACACTGGAGTGGGTTGCCATTGCCTTCTCCAATGCATGAAAGTGAAAAATGAAAGTAAAGTCACTCAGTCGTGTCTGACTCTTAGCGACCCCATAGACGCCAGCCTACCAGGCTCCTCTGCCCATGGGATTTTCAGGTAAGAGTACTAGAGTGGGTTGCCATTGCCTTCTCTCATGACCAACCTAGATAGCATATTAAAACCTAGATAGCATATTAAAAAGCAGAGACATTACTTTGCCAACAAAGGTCCATCTAGTCAAAGCTATGGTTTTTCCAGTGTCATGTACGGATGTGAGAGTTGGACTATAAAGAAAACTGCGTGCCAAAGAATTAATGCTTTTGAACTGTGGTGTTGGAAAAGACTCTTGAGAGTTCCTTGGACTGCAAGGAGATCCAACCAAGTCCATCCTAAAGGAGATCAGTCTTGACTATTCATTGGCAGGACTGATGCTGAAGCTGAAACTCCAATACTTTGGCTACCTGATGCGAAGAACTGACTCATTTGAAAAGACCCTGATGCAGGGAAAGATTGAAGGCATGAGGAGAAAGGGCCGACATAGGATGAGATGGTTGGATGGCATCACCAACTCAATGGACATAAGTTTGAGTAAACTCCAGGAGTTGGTGATGGACAGGGAGGTGTGGTGTCCTGCAGTCCATGGGGTCGCAAAGAGTCAGACTCAACTCAGGGACTGAACTGAACTGAATTGAGGGTACTTCAAGAAAGAGTGAGTTTTCTGTCATCAAAAGTTTTTAATTTATTCTGAGAAGAATATTACAGGGTTAATTGAAACATCACTAAAAGTGCCATATGACCTCTAGGGTTTCTTCCAAATGACCTTATCTAAAATCCAATTTTCTAATGCAGATTTAGCCCACTCCCTTTAAGTTTACCATAGGTTCTTGTCAGACATGGCTACTGAGAATCTCTTATGTTTATACCTTCCCAACATAATTCCTTTACTCAGGTTTTGTCCTTTCCTGAAATGATTCTTTACTAACACACTCAGCAGCTTGAATGCTACCTGGATTATTCTGAATGTCTCCCAACTTAAGTACCTTCTCCTTATCATCCTATCTACTTATTGTTGTTTAATAGCTAGATGGAGTCTGATTCTTTTGTGATCCCATGGACTGTAGTCCACCAAGCTCCTCTATCCATGGGATTTCCCAAGAAAGAATACTGGAGCTGGTTGCAATTTCCTTCTCCAGGGGATCTTTCCAGCCCAGGGATCCAACCTGCATCTCCTGCCTCTTCTGAATTGCAGGCAGATTCTTTACCACTGAGCCACCACGGCTTCCCAGCTATTAGGTATGATGAATGAACTGAAATTAACGTAACAGAACAATGAAAAATCTTTGTCTTGTTTTTTTGCCTCCTTCCTCCCTTCCTTCTCCACCCATTCCTCCTCCCTCTCCTCCCCTTCACTCTCTCTTTTTCTCCCTTCCATTCAAGTTTAAATATAAATAGTTGATTGGGGCAAGTTCCAGTGGTTCCAGTTGTGAAAGAAGGAAAAAACTGAAACAGAAAGAAGATACCATTTTCATGGCCTTGAGGAGCTGAATGAATTAAATTCACTTTAGATTATTAACAACTTGGTAAATGGTATGACAGATGCAATAGCTATCGTTTTTGAGTAGTCAAAGGTAAAATCCCCAAGGACATAGCTCTGGGATTTGGAAGGGATTGGAAAGGGCACAGCCTTCTGCCGTAAGTCTGGGAAGTTACAATCAATTCCTTCGTTGGCGATGGCAGCTATACCCCTATAAAAGAGAATGATAAAGGACAACTTTGGTATTATGTGGACCTTTTAAACATTGGTTCCCAGGAAGAATATGATAGATTGAAATGGTATTTTAACATCTACAAGATGCTTTTATGTACAATTTGTCATCTGATTATTTCAACAATGAGGTGAACAGACATTTTAATCCTTATTTGCAGATAAGGAAACTCAAAATCTCTGAGGCTAAATCCTCAGGATCTTTAATATTCTATTCTTGGTAGCTCAGTGGGTAAAGAATCTGCCTGCAATGCAGGAAACTCAGGTTCAATTCCTGGGTCAGGAAGACCCCCTGGAGAAGGAAATGGCAATCCACTCCAGTATTCTTGCCTGGAGAATCCCATGGACAGAGAAGCCTGGCAGGCCACAGTCCATGGGATCATAAGAGTCAGACACGACTTAGCGACTAAATGACGATGACAACCCTTATTTATAAAAAATGATTGATCAGCAACTTGCTATGAATTTTTGAAAAATTCTGGTGCCAAGCAAGAAATTTTCATCCTTTCATGACAGTGGTAAATTACAAGGAGAAAGTAAGCTCAGAAATGTGGTATTATTAATAGTGTTGCTACTAAGTAAACCAACTTTGCCCTTTGAAGATCTCATCCAAGGAAACAAACAAACAAATCTCATCACATTTCACAGATGGGAAAAAGAAGAAAAGGAGTCAGTAAATAAAAGAGATGAGTGGTTAAAAAGAAAGAAAGAAAAAAAGAAATAGGGCATAGCAGTGGATTGCTGATGGAGGCTTGGTTTTTAAGGAGGAAGGAACGACCATAAAACAAGCAGAATTAGTATGATGCAAAGATTTGATTTTGCAATTAGGAACAAACTGGTGATTGCCAAATTTAAAGGAATGAAAAAGAGGTGACCAAGAAGATGAAGTTCACTATTTTGAGAGCTCTGGTCCAAAAGACAGTATTTGTTTATTGGTAGAAAAGGCAACAATATAAGAGGGTTAAAGTAGAATATTTAGAAGATAGGAAAAACAGCACAAAGAGAATAGGCAGAAAGAAGAGACTAGGATAGCTGGTCTTACTGGAGTTCTTTATCTTAGAACACTGTTTACCTTGTACTAGTTATTTATTTTAGGAAGGATAATCTGAAGCAGAGAAAAGGGAAGATGAAAATGCTGATGCCCAAGGAATCAAGCTTATAAGGCAGAGGCAAATGAGAAGCAGCCAATGATATTTTGGGATTTACAAGCTTGAAAATAATGGGAAATTCTTGTCATATCCATTAGGGAATGAATGAGATATTTAGAATGAGTTAGATAAAAGTATTTGCCAGCAGCAGCAAGGATTCAGCTGATATAAGCAAGCATGGCCTTGATGGTTCTATGATTTTCTTTAGCAGTACCTTTGGACTCAGGAATATAAACAGAAATTAGATAGTGACTATTGCTCTGATCAGACGTTTAGAACACAGTTTTTTGATATAACCTTGGAATGAGCTTCCAGGGAAGACCAATGAATCTCCATTCTCTAAAATCTCTAACAACAGAATAAACAATGAATGATGTTCTTTTGAGTACTTCGATCCCATGAAAACTAATTTTGATCACTCAGATATTTCTCCTCTAAATAGATTAAAAAAATAGAGATCATTCCTTATAATCATAATATATTTTCCATTAGTACAAGTATTAATCTCTGCATGCAATAGGTGTTTAATAAATATTTACTAAATTAGTTCTACAGCTTTAGAGCAATTGGAGCACTTTTAATGAAGCTTATGATTTTTCTGCTTAAAGATGCCCTTTCATCATTAGTAGATTGGTTCACTATTTTCCTTCTACATTCTACTAAGCTAAATTTGCATACTCTTTGGCTCTAAAATCAATGTATATTTCAATTTCAGTAAGATATGGTACCTGTAACTCACTGCATCTTATTCTAAGTTAAGCCTGTCATACACAATACATAAGAAACCCTGTTAGACGCCAACATTTTATCCTAAATTTGGGAGAGGTTTTAATTTAAAAAAATATTCTCTTAAAATTTCAGACTACAGATCCTTTGCCAATTCATTTCCCTCTTAAGAAGAGATCATTTCAAACAAACAAAACAAAACAAGAGAAAAATAAATGATCACTTTATTTAAACTGTTTTTTATCAGTTTCATAATGATGCCAAAAAAAGGTAGATTGTAATTTCTTTCTCCTGCTGAATTAGTGTTAAAATCTTCTCTGGTAATTTGGAAATTTTCCACATTTCTCAAAACTTCTAAACAGATAATGTTTTACAATTTCTCATTATTTGTCCTCATTTTTCTTCCTGTTTAAAAGAAAAATAAGCCCCATAATGACCCCTATTTGCAATTTGCCTTTCTATTAGTGTAGAGGAAAAGTCTAAATTTTTACTTTGAGACACAGACAGTAGGAAATATTTCTATGTTAATTTCACACATATTCCCTTCAATCCTGGCTTTATAAAAGCATAACAGAAAATAATAGAATACATCCAGTTGGCTGATACATTTTGAAACTCTTAGATGACTTGAATAATTATTGAGACCTTTAGGTTATTATGTGTACCAAGTCTTTTAAGGTTCATCCACCTCTATTTTCCATCTAAAGGAGACCTTGGTCCTTGTGACCTCAGAAAGGACAAGCCCCAAGGTCCCAGCTGTGTTCCCCTTTCATCCCCTAATCTGAGTCATCTCACTCACCTCTAAGGCCATGTAGCTCTTGCTGTTCTCTGTTGCATGAAGTGGCCTTTATGCTTCAGAAAATTTAAAGGTCATTTTCCTTTCTTTGAAACCTCACTACATTTTATTACTTAAAGTGTCAGTTTCAGTAAAAGAAAACAGAGAGGTGAATTGTTATTTTACTGGTGATAACCAGAGCTTTGGGGAGTACCCCTGAGAGTTGTTTTCAACCCTGGGTCATAATGCCAATGTCCCAGACTAAGTTCCCTTCCCTTTTAAACACCGTAAACTATAACCCAACAATGGCACTGTATTCCTGGTGTGAAATGAAAGTTGTTCCACAAGAAATTGCTTCACCAAAGAAAACATTTAGAAATAAGAAAAGAAGCGAGCTCACTGAATAAACAATGAAAATTAGGAGAGGGCTAAATGATTTTGCCCTTCAAAGCTAGTTCTTTAATATTTTGTGAAATTAACATCCACTACAGCTTTATGGTAAACTTCTAAGATAAATCATTAGATATTTACCTAAGTGGAGCCTTTTGTGGTAAATAGGAAGCAACAGGTAATACCTTACAAAGTCCCCGTTGTTTGTTTGTTTTGGACCTATACTGTTGATAGTAAGCAACAAATTATTTTGTTGCTGCTCAGTCACTCAGTTGTGTCTGACTGTTTGTGACCCTATGGACTGCAGTAAGCCAGGTTTCCCTGTCTTTCACTATCTCCCGGAGATTGCTCAAACTCACCTCCATTGAGTCAATGATGACATTCTACCATCTCATCCTTTGTTGTCCGCTTCCCCTCCTGTCCTCAATCCTTCCCACTTTCTAAAGATGCAAAATACATTTTCCAAACCTGTTAACATTGTAGCTTTGTAAAGCTGCACTCCGATCCATTATTTTATAATCATTATATACCTGAATGCTGCCTTTACTCCATTTTCTGACATTAACTGGTTACTATCACATGAAATGAATTCTGGTTAGATGGTCTATTTGTCATGAATTCTGATTGGCTAGTGGCTCAGATGCATGTAGGTCACTTACTGAATTGTTCTGTACTCTAGTCAATATTGTCCTATGTTCTCTTGCAGTCCTGATTTCTGACAACATTATTTAATAACAAAAAAACAACAAGAAAGAAATCCACACATCGGAATTCCAACCAAGAGCCCTTGTTTCCTCCCAACGTGCGAAGCACAACTCCAGCTATGATAATTACGTCACTCCTTTTCTGGCACTTTCCTAGTGCCATAGTCAGTCACATAACAAAATCTTCACAGAGATATCTAAAAGCGCCCAACTTTCATGTGACTAGGTGTTGAATGGTAGAGGTGTCACTAATGACGCGAAGAGTTGACTCATTGGAAAAGACTCTGATGCTGGGAGGGATTGGCGGCAGGAGAAGGGGACGACAGAGGATGAGATGGCTGGATGGCATCACTGACTCGATGGACGTGAGTCTGAGTGAACTCTGGGAGTTGGAGATGGACAGGGAGGCCTGGCGTGCTGCAATTCATAGGGTCGCAGAGTCGGACACGACTGAGCGACTGAACTGAACTGAACTGAATGATGGGAAAGTGTAATTTAAAGGTCCAAAGTGTACTGGTTTCATTCACATTTATGCTTTTGATGAATTTTTTTTTTCTTTAGGAAAATAGGAACATTAATGCCTTCATGTGTTATTCCTCTTTGAAGGAGAGAGACACCATTGAGCATAACTTCATCATTATTACCAATGTATTCAAAGGGATACAGTTGAGACATTCCAAAGTTGAGACAAAGGGATAGAGCTGAGACATTCCAAAGCTTTCATCAACTGCTATTGGAGAACTAGAGGCAGTAACACCTTTATGCAACTGGTGGATGCACATGAAGGATGAACTCTGCATACAGAAGAAAACATTTACAGTAAGGAACACAGGGATGGGAGGGGACTGCAGGAAATGCAGATGCTATGACTCCTGTTCAGAGGATACATTTGCCAAGTTCTCTAATTTCATATTTTAGGAACTGAGCTTCCAAATCATCTGGATGCCTTTTGTTAGCTCACACTGATTTCGAACATTTCTCATAAGAGAGAGACTCTTTATTTAAATTTTTAATTATTTATTTTAAATGAAAGGGGGGAAAAATCCTCCAAATGACCCATGATTCTTCTGGTGCAGAAATTAATGAAACAACTCAGAAGTGAGACCGTCAGAGGTTCTTGGTGTCTTTCTATATTCTGGTTTCTCATTTTTCAGCTTCTTCCTGTGTTCAGTTTCCCCCTTTATTGTTCACTTCTTTCTTTGCCTCTCTGAGCCTCCATCCCCCATTCCTCCAGCCTCTCCAATTACCAGCAGTGCTGATTGTATTTCTCCTCTTTCTCTTTTTATCTCCTTCACTGTCTCAGCCAGGGCTTTTCAGGTACTTGAGATTTTTTTATTTTTAAATGCTTCCTCCTTTTCTGTTTATCTGGCTGTCACTGTCTTTGCTTGCCTTAGCTTCCTGGGTGAATTTTTATCTCTTGTCTCTGTCTTAACCAATCATTGCCCATGGAGGCTTTTTTTTTTCCCCCTTTCTTCACTTTTTTAAAAAAATCCAGTCTAAGGCAAAGTATGAATAGTTTATCAGAGAGGTCATTTGAGATCCTATTTAAAAATGAAGATATGGAAAACAAAGCTTTTTAATATCCTATTCTCATTGCCCTCACCAAAACCAAAATACAACAAAAAACAAAACCCCAACTAAAAATATGGCTTTCTGAGACACAAAAAGAAACACAGAGATGGATTCTTTCAGTCATTATAGGAGGATCTAACATCTAAGGTGACATTTGGTAGTATAAATAAATTAATGGCTAAATTACAAATATATTCTGTTTTTAGATTTTGTGCTTTTCAGTGTTAAGATTTCTGATGATCATCTATTGAGTCAACACATATTTACAGAGAGGGCTTGCCTATGAGTAGTGTTTTCCAAGATATGTAGTCAACCATATTATTTAGTTTCCATGATATTCAGCCAGAGAATTATTTGGGGCCTGCAGGGAGAAGGAAGACAGGTAACAGAACTGTTCCCAAATTGGTAGTGGTAGAACCACAGAGTGTTCTCTGTGTCAGCACAAAGGTAACAGTATTAACATGAAGGCAATGGGAAATGGCAAATGGTGTTTAAACAGAAATGGCACATGGCTAATTTATGTTGGAAAACAATCATTTCATAGCTGTGCAGAGAACAAAGTGCAGAAATGTCAGAGAGGAGGCAGGAAAACCAGTTTGGAGATTCTTGCTGTAACCTACACAAGACATGATAAGAAATTTTTTTAAAAAAGATAGAGAAATAAGAATAATTCAAGACACGTATTAAGTCTTAAGCACAGTGACAAGTTGGGTATGAGGAGTAAGAAAATAAGAAAAACCTGGGATGACACTCAACCTTCTGTCTTGAGTAAACTGTGGTGCCACAATTTCACTGCTAGATACTTTTGAAATCTCTTGGACCACCATGAGCAGAAGTTGAGCTTTAAAACTTATATAGTTTCCAAAGAGAGCGTATGTCCAAAGTCCTACTGCAGATGTCAATAAGAAAATGGTGGGTGAGTGATGGCCTCCCTGACCCCTCACAGAGGGCAGATCTAGGAGCCACTGAGAAGAAAGTAGGCAAGAACACAAGATCAAAGAGGCTCGACAACCACCAGGTTGTGGGCATGGGGCCCTTACAATATAACAGCCAGTGGACTTGTCCTGGATCCATGACCAGTAAGCATCTCCTATTTACCCCTCTCCCAGTGAAAGTCCATTGTGATTATATCACCACCACTCCATTACTGTATATTAGGGGTCCACATGATGGGAAAGGGGATGGGACAGGCAACTTATCTTTTTCTGTCCTCATTTGTTGAACTGAGAAGACCAATATCTGGATCTCATGGGTAAGGCTGTGGAATTTGAGGTGCACACGGTGACTGGGTTTTCTCCCTAAGGGACGGGATCGTGATATTCTGTTTGAAAAAAGAAGTCTGTGACTATCTGGAGGCTAGAAGAGTTGACTGTGGCAGGGAAAATGTTTTGCGTTTATTGTGTCTTCTTTCATTTACTTCTTTCTGAGTACAAATAAAATCACATGTTTAGTCTTTTCTGCAGTCAGTTCAGTTTAGTTCAGTCGCACAGTCATGTCCGACTCTTAGTCAGTGATGCCATCCAGCCATCTCATCCTCTGTCGTCCCCTTCTCCTCCTGCCCCCAATCCATCCCAGCATCAGAGTCTTTTCCAGTGAGTCAACTCTTTGCATGAGGTGGCCAAAGTACTGTAGTTTCATTCCCTCCAAAGAAATCCCAGGGCTGATCTCCTTCAGAATGGACTGGTTGGATCTCCTTACAGTCCAAGGGACTCTCAAGAGTCTTCTCCAACACCGCAGTTCAAAAGCATCAATTCTTCGGCACTCAGCTTTCTTCACAGTCCAACTCTCTCATCCATACAGGACCACTGGAAAAACCATAGCCTTGACTAGACGGACTTTTGATGGCAAAGTAATGTCTCTGCTTTTCAATATGCTATCTAGGTTGGTCATAACTTTTCTTCCCAGGAGTAAGCGTCTTTTAATTTCATGGCTGCAGTCACCATCTGCAGTGATTTTGGAGCCCCCAAAATAGTCTGACGCTGTTTCTCCATCTATTTCCCATGAAGTGATGGGACCAGATACCATGTCAGGTAGGGTCAAAAGTGTGAGTCTTGGCTGATGAATTATGAGTGGAAGTGAAGCATGCCTTTTCTGGGCCAAGGCAGTTATGAGCTAGTGACCTACCCTGTCCTCCCCCTCTCCCCCATCACAGTGATCTTGGAGGCCACGTTTACAGCCATAGGGTGGCAGAGCTACACGGTGCAGAATGATACACCTAGGACTGTAATATGAGGGTGTGGAGTACCTTTTTAGTGTGTTACGTCACTGAGATTTTGGAAATTGCAAAAGAATCAGGCACAACTTAGCAACAGACAAATAACATAGAATCAACATCCTCATAGTTTAGAGACATTCATCAGATAGAATATAGTTTTACAACATTTCATTTAAAGCAAGGTTTCTTGGATGATTTGTGAATTCTTCTTCATGCTATCATATGATAAAACATCAGGACCTATTTTATCTATATATCAAGTTTTGCATCATACCTACAAAAGATACTTCTGATATGGGATCTTTAATACATATATATTTTGCAATAATGAAAAAAAATGCTTGAATACAGAGCTTCTTTCTACTAAAAAATGGCATGGAATGGCTCCCCTATCATTGTATACTTAAAAATCTTCAAGTCCTTCAAATTCTTCCACTAAGTCAGAACTTTTACTTTCCTTCAAAGTTTCTCTGTATCTAAGGGTAATAAGAAATTGCAGGTCTGTGATGTTTCTAAAACTAAATACATATTTCCTCTCTAGTCACACTCTACCTGGATGCCTTTCCAATCTGATGTCTACATTGCCCTTTCTTCTCTACAAATATGAGAAGATCCATCTTATCCAAAAGCTATCTAACTACAAGAACACCAGAAAAATGTAAACCACTGCAAGGGGTAACCTCTTTATTCCTTGATTTTGTGATAACAAAGTCACATAAAAATTGTCACTTCAAATGCTCCCAAATAGATAACTTGTCATTCTTAGCTACTATATTTCACTTAAAATTATATCATTAATTATCTTATAGCATTTCATATGGTTCCATGTACACATGGAAACAACAAGCATACTTCAAAGAGTAGTAGCAAGGAAACATATCATATAGACAATTTATCTCTTAAAGGGAAATTTTTACATTAAATGAGTTGTTTTGAGAGATGAGAGTACAGCTCAGGATATGTGGCAAATAGAACTGAAGAAAGTGAAAGAAATTCACAGGGAGAGAAAAGAAGGAGGAAAAAAGGGAAAAGTGAATGCTTATGTTCTGTGTATAATAAAAAAAAAACAGAAAATAAATGCTGGCTACATCCTTGGTGGTTTTCTATTAAGGAAACAAAACCATCATAATTATCATTTTCATCATACTTCATCCAATATACCTAGAAAGGACTTCTTCCTAAGAAGATACTGGTAATTTGACAAACTTAATTATTGGCTAGTCAATAAGTAGTACTTTTAATTTGTACTAACGACAAAGCTTGAGACTTTTGAAGCTTGATACTGGACACTACGTTAGTATTATATCTGGCTGCTGCTGCTGCTAAGTTGCTTCAGTCGTGTCCGACTCTGTGCGACCCCATAGACGGCAGCCCACCAGGCTCCCCCGTCCCTGGGATTCTCCAGGCAAGAACAGTGGAGTGGGTTGCCATTTCCTTCTCCAATGCATGAAAGTGAAAAGTAAAAGTGAAGTCACTCAGTCGTGTCCGACTCTTCACGACCCCATGGATTGCAGCCTACCAGGCTCCTCCACCCATGGGATATCTGGCTACTGACATCTAAAGTGAAAGTGTTAGTTGCGATCGCATGGAGTATAGCCTGTCAGGCTCTGCTGTCCGTGGAATTCTCCAGGCAAGAATACTGGAGTGGGTTGCCATTCCCTTCTTCAGGGGATCTTCCCAGCCCTGGGATCGAACCCAGGTCCCTTGCACTGTAGGAGGATTCTCTACCATCTAAGTGACAATAACTGTCTGATATCTAAAAGGATACCAAAATCTTGTTAGAGTTCTTTTTCTCTTTGTCCATCTGTTAATAATTGAAAAGTATTCTATCAAGAAACTAGATCATATTAATATAATTGGTCTCATCTGTAGTAGTAAAGGAAAAAAAAAAATCTTTGTGTGCTGGAATTCCTGGGTGGAGCCTGATACATTTTTATTGTCAGTGACCCAGGAATATTGTACAAGAGTTTGTAGGATCTCTATTTCCAGAAGGAAACCATTGGCATTTTGGCAATGTAGTTTGACACTAGAATCATTTTCTTCAATTCTTAGATGTAAAATAGACTGGATAGGACAGCTTGTTTTGTGGTCCCAATGTTTAGCAGTTAATATTAGTGATGATAAATAGACCAAATCTAGGCCGCAGACTTTGGAGAAGGCAATGGCATCCCACTCCAGTACTCTTGCCTGGAAAATCCCATGGACGGAGGAGCGTGGTAGGCTGCAGTCCATGGGGTCGCTCGCGAAGAGTCGGACACAACTGAGCGACTTCACTTTTACTTTCATGCATTGGAGAAGGAAATGGCAACCCACTCCAGTGTTCTTGCTTGGAGAATCCCAGGGACGGGGGAGCCTGGAGGGCTGTCGTCTATGGGATCACACAGAGTCGGACATGACTGAAGTGACTTAGCAGCAGCAGCAGGCTGCGGAATTAGAGCAAGTTAGAGCAACTCAGAAACAATCTACAATCCTGTAAGAGGCATCTGATACCTAGCAAAATGATAGAAAAGAGTATCTCAGGCATCATTCAGGGCTATAATATAAGCGAGAAAAGTCCTTGCATAGGATGAACATTTAGGATCAGCCTAAAGATCTAGAGAGGATTCTGAACTAAGTGTGTTGAGATGACACATAAAGAGATTTGTATGAAGATCAAGAGAATCCAGTTCCTAAGCAGCTGACTGTGGTTTTAAAAACATCCCTGTATTGATTCCTCCTTGAAATGTAATCCAGTCGGTGAGATAGAAATCTCCTTACACTTGAGTCTTATTTGTCATAATTATGCATCTTTAGGGTTTCATAATGACCAATTTAATCACTCTGCTGTTTAGAGGACTATAACAGCCAATCATGATAATAGGTTTGGTATTTGGTAGGAACCATTTAACGCCCAAGAGCCCTTATTCTGAGCCTCTTGATGCTACTTCAATTTGACAGGCAGCTTCTGATTAGCACGCTTTGCAAAACCTTTGGTAAAACGCTCATTTCATTTAAATAAATTCTGTGACCTAGTAGTATGCTTGTTGCCTTGCAAACAAGGTCACCATGTGTGAGAAGTTTTCTCCAAAATGCTTATTTTCTTCCTGGTCATCCGTTATAAATCTGAACACACCAATTAGCCTCTACTTCCTTAAGAATTCCAAGCGTAGCTTGGTTCTAACTGGTGGCTGGTAACATACCAGGACTTCCAAACAAGCCTTGCCATTGTCATTGAGTGATACTGTGAAAGTCATGAGCTATGTCCATCTAAAACTTACCATTCTCCTATCATCAAAGGCACTTTCCAATAACTTGTCACACTAACATGATGAAAACAGCACAGGATGTTAGGATATTTGTTCTCCAACTTCAGTGGACATAAGGATAACCCAGAGAGTATGCTTTCAATGTTCTCTCAATTTACCCTCAGAGACCCTTATTTATTATGTCCAGGATGCCTTCCAAAACCCCATTTAGCAAGCACGCCAGTGATTTTCATATAACTAACACACGATCACATCTTGAGAATTACTGAATAAGGCGCATTACTGGTAGGTTGGCTACCATAGATAAAGATACCTCAGCATTTTATCTAAATGCGTTGATAAAATGATTTTCCTTTTTTTTTTTTTCTGACTCTGCCCCCATCCCTTCTAAACTAAAGAATCTCTTTTCTACATTATTTTGTAAATTAACATTTGAGTGCATTTATTTCCTTGGGGAAAAAAAGAAGGTAAGAAAATACAGAGCTCTTGCAATTACATTTAAAAGTGATTTTGGAAATCTTTGCCAAGATCATAACTCACAGTATGGTATTTCATGGTAAGATGTGGGTTCAAGTACCATCTATGGTATTTACTAGATTTTAGTTATTTAACCCTCTAATCCTCAGTATCCTCATCTTTAAAATAGGAATAATGATATATTTCTTTTAGAACTCCACAAAAATTAAATACAATTGTACATATGTATATGTACATGTAAGATACATAAAAGATTTTACATAGACATAAAAGATTATATATACATATAAGGTCAGGGCTTATATCAGGGCTTGCCTGATAGCTCAGTTGGTAAAGAATCTACTTGTAATGCAGGAGACCCTGGTTTAATTCCTGGGATGGGAAGATCACTTGGAGAAGGGATAGGCTACCCACCCCGGTATTCTTGGGCTTCCCTTGTGGCTCAGCTGGTAAAGAATCCACCTGCAATGTGAGAGACCTGGGTTGGGAAGATCCCCTGGAAAAGGGAAAGGCTACCCACTTCAGTATTCTGGCTTGGAGAATTCCATGGACTGTATAGTCCTTGCAGTCAGAAAGAGTTGGACACAACTGAGCAACTTTCACTTTCTTTCAAGATCACACAAATATATATCTTAGTGAAGTGCATGACCCAGGGTAATCTTACGACTTCATTGTAATTAGCAAAGGACTAGAAAGAAATGTTAACATTTTTAAATACCTTTATCTGGGAAAAGGAAAATGTAGCTTCTAGTCACTCTCTCTAACCTAGCCTCCTGGTCCTTCTTACAAGTATAAATAGCAAAAAAAAACAGAAGAAAAAAGTCCCATTTGAAGACCGACAGGCTGAAGCTCTGGATGGAATGCCACAGAATGCACTGCAGGTGGCTAAATGTGCTGAGGTTGGCCCAGGCCCAGCAGGACTGCTGCAAGCTCAGATGGCAGGGATACAGCAATGCCCTGCTCTAGGGTAAAGTGGATCATCTGGAACTGTCTCCTTTTCCCACCGATGTTTGCTCTTGCACATGTTACTAGATTTTTTTTTTTTTTTTTTGCTCACTAATAACCCAGTTTTATTCTGAAAGAGGACAAATGAAGGTGGATGACATTAGCTGCAGGAACTAACTTATCTTCTTTGCTGTCAGTAATAGTTTGAGAAGAAAATGTGCAGCACACATGATTTTGTTAGCACATACTTTACAAAGCATGTCAACTGAAGAGTAACACGTTGGGTTATTTTCCCCAGATCAGATGCCCTTGTCCCCCAGCTCTAGCTCCGTGCCAGCAGCAGCCTGGTATGACGCAGATGGGGACTCGATCAAAACGGCTGCCTAAGCCCTCATTTTTGATGACAGTTGTAGTTAATGAGGCCAGAAGGTGGGTGAGGGTGCTGTCCTGATGATTCACAGAATTGCAACCCCCCCCACCCCAACCCAGGGTTAAAACCCTTTGCTGCTGTGGCTGCTGGTCTTCTTGCTTTAGAGTCTTGGAGATAGATGTTTGGACTCCCACCAGTGAGTAAGATGGTCAAAAACATCCTCTTTCCTCTCCTACCAGGATTAAAGTCAGCATGCAAGCAGATGAAACTACTGAGTGGATTTAGTTATTTAAAGCCTTAGAGTCAAATCTTTTCATGTAATGCAAATAAATAACAGGAGATATCTTTTGCAAAATATTTTCTTCATTGAAAACTTTTCAGAAATGCATTTATTTTGTGTATGGATGGCCTTCTTTCCTTTGCGGTGGATTGATGACGTGATGTCGACATAGTTCATAAAGATGATGAAAGGGTAACAATGGGATAACTTGTAGTAAAAGTAAATTTACAACAAGTCAAAGATATCTAGAGGTGGATAATTAAGTCATGCCTTTACGTGACTACTCATAAATTTATCTGCTGCCTGAATTAAAATTGTGTCTCAGTTTAAGACTGACCTCTTTCTTCAGTCACAGGATTCTGAGAACTCGGTGGAGATCCTCTTCTCTGCCTCTCTTCCTGTCTTCATGGTTCATGCTGGTTGTATGGATGGTGGCAATTTCTCTAGCTTAATTTCAGATTGATACAACATGAAGATATCTGACCTCTAAGATATGCATGGTTTAGTGTTCTATTCTGTAAGCATGGAATAATTTAACATTTCCCCTGCACACAATATAGGGGTATTCTTATTATTTACAAGTCAATGTTTGTAGAGCATGACGATTGTTGAGACAAAATTATAATAAATGTTTACAAAATGAAACAAACAACATTTCTTCTAATTTTTTCCAGTGGCTGTTTGAATATCTGACACAAACCTGGGCTCTCAGCTCCAGTGAGATCCAACATGTCCTTTTAACAGCCTTGAAAGCATTAGGGAAAATCCCACTTTTGTTTTTTATTCCAACTGCTCTGTTACCTATGGTCATGAATTCCTCTGATCTGTGGGGCATCTAGGAGATATAAGAAATTTAGTATTCCATAAAAGAATCAATCTCTCAAAAATTCTGACTATATTACATAGGTTCAGATAATCCTATTAACACTTAATGATTATTTAAACTAAATTCACCTATTCCTCTTTTGAAATTTGCTAATAACTTGTCTCTTGAAAGTTTTCTAAAGTCATGACACTTCATGCTAATTTGATTTTTATTTTCATGACTGTTTCCCCTGTGGTCTTAAAGGAACAGATTTTATTTTTCTTTGTAAAGATTAATATACATTTTTTTTTTTACTTTTGCCCTGAAAATTGTGACACTTTTGAAATGGTGGTATTTTTTAAAAAATTAATATAAAAACTGAAGTATCTCTTAAAATGTAACATGATCATATTTCTCCCATCCCTTTCCCTTTTCTTATTGGTATGCAATATTTTTATTCCTGACAAATGTATGAATTAAAACCAGAATGTTGATTTATCTCAGCAAAGGCATGCTATACTTGAAAAGAATGGTGCTGGTGGGTCATGAGTGCAGACCCTTAGGGAAAAAAAATGCAGAGATTGTTTTTCTGGTTTGAGTCTTGTTTGAGAGTCTAACAAGTACAAGTTCAAGTCCCACCGTTTCCACATGGTGGAAGTTGGGACAAATAAACGTTTGTCATTCCCCCCCCCCCCATTTCTCTGATATGAACCTGGACTTTGAAAATGACAGCCTAGCATTGCAGCAGTGATAATAAAAATCAGGAGAGTGACTTCCTGGATGTCAGAGTGACTTCATCACCCAGATCTCCTGTTCATGATGGTGGCATATTCAGGGGGGAAAAAAGTCAGCTTCAGGGAAAGAGAGAGGAACCAGGATGGAATTTCATGATTCTGGGGACTTGTAGGGGGATTCTCAGGAGGAGAGAAGGATAGTCTATAGGCAAGAAGGGAGCTCTAGTCATTATGATAGAAACAAACACCAAGCCCATGATGCAGCTTTATTTGGTAACCCAACTTGGGAAGTAGGTCATATCACTTATCAGCTATAAAATTATTTAATTATAAAAGTGTATGTCTCTTTCATAAGGCATATTTTTCTTAGTATTATTTGAGTCTGTATCTGTAACTGATGTATTGTGCTATTGAATAATCAATAGAGGGGACACATTTAACTGCTGAAAGGCAGTTTCATTTCAGCACAGAGTTAGTGATCCCTACACACTAGTAGTGAAATGCTTTGCGATTTATATGGTAAGAGGGAAAATAAGTCAGTGGAGAGTCATTAAGATTGAATCCTCTTTTTGAGAGGCTTGTTTTATATACTAAACTTTAAAGTGAAGTTTGGCCAGAATGAGGGTACTCTTCAACTGCAATTTGTGACCCTGAAGGAACTGTAGTCCAGTTTAGCTATTAAATCAGTGCATTCTACACTGATTCAGATTTGGTTAATGACAGGCATTTGTGTGGAGATGCCGGGGTGATAACATACTAGTGAATGTCTTTCTCCCCCATATCTCCCTGAAACAGATGTAGCAAGTGCGATACAAGTGTAAGTGAGAATAGCTACATGCCCAGTGTAGCTATCTGGGCATGGCATAGTGCCCATTTTTCCAGACAGGTGCAAATAAATTATGTAAAGCATTCCCAGAAGCCTTCCTGTGTGCCTACCATTATTGGTCTTGCTAGTTCAAGTTTGTCAGATTTCCCTACACAGAATTCATTAAAGGAATTTCCCTTTTTTTTTTTTTTTTTAATAAGGAAAGGAGACTGCATTGCCTTAGGGCCATCCATTTTCTGTGTTATGCCACCATTATTCCTGTCAATAGCAAATAATTAAATGTATACATGATCAGTAGCTTGCCTCTTCCAGCGCTCTATCTTCACCCCAAAGCCCAAAGGGCCTGTATATGTTTGAGATCAGTGCTGATCCCAGACAAGGGGGCCCTTATTCATTTTGTTTAACTTAGCATCTTCACTCTCCTCTGAATTCAGGACCCAGTTGGCTGCTAGACACGTGATACGGGCTGCTCAGGGAATATCTGTTGGTGATGGTGATAATTATTCCATACCACAGGTCATTAGCAGTTTCTCTGAAGAAGAGTCACCAAATTATTGGTTTTATGTTTTTGTTGCCAGTGAATTTAAGAAACTGTATGCATTCCAGAGGGTGTTCAGAAGATAGTGAGATAGTTTCAGGAACAGATTCAGACTTTTTTTCCCCAATCATCTATTTAATATTCAATGTTGTACTAGGTTTACAGAAGTAGGGAAAAGTAGTAAAATAGGAAGGTAGATGTTTCAGTTCACTGACTTTATACGTTAGTAACAGCGCAGAAGAGTCATTCAATGCACAACTGAGAAAAGTAATAAATAGTACTATTGATCACCAATGACTTATCCCATGATTGGATTTTCCCATAAAATTAATGAGCATTTATTAGGAGCTGTTGGGGAAACCAGTATATTTTATTTATCTGTGAAGCATCAATGATTTGTCTCTGGGGATATGTGAATAATTATCAGAGAAAGCTTAGCTTGAGACATAATATAGTAACAATCAGAACTCTGAATTGAGTAAATGCCTGAGTTCCATTGATTATTACTGCCAAACAACTGATTTGGAGTGGTGTAGGAGAAGGCAATGGCACCCCACTCCAGTAAACTTGCCTGGAAAATCCCATGGACGGAGGAGCCTGGTGGGCTGCAGTCCATGGGGTTGCTAAGAGTCAGACATGACTGAGCGACTTCGCTTTCACTTTTCACTTTCATGCATTGGAGAAGGAAATGGCAACCCACTCCACTGTTCTTGCCTGGAGAATCCCAGGGACGGGGGAGCCTGGTGGGCCGCTGTCTATGGGATCACACAGAGTCGGACACGACTGAAGCGACTTAGCAGCAGCAGCAGAATATATTAGAATTTGAGCAAAACATTTGAAATATGTGGACTAGATATGACAAAGTGAATTCATATCTAACTGAAAACTTTTCCCAGAAAATCAAAGGGCTGATGTCAATTTGAGGAACCTATAAAGAACATGAAAATCAAATTTACTGATTATAATCTGTTAAACAGATTAAAATAGCTAACCCACAGCATAACAGTAGTAATAATATTCATACTTTGAAATTTACTACGTTAGGAATAGTTACATGGTAGAATAGTATCCAAATGGTGACATATTCTGGAGTGACATATGCAGATAAACTCCCATCACTTTTTATTTAAGCAAAAATTTCAGGGTATTGATGCCTTGTTTAGACTTTTGTAACAAGAATTTCGAGAACATTGCCTTATTATAATATTTCAACAATAAAACGGATCTATGGTGATTGCATGTAACAAGGATAAATGCAAAGACTTTCCCTGACATTAAAAAACAATGATGTAAATTCAAGATGGGAAATAGATGGCTCATTAGACTTGTGTGTGAAATCACTGAAAAGCTTTTTGTTTGACTGTGAGCTCACAGCCACTGGTATGGCTTTGGGCTAAAAAGAAACTCCACCAAAGTCCTCATGAAACTCGTGATCATTCATTTAGGTTAAATTCATATAGTTTTCCTTATCCTTTATTCATTCATCACTTTATTGCAGTTTTCCCAGGAAAGGTCATTTCATCTCCCCTTAGGGTTCCTTCACTTTTCAAGAAAAATAAACCAGGTCTATTCAACCTCAAGGTAAGGATGAATTGGATTCCAGGTCAGAGCCATACTCCAGACCTGCCTCCCCATTTCCTACCCACAGAGAAAACCAAAGACAGGACTTCTAGCCTTTTCCCCACCTAATAGTAGAGAAGTGGGTCTGCTGGTGAGATACCTATGCAGGCTGGGGAGCAAGTGCCTCCCTGTGAGTCCTAGGAGTTAGTGACTTCTTATCTACCCTGGTGGAACACACACTCCAGTGTGTATAGAAATCGCAAAGAAAGCTTGTTAAAATCTAGGTTCCTGGACCCCATACTTAAGAGACTGTTTCAGTAACTTTGAAGTGAGGTTTTAGAATTCTCCATTTTAAAAAACACATAACCAAGCAGATTCAGCTGTGTGTTCATTCATTTGCTAATTAATTCAACACATATTTTGAGCAGTAAATATGCCCTGGGCACCCTTCTAGGGTACAGCAGGATTGCTGAGGATACAGCAGTGAACATGACGGACAAAGCACATGATCATCATGGGACTCACATTCTGCTGTGGGCTACAGAGTTTAAAATCTCACAAACAAGCAAATAGCGAACTTTCAAACAGGGACGGTGATTAAAGAAAACAATAACACAGTGGAGAAACAGTAGCCGAGAATGAATGCTATTTGAGCTATGTTGATTAGAACAGCTTTTCTTACAATGCTGTATTTAAACTGAGACCTTAAGATATAAAGAAGCATGTGTGTATATATATATTATATATATTGTATACATGTGGGTATATATATATATTGTACATTATATAAACACATTACATACATAGGCCTGTATTTACATGTGTGCATACACATGTATGCATGTACATTTACACACGCATGTGCACACACATGTGTATACACATATGTATATGCACGCACGTGCACATAATATGTGTATACATGTATGCATGTGTACACATATGTATATACGCACATATAATGAGTCTGAGGGTCAAGATGTACAGCAAGTGCAAAGGCCCTGAAGTAGGAAGAAGCTTGATGATCCTGAGTAATAAAAAGCATGTCAGTGTGGCTAGAACAGGGTTTCTCAACAGTAGAACTACTGATATTTGAGCTAAATAATTCTCTGCTATGTGGGCTTTCCTGTGTATTATAGGGTTTTAGTAGCATCTCTGACCTCTTCCCACTAGTACTGGCCATACCCATTCAGCTGTGACAACCTACAGTGTCTCCAGCCACTGTCAACCTGAGTTGAGAACCACTTTATGGTTGAGCCATTGGGAGAAGGAGGATGGTAGGAAATGAGGTGATAAAGTAGAGAAAGGTTAGATCACATAGGGCTATAATGATCACTGAATTTAATTCCAAGAGATTCTGGAAATCACTGGAGGATTTTAACTGTGATTGTTCAGTTATATGGCCAACTTTTATTTTTAGAAGGACATTCTGATGCTAGGTGGCAAACACAGGAGGTAAAAAACGTGGAAGGTAGGACTACTGAAGCAGTATAACAGAAAGATGGTGGGATTGAAATAGGCTTAGGAGAGAAGACTGTAAGAAGACAGTGGATTCAGAAAGTGTATTGGAAGGTGTCCTAACGGGTCTTTGGGTGGCCAGTAGACCACACCTGGAGAAACGATGGTTTTGATCTTTGCTGCTCAAAATGGGATCCACAGAGCAATAGCATGGTCTTCACGTGGGAACTCAGATGTACTATCCCAGATCCTACCTACCCCAGACATGCTCAAACAAACTCTACACTTTGGTAAGCTCCCCCAGGCAGTAGCTATGTATCTCAAAGTCTGAGAAAGCAGCTCCAGGCTAGCTTTTCATTATATTTATAAGAAAAGAGATGCTCTGAGAGGAAGGGTGGTCTGCCCGAGTTCACAGAGAGAGTCATGGGCAGTCAGAGCTAACGTCCACTTCTTCCACCTCCTGGTCCCAGGTCCTCACTAGCAGCTTGCTCCATAGGATAATGTCTCCTGTTAGAGTCCTTCCTTAGCCCTGAAATTGTAATTTTTGTCCCTTAATTCTCATAGGACAAGAAAAATAAAAGAAAAAATAAAAGATTGAAATTCCTCCAGGGAGGGAGAACGAAAGACCCATGGTATCAATTTAGAGCAAAAAAGCGTTTAAAAACCAATTACCAAGCTGTGTTGCTGCTGCTCACAGGGCTGGCATCTTTTCCTTGCTCGGAGTGTTAACACTGCAAATACAAAACAAATCCCTTGAAAAATGATGCCAGGCTTGGAGTGTGGGCAACAATGATGAGGCTGTGAGATCAGACCCTGCTCAGAGAGCTGTTCAGTGACAGGAATCTTCTGTATCACGGGCAGCAGCAGGATTTGCAACTTGAACTATGCAAGGAGAGATTTTGGAAAGCTGAGTATCAGTCTGTGTTTCCCTTGCCTTTATCATCCCCTTTTCTGGCTGCCCAGACTGGCCACTTTCTCATCCCCCAGGGAAACGGACCATTTGTCAAATTCTCTTCTCCTCAAAACCTAAAGCACAAAATAGCTACTGTCCTTCTTGGCAGCTCCTGCAGAGCTAATATGCTGTGCTTATCCCAATATGTGGGCCCCATCATATCATAAATTAGAGAGACTGCTTTGCAGGATGAGCTTGAGGCGAAAGAAGGATAAGGAAACTAATTCAAAACCTCAAGTCTGATTTTCATTTGACAAGATACTGATCTCTGTCTCTCAGCCCAGTGAGTGCGAGGGCAGTCCTGCCTCCTTCGAAGCCTGGGAGTGAAGGGGGAACCCCTTCAGGAAGGAGGTTTTAAAGAGAGGATAGCAGGTTTATAAAGAGTGGATAAACCAACTGCTGAATGAGCACAGTGGTCGGTGGGCAGGGAGATGACCACAGGTTCACAAGGGAAGGAAGACAAAGGAGTGCCTTTTTAGGGCTGAATGTGAAAGTGTTCCTCTCTGTAGGGGTCTGGCCCCCTAAGCACATACTTCTGTCATTGCACAGCTGTCAGCGGCCTTTATCAGGTTCCTGACAGAAACAGGCAGAGATCCCCAGTGCTTCTCCCCAGCAAGCGAAGCTAGGCAGTGAGGCACGGTGTGTGTGCATATGTGTGTGTATGTACGCATGCGTGCTGGGAACAGACAACAAAGAAAAAAGAAGAGGGATTAAATATTAGTGCAAGCATGCTCTGTCGTGTCCAACTCGACTCTTTGCAACGCTATGGACTGCAGCTTCTCTGCCATGGCTTCTCTGCCACCGCCAGGCTTCTCTGTCCACGGGATTCTCTAGGCAAGAATACAGGAGTGGGTTGCCATTTCCTCCTCCTGGAGATCTTCCCAACCCAGGGATCAAACTTGGGTCTCCTGCATCTTGCTGCATTGGCAGGTGGATTCTCTCCCATTGAGCCACACAGGAAACCCTGTTAGTTCTGAACACTCAGATATTTACACAGTACAGAGAGAAAGAGACTAGGATTTGAGCCAGATTTTCCATTCTGTTATTAGGACTGTAGGTAAGTCATTTTATGCCTCTGGTTTTCTTTATCCTTCTTCACCAACCAAGAAGAGCAGAAACCTATGATTTATGGACTTCTTAGCAAGTGCCAGGCCCCATATTAGAGCACATTGTAAGTGCCAGCTTAGTCTTCACAGTAACTCAGGTAGGAACTATCCTTCCCTTTTTTTTTTTCTTTGCAGCTGAGGACACTGAATGAAGCTTAAGGAGGTTAAACAAATTCTCTCCACAACACTCAGGCAGGGGATGATGGACCCTGGATTTCACCCAGGCTGTGTGACTCTGGAGTCCTCACGATTCAGGCTTCTCAGGCTATGCCTCTTCAAACAAGGATTATTAAGTGTCTGGGGGTCAGCTGAGGCTTGGGTGGGAAAGTACATTGTACTCTGAGAGCTGCATGCATGTTAGCCATAGTTAAAGAATTCAGCATTAACTTACTTACTCATTGAGTACTTGCTGAGAATCTGGTTCTATTCTACAAAGTATGGTCAGTTTTCCAAAATGGAGGAGAGTGAAAAAAAAAGCTGTTGGCTCTTTTGTCAGGTCACTTACATTTTATCAAGTGTTTGGAAGAAAAACAGTGCTATCTGTATAGCAGGTTTACAACACCAGAAATCAAGGATACCCACATGCTCACCAAGTGAAACTAAAACAGAACAATTGCTACTCTAATCTCTGTTCTAGAGGAGGTCACTTCCAGTGAGTTTTAATACCAAATGGCATTTTAAAAGTAACTCAGTAGTAAAGGACTGATGCTGAAGCTGAAGCTCCAATATTTTGGCTACCTGATGTGAAGAACTGACTCATTGGAAAAGACTCTGATGCTGGGAAAGACTGAAGGCACGAAGAGAAGGGGATGACAGAGGATGAGATGGTTGGAAGCCATCACTGATTTGATGGACCTGAGTTTGAGCAAGCTCCAGGAGTTGGTGAAAGGCAGGGAAGCCTGGCGTGCTTCAGTCCATGGGGTCACAAAGAGTTGGACGTGACAAAGCAATTGAACTGAACTGAACTGAATAGTAACCAGGAGTCCTCCTTCTGTGTCTCATTCTCTCTCTCTCTGAGATAATTCAAAGCAAATACTTGAAATCAGTATTTTAATTCTGACACAGTTATGCCGTATTCCCAAAGCTGTAGTTTAACAGACATAGTCTAGGTGCTACATCATAAATGATGGTTTATCTAGTGTTCATCACATGGAAATGTTACTATTAGCAGGTGCTTCTGTGTTTCAATGGTACAATGATAATTGATGTTCACAATGATTATCCCAAGGCAGTGCAATTTCCTAAAGTGTTCTGTAGATCACAAAAAGATCTACAAAGGAAGAAAAGAAAAAAGGCAAGAAAAAAAGAAGTTTTCATTAGTATATTTCTTGCATTATAGGTTATCATAATAAAATTCTTTGGATATTAGTAACCAGTTACAAAATGTGATGATGTGAATCAGAGCCTCTCCATTCCCCATCATGCCAAAACAGGTAATTTAATATAAACACATGCTTAATATCTTTTTCTTTCCCCAAAGCGTAAGCCAATTTTATATTACTGCATGCTGGCTATGAAAAATTTTTAAGTGTTCACTCCATGCATTATTGTAATATAACTGCTGTAAAAAAATTTGGAAATTTAGTGCTTAAAACAATAAGCCAGTTCTTGAGGTGAGAAATCCCCAGTGGGTCTCACTAGGCTCAAAATCAAAGTGTCAGCAGAGCTACCTTCATTCTGGAGATTTTAGGGCAGAATCTGTTCCCTTGCCTTGTCTAGCTTGAAGAAGCTGCAGCTTCAAGGAAACCCCTAGGCTTGTGGCCCCTTCCTCTTTCTTCATGCCAGCAGTGCAGCATCTCCAAATCTCTCTGACCACAACCCCTGTTTTTGTCACCACACCTTCCTCACTCTGACCTCCTGCTTCCCTCTCATAAGGACCTTTGTGATTACATTGGGTCCACACAGTTAACTCAGAATAATCTCCCATCTCATGCTGTAACTTAATCACACCTTCAAAGTCCGTTTTGCCAAGTAAAATAACATATTCACAAGTTCTGGAAATTAGAATATAGTTAGAAACACCTGGATTAACAGGCCTTGGAATGTGGAATGAAGCAGGGCAAAGACTAATAGAGTTTTGCCAAGAAAATGCACTGGTCATAGCAAACACCCTCTTCCAACAACACAAGAGAAGACTCTACACATGGACATCACCAGATGGTCAACACCGAAATCAGACTGATTATATGTAGCCAAAGATGGAGAAGCTCTATACAGTCAACAAAAACAAGACCAGGAGCTGACTGTGGCTCAGATCATGAACTCCTTATTACCAAATTCAAACTTAAATTGAAGAAAGTAGTGGAAAACCACTAGACCATTCAGGTATGGCCTAAATCAAATCCCTTATGATTATACAGTGGAAGTGAGAAGTAGATTTAAGGGCCTAGATCTGATAGGTAGAGTGCCTGATGAACTATGGACTGAGGTTCATGACATTGTACAGGAGACAGGGATCAAGACCATCCCCATGGAAAAGAAATGCAAAAAAGCAAAATGGCTGTCTGGGGAGGCCTTACAAATAGCTCTGAAAAGAAGAGAGGCGAAAAGCAACGGAGAAAAGGAAAGATACAGCATCTGAATGCAGAATTCCAAAGAATAGCAAGAAGAGGTAAGAAAGCCTTCTTCAGCGATCAATGCAAAGAAATAGAGGAAAACAACAGAATGGGAAAGACTAGAGATCTCTTCAAGAAAATCAGAGATATCAAGGGAACATTTCATGCAAAGATGGGCTTGATAAAGGACAGAAATGGTCTGGACCTAACAGAAGCAGAAGATATGAAGAAGAGGTAGCAAGAATACACAGAAGAACTGTACAAAAAAGGTCTTCATGACCCAGATAATCACGATGGTGTGATCACTAATCTAGAGCCAGACATCGTGCAATGTGAAGTCAAATGGGCCTTAGACAGCATCACTATGAACAAAGCTAGTGGAAGTGATGGCATTCCAGTTGAGCTATTTCAAATCCTGAAAGATGATGCTGTGAAAGTGCTGCACTCAATATGCTAGCAAGTTTGGAAAACTCAGCAGTGGCCACAGCACTGGAAAAGATCAGTTTTCATTCCAGTCCCAAAGAAAGGCAATGACAAAGAATGCTCAAACTATGGCACAATTGCACTCATCTCACATGCTAGTAAAGTAATGCTCAACATTCTCCAAGCCAGGCTTCAGCAATACGTGAACCATGAACTTTCTGACGTTCAAGCTGGTTTTAGAAAAGGCAAAGGAACCAGAGATCAAATTGCCAACATCCGCTGGATCATAGAAAAAGCAAGAGAGTTCCAGAAAAACATCTATTTCTGCTTGATTGACTATGCCAAAGCCTTTGACTGTGTGGATCACAAGAAACTGTGGAAAGTTCTGAAAGAGATGGGAATACCAGACCTCCTGACCTGCCTCTTAAGAAATCTGTATGCAGGTCAGGAAGCAACAGTTGGAACTGGACATGGAACAACAGATTGGTTCCAAATAGGAAACGGAGTACGTCAAGGCTGTATATTGTCACCCTGCTTATTTAACTTATATGCAGAGTACATCATGAGAAATGCTGGACTGGAACAAACACAAGCTGGAATCAAGATTGCCGGGAGAAATATCAATAACCTCAGATGCAGATGACACCACCCCTATGGCAGAAGGTGAAGAGGAACTAAAAAGCCTCTTGATGAAAGTGAAAGAGGAGAGTGGAAAAGTTGGCTTAAAGCTCAACATTCAGAAAACGAAGATCATGGCATCTGGTCCCATCACTTCATGGCAAATAGATGGGGAAACAGTGGAAACAGTGGAAACAGTGGCAGACTTTATTTAGGGGTGCTCCAAAATCACTGCAGATAGTGAATGTAGCCATGAAATTAAAAGACGCTTACTCCTTGGAAGGAGAGTTATGGCCAACCTAGATAGCATATTCAAAAGCAGAGACATTACGTTGCCGACCAAGGTCCGTCTAGTCAATGCTATGATTTTTCCTGTGGTCGTGTATGTATGTGAGAGTTGGACTGTGAAGAAGGCTGAGCACTGAAGAATTGATGCTTTTGAACTGTGGTGTTGGAGAAGACTCTTGAGAGTCCCTTGGACTGCAAGGAGATCTAACCAGTCCATTCTGAAGGAGATCAGCCCTGGGATTTCTTTGGAAGGAATGATGCTAAAGCTGAAACTCCAGTACTCTGGCCACCTCATGAGAAGAGTTGACTCATTGGAAAAGACTCTGATGCTGGGAGGGATTGGGGGCAGGAGGAGAAGGGGACGACCGAGGATGAGATGGCTGGATGGCATCACTGACTTGATGGATGTGAGTCTGAGTGAACTCCGGGAGTTGGTGATGGACAGGGAGGCCTGGCGTGCTGCGATTCACGGGCTCGCAAAGATTCGGACACGACTGAGCGATTGAACTGAACTGAACTGATGGGGTGCATTATTCCGTATACCACGTTCGGTTTAACACTGACTCATTCATCGCAATGTTTTCTTTCCCTATCATTTCTCTTTGGCTTTGAATATTTCAAAGCAGTAGCCTCTTCCCATATATGATGGGTAGGGTTACCCTGACATGAAAGTTAGCAAAGTTCCTGAAGATTAAAAGAAGGGAGTTCATACAGAATCTCTTCTAATATTTTACCAATGGGATGAAAACCAGCAAGAAAGGGGCAATGCAGATAACTATCCACTGAACCATGTCTTGACTAATAGCCCTTAAAGTGAAGTGAAGTGAAGTGAAGTGAAGTGAAGTCGCTCAGTCATGTCCGACTCTGCGACCCCATGGACTGTAGCCTACCAGGCTTCTCTGTCTGTGAGCTTCTCCAGGAAAGAACACTGGAGTGGGTTACCATTTCCTTCTCCAGGAGATCTTCCTGACCCAGGGATTGAACCCACGTCTCCCGCATTGCAGGCAGACGCTTTAACCTCTGAGCCACCAGGGAATCCCAAATGGGAGTTGCCTAGACTTCTATTTCTTAAACTTCTAACTTAAAGGTTAGAACAACTTGAATTTAGGCTATGAAAGGAAGAAAGAAAATGATGGAGAATATTCTCCTGGTGCCAGACAGTAGCGAACCCGAGGAAATGAGGAAGGAGAAACGAGAAGGCAGAGACCCATGCTGAAAGAAGCTTTGGATGCCATCTGACAGGCCTTTTGAATGTGCAGGTTTGGCTGCCTGCCCAATGCACCATGTGCCCTACATCCCTCTGTGCATTGCTAGAGAAGCAGGAAGGCATATCCTTGGAGAGAACATCCCAGCGCACCTAGAGAATAAGGGAAAGTCATAACTAAGGTGATGAGAGACACCAGCCAGGGGGTAGTAGAGGTTACAGCTGTTGTGGACAAAATGTTCAGACAGCAAGGAAGTTTACACAGGTAGAGCCAGATGGGGTTTCTGTTTCTCAGCTGTAGACAAACATCCTCTCTGCTAACCTTCTGCCCTAAACTCCCACTGGCTGCTTGCCTCTGAAGTATGTTGCATATTTCTTTTTTTTTCACCTCAAGTTTAGGTATTTCATAAGTCTTACTATCTGCAAAACCATTATGGTTTAAACAGGACATGTGAAAGATCCATTATAAGCAATGCCTGAAGGAAAATGTCTATTGTTGCAAGCCCAGGTGAAGCACAGGAAAAAATCTTCTACTGCTGAAGCACTGGGGGCACAGGAAAGATGAAGATGCATCACTGTTTGCTGGACTGTTTCTCTCGGTTCTTCCTCCAGGCATGATCACTTGTGAATTGGTGCCTTTGCACACAAATCATGCCTTCTTCCATTAGAAATTCTAAGAGAACAACAATAACAGCAACTATCTTTATTAAGAGTTAAACAGGTCAGGTGTTATGGGGAAGTACCTCAGGAACATTATCTCTTTTATTTCCACAATGATAATGAGAAAGTCAGATGATCTTCCCCGTTTCATAAACAGGTCATTACATGGCTTAAGGAAGTCATTTTGTCATGATCATACAGTCAGCAATTCATATCTAAAACTCAAACACAGGTGAGCCTATTTTCCAACTTTTTCCTCTTAGCAACAATGCATATTTTCTTTATGTTTTTCTGTAAAGGCCTTTGTCTTCATAGGGAAGCTCATAGAATTATGCAATCTTTAAAATCTCTTCTCCTCAGGTTACTTGATAAAAAAGCAACGTCTAATTACATTTAATTTGAATATGGCAATACTTGGAGATTCCCATATTTTGCCTTTCATAATTCATTTAGGTAACACTTGAATTTCATCATTCTTTTCTTTTTTCTCTGCATAGCAGATTGCAGTGGGTTGAACAGCGGCTGCCAGAAAGACATGGCCAAGTCCTAACACCCAGAACTACTGAGTATGACCTTATTTAGGAAAAGGATCTTTGCAGAGGTACTTATTTAAGGATCCTGAACTGAGGTCATCCTGGATTAGGTTGGAATCTAAATCTAAGGACTGGTGCCCTACAAGGGAAAAGAAAAGGAGACTTGAGACACCCAGATACAGAGACACAGAGGAAAAGGCTAAATGAGGATGCAGGCGGAGATTGGAACGATGTGGCCACGGACCAAGGAAGATCTGGAACAACCAAAAGCTGGAAGAGGGCAGGAAGGATCCTCCCCCAGTCTCTCAGAGGGAAGGAGGCTCTGCTAACACCTCGAGACAATGAGAAAATAAAGCCACTATGCTTGTGGTAACTTTCAGTGGAAGCAAGTTACCCAGAAAACTGATACACAGATATATTTTGATAATGCAGGTATCAAGGTAGTTTGGCAAAAGTTATGAAGGGAAACTGTGTGATTTGTGACTACAACTGTGTCTTAGGAATGCAGCTTTGTACCTTAGTTTCTTACTGATGTAAACTGAGAAATCACAAGGTATGTGAAAGTGAAAATGTTAGTAGCTCAGTTCAGTTCAGTTCAGTTCAGTTGCTCAGTTGTGTCCGACTCTTTGTGACCCCATGAATCACAGCATGCCAGGCCTCCCTGTCCATCACCAACTCCCAGAGTTCACTCAAACTCATGTCCATCGAGTCGGTGATGCCATCCAGCCATCTCATCCTCTGTCGTATCCTTCTCCTCCTGCCCCCAATCCCTCCCACCATCAGAGTCTTTTCCAATGAGTCAAGGCTTTGCATGAGGTGGCCAAAGTATTGGAGTTTCAGCTTTAACATCAATCCTTCCAAAGAACACCCAGGACTGATCTCCTTCAGAATGGACTGGTTGGATCTCCTTGCAGTCCAAGGGACTCTCAAGAGTCTTCTCCAACACCACAGTTCCAAAGCATCAATTCTTCCGCACTCAGCCTTCTTCAGAGTCCAACTCTCACATCCATACACGACCACTGGAAAAACCATAGCATTGACTAGATGGAACTTTGTTGGCAAAGTAATGTCTCTGCTTTTCAATATGCTATCTAGGTTGGCCATAACTCTCCTTCCAAGGAGTAAGCGTCTTTTAATTTCATGGCTACATTCACTATCTGCAGTGATTTTGGAGCACCCCTAAATAAAGTCTGCCACTGTTTCCACTGTTTCCCCATCTATTTGCCATGAAGTGATGGGACCAGATGCCATGATCTTCGTTTTCTGAATGTTGAGCTTTAAGCCAACTTTTCCACTCTCCTCTTTCACTTTCATCAAGAGGCTTTTGAGTTCCTCTTCACTTTCTGCCATAAGGGTGGTGTCATCTGCATATCTGAGGTTATTGATATTTCTCCCGGCAATTTTGATTTCAGCTTGTGCTTCCTCCAGCCCAGCATTTCTCATGATGTACTCTGCGTATAAGTTAAATAAGCAGGGTGACAATATACAGCCTTGACGTACTCCTTTTCCTATTTGGAACCAGTCTGTTGTTCCATGTCCAGTTCTAACTGTTGCTTCCTAACCTGCATATAGTAGCTCAGTGATGTCCAACTCTTTGCGATCCCATAGACTGTAGCCAGCAAGACTCCTCTGTCCATGGGATTTTCCAGGCAATAATACTGGAGTAGGTTGTCATGCCCTTCTCCAGGGGATCTTCCTAACCCAGGGATCGAACATGGGTCTCCTGCATTGAAGACAGATTCTTTACCATCTGAGCCACCAGGGAAAGTCCTATTTCTAAAACTTAAAAGATCCAATGTCAAATTCTATAAACAACAGAAACAAATCACATATATATATATATATTTACACACACACACACATATATACACACACACATGTATAAGCAAATGTATATGTATACACATGTATATACTTCTGTAAGCAAATATATATATACACATGTATATATAGTCATGTGTAAGCAAATGTATATAATATACTATAAATATATATAAAAAAATCTTTGTGTCATTTGTGGTATTGATTGGTTTCTTGTTAAAGATTAACCTGGAGAAAAATTCATTTAGAGATGACTAATATCTGGTTTCCCAGGTGGCTCAGTGGTAAATCCTCCTGCTAATGTAGGAGACATGGGAGATGCAGGTTCAATCCCTGGGTTGGGAAGATCCCCTGGAGGAAGAAATGGCAAACCACTGCAGTATTCTTGCTGGGAAAATCTCATGGACAGAGGAGCCTGGAGGGCTACAGTCCATGGGGTTGCAAAGGGTTCGATACAACTGAGCACACACACACATATTAATTTCTGGTAGATTTTTCTCTGTCCCTGATCAAAGCCAGGAATGTCCCTTGACAATGGTCTCAGGTCTAATCCTTAATTCGTAAGTTATCACCTATAGAACTCTGGGCTTGAGCCGGGAATTGGTTCTGAAACATTCATGGAATCATTCCTGAGTGACTGGCCAGTATCTCCTATAGTTAGCAATGACAAATGTTGAATTCCTTGGACATGACTGGCAAGAGGTAGACATCCCATCATTAATAGCTGTAATTGAAACTAGTTAGGGTATTATTAGTGTTGGTGGTAGATGTAGTAATAATAGCAGTAATGGTATATGTGGTGAGAAAAGACCTAAATTATTTTTGTTTGTCCGAATCTCATGGAACTCTCTCATTTAAGATAGAAGGATCAAAGAAAGAGAACCAGCTCCAAATCTCAGTGTTTTAATGGATATTGAGAATCTGTTACATCCCAGAAAAGTACCACCTCAGGTAGCTGAGATTTTAAAAATAGACTGTCTGGATCTGATAAAACAACTCCAAGAATGTATCCATAAGAAGACACTATTTAGAACCAGGTCAGAAGCAAGATGAGGTGCTTACAGGCTGCCATGGTAGTAGCCCTTTATAAGTCTTCCAGTCACCAATCATCCACCCTTACACAGCGTGATAGAATAAGCTTGTGAGTTACCACTGCTGCCAGACACTTCCTTGGCAGAACCACACCGTAGACAAGAAGCAGACCTAAGTGAGGATTCACACAGATTCTTAAAGGCTTAGCAACACTGCTCACTAGCCTCAGCAGAGTCTCTGACAGCCAGCAGTCAAATCAGACTGCTACGGAGACCTTAGAGTGCTTAAAAGTTCCTGGGGAATTATCTCCTCTAGAGACGGTCAGCAACAGAACTGCCAAGGGCAGAAGTTAGAGCTACTCCCACATACATGAAACAAATTTTCCAAATTTTCCTTCCCACCTGGCTTTGTATATTATAGGAATAACTGAGTGGGACATGCTTTGAACTTCCCACAGGTTCTCTGACATTATGGGGTTACCTCTATTGATAGGACATTTGGACTCAGAGAGCAGAGCCAGCAAGAGTGCTACTGCCATTCCCAGTTGAACTCTGGATTATGGCTGTCTAGGATATGCAGCCCTAACCCCTATATGACAATATTTGGAGATGTGGCTTTTGGGATGTAATTATGTGCATGTTCAGTCATGCCCAGCTTTTTGCAACCCCATGGATTGTAGCCCACCAGACGCCTCTGTCCATGGGATTTCCCAGGCAAGAATACTGGAGTGGGTTCCATTTCCTCCTTCAGGGGATCTTCCCCATCCAGGGATCAAACTACATCTTCTGTGTCTCCTGCATTGGCAGGTGGATTCTTTACCAGTGCATTACCTTGAGTTAAGGTCATGAGGGTGGGGCCTTCATGTTGGGATTAGTGCCCTTATAGGAAGATACACCAGATACTTTGCTTGCTCCCTTTCTCTCCATCATGTACCCACCAAAAAGAGGTGTGGTGTGTACACAGTGAGACACTAGTTGTCTAGAAACCAGGAAGAGAGTTCTCACCAGAGTGTGAGCATGCTGCACCTTGGTAGTGGACTTCTTGCCTCCAGAACTGTGAGAAAATAAATACCTGTTATTTAAGGCCCCCAGTCTATGGTATCCTTTTTTCATGGCAGCCCAAGCTGAATAATATACTATGTGCATGTGTTCTAAGTCACTTCAGTTGTGTCTGACTCTTTGCAACTCTATGGCCTGTAGCCTACCAGACTCCTCTGTCCATGGGATTCTCCAGGAAAGAATACTGGTATGGGTTGCTATGGATCAAACCTGCATCTCTTATGTCTCCTGCACTGGCAGGCAGGTTCTTTATCACTAGCACCACATGGGCAGCCTGAATAATACACTACAGTGATTGTTAAAAAAAAAATAAGTGGACTTACTTAATTTTTTAAGTGAGTGGGCTTATAGAAGTCATTACAGAGGCAGCAAGCATAGTTACCATAATTGATTAGTTTCTGTGGAAATAAAAGATGTCTTCCTCTTCAAGGAACAAGGGAAACCACCTATCTTCTCTCACATGGCTCCAAAATTAAGCGGCCCAAATTCAAGAACTGCCCGAAGAATTGTCCACATCTCCGTCCATACCGACTGATACTAATCTATGGGCAACCAAGTCCTCAATACCATGTGCTGTATTTGGAATGCTGCTTGATCTAAGGTGAAATTTTGGAATTTATAATTTGTTGCAATTTGGAAAGCAATTTTCTTGTGGCGTCCTTACTTTCTTGGAGTGGTGAGGATTTTTAAATGTCTCTTAGATTGCCCCATGAAGGCTAACTTTCTGTAACTACTTTTCTGTTTGGCTTTCAAATCCCTCATTCCCTGATCTGGATCTGTCTTTCCACAGGTATACGTCTCAGTGACCAGGCCAAAACGAAGATATTTTTGAAAAAGACTGATGTCATTCAAAGACTGACATTTCCGTTTTTATTACTAGAATACCTTGAAGAATTAGATCTGATTTACAATGATATTTGCCAACTGAATTATTAAAGTTCTTTTTTTTTTTCTTTTCCCTTTCCCTCATCAGATTTTAACACTTCGGTCAACAACAGACAAAGTCACAATTTAACAATCATATGACTTCACAGAGGCTTCTGGGCTTTTGAATTGTTGACCAATTTGAGAAAAAAAATACCAGATTTGATGCATAAAATGAAGGTGATTACATGTAAAGGAAATGGCAAGAGGGCTTACTTAATTTTTTAAATGAGTAGGCTTATAGAAGTCATTACAGAGGCAAAGGTTTTTTGTTGTTTTTGTTTTTGTAAAGGAATCTGCTTCTCTCATCTATTTCTTAAGTGACCTAGGGTAACTTCATTGACATGTCTTTTGTGGGCAATGTGACACCATTTGAGTTACCTATTGAGGTTTTTCTCCTTTATTAGAATTAATTGTAGACTCAGTGTACTGGAACATTTGAAAATGAACATGTATGCCTAAAGAAGGATGAGGGTTTCAGAAATATGTACACATTTAAAGTGATATATTAGCCCCAAATATCATTAGACTGTCGATGGAAAAAGAAGTGGGAATTTCTGCGTAGTTTTTACTTTTAAACCTCTTCATCTAAAGTGACAGAACTACTAGTCATAGAAGTGTATTAGTGCACCTCTATGTCAAAGTTTTAAACATATCACACACACACCCGCAAACCAGGTCATCAGGTTATTACATAGAATCTCAAATGTTTCCATACTCATGTTTGGTAAAAATAGCACATGATCCTACCTCAAAAAGATATATTTTCTTTACATCCTTTATAGTGCAGGAGTCCTATGAGTTTATGGCATATCAGAATCACCTGGCAGATTTGTTAAATTACAAATCCCTGGGGCCACCCCCTAGAGTTTCTGATTCTTGTAGGTCTGTCTGGGGTCTGATAATTTGCATTTCTAACAAGTGATGCTAATGCTGCTGGTTTGGTGACCAGACTCTGAGAAGCACTGAAATGGTCTTTATTACTTATTTTGGTTCAATGGTGTGCTTCACAGCCTTGCAGTCAATTCTTTCTTCTCTCTAATGAAAGTAACTACTGTAATTTGAGTCTATGTTTGGCTCTGTAGAATCTAAGATAATAGTAACAGTAAGCATCCCTTGAATAATGCTTTATCATTAATAAACCATTTTTGCATACACTATCTCATTTGACACAGCACAGGTATCCTGGTAGGTGATCAGTATTATATTATTCATATTTTACAAATGAAAGTTGAGAGTTTAATGGACCCACTCGAAATCCCTAAAAAGTAAATGGTGAAGAACAGAGATTTGAACTCAAGCTTTCTGACTCTTAAATCCTGCATTCTTTCTACCAAGTCACTCTTTCTGTTAATCCCTTACAGTTTTTAGACAGCTTTACCCTATTCAAACTACCTTCATATTCATTATCTAATTTGATTTCTCAAAGCAACAGCACAAGGCAGACAGAGCACATATTATTGTCTAGATTTTATAGGTAAAGATATTATAAACGATGATGAGAAAAGTGGCTACTGTCATTCAGACAGTATTTCTTCACACACAGGCTAAAATTTTCTTGTAATCTTTAGCAGCAGCATCTGATGTAAAGCATCAGATGGTTCTCCTTTCCAAGTCATATTCAATGGTCCAGTATTATAACCCACCCCTAAACCTACACCAGTTTTTGGTTTGTTTTGTTTTCTTGGTAGGAATATATTTGGAGGGAATGCAGGTAGAGATGAAGTTTAGGGTTATTTGTAGAAAGGGAGGGAAAGTTCTTAAATTTTAGACTTTAAATACTAAAGAAAACAGTTTTGTCTGCATACGAAGACTTTTTTCACCTCTCATCTTGGGTTTTTCAAAGTTTAATGTGAATACAAACCACCTGAAATTCTTGATGAAATGAAGATTCTGATTCAGTGCATCTGGAGTGGGGCCCAGCATTCTATAAAGCTCCAAGGTGATGCCCATTCTGTTGATCACAGTCCAACCTTGATAGGCAAGGGTCCATCCTATTTCTCAACGCTATAATTATTTTTACTATTCTCTAAACTATGAATCTCTAGGGTGAAACAGAGAAATTAAACATAAAACACTGTAACAATATTTTTTGAATACTCTGTACATGTGGGACTTCCTTAAATGCTGTTCTGTGTTAGGCTATTTATAACACCCTAGTATTTTCCGACATAGTCTCATCTCAAGATCCAGGATGATGCTGAAGATGTGGTCCATGGACTGGCAGAGCCAACATTACCTGGGTGCTTGTGAGAAACACAGAATTTCAGGTCTCATCACAGACCCCTGAATTAGAATTCACATTTTAACATGATTCTTCAGATGATTTTCCAGTACAGTGAATTTAGAGATTCACTCCTTTAGATCTCTTTGCCCACGTGTACTTACATAGTTATCATTATGCTCGTGTGGCTGGTCCTCCGGCTCACTGGGAGGATCTAACCTTCCAGAATCCCAGAATTCACCAAAGGAATTCAGCAAAAGAGATGATTTAAATGTGGAGGGAGGCAGGGAATCTGCATTTTTTAAAACTCGCTTTGAGGTAATCCCAATGATTGGCCAGATGTAGATATCTAATAGTGGAGATGAAAGTTATGCCACATATGGCTACAGCCAGAACGGATGGTTTATAGGTAGGGAATCATACGAGCTGTTATAAAACTTTCAGCTATGCGGCTGAGGTTCCTTTTTCAGACTGACTCAACCTGTGAACTGTTCTCTACTTCTGAAACCAAGGTGGGTCTGAACTTCTGCCTCTCAACTCCCACTATAGCACTAATGCATTGGAGTGACAGTGCTGAGAGCTTTGTTACCACATATTAAAATTTTCTCCCCAGATACAGAGACCTGAAGTAGGCATTTTAGTGTGTCTTACAGAAAGACAATGTCCTATATACTTGACACAGTAAAGCAAAAATATAGTTTCTGAAGATTCTCTTCTTAAAGTCTAAACTTCAGGCAGATTCTAACAGAGTCTGACATTTGGCTAGCATAAGTAATTCATTTATTCATTCAATAAACTTTTACTGATCATTTATTTACTCTGTGCTAGGCACTAAAAACATGTAGGTGTTTGCGTTCATAAGGAAAATAGTAAAAACATAAACATTTAAGACAATTACTGAGTGTGATACCTGCTTAGGAGAAGAACAACACATTAGTGATAAAGAGAATGTCAAAGGATTTGATACAAGAATGTAAAGATTTCAGAGCATTCTCTGTAGTCCAATGGATAATAATGAGAATCCCATAGAAGCAAACCAGCACATCAGGGCAACGAAGAAGAAATGGATCTGAACACAACCTAGAGATCTTTCCTGAAATTTCCAAAACCTTCTTAGTAAGAGATTATCAAAGCTATTAGTTGGATAGCCTTAGTTATATAATTCTATTGTACCATTTGCTGTTTGCTTTCTAGTCATTCATCCTTTAATTACTTGTCAATGTCTATTTAGTTTACACTTCACAATGTGAGTTATTTCCCAACAATACTATTTTTATAAAGCCCTTAATTGAATAACTCAATTGGTTGGTGGATTGATTGAGCACTTATATGCCAAGCAATGAACTAAGAATATACATATAAGTAGGATACAGTCTCTGAACTTTTATGGATCTTATAGTCCAGAGATTGCACATAATTAAAATGAAATTTTATTACTTCTATTATGTGGCTTCCTGAAGGGAGTGTCATCTTGAATGCTTCAAAAGAAAAAGTTATACTGGCAAAATGATAATACAGGTGAGATGTGAAATCATGTTTGAAGAAGAAAACAAGGATGTGTGAAGGCCCCAAAGCAAGTGGACAAGACATATTCTTGAAATATAAGTAGTATTGATTTAATCTACCTACTACCTAAAGTAGAGTGATTAGGGATTTAGGGACAGGAAAATAAATTGAATGAAGGGTTTTGCCACGCTTAGTTTGAACTTTATCCCAAAGGCAATGGGAAGTCTAACAGGAAAATTAACTCAATAATTTTAAAATTTAGAAATAGCATTTTTGTAGTAGGGGTAAATACCTAGTAGCAAGAGGTCCAACTGGAAAATTGGGAGAAATCGTTGGTCATTTTTGGTGTTGTACTACCATTGCCTGAAATATCAATTTTATTAAGAAAATAATCACTGTAATTTATAACCTATAGGTTTTCTACAGTTACAGTTAATAATGTATTAGCTGTTACATAGCCAGACTCTGGGAAAATGGTCCCCTAGGAGAAGATGCATGGACACATGAATAAAGCAGAGCAGGAAATCTCTCCCTAACAAGTCGTTGTCATGCCCTCTTGAAAAACTAACACCTCAAATGAGTATATTGAGATATGAGGTGATATAAGATGTGAAATATTAAGACTCGCCTTGGTGAGGGACTTCCCTAGTGACCCACTGGCTATGACTCTGTGCTCCCAGCGCAGGGGGTCTGGGTTCGATCCCTGGTTGGGAAACCGGATACCACATGGTGCTGCTAAGAGTTTGCATGCCACAATTAAAGATCCCGCATGCCACAATGAAGATCAGAGATATCACATGCCGCAACTAAGATCTGGCACAGCCAAATAAATAACTATAAATGTTAAAAAAAAAAAAAAAAAAAGACTAGCCTTGGTGAGAGCATTTAAAAAATCTGTCTGGCTGCTTGCTGGAATGGATAAAGATGGCATGGAAGTCGTCTACAATCAAATCATCAGCCTCCCCCAAACTTTCACTGTGGAAAGCTGACATATGGATTAATAATAATTAAAATATATTGAAAATAAGGATATCAATAATAGCTAATGCCATACTAAAGACTCTGTTTACATGTTTTCTTTTAATTCTCATGATAACCTTTGGTAAAGATTTTATTTTTAGAGCTACTTTAAAATTAGAAAACACAGACTCTTTGGAATAATGGCAAAAATATTTGAAGTCATGAGACGCTTTGAGATGTGGACTCTATTTCTGTTCTACTAGGCCATGTGCAAAATCTGTGATTAAGCTATCCCTCCACCCCCTACATGCTACGCAAGCTCCTAAAATGTCCCGGAGCACTCATATCCAAGCTAGTGCCCCAAGGACAAATTTAAGACAGCTCATTTCTCTTCAGAAAGATTTCTGGGGATCTGATGACAGATCTGGGGAGGCTGGTGCTGGTGGTACAAGGGCATTTGTACAACACTCATCAGAATGGCCAGCACATCTGCTTGTGGAAATCCTCCCATGGCTTAAAGACTGTCAGGGTCAGTTGTTGTGAGTCTCTTAAGGATTTTTAAGGTTTGGAGGCCAGTAATCATGTAGTTGGAGAAGGCAATGGCACCCGACTCCAGTACTCTTGCCTGGAAAATCCCATGGATGGAGGAGCCTGGTAGGCTGCAGTCCATGGGGTCCCTAAGAGTCGGGTACGACTGAGCGACTTCACTTTCACTTTTCACTTTCATGCATTGGAGAAGGAATGGCAACCCACTCCAGTATTCTTGCCTGGAGAATCCCAGGGATGGGGGAGCCTGGTGGGCTGCCGTCTATGGGGTCACACAGAGTCGGACACGACTGAAGCGACTTAGCAGCAGCAGCAGCAGCAATCATGTAGTTGCATTTTGTACTCTTCATTTTCTAGATTACCCATTTGTTTTAATGACAAGGTTACTGAAAGAGTTTGTATTTACTTGATGAGGCTATTATGGAATTATATGCATGGGAAAAGAATATGTTTCTGACCTAAATTAAATATTTTTTTTGTTTAGTCGCTCAGTAGTGTCTAACTCTTTGTGACTCCATGGACTGCAGCCTGCCAGGCTCCTCTGTCCATGGGACTTCCCAGGCAAGAATACCAGAGTGGGTAACCATTTCCTTCTCCAGGGGATATTCCCAGTCCGGGAATTGAACCTGCATCTCCTGCATTGACAGGCAGATTGTTTACCAATGAGCCATCAAGGAAGCTCAAATGTAAGATACTCACATACAAAAATAACTATCTATATTACCTGCTACACTGGTATATAATACATTGTATATTTAAAATCAATATCCAAGTAAGGTTCTGAAAAGAAAACATAGCAAGAGTCTTCTATATTTTCCTGGTATTTGAAAAGGGAAACTAAGAATGTTAAAAAGTAAAAGGAAATAATGTATGCTAAAGAAAAAGTTTAAATGATTAAATTTTAAAAGAAAATCATCATACCCTAACACTGACATCATGGTTTCACATAAAGATGCTGGCCTGTATTCGCCAATGCATTGTTTACATGTGCTCTTTTGGTACAGAGTCCAATCTTGCTCTGCTCACCACATGATGGGCCAATGAATCCAAGAGATGAGGGGTTGAGACAAGGAAGAGGCTTAAATCAGGAGCCAGCTGACCAAGAAGACGGCACGCTAGCACCTCAAAATAATCATCTTATCTGAGTCTGGATGCCATGTTCTTTTATAGATCAGAAATCGGGGAAGGTAAGGAAGCAAAGTAAAAAAGTCATCAATCTTGCAGAAATCTCCTAGAATGGCAAGCCTCAGGCAGGGTATGTGTTAATTTCTTCCTTCCTGCCATCTACAGGTGGACAGCGTTCTGAACAAAGGCAATTTAGCTTAATAGGCAGAGGGGCAGGATTCTTTGAGGCAGCCCATTCTGTATGATTATAATAACAAAAGTAATGAAAAGCAAGTAAAAAAGAAACAGTTCCAACATGGAGTCAGAATTGGCTTCTTCTCTGAAACAACTTCTCTGCCAAGGATGCTCTTCCCGCCTCTATTTTTTTTGCCCTGGTTCTATTTATCCTTGAGGTCTTAGCGTAAGCTTCCTGGAGCTTTGCTGGCTTTGCAGATTTTGCTATGTTGGCCCTGTTTTATGGTCTTATTGAATGCTACTATAATTTTCCTTTATACTATATAAACCTATTTAAGTGGTTATTCATGCAATTATTAGCTTAATCCTCTGCTTTCTTGTTGAACTATAAGTTCTACTTGTGCAGGGACCGTGTCTGTCTTGCTTCTCATTTTGGCCTTTTACAGAGTGAGCACGCTATAAATATTTCTTGTCAGAAAAACAAAGTGTAATCAAGATAAAGATTAATTTGAATACAATTCTATATTGATGGAAGATATGCTTTAAAACCAATATATATTTTTGGGCTCCAAAATCACGGCAGATGGTGATTGCAGCCATCAAATTTAAAGACACTTGCTCCTTGGAAGAATCAAGCTATGACCAACCTAGACAGCATATTAAAAAGCAGAGACATTACTTTACCAACAAAGGTCCATCTAGTCAAAGCTATGGTTTTTCCAGTAGTCATGTAAGGATGTGAGAGTTGGACTATAAAGAAAGCTGAGCAGAGAAGAATTGATGCTTTTGAACTGTGGTGTTGGAGAAGACTCTTGAGAGTCCCTTGGAGTGTAAGGAGATCCAACCAGTCCATCCTGAAGGAAATCAGTCCTGAATATTCACTGGAAGGAGTGATGCTGAAGCTGAAACTCCAATACTTTGGCCACTGGATGCGAAGAACTGACTCATTGGAAAAGACCCTGATGCTGGGAAAGACTGAAGGCAGGAGGAGAAGCGGATGACAGAGGATGAGACGGTTGGATGGCATCACCAACTCAATGGACATGAGTTTGAGCAAGTTCCGGGAGTTGGTGATGGACAGGGAAGCCTGGCATGCTGCAGTCTGTGGGGTCACAAAGTCGGACACAACTGAGCAAATGAACTGACTGACACGTAAGACAATGAAAAGAAAACATAGCAAGACTTTGCTTTATTTTCCTGCTCTTTGTAAACAGAAAATGAGAATATTAAAAATTAAAGACTGCAAAAATAAATAAAAGTAATCAATAGAATATGTTGAACCAATATTATTTAAATCATCACTAAATGGTCAAGACCCCTTACCTGCAAAGGTAACAGGCTTGACTCTTTCATATCCATACACTACCAAGACTGTCTTAACAGATACTTTTGATATTACTATGACTGTCTTAACAGAACCTTCTGGAAGGTCCATAAAAGAAATCCCAGAGAAAGACTTTTCTGAAACTTCAACTGTAGATTATATAATCTCTACATTCTCTCTGTAAAATGTGAAGTCATACTAATTCTAACACACTAACTGAAAAGGGCAGATGATAGCTACTTGCAATATATGGTTCTGGAATTCAACTTAAAGAAATGAATTTAGTTTAACATTATGTATTTCTTCCAAACCCATGAAGTCAGAGTCTAGGCTGGACATATTAATAATTGGGTAAGTTATAAAATCAGAAGTAAGACAGATGGAGCTATAACATCAGTGGAGTTTAAGAGCACTATTAGGCAAGGATTCAACTTGTAAATGAACTGAAAGAGTCTGGCTAAGTGATAAAACCCAACCTCCAATGAACAAGGGGATTTCAGACTCTTCAGAGTCCTGTTAGTTCTCCTTGGAATGTTTTCCCCACCCCATCAATATAGAAAATGCTTCTTTTTTATGGAAGGATAGTTGATGTACAACTATATGTATATAAGTTATACAGGTACAATATAGTGATTCACAAGTTTTAAAGGTTATTGCTATTCATAATTATTATAAAATATTGGCTACATTCCCTGTGTTGTACAATATATCCTTGTAGCTTATTTATTTTACACATAATATTCTACCTCTTACTCCCCTACCTCTATATTGCCCCTCCCCACTTCTGCTTTCCCTCTGCCCACTAGTAGCCACTAATTAGTTCTCTTTATGAGTCTGTTTATTTATTTTTTTATATTCACTAGTTTGTTGTATTTTTTAGATAGTACATACAAATGATATCATATATTTATCTTTCTCTCTCTGACACTTCACTTAGTACGATAATCCCTAGTTCCATCCATGTTGCCACAAATGGCAAAATGTAGTTTTTTTTTTTACGGCTGGGTAGCATTCCATTGTATGATTAAACCACATCTCTTTCATCCATTCATCTATTGGACACGTAGGTTGCTTCTGTATTTTGGTAATTGTATATACTGTTGTTTGAACATTGGGATACATGTATCTTTTCAAATTACTGTGTGGTTTTTTTGTTCTTTTATAAATATAAAATATTCCTTACATGAGCTTTCTATATATGGTGCTGATGTTAAATCTGACTTAGGCAAGAGAATTATAAAATGCCTGCTAAATTGCTCTCAGCCTAAGGGGCTAAGTTCTCAGTGTTCCAGGTATAGAAAGCTACTGAGGATGTAAAAACTTTTGTAGAAATGAAATGTATAGAAAAACTATTATTGTTGTTGTTTAGTCACTAAATAGTGTCCAACTTTTTGTGACTCCGTGGACTGTGGCCCATTAGGTTCCTCTATCCATGAGATTCCCCAGGCAAGAATATTGGAGTGTATTGCAATTTCCTTCACCAGGGGATCTTCCGGACCCAGGGACTGAACCCGCATCTTCTGCATTGGCAGGTGAATTCTTTACCACTGAGCCACCAGGGAAGCCCAGAAACTCTAACCATGAACAAACCTGACAAGGCATGAGGCACAGTTGAGAAAGATACTTCCTCTGGAATGTGAGAAGAAAGATTTAGAAACAAAGTTAAATGAAGATGGGAGCAGCTTAGCTCATAGAAGTGAGATCAAACACACCATAGAAAATACATGTTACAGTGCAATTGCCCTCTGGGAGTTACAGGATTATGAAAGTCTAACTTAATTAAGGGAGAAAATAGGTCACATTTAACAACCGCATACGTGACACATCATTTTGACTATAGAAGAACTGAAGAGGAGAGAAAAATTAAGATATCAAAAATACAGGGAAGGGAACCACAGAATTCATCAATCTCTTCTCCTCCATCTATATCGAGCATGTTCTGATTTTATATATATAAAAAATTCACCATTGTTCTAATCTCTCTCATTACAAAACACTTGCAGTACTCTTGAAAAAGAAATTTCAGGTGTCAAAAGAAAGAGAAACAAAATGATCCAACAATTTTTTTTTAAAAAAAGGACTGAATTAAGAGGTAATAAATCTTCTTCTCATAAAAATATACCTTGCACCTACTTTCCTTTCTCCCCCTGTGTCATCAAGTGACAGGTAATCAAGTACTTGTGAACCCTGCATGAAATCCCCCCGTTTTCAGGGCTCAATGTCCCTGTGGGGTCGAGCTAATTACAGGTACATTTCCTCTGCAAGGCAGTCATACTCTGTTCTATTGAAGGCACAATTAATTATTGAACAAAGCTAGCTGGAGATTTTTGCTCATATGGCCATGGGTTGCAGGTAGCTTTGCTGTCACACAGGGAGCAGAGCCTCTTCTTTGAGTGTCTTTATGAAAGGCTTTGCATTATAGCCGAAAAGGATCAACCCCTGTTTCCAAATTTTGCAAAGGAAAACACACAAAACAACCCCCCCTAATTTCCTGTATAGAATAGTAAAGACAAATTCTCTCTCATGTAATCAAGAATATGATTATGATCAGGTGGTTATCTAGGTCATATGTGAAAAAGATGAAAAAGTATACTTGGGAATTAATACCCATTGTAGAGCAAATTGGAGTCTGTCCTTGAGTCTGTGGGCTTCCCTTGGGCTTCCCTAGTGGCTCAGAGGTAAAGAATCTGCCTGCAATGCAGGAAACCCAGGTTCGATCCCTGGGTTGGAAAGATTCCCTGGAGGAGGGCATGGCAACCCACTCCAGTACTCTTGCCTGGAGAATCCCATGGACAGAGGAACCTGGCAGGCTATACAGTCCATAGTGTCACACAGAGTTGGACATGACTGAAGTGACCAAGCAGCAGCAGCAGCTTGAGTCAGTGAATGCAGCAAGGAAGTAGTTTTTCAGGTGCCAGAATACGATTTGACCCAGAGAGAAGGCCTAGATAGATTATAGAAAAATAAAGTTCTTTCCCTTAAGATGTATTTAGGAACTTAATGGGAGATCTTCCCAAAGCCCCATGGAGTCATAGACGAGTGCAGAAAATCCTTGTCCCGTGCTTAAAGCCACAGTCTTGAGCAAGGGTCTGTAAACTATTCTGTAAAGGGCCAGATAAAAAATATTTTAGGCTTTAAGGGTTAAACCATATCTGTTGCAACAAAAGTCTGCTGTCTTTTTTTGTTTTTTAAGCAGCCATAGACATCATATAAATGACTAAGCATGACTGTATTTCATTAAAACTGTATTTAAGGGCACGGAAATTTTAGTGTCCATATATTTTTAAAAATTCTTTTGATTTTTTCTAATCATTTCAAAATTATTCTAAGCTTGCAAAAAAAAAAGAAGTGAGGTGGGTTGAATTTGGCCCAGGGACTATACTTTCCTGACACCACCCTCCCCCAACTGTTGGGAATCCCTGTGTGTACACCAATTTTTCTATTAATTTTGAAGTCCCTCAGGTTCTCTGTATGTAAATGCTCCCTTTATTCTGGAAGATCTAGCTTGTCCTTTGATCTTTAGATGACTTGAAATATCATGGATAACCAGATTATTCAGGGTTCAAACCATTTGTTTACTATCATTAACAAGTTTACTAAAGCTAGCCATGAAAATCTACACTTATAGAACAAGCCTGGGGAGGTCTTGAAACTGGTTTGATTTCATTACTTTTCTGAACTGAGGGGATAAAAAAGAATTATCTTTAGTTTCAGATCATCAATAGTACTTTTCCCTGAAAAAAAATAACAAAACTATTTACTAGTCAATAATGCACCAAAGGGATAAGACATTTTAATTAATATTAATGCAGTTCATTTCTTGATTATAACTTGAATATAATCTATTTCCTCCCTTCTTCCTTTCTTTTATCTGCCATATATTCCATAAAAACAGGAGATCATAAATACTATACAAACATTTAAATTAATTACAAAAGTGAAATGATATGAAAATAATGATAAGAAAACAAGATGAAAGCAAGAGTGTGTCTATATATAGATTTGATGTCATAAATCCCACATAGTTTGGTCAAAATCCATTTCATTAAGGTGTAATTTATATACGATTTCCTCTATTCTTTTTCAGACTGGTTATAAATTTGGCTCTAAGTTTGGTAACAGTTAATACAATGAAGGACTCCTGATTATTAGTAAAAATTCATTGGGTTCATTTAAAAAAACAAACCATTGCTTAGAAAGAGGACAGTAGAAATACTGAAATAAAAGAGGAACTTCCTCAAAGGGTCCTTTCAGAGGAAACTATGTAATGCAATAACAATCTCTCAAAGCAACATTACAGAAAATGCAATGATTTCAGAGGATATCTTCTGTAAATCCTTAAATATGTGCCCCAAACTTTTATACCAAATTGTCACTTAGTAAAAGCAATTTTACAGGAGAAAGGTAGGTGTGTTGTGGGAGTGAGGGTTAATATATACAATTTCATTCAAGGAGAATGTGCTCTGGAGGTTAAATTTAATCCGGGGGAAAGGTATATGATAACCAGTGGCTCAAACTTCAGATAATCCTGCATTTGTATTTTTTTCCATGTGAGGTTTAAAATGAGAATGAGAGGATATGAGTTTGCAGTTCATCCCATAAATAAGTGCCTCATTTACTGCTTTTATAAATTCTCAACAAATAATAAGCTGTAAGCATTAATAATAAGAGTGAGTTTTGACTTAACATCATCTTAAGAAAACAGAAGCCTCTAATCAGAACTGGTGCCTAAATAAAAGACTATTCCATAGGTTAGTCCAAACTTCACCTGGTAAATTCATTTGAAGGTTAATATGAAATGAAGGCCCATATTTTCACACCACAAAATACAAAATTATTTAAAGATGCTATAATCAAACATTACCCTAGTCTGGTCTTTCAGAAGTATATCAATATAGATACCACTGTCTATCTAGCTTTGCATAACAATATTCATGGTGTTCACTTCAAAATTAATATGTTGTATATTGAATCTATAGATATTTATATGAGAAAATGTTAAGAGAATATCAGGTATAAATGAGTTAAATGTTTGGGGCTAGTTGCCAAAATAAATGATATTTTATAAGAAAAACTGATCCATAATTCCTCTTTCTGGAAGAACTAAACAGCAGGCCTCAATCAGTAAATACTGTGTCATTCACAAAGGCATAGTTTTGTATGTAAGAAAATTCAGTCTGTGGAGTAGGAGAGGACACATGCAGTTAATTCTAAATAATTTGGTAAAAATATTTAAATGGGATTTAAAAGGCAGTTGAACCTCAGAACCCAGTGACGGTTGTGGGAAGGAGGAGGGGAGAATGCAGACGACATTTCTGAGAAATGATTTTCCTACTTTTATTAAATTAGCATCAATAGCTGGAGATGCATAATGAGTTCATGAAGGTTAGTCCATGCCTGGTGCCCCTCCAGAGAACCAGATGCTAACGACAGGCTATTACAAGTCACAACTTTGCATTATTTCTGAAAGATTTCTTCACAAGGTGCTACAGTGTTAGGAAACTATATTTAAAAGTAAAGAAACACAAAAAGCATGCAAAGAACTATGGGAATTTAATCCATACAAAATATTGTCCCAAGACATTCAGATACCGATCTGCTTTAGACATAATTATTAAGCCATTTAATGCTTCTCTATTGGTTTCCTTAGAGGAGTGTCCTACTAAAATGAAATATACCTTATATATAAACCACGAAACTATATATATAGTATATATATAGTATAATATATATATAGTATAATATATATATGGTATGGTTATAGACTTTATAGAGATGGACATATTAGCCAAGACCAGAGATGACCCTAAACAAGTTAGCTCTATGCCACTATTCTTAGAGTGTTTTTAAAAATTTATTTACTTTTTAACTGAAGGATAATTGCTTTAGAGAATTCTGTTGGGTTCTGCCAAACATCAACATGAATCAGCCATAGTTATACAAGGGAGGGAGGTTCTAATAATGTTTTAATAACAATACACAGGCTTGCCTTTTGGATCCAATGGAATCACAGAAGCATGAGGATATTTTAAATGGTGTGCTGTATCTTAGGGCCTGGAGAGTTGCTTACCAGTTGGTGTAAGGTGTCTCCAGGTGATCACAGGTTCAGGACGGCCATTGGCCATGCAGACCAGGGTGACATTGCTGCCCTCATTCACAGTGACATCCGAAGAGATGTTGGAGATCTTTGGTGGAACTGTTAAGACAAAAACAAATGGAATAAGTAACCACATCATTAAAAGCAGGTTTGCAGTACTGGTCCATGCAATTGAAAGTGGAAAATCTAAGCAAAGTAATTTTCTGACTTGAACCATTTGAATTTTTGTGTTAAGAAGATTACGTACTTTAGGACTTCCTTACAGGTTCAGTGAACAGATGTAAAGGATGGGTCTTACTATAAGGTGAGAATCTTTCCACTATGGTCAAGCACTATCAGAGAAGGCAATGGCACCCCACTCCAGCACTCTTGCCTGGAAAATCCCATGGATGGAGGAGCCTGGTGGGCTGCAGTCCACGGGGTCGCTAAGAGTCGGACACAACTGAGCGACTTCACTTTCATGCATTGGAGAAGGAAATGGCAACCCACTCCAGTGTTCTTGCCTGGAGAATCCCAGGGATGAGGGAGCCTCATGGGCTGCCGTCTATGGGGTTGCACAGAGTCAGACACAATTGAAGTGACTTAGCAGCAGCAGCAAGCACTATAGGAAGTACACAGAGTAACACAATGAAAATATCTTAGCTCTTTTATGATTCAAAGGGACCTGGTTTGGTTATTAGAGAGTGTGCACAAGTATGAGCATTAAGAATAGATTTTTCTTATCACTAGGTACTACTTACATTTATTTTCTTATGTAGATAAAATGAATATATTTCCTTCAAATATCAGGAAAAGAAAAGCAATGTTATTTAATATCAGATTGCAAGTTGTGTTATTAAGATGCAGTAATCTGGTTGTTTACATAATCTAGCCACACAATGAAACCCCTAGTTAATCACTACAACAGAAAGCCTTAAATATCATCTTGGTGTCTGACAGGTCTGATGATGTTACCTCAGAGGTTAAACATGGAATTTATAAGGCCTATGTCACAGACAGGAGGGCGTGCATGTGTGCTAAGTCTCTTTAGTCATGAATGATTCTTTCCAACCCTATGAACTGTAGCCTGCCAGGCTCCTCTGTCCAAGGATTCTCCAGGCAAGAACACTGGAGTGGGTTGTCATGCCCTTCTCCAGGGGATCTTCCCGACCCAGGGGTCTAACCTGTGTGTCTTGCATCTCCTGCACTGGCAGGTAGGTTCTTTACAATTAGCACCACTGGGAAGCCCCAAGTTCAGTTCAATGGCTCAGTTGTGTCTGACTCCTTGCAACCGCATGGACTGCAGAACACCAGGCTTCCCTGTCCATCACCAACTCCTGGAGCCTACTTAAACTCATGTCCATCACGTCAGTGATGCCATCCAACCATCTCATCCTCTGTCATCCCCTTTTCTTCCTGCCTTCAATCTTCCCTAGCATCAGGGTCTTTTCAAATGAATCAGTTCTTTGCATCAGGTGGCCAAAGTATTGGTGTTTCAGCTTCAGTATCACTCCTTCCAATGAATATTCAGGACTGATATCCTTTAGGATGGACTGGTTGGATCTCCTAGAAGTCCAAGGGACTCTCAAGAGTCTTCTCCAACACCACAGTTCAAAAGCGTTAATTCTTCGGTGCTCAGCTTTCTTTATAGTCCAACTCTCACAACCTTACATGACTACTGGAAAAACCATAGTGTTGACTAGACAGACCTTTGTTGGTGAAGTAATGTCTCTGCTTTTTAGTGCTGTCTAGGTAGGTCATAGCTTTTCTTCCAAGGAGCAAACATCTTTTAATTTCATGGCTGTAGTCACCGTCTGCAGTGATTTTGGACCTCCCCAAAATAAAGTCTGTCAATGTTTCCATTGTTTCCCCATCTATTTGTCAAGAAGTGATGGGACCGGATGGGATGATGGGAAGACCCAAGACCTTATGTAAATTATAAGTATTATCTCAATAACTCTTTATAATAAGTAAATAATATCCTACGAAGATTTTATTTATGGGTTGGAAAATAAGTTATAGAAGAGGCTAGGTGACAAGCAGAAAACAGATGTGAATCTAAAAAGACTCCAGGGCCCACACTCTTAAGCCCTACTTGAATGAAACTTCATCTTCACAATCCAGGCTACCAGATGGCCCAAAATAATGGGAATTACTTTTTGGTGATGTGAGAAATGATTCCCCAAGGGCTATCTGTACTGCCGTCTGACTTCCTTCATTAGTGTTCAGGGCAGCAACATTAGATTTCATACTGGTGGGCTTACGTGGAAAGTGAATTACTTACTCACAAATTTCATCACAGAGGTTATGCCCTGATTACAAATTGCAGAGTTTATGCTTTGACTGTGATTTTCCTTTTCCTATTTTTTTTAAACTCTTAGTTGCTTGTGCTGTCCCTGAGAAACTATGTGTCGGAGGAGGGAAGAAGACAAGAAAGCATGAAGGAATTCAATATAAAACAAAACAAAACAAAAAAACTTTTTTTTTTCCCACTCTTGCCGCCCATTAGAGACTCTGTGCAGTGACAAATAAAACGGGAATATTTTCTGCTTGTAGAAACAGCTGCCTGACAACCATAGGATTCTGCAGATCTCTGTTAGCAGTTATTGATGGTACCTGAGCAAGTGACCAGGGCAGAGTGTCAAAGGAGGAAGTGGGAGGAGAATTCTCTTGACTAGCATTCTTCTCACAATGGCATCTTATATGGCCTCTGGGTAGGAACCAGTCATTCCAAACCAAACACAATGGCAGAAATAGAATGTAGTTGATTTCTGTTACTTATTAATTTCTATTAGTAGAGTTTCTGTTTCCCCTTTGGGTTAAGAGTAGCTTTCTCATATTCATATATTGACTTATAGTCTCTTAGACTTTTACAAGGAAGACCTGAAAAGTTATACCCATTTAATAGGGAAGAATGTGAGGCCGAGAGTAGAATAATGGCTTATCAAAGGTGATCCCATCAAGAAATAAGGCTAGGCTTAGAATTCAGAGTTCCTGTATGTCCAAGTGTCCTATTGTTTAATAGTCACACTTTCTCTTTTCCAATTGAATAAGCTATGGTTCTGATTATGTCCCATAACATCTACAATATTACTCATGATGGTGTTCGAGAGCAAGACTTAGACATCCTAGGAATCTTTCCTCAACAATCTAAAATCTGTAAAAGGAAGCTGTATAGTAATTACAAGAGCTCACATCACTTAATTCATTGTTAATTCTGAATTCCAAGACAGGGCACAGAGTACCACATTAACAAAATGAAAAATAAAAGCCATATGATTATTTCAATAGATGCAGAGTAGGCCTTTGACAAAATTCAACATCCATTTATGATAAAAACTCTCCAGAAAGCAGGAACAGAAGGAACATATCTCAACATAATAAAAGCTATATATTACAAACCCACAGCACACATTATCCTCAATGGTGAAAAATTGAAAGCATTTCCCCTAAAGTAAGGAACAAGACAAGGGTGCCCACTTTCACCACTACTATTTAACATAGTTCTGGGAGTTTTAGCCACAGCAATCAGAGCAGAAAAAAGAAATAAAAGGAATCCAAATTGGAAAAGAAGAAGTAAAACTCTCACTGTTTGCAGATGACATGATCCTCTACATAGAAAACCCTAAAGACTCCACCAGAAAATTACTAGAGCTAATCAATAAATATTAATCAACACACAGAAATCCCTTGCATTCCTATACATTAATAATGAGAAAATAAAAAAAAGAAATTAAGGAAACAATTTCATTCACCATTGCAATGAAAAGAATAAAATACTTAGGAATATATCTACCTAAAGAAACTAAAGACCTATATATAGAAAACTATAAAACACTGGTAAAAGAAATCAAAGAGGACACTAATAGATGGAGAAATATACTATGTTCATGGATCAGAAGAATCAATATAATGAACATGAGTATACAAAGCAATATATAGATTCAATGCAATCCCTATCAAGCTACCAGCAGTATTTTTCACAGAGCTAGAACAAATAATTTCACAATTTGTATGGAAATACAAAAAAACCTCGAATAGCCAACGTAATCTTGAAAAAGAAGAATGGAACTGGAGGAATCAACCTGCCTGACTTCAGGCTCTACTACAAAGCCACAATCATCAAGACAGTATGGTACTGGCACAAAGACAGACATATAGATCAATGGAACGAAATAGAAAGCCCAGAGATAAATCTACACATCTGTGGACACCTTATCTTTGACAAAAGAGGCAAGAATATACAATGGATTAAAGACAATCTCTTTAACAAGTGGTGCCGGGAAAACTGATCAGCCACTTGTAAAAGAATGAAACCAGATCACTTTCTAACACCGCACACAAAAATAAACTCAAAATGGATTAAAGATCTAAAGGTAAGACCAGAAACTATACAACTCCTAGAGGAGAACATAGGCAAAACACTCTCCGACATAAATCACAGCAGGATCCTCTATGACCCACCTCCCAAAATACTGGAAATAAAAGCAAAAATAAACAAATGGGACCTAATTAAAAATTAAAAGCTTCTGCACAACAAAGGAAACTCTAAGCAAGGTGAAAAGACAGCCTTCAGAATGGGAGAAAATAATAGCAAATGAAGCAACTGACAAACAACTAATCTCAAAAATATACAAGCAACTCCTGCAGCTCAATTCCAGAAAAATAAACGACCCAATCAAAAAATGGGCCAAAGAACTAAATAGACATATATCCAAAGAAGACATACAGATGGCTAACAAACACATGAAAAGATGCTCAACATCACTCATTATCAGAGAAATGCAAATCAAAACCACAATGAGGTACCATTTCACACCAGTCAGAATGGCTGCGATCCAAAAGTCTACAAGGAATAAATACTGGAGAGGGTGTGGAGAAAAGGGAACCCTCTTACACTGTTAGTGGGAATGCAAACTAGTCCAGCCACTATGGAGAACAGTGTGGAGATTACTTAAAAAACTGGAAATAGAACTGCCTTATGACCTAGCAGTCCCACTGCTGGGCATACACACCAAGGAAACCAGAATTGAAAGACATGTGTACCCCAATGTTCATCACAGCACTGTTTATAATAGCCAGGACATGGAAGCAACCTAGATGTCCATCAGCAGATGAATGGATAAGAAAGCTGTGGTATATATACACAATGGAGTATTACTCAGCCATTAAAAAGAATGCATTTGAATCAGTTCTAATGAGGTGGATGAAACTGGAGCCGATTATACAGAGTGAAGTAAGCCAGAAAGAAAAACACCAATACAGTATTCAGTTCAGTTGCTCAGTTGTGTCCGACTCTTTGCGACCCCATGAATCACAGCACGCCAGGCCTCCCTGTCCATCACCAACTGCCGGAGTTCACTCAGACTCACGTCCATCGAGTCCGAGATGCCATCCAGCCATCTCATCCTCTGTCGTCCCCTTCTCCTCCTGCCCCCAATCCCTCCCAGCATCAGAGTCTTTTCCCATGAGTCAACTCTTCGCATGAGGTGGCCAAAGTACTGGAGTTTCAGCTTCAGCATCATTCCCTCCAAAGAAATCCCAGGGCTGATCTCCTTCAGAATGGACTGGTTGGATCTCCTTGCAGTTCAAGGGACTCTCAAGAGTCTTCTCCAACACCACAGTTCAAAAGCATCAATTCTTCGGTGCTCAGCCTTCTTCACAGTCCAACTCTCACATCCGTACATGACCACTGGAAAAACCATAGCCTTGACTAACGCATGTATATGGAATTTAGAAAGATGATAACGACTAAGGTCCGTCAAGTCAAGGCTATGGTTTTTCCTGTGGTCATGTATGGATGTGAGAGTTGGACTGTGAAGAAGGCTGAGCGCCGAAGAATTGCTGCTTTTGAACTGTGGTGTTGGAGAAGACTCTTGAGAGTCCCTTGGACTGCAAGGAGATCCAACCAGTCCATTCTGAAGGAGATCAGCCCTGGGATTTCTTTGGAGGGAATGATGCTGAAGCTGAAACTCCAGTACTTTGGCCACCTCATGTGAAGAGTTGACTCATTGGAAAAGACTCTGATGGTGGGAGGGAGTGGGGGCAGGAGGAGAAGGGGACGACCGAGGATGAGATGGCTGGATGGCATCACGGACTCGATGGACGTGAGTCTGAGTGAACTCCAGCAGTTGGTGATGGTCAGGGAGGCCTGGCGTGCTGTGATTCATGGGGTCGCAAAGGGTCAGACACGACTGAGCGACTGAACTGAACTGAATGATAACCCTGTATGCAAGACAGCAAAAGAGACACAGATGTATAGAACAGTCTTTTGGACTCTGTAGGAGAGGGAGAGGGTGGGATGATTTGGGAGAATGGCATTGAAACATGTATAATATCACATAAGAAACAAATCGCCAGCCTAGGTTCAATGCAGGGTGCAGGATGCTTGGGGCTGGTGCACTGGGATGACCCAGAGGGATGGTGTGTGTGTGTGGGGGGGGTGGTGGAAGGGGGGTTCGGGATTGGGAACATGTGTACACCCGTGGCAGATTCATGTTGATGTGTGGCAAAACCAATACAATATTGTAGAGTGAAAAAAAAAAAAGAAAGTATCATGCAAACAGAGACTTGAAAAAAAAAAAAACACAAACCAGATATGGTCTGATTTAAAAAGAAAAAGTGGGGGGGGAAAGATTCCATACCCCTAAAATATTGACTGTAAACATGAAAATTTACAAAACAAAAAATCTCCAATGGTCAAGATCCCAGAGAGCTTTGATCAATGATAAAATTTACTCATACTGCCTCTCATTTATATGAGGAATATATATGTACTAAGGACTTTGATTTTACATGGCACAAAAGCGGGGGTCACTTGTTCAATGTTACATAGACAGGTGGTGATAAAACCAAGAATAAAATAAAGAATAATTGACTACAGGGCTATGTTTCAGCCACCAACTATATTCCTTTTTCCTAATTAAGGACAATATGTTCAGGCTCTGGCTCTCAGATACTGGAGATGTAGATAGCATTTGGGCTAAACAGTTAGAAATGTAATCGTGCTGACATTGTATCCCACCCTGGTCACTAACCAATAGTTTTTACTCCACCGTTTATCTTCCTATTTTATTGGAAGTTTCTTCCCATAAGCATTTATATATGATGTAGTCTTGCTGCTCTAGAAAGAAGATCCCCCAACCCCTGCCAAATCCCATCTTACCTACTTTCAAACCTACCTCCATGTTCTTGAAGGAATTGTTCTATCTCATGTCTTCATTCCCTAATTCACATTTCATACTCCAACCTTCAGTACAATCTGGACTCACTCATTAACTTCCAAAGAAACTGCTCTCAAGAAGCTCACCAATGTCTTTGAACCATATTGCTTTTAAGTCCAGTGAAAATTTTTGTTATTATTCCCATTTTTTCTCTGAAGTATTTGACTTTGTTGATAGTAACATCATTCTTCCTTTTCTTAGCTTTTAGGTCACCAAACTCAACTGCTTTTCCTCTTATCATTTTGGCCAGCCTTCCAAGTTTAACTTTTGGGCTTACCTTGTCCCATTCCCTAAACATCTGAAGGTCTGATCACCATCTGCTTTTTTTTTTATATTATGCACTGTGATCACTTACTACACATATACTCTTTAGCTTCAGAAGCTACAGACATGATACTGATGACTTCCAAATCAGTATCTTCAGCCCATGTTTTTCTCATGACCTTTACATCTATACTTTCAATGAACTGACTATTCTATAGCTCTATCAACTGTCTCACAGAAATACAGGATTTACTATACTCAGAATTGAGGTCATCATCTTCCTTCCCACAGAGAACTTGTAATCTTGTGATCACTTTTTTCTTTCAGTAGTAGTGTTATTATGCAAACAGGTGCCCAAATCAAAATAGAAGTTTATCTTCCTTGATTGCTCTCTCTCCTTTACTGTCCCTGTGTAAAGTGGACCCCCAATTCTATGGCTTATGACTTTTAAAATCTCTCAGATTCATTTATCATTCTAGTGTTCTCTCTTCAAGCTCACTGTCATTCATTCACCATACTGCAATCAAAATTTTCCCCTAAATTGCAAATATGAGTATTATATCCTTCAACCTCATTGCCCTCAAGATAAAATCAAAACTTCTTAATATGACTTAATGGGTCATTCATGGTTAGCCCCTGATTCTCCCTCCTGCCTTATTTCATATTCCCTTTGAGTTGTACCAACCAATCAGATTAAACAACTTTTGGTTCCTGGAATGCACCATCTTTGTTTACTCCTAGGCATTTAACATTCTACATTTTTTTTTTTTTTTCTAATGGAGTAGTTTTCTTTCAACTCTTCATATGGTTGTTCCATTTCCTCCTTCGAGTTTCAGCTTGTCAGCTTGTTTTCTCACTTGTTCCAGAAGATTGTCTTGTCGTACCCCCAACCCCACTCCAGCCCACCCCTGATTCCATACTGGGTGCCTATCTTGCGTTGTCATACTGTAACCTGTATTTCTCCAGGCAGCACTAAACCATAATTGCTGGATTGTTTACCTATGCCTGTCATTAAACTGAAAGAGGCAGACAGGAGAGCTTTTGTTTTCTTGACCACTAAATCTTACAGAGCACAGTATTTGGAATATTAAGTGCTCACAGAGTGTTTGGGAAAAAAAAGAAGAATGGAAATCTCCCCAACTCTTTTCTGAGCTTAAAGAAGTCATCTCATTGAATTTTTGTCAGGAAGGAGCAAGCTGTTATTCTGAACAACTGAAACAACACAGCTTTTATCACAATGTCTTTAGTAACCAATCCAGTTATCTATTTTGGTATCAATTAGAAAAAAAATTAGCCATGGGGCAAAAAATGTTCATATATTTTATGAATTACAATAAACTTGATGTCTAGTTTCCCCGATTATAGACATTTCTGAGTTTTAATTTCTTTTTTCTTCTATTCTATCAGGAGTTTTATACATAACATACATGTATGTATATAAATATGCATATCTTTTTTGTTTGATAACTTGAAAGTTCCTTCCTAGTTTCCTATAGCAATTCATGTAGTCTACATTGACACCGTCACTGATAACATTAAAGTGACAAATCAAAGTTTTTATTCTGTTACCAGTAAAATTTTAAGAAAGATTCTGAGAAGTAAAAAGTGTTTTTATTATTATTGGCATTTTACAGATGTGTACATAAGGCACAAAATGGGTGGGGGGGGGTCGGGAATCACATTAGCTAAGGAATTATAGAGCTAGTCCCAAAACCAAAAGGCTTACAAATCTTCTATACTTAACTCCTTCTCTCTATTACACTTGCTTTTGCAAAAGTGGTTTCAAATCGTTTTTAATCTATTTTAATTCTCAGTAAGGATGACTACTCAGGAAATACTGTTTAACATGATAACTTTATTTACATCAGCAAACATAAGTTATTTATCAAAGTCACTGAAATATTGATTTATGTTCAATTCTTGGGTTACTACAGTATTCTGGGTAGTTTTTGTTTGTTTGTTTTGGTTTTCTCTTTCTGGAGTATTTCCTAACAATTTTTATTCAAAGGATATTAGTGCTTTTCGAATTTATTTTTATTTAAAAAATATTTTATTGGAGTATAGTTGCTTTACAATGTTAGTTTCTGCTGTATAATAAAGTGAATCAGTTATACATATGATGTATAAGATTAACAGCTGGTAAGACATCATGTGTGCTGTGCTTAGTGGCTCCATGGACTATAGCCCACCAGGGTGCTCTGTCCATGAACCTTTCCAGGCAAGAATACTGGAGTTGATTGCAATTCCTACTCCAGGGGATCTTATATATCCCCTCTTTTTTAGCTCTCCTTCCTAGCTAGGTCACTAAAGAGCACCAAGTAGAGTTCCCTGTGCTATAGAGTAGGTTCTCATTAGTTAGTTACCTGTTTTATACATAGTAATGTATGTCCTGGGTGTTCATTGGAAGGACTGATGCTGAAGCTGAAATTCCAATACTTTGGCCACCTCATGCAAAGAGTTGACTCATTGGAAAATACTCTGATGCTGGGAGGGATTGGGGGCAAGAGGAGAAGGGGACAACAGAGGATGAGATGGCTGGATGGCATCACTGACTCGATGGACATGAGTTTGGGTGAACTCCAGGAGTTGGTGATGGACAGGTAGGCCTGGTGTGCTGCGATTCATGGGGTCACAGAGTCAGACACGACTGAGCGACTGAACTGAACTGAACTGAATGTATGTATGTATGTCAACTGCAATCTCTTAATTTATCCTTCCCCTTCTTCCACCCTTGGTATCCATAAGTTTGCTCTCTACACCTGTGTCTCTATTTCTGCTTTGCAAAGAAGTGGAAGCATGGAGTCCTAACCACTGTACCACCACAGGTAAGTTCCAATGTCTTAAAGTTTTTGTTTCTCTTTCTCTTGTGTTTTCTTTTATTGCTTCTGGGTATATTAGATCCTTCTATAACATCAAGTCAGTTAACTGTTATCTCTGTTTCTTTTATTTTTTGTTTTAATGATCTGTTTCATTAAAAAAATTGAACTCTTTACATCATATGTAATATACTTATGGTGTGAATTGTAACTAGATTTTCTCCCACATTTTTTAGCCAATTTCCCCAATACCATTTACTAAATAATATAAAATGTGTACGTCATTTTGGTTTTCAGAATTACCATACATAGTGTAACCTATTTGGCCAGAGTAATATTTTCTGGGAAACGTAAATATAAACCTTACTTATCACGCCAAGTAATTGATCAAAATTTTTGAAAATATAATTCAGTAATCTTTCAGATACCACACTATTATTAGGTGTTGCTTGTCTCAAAATTAATTGTTTATTAGAATAACACCTCCTAAAATACAGAGTGAAAAACATAATTTAGATACCCATTTTTCAGGACATTAGCAAAATTCATTATTCAAAGTAATCTTCAGGGTTTCCATTGTTAAAATAACTGTACAGTGAATACGATGCACCGCAAAGTTATTTTAAAATCTGAATTATTAAATAGGTAATATTTTTTCATTGAAATTCACATACACTTGATGTTAAATGCATGTTTTTCCCCGTTTATTTAGTACAAAGTGAATGGAAGTTTCTAAAATAATGCTAGCATCTAGTTGCTCTGGGATAAATGAATTCCTTCAGCTGTGCAATGAATCAGCATTAAGATTAGGACACAGCCAATCAGACTCTGGCACTCATGGTTTTACTGTCCTGTGTCACTTTTTTTGGTAATTTTCTTATCCACTATCTCTACTAGATCTCTAGGGTTTGCTCTGTTTTGGGGGGACTCAGAGCTGCCTCTGTATTTTTGTACAGTTCTGCAGGTTCAAACTCATTCCTTCTTCTCTTTTGTATGAGGCTAACATTTCTCATGTCTGAACAAAAGTGGAAATGCAAGCAAAGTCAAGGATATAGTAGAGTGTTTTACCTGCCCCAGTCCGTGCCTTCTTCTTCTGGTAAGACACCCTAGTTTTCCTTTGGGGAACTCCCTCTCATCTCACTACCATTGGTTTGCTGGGATTTTCAATCAGGTGACCTTTTAGTTTTTTTCCTCAGCCAATGAAAATTATCTAAGTTATACATTTCAGACTATTTCTCTCTAGAACTAACTTCCCCAATAGCTCAGCAGGTAAATATTCTGCCAACAATAGAGGAGACACAGGAGATGTGGGTGCAATCCCTGAGTCAGGAAGACCCCCTGGAGAAGGAAATAGCAATCCACTCCAGTATTTCTTGCCTGAAAACTGCCAAGGACAGAGGAGACTGGCAGGCTACAACCCAAGAGGCTACAAAGAGTCTGACACAACTAAGCACACACATTCCCTAGAATTTGTTTTTTATAAAAAATAGATAAAAAAGAAGTGGAAACTGATTGACTGTGTTAATGGCTCCAGTTTTCCACTCTACCCTGTTTCTACAGCCTGTGCCATGCCCAGACCCTACTATTGTGGGGGATACACATTTTTACATTGCTGAAGCATGTTATTTGTTTTGGCCAAAGCTATCAGTACAGGTCATAAAAGCAGAGTCTTGACAAGTGCTGACCCAGCTGGACTCCCTTGGTCTTCTGACTCTGCCATCATCAGGAGAAGAACATGCTCAACTGAGTCTTTTGATCCCAGGAGAAGGAGGATGGGAAGCGGCAAATAGGATTGCCAGATAAAATATGACATACTCAGTCAAACAGGAGTTGCAGATAAACAACAAATTTTTAAAGTATGTTCCAAATATTTCATGGAATATATTTATACTGAAAAGTTATTCATTATCTAAAATTCTAATTTAACTGGAATCCTATATTTTCACTTGATGAATCTGACAACCCCAGGAACACAGTCACCTGTAGTGAAGCCCAGCATAGAAGTGTCCTGACTTGTACACTTGTGAGAAATAAAGAACAATTATTATTGCTTTATGCCCATGAATTCCAGACTGGTTTGTTCATCAGCAATAGTTAGCTAAAACATAGCTTGAAAGCAACCACCTGAAAGAACCATTATTCTTCACTAGTGTCTGGAACTTACATCTACAGATCCATGATTTTGTGGTTTCCAGGGCAAGATATTTCTGCTTTTCCTTTGGTTCTGTGAGCTATTCCATATTCTTCCAATGTATCATTCCCTTCTTACATAAAACCAAAAGTTCCTAATTGCTCCAAATTGAGAAGCAGTCATAATAAGGGAAAATTCTGAAGGGGGTTCTTTCCATAGAGGAAAGGAAAATTGTCATCTCTGCTTAAGCACTCGTTGTACTCCCACAAAACCAACTTAGTTGCATGTGTACCACTGGATCTTATCTGCCAGCACACATTGCTTTAAAAATACTCTTAGGTTTGCACAGCCATCTAGTTTTGGCTGTGAATGTTTTACTGCCTTTAATCCTCAGTCCCTAACTGACCAGCCTACAGAATGAAAATAATAAGTTTCAGAGTAGGGGAGAAAAGTGGTCAGTTGGCTCATTTCCCTAACCTCAAATAATTAGTGTTATTACTTGTATTCAATTCAAAATGTCATTCCTAATGGTACAAATTAGAAACAAATTGGTCTCAGTTATTGTTCATTTGAAGTTGGGGCAAGGTGTATGTACCACTGTGTATGGCAGTGAGGGGGTGTTAAAAACACAACACTGTCAGTTTCCTAATTTCTACCTTTTCTTTCATAAGGTTAGACAAACTTAAACCCTATCTTTTGCATAGATAACAGACTATGGAACAGTATAGCAGGTATATATATGAATTGGATTAAAAAATCTACAGGGTTTTTTTTGAGTAGCACTTGTTTTTAATACACACAATCAAAGAATTCAACAATAAGGATAAAAATACACAATATAACTCATAAATGCCACCTTGTGAAACATCAATCATCCATCCAGCCTGGCATTTGCTTCTGAAAATGCCACTGAAGCATGTTTAGCTGCATGGTGTGGTAGTTTCTAGGATGGATGACAGGAATGGAAAATGGAGCACAGTGAACTAGACTGAGAGCCAGGGGATTCTGACCCTGCCCTGCCACCAGCTCATAAGGCGATCACACATTCTCTGATTCGTGATTCTGATTTTGAATCCCCATCATTAGGCACACTGTAGGTACTTAATAAACTTTGAATGCCTAAAAATGAGCAAAGTAATGACTGATTACTTAAATCTGTTTCCTCATCTGTTAAAAGGAAGCAATGTGCAAAATTGATATGAGGCTATGTTATGGGATTACTATTAGGGCTGAACATGAATGAACGGAAAGAGTTTCTATCTATAGTGTACCCATTATTTATTACATGCTAACAGTAGTTAAAAAAAAGCAGTGTTGGCCTTATTCCTTCTAAGATAACATGATAAAACAATTATTACATTTCTATGGCCAATGGTATTCTAAATATAGTTTTACAGCCACCATTATTACCAAAAGGATAAAAGTAATTATTATAATTTATAATCGATTATTAATATCAGTATTAACAATAAATTACCCCAAGGACATGCACTCAGTTCTTATCTATTAATGGACAGAGCTATGTCAATATGTCATATGTCAATATTGACAAATATCAATATGTCAACCCTTCAGTTAATGTCTGGCAGTTTATAACTACAACAAAAAGTGGCATAAAAATATCATAGATATGATAGTGTAGAACCATAAGTTAAATAAGTTTTCCCCCAATTTTTAGAAGCTTAACTCTTGGGCTCCAGGAAAAAAGCAAAAGCACTCCAGGTCGGAGAGGATCAATTAGAAGGCTGGGATTAACATACGCACACAGCTACATACATATATACATACATCAGTTCAGTTCAGTCGCTCAGTCGTGTCCGACTCTTTGTGACCCCATGAATCGCAGCACGCCAGGCCTCCCTATCCTTCACCAACTGCCGGAGTTCACTCAGACTCACGTCCATTGAGTCAGTGATGCCATCCAGCCATCTCATCCTCTCTCATCCCCTTCTCCTCCTGCCCCCAATCCCTCCCAGCATAGAGTCTTTTCCAATGAATCAACTCTTCGCATGAGGTGGCCAAAGTACTGGAGTTTCAGCTTTAGCATCATTCCTTCCAAAGAAATCCCAGGGCTGATCTCCTTCAGAATGGACTGGTTGGATCTCCTTGCAGTCCAAGGGACTCTCAAGAGTCTTCTCCAACACCACAGTTCAAAAGCATCAATTCTTCGGCGCTCAGCCTTCTTCACAGTCCAACTCTCACATCCATACATGACCACAGGAAAAACCATAGCCTTGACTAGATGGACCTCAGTCGGCAAAGTAATGTCTCTGCTTTTGAATATGCTATCTAGGTTGGACACACACACATATATATGGGCTTCCCTAGTAGCTCAGTTATTGGAGAAGGAAATGGCAACCCAGTCCAGTGTTCTTGCCTAGAGAATCCCAGGGAAGGGGGAGTCTCATGGGCTACCGTCTATGGGGTCACACAGAGTCGGACACGACTGAAGCGACTTAGCAGCAGCAGTAGCAGCAGCAGCAGCAGCTCAGTTGATAAAGAAGCTGCAAATCTGCCTGCAATGCAGGAGACCTTGGTTTGATTCCTGAGTTGGGAAGATCCCCTGGAGAAGGGAATAGCTACCCACTCCAATATTCTGGCTTGGAAAATTCCACGGACTGTATAGTCCATGGGGTCGCAAAGAGTCAGACACAACTGAGCAACTTTCATTTTCACTTTCACACTGCTATATATAAAACAGATAAGCAACAAGTATATCATAAGGAACCCTACTCAGTATTTTGTAATAACCTACTAGGGAAATAATCTGAAAAAGGGATGTACACCTGAAACTAACACAACACTATAACCAGCTATATTTTAAAAATAAATAATGAATCAAAGAAAAAAACACTCCAAATAAACTTTTGTCACCCTTATATAATTTGTACTTTCTCCAGACAACAGATGTTGTCAGGTGTTTTGTGTCTGTAATTTGAGTCTCTGAAGGCTTAGACCTTGCAGTAGAATAAAATAACTAGCAATGGTAACTTCTTTCCACTAGTACTAGCTCCCACTCTTATTAGGATCCATTTATAAAGCAAAAAACATCAGCCTCCAAAGTAGGTATCTGAAAAGGAGCACTATACAGGAACATGATTCCTTTTAGATACAAATTTCACGGGTGAATGGGAAAATATGGGTTCCTTGAGTGTCAGATGAGGCTGAAGGTAGAAGAAGCTCATTATGAGCTTCAGTTACTCAAATTTCTCTGCCAGGAATGATTACAAATGCTGCACTTGTGCAGGCAGCAAACAATGAAGAAAGTAACTTAAAGAAAGAAGAATAATATGCTAACCATTTTTAGAAAAAGATAAAATGTATGTATGAAACACAGCAATACCAAGTACCATATGACTGATAGTGTGCTAAAGTCAGGGAAGTTGCAGTGAGGAAGTCTGTGAAAATGACATATTAAAACAATGGGCAGTCAAGAAAAAGCCATCCTCTTTTAATTCTTTTTTAATCTGGCAGGAGTAGTTTCTGAACTGTATATGCAACTAAAAGTGCCTGAAGCCTCACTCATTACAGTCTTCTGAGATGTAGCTGGCATTTGACTGTGTGGCCAAAGCTGGGTAAGACATACTCTTCTGGGCCTTTGAGTCCTACATTACATAGCATTCTCAAGTGGTCCCATGAGTTCCTGACACTGTTCTAGGCAGTCAGATTCATCCCAAAACAGTCCCTATAGACCTATCCAGACAGCAAGCACTACCATAAGGGAGGGTTAATTTGGGTCAGCCTGCTCTAAATTACTCAGATCTAGTGGCCATGGGACAACGACTTGCTATGCTCTCACTTGCATACTGCTCAGCGGTTGATGTGTGTTACATGTATGGGTGTTACACGTATGGGTGTTACATGTATGGCATAGATATCTGCATCTAGTTGAGTTCCCTAGTCTACCTGAAAAGAAAGTACATTAAATTGGAATTTTTCTATATTTATTAAATGCTCACAATTTACCCTGGCATCTAAGTGTGTGGGCTGGTTTAAAAAGGGGACAAATTATTCAGACAGCAACATTTGCATTCATGCCCAGTTAAGGATGCCCATTATTGCTGCTTCAGCAATAGGTTTATTCTGTGGGATGTCAAATGGCTGTTTCCACGTACGGGTCATTGCCTTGCTAAATAAGAGCAAATGGATCTATCCTGACTCTGCTCACTGAGGCTGCACTTACTCAGCAAGTCAGCAGCTCCTCCAAAACCTCCTATTCCCAGATCTTTGTTCCAGCTGTTTGTATATTCGTTTTTGCTAATCGGGGAAAGCATCCAGGAGTTGAATTAATGGATAGATGGAAGGAAGGAATCTGCCCTCTTCCCTTTACCTGGGCCAAATCGCTTTCTTGTTTCTGGAACTTACAGAATCATCTTCAGATGCTGTCCAACCAGAGCAGATGGTTTTGTTACTTGGCAGCAATAGGGGTAATGAGCAGAGGGAAGCTCAAAAATATCAGGCTACCTAGGGTAGGTGGCAAATAGCAACTTGGCTGTTTCCAAGGTCTGAGAAATGGTACCTGGAGACTTTACAAGAGAAGAGAAATGTATCTTTCCCCCCTTTGCACTCAAAAAAACATATTTTCTATGATAAAGGTTAGTGTTCAGTATAATAATAAAATAAGTGAAAATTCAGGCTATATTCCTGATATCTACTAAAAACCCACCCCTTCCTCCAGGAAAAGCCTATAAGATTTAGCCTTAAATCATGAAAGTGAAAGTGAAGTTGCTCAATTGTCTCAGACTCTTTGGACCCCATGGACTGAAGCCTACCAGGCTCCTCCATCCATGGGATTTTTCAAGCAACAGCACTGGAGTGAGTTGCCATAACATATCCTTAAAAGCTACAAAGTACTTTATGGGCCACCTGTTTCCTTTTCTGTTTTCCATTCAGTTCAGTTCAGTCACTCAGTAGTGTCTGACTCTTTGCGACCCCATGAACCACAGCACGCCAGGCCTCCCTGTCCATCACCAACTCCCAGAGTTTACCCAAACTCATGTCCATCAAGTCGGTGATGCCATCCAGCCATCTCATCCTCTGTCGTCCCCTCCTCCTCCTGTTCTCAATCTTTCCCAGCATCAGGGTCTTTTCCAATGAGTCAGCTCTTCCCATCAGGTGACCAAAGTATTGGAGTTTCAGCTTCAACATCAGTCCGTCCAATGAATACCAAGGACTGATCTCCTTTAGGATGGACTGGTTGGATCTCCTTGTAGTCCAAGGGACTCTCAAGAGTCTTCTCCAACACCACAGTTCAAAAGGATCAATTCTTCGGTGCTCAACTTTCTTTATAGTCCAATTCTCACATCCATACATGACCACTGGAAAAACCATAGCCTTTATTAGATGGACCTTTGTTGGCAAAATAATGTCCCTGCTTTTTAATATGTTGTCTAGGTTGGTTATAACTTTCCTTTCAAGGAGCAAGCATCTTTTAATTTCATGGCTGCAATCACCATCTGCAGTGATTTTTGAGCCCAGAAAATAAAGTCAGCCACTGTTTCCCCATCTATTTGCCATGAACTGATGGGACCAGATGCCATGATCTTCGTTTTCTGAATGTTGAGCTTTAAGCCAACTTTTTCACTCTCTTCTTTCACTTTCATCAAGAGGCTCTTTAGTTCTTCACTTTCTGCTGCATATCTGAGGTTATTGATATTTCTCCCAGCAGTCTTGATTACAGCTTGTGCTTCATCCAGCCCAGCGTTTCTCATGATGTACTCTGCATAGAAGTTAAATAATTAGGGTGACAATATACAGCCTTGATGTACTCCTTTTCCTATTTGGAACCAGTCTGTTGTTCCATGTCCAGCTCTAACTGTTGTTTCCTGACCTGCATACAGATTTCTCAAGAGGCAGGTCAGGTGGTCTGGTATTCCCATTTTTTAAGAATTTTCCATAGTTTATTGTGATCCACACAGTCAGAGGCTTTGGCATACTCAATCAAGCAGAAATAGATGTTTTTCTGGAACATTCTTCCTTTTTCAATGATCCAGGGGATGTTGGCAATTTGATCTCTGGTTCCTCTGCCTTTTCTAAAACCAGCTTAAACATCTGGAAGTTCATGGTTCACGTATTGCTGAAGCCTGGCTTGTAGAATTTTAAGCATCACTTTACTAGCATGTGAGATGAGTGCAATTGTGAGGTAGTTTGAGCATTCTTTGGCATTGCCTTTCTTTGGGATTGGAATGAAAACTGAACTTTTCCAGTCCTGTGGCCATTGCTGAGTTTTCCAAATTTGCTGGCATATTGAGTGTAGCACTTTCACAGTATCATCTTTCAGGATTTGAAATAGCTCAGCTGGAGTTCCATCACCTCCACTAGCTTTGTTCGTAGTGATGTTTCCTAAGGCCTGCTTGACTTTGCATTCCAGGATGCCTGGTTCTAGGTGAATGATCACACAATCGTGATTATCTGGGTCATGAAGATCTTTCTTTTTTTTATACAGTTTTCTGTGTTCTTGCCACCTCTTCTTAATATCTTCTGCTTCTGTTAGGTCCCTACCATTTCTGTGCTTTATTGAGCCCATCTTTGCATAAAATACTCCACTGGTATCTCTAATTTTCTTGAAGAGATCTAGTCTTTCCCATTCTATTGTTTTCCTCTATTTCTTTCCATTGATTGCTGAGGAAGACTTTCTTCTCCTTGCTATTCTTTGGAACTCTGCATTCGAATCGGTATATCTTTCCTTTTCCCCTTTGCATTTCGCTTCCCTTCTTTTCACAGCTATTTGTAAGGCCTTCTCAGACAGCCATTTTGCTTTTTTGCATTTCTTTTTCTTGGGGATGGTCATGATTCCTGTCTCCTGTACAGTGTCATGAACCTCCATCCATAGTTCATCAGGCACTGTGCCTATCAGATCTAGTCCCTTCAATCTATTTCTCACTTCCACTGTATAGTCATAAGGCATTTGATTTAGGTCATGCCTGAATGGTATAGTGGTTTCCTCCACTTTCTTCAATTTTAATCTGAATTTGGCAATAAGGAGTTCATGATCTGAGCCACAGTCAGCTCCCAGTCTTGTTTTTGCTGACTGTATAGAGCTTCTCCATCTTTGGCTGCAAAGAATATAATCAATATGATTTCAGTATTGATCCCATTTGGTGATGTCCATGTGTAGAATCTTCTCTTGTGTTGTTGGAAGAGGGTGTTTGCTATGACCAGTGTGTTCTCTTGGCAGAACTTTATTAGCCTTTGCCCTGGTTCATTCCGTATTCCAAGGCCAAATTTGCCTGTTACTCCAGGTGTTTCTTGACTTCCTACTTTTGCATTCCAGTCCCCTATAATGAAAATGACATCTTTTGGGGGTGTTAGTTCTAGAAGGTCTTGTAAGTCTTCATAGAACTGTTCAACTTCAGCTTCTTCAGTGTTACTGGTTGGGGCATAGACTTGGATTCCCGTGATATTGAATGGTTTGCCTTGGAAACGAACAGAGATCATTCTGTCGTTTTTGAGACTGGATCCAAGTACTGTATTTTGGACTCTTTCGTTGACATGATGGCTACTCCATTTCTTCTAAGGGATTCCGGCCTGCAGTAGTAGATATAATGGTCATCCGAGTTAAATTCTCCCATTCCATTATTTTTCCTAAAAAAATTAAACGTGAGACAAACACTGCCTGTATCCCATGGATGAATTCTTTAGCTGTTAAGAGAATATTATAAACAAGTCTATATACAAAATGCAGAGAGAATTTTAAATCAGAAAGAAAGGAGCTGTAAGTGATCAAGGATAAGAATCAGAAAGTATTAAGAGACCAATATACTGCCTATTCTGCTTAAGAATGATACAAATCAACATTTATTGAGAGCCTACATGTGTAAAGGGGTTATGTGGGGCACAGCAGAGGTGAGAGGTAAAACAATGACGATTATGACCTAGATCAGCCGATTTTTATTGTTTCCACAGAAGTGCCAGTATGAGCTTATCACACAAATACTAAGGCTATTTAACATTTTCAAAATGGCTTACTGTTCATCTCATTTCTTCATTTTATTTTGGGAATCAGAATGCAATACACAGAGGTAACTATAGTGCCGGTAAGAATTCCTTGAACTTGAAAATTCCACACTTATTTTACTAGCATAAATTCTATTTTTTTAGTTGCTTAGCCTTAAGCAGCAACTAAAAAAATAGCATATAGTGGTATGTAGGGAAGGAGGTAGATTCTAATAGAAACCAATTAGGGTGAACAAAAGCATGCCTAGGATACAATGAAAATAATAACAGTTGTTTCCTGCCACTGCTCAAGGGCCCAGAAGATAGACTATTTAGACAAAGAACAGGTTTGACAGGGATTTTTAAGAATTTCTTTCTTTGCATTGCCCCTGTTCAAATCTTACCATGAACCATTACAAACAGAATGTGGAACATTCACATTACTTACTTCTAAACAAACAGAGTTACTATTGTGAATTAATACATTCATGCTCATTACAATTTTTCAAACACTATATACAATAGTGGAAAACACAGTAATTATTTCAAGTGCTAAATGTAGCTAGGAGAAATAGAATACTTTCTTCAACTATAAGTAGTTTTGAAAATTCCAGAGAGGTAAATAGGTGTGCACCATTTATGGTGTGGAGAAAACATTAAAAACAAAACCTCAAGTTGATGAAGGTAGTTCTCCATTTTATCTTTGCTTGCCCTACAGTGGAGATGCAAATAAAACACCAAGCAATGAAAGAATATACAAGCAAGTAGAAAAGTAAGGAAAAAAATAATAAAATGATAAAAGATCATTAGGACTAGTAATATCTTAGGCACTATTTACCTCTCACCTCTGCCGACATCCCACAACGTGCCTCTCTGTGCTGGGCGTGCATGTGTCCTCACTTGTGTTCCAATGTTTGCGGCCCTGTGAACTGCAGCCCACGAGGCCCCTCTGTCCAAGGGATTTCCCCAGCAAGAATGCTGGAGTGTGTTGCCATTTCCTTCTCCAGGGGATCTTTCCGACCCAGGGATCAAGCCCACATCTCCTGTGGACATGGCAGATAGATTCTTTAACCTGAGCCACCTGGGAAGCCTTCTTGCTGCTGCTGGTGCTAAGTCGCTTCCGTCCATAACGGCTTCCCTGGCGGCTCAGCTGGTAAACAATCTGCCCAGAATGCGGGAGACCTGGGTTCGATCCCAGGGTTGGGAAGATCCCCTGGAGAAGGGAAAGGCTACCCACTCCAGTATTCTGGCCTGGAGAATTCCATGGACTATACAGTCCATGGGGTTGCAAAGTGTCAGACATGACTGAGCGACTTTCACTTCACTTCACTTCACTTCCCTGGTAGCTTAGTCAGTAAGGAATTTGCCTGCAATTCAGGAGACCTGGGTTCGATCCCTGGGCCAGAAGATTCCCCTGGAGAAGGAAAAGGCAACCAACCCCAGTATTCTTGCCTGGAGAACTCCATGGAAAGAGGAGTCTGGTGGGTTATAGTCCATAGGGCCGCAAAGAGTCGGACATGACTGAAGCGACTTAGCATGCATGCAGTTTGGCTGGTGCAAATGGGATTCCTCTCCTTAAAACTCAAGAGGCAGGCACGGTGGTGGCAGTGAGAAGAAAATGGTCTGTGTCTGCTTCTACAGATGAATCCTGAATGGCGTGATTCTCATTAATCTTGAGTTAAATGTGAAGTTAGACATGAAGGCACCTCGGGTCCCACCTGTTTGTTCAGAGCCTTAGGCATGTTATGGAGAAAATGTCAAAGATTTCTATTCCCTTGTTTCTGTACCCTGCAGTGATGTTTTATTCAAACCTTCATGTCCTAAGGACACAAATGCTGCCTATTAAAATCTCCCCCACCTGGCTCCCAATCTCACACATAAACACGCACAACACCCGTCTTTTGGAGACCTGCTGATTAATTCTTGCAAAAAAGCAGCCTATTGGGAACATGCTGCGAGGCCAGAGCACTCGGGCAAATGCTTTCTGAGGCAGTGTGACCCTCCACGACTGTATTTGTCTCCATCTCACAATGCCTGTCCTTATACAACATAAAGTGTCCATTGACCTTGTCTTCCAACAAGAGATAGTTTTAACTGTGAGGGGAACTCTGGGTTCATATTGAGATAGTTTTAACTATTAGGGGGAACTCTGGGGTCATATTGAGAAAACCTGACTGCTGGGAAAATAGGGCAGGGTCCGTGGAGAAGGCAACATGGGTGTGACTGAGGACGAGTGAGAAGGAGCAGTGCGTCCATGAGGGAAGGCAGCAGGGGGAATCTCTCTGGCTTGGCTCTGCATCAGCTCTGTATTTGGCATTGCCCTGGAGTCCAGCAAGGGTAGCAGCTTGTCCACAGGGCCTGGGCCCAACGCTATGGAAATGCATTAGAGTTTCTATAGAGACTGTATGGAAAGTAGGAGCATTAGAGGGGAAACGTGAGCAGGCCCATGGTCTCCGTCCATCCTAGGTCTGTGACAAGCACACGGGGCAGGTGGCGGAGCAGAAGTCAGGTAAAGGTGGCTGTGGTGATCATGTAATGGGATGCACACTGGCCCAGCCGGTCCTGTCTACTTACATTCATTTGACTTAAGGCAGCTGTTACGGTAGCTGCTTCATTCTCTATAAGCCACATACCTCACAAGGCAGAAGCGTGCGGTAGCAGTAAGATTCTTATGTCCTTTGTCAGTTCAAAACAGTTCCAGATGGACTGAGAACCAGGCTTCTTGGCCACCAGAATGATTCTTGAGTCTCAGCCCACATCTTTTCCTGTTCAATCCACGGGGAAAGGGCAAGCGCTCCTCCTGCCTGTTGCTTTACCCATTCTTCCTCTGGCCTCAGCCAAGGCACTTAACCTCATCTAGAAAGTGACTTGGTCCTGAGAGTCTTTGGCCATTGATGATCTTTGATTTGCAAGGTTCACTCTCACTCACACCTGTCACACCAGCAGGCGAGCACAGTGCCTAGCCTGAAGGGGCTTCTCATTAACTTTATATTGGAGGAATGAAACAAATAACATACTGCCTCCTCAATGCCATGTGTAAACCTATGGAAACAATTATACTCAAGACCACTTGTGATTACTTTGCTCTGTTAGCTTTTTGCTAATGCTCCCTTCCACGAATTACACAGCCATCACATCTCTCTTGATGGTAGCACAGCCCAAGAGGCTTAAGTCCAAGCTGTACATTTTCAGCTATTTGCCCTTCCTCTAATGATGAGAAGCTATATGAGAGAAAATAATATTGCCTCTTTCCACGTCCTGTAAATTGATTGTATGCTCAGAATAGCTAAGGTTTAGTGGAAGTGTTAAAGAAAATCTTCATCATATCTAACATACATATGTATATATAGTGTTACCAAAGACATACATAAGAATGTCAGACACCCCTGTTTTCATGAAGCTCCACAACACATTATGCTTTGCTTTATGCTGGTCCCTCTGATGGATCTGGGAGTCAGATCAGGTTTTAGCTATAAGCCAGCTGGTGCCATTCATTTAAAGGAAAACAGTTCTGTAAGTGAGCAAGATTCTAATCACTAAATCTAATTACAAAAGAGAGGAAATTATTATAAATGTTTTTAGAAGTGTCTTAAAACACTGCGAAAGAGAAAGATTATCAACCAAACAGAAATCTGCTATGCTGGTTTTTGATAGCATCGTTAGGGATTAGGACATTCACACCTGTAAATGTTCTATGCTCTGCCTATTTCTGACGCCTGAATCTAGCATTCACACATTAAAAACTTTATAACCTTCCTCTCTTGTTCAATCAGATGCTAAACTGTTCGACTCAAAGTACACCTTAGTTTATAGATCCTAATGGGAGTCATAGGAGCATTTCACTTACACAACACTGAAGGGAACCTCACATCATTCCGTTAAAATGGTAACAATTAGTCAAGGGAAGGAAGAGGCAGTGGGAGAATGAGAGACACGATAGATATGTGTATTTCCCAGTGTAGATCCATCCTCTTCTATCTAATGTCCTTCGTTAGATATTTCAAATGCCACACATTCTCCACATCACAATGCAAAACCAAAGACAAACACATTAACATTTAATCTCTGGCTTCAGAGCAAGCCGTCTGCCCAGGCATTTATTGCATCAGTCGTTTCTGTGCGTTGTCAGGGTGTCATGGGCCTCATCCTTTAGCCCATCTGCTTCCTCACGGGATGAATGTGTGTGCTTGCCACGTGCAGAGCTCTTCAAAATGCTGTCTTCAATTCACTGTCCACTATGTCCTTGAGAGTTGTGGGAGAGGTTATTAGTGCTCACCAGGTATCTAGATGTTTCTCTGCATTTTCCAACCACCTGTGGTCAGTATGGAACCATATAACTGGGGTCCAGCCAGTAAAATGTTAAAGAAAGGAAGGTAAGCCACAGCTGGGCCCTGGCCCTTTAAAAGAGTCGGTGTGTCCCTCCAGCTCTTTCTTGTCATGAAACTGGGGGCATATGTGATCCAGATGGCAGAGTTGCTATGCCAGGAGTTGCCCATCCTGGACTGGAGTTCATAAGCAAGAAAGAAGCCTCAAGAGTTCAGCAATATATGCTGTGGCAGTTAACATTAATTACTCTGATCAAGAGATCATTGAGAAGAGCAAAGTATAAAACTACTATTTAGAAGTATATTGGCCTAAAGTTGGAAACGGGATATGATGTTCTCTTGAGGTCCCTCCTATTTCATGATGATGCCTGTTGAATTAAAATTCTCTTCTTCATTCAGTGAAGACTTTGAACATTTCTCATGACTACACAATTGATCTTCCAGTCTAAGCGTCCATTTATTTTGTTATTTTATGACCAATCGTTGCCTCCTGTCTCACATTGGCTATCACCTATAAAAGGTATTGCAACCTCTCCTCTGCTCTGTGGTATGGAGGCCACTGTGCAAAGTCAGAAACGGTGGGCTTTCCCCAATTCTGTGCTTTACTTTTTCTTGCCACCTATCAGAGGTTTTCTACCTTTACACCTACCTCTGATGATAAGCCTCTGGTGTTAAGAATCTGAAGGTGCCTGCTTTCAGTCCCTTCATCTGCAAGCCACAGATCATAGAAATCTGGTATTCTCAAGTTTGAATTTGATAATTTCATATAGGATGCAGAATGTGAAAACAAGTACTTATTAAAAATCTAAGCAAAGATAGCATAAAGGAATATTATTTGAATTAACAAAATAGTACTTCCCATCACGAGTCACAACCTCTATTCCCAACTATAGAGATAATGAAACATTACCAGATATTTCTAGAAATTGCCCAGGAAATATTGTACTGAAATGCTTTTTGTACTCTAGGTATTATAACCAAATCTCTCTTTATTTGCATATGCTTGCTAGTAAATAGCATAGCTGCCTAGAAATACGTGAGTCCTGGGTTATATTTTTTGTTTTCCCTCTGTTCTGGTATCTTTTGAACCTATAGGGTCAATGCTCTTTTTTTCCCCCTTCCTCCAGCTGAAGGAGGAGGGCAATGCCTCAGGAATTATTTAAGGAAACTGTGTTACATAATCAGCACAAGGACTCCAGGACCTCTGTATTAGTTTCCCTTACTTAAATACAAAATCACACTTTATCAGAACAAATAAGGTTCGAACATGAGAGGAGCATGTCCTCAGCTTTCCTGTAGTGAAATGGTTCTATATTTGGCATTCCACAGGCCTCCTTATTATACAATTACTTCTTCATAGGAAAAACATAAAGGAATTTCATTGAATATGTTTCTAGTACAGGAGTTATTTTTAAGGCCAGCCAGGGAGAATTTCAGGATAATAGTGAGGGGGACATGCTGAAAATGTGTGACTCTGAATAGAAAATAAGATCTGACCCACATAAGTAAATGGAGTTATCTAAGAGCAGCTTCATTCACTAAATAGAAGGCTGCCTGGAGACCTAGATTTTGAGCCCTGTGCATTCTCTCACTCCCAGCAGGGCTCCTTCAGGCCACAAAACTTCATACCTCAGTGTATTCATCTCCAGAAATAGCATATGCTAATTTTCTAGGTTCCGGGATGGATACAAGGATTAAGAAAATAATTTAGGAAAAGTATATTAGGTATATATGCTTACATACTTTAATTTTTTTCCTGGAAATCATTAAGTGAGTGAGTGAGTGAAGTCACTCAGTCGTGTCCGACTCTTTGTGACCCTGTGAACTGAAGCCCACCAGGCTCCTCCGTCCTTGGGATTCTCCAGGCAAGAATACTGGAGTGGGTTGCCATTTCCTTCTCCAGGGGAACTTCCCGACCCAGGGATCGAACCCAGGTCTCCCGCATTGCAGGAAATCATTAAAGGAAGATAAAATTGAGTCAGGATTGTATGTTAATATGACCAATTTTCACATGAGACTGTAGAGAATGTCCCATGACTCTGTAGTCATACTTGGCCTCATACATGTTATAACATGACTTAGGGACTTAGGAATTGACATTTATAGTCTGTATATAAATCAATACTATCCTGCATAAAAAGATTTTACCCAGTCTCAGTGATGTAAGCTTACTGTATAGAAAAGACAATTTTAGGAGCCAGTAAGGAAAACTGCTGCTTGAGTTGGACCACCCAGCCCCATTGCTTAGGATTCCTTAGGATTCCATGAATGTAAGAAGTGAAGAGTCTAAGGTCAAGGTGTGGGTGTGATAAGTGTTCTGGCCAAAGGAAGAACTCAGAAATGCTTGAAGTTGTATAAGGGTAGGGACCTTCTCTTTCAATACATATTTATAAAGTATAATTTAGTGGCTAGACACTGAGCTCTGAAGCCAGGCAGTTTCCAATTCTGGTTCCTCAGCCATTAGATCTTGGGGAAATTGTTTAGGCTTTCCTGGGCTCAGTCTTCTCATCTACAAAATGAGAATGTTAACCTGTCTCAGAGGATTTTCAAGTATTCAATGAGATAATTAATGCCTGTGAAATATTTTAATCTGACATCTTGAATATGGTAAATGCTTAGAATAAATGCTGCTGACCTTGGAACGTGTTGAAGCCACCTGGTTAGGATGCTGTGGACAGTGGCTTAAAGTATATTTTTGGAACATGTGAAGGTATAAATGGATGAATGAAAGAATCAGTGAAAGGCAGAAAACTTCTGTCTAGAAATGCACTTTTAGGCAATAATGGTGAACAGTACCTTCTATTTACTTTGATCTATGATATCTCTGAAGAACAGACTAAGGCATATACCTAGTATTCATTTTTCAACAATGTGATACACTGAATGATTTCTTTCTAATATTTCTAATGTTTTTGTTCTCATATGAATCGAAGGAAGCCCAGCTATGTCCACAGTTTCCTAGCACTGCTGCTTTTAATTGAAGGTAATTCATTTGGCAGGTCTAAAATAAAATAAAGAAGTGCACATCAAAAAAGCAAAGGAGGACACCAGAATAGAAATATCGCCCAAATGCTTGTTCTTTTTCCATATTGTAAGCCTAGTAGGGCTTCCCTGGTGGCTCAGGTGGTAAAGAATCTGCCTGCAATATGGAAGACCTGGGTTTGATCCCTCAAATGGGAAGATCCCCTGGAGGAGGACATGGCAACCCACTCCAGTATTCTTGCCTGGAGAATTCCCATGGACAGAGGAGCCTGGTGGACTACAGTCCACAGGCTCGCAGAGTTGGACACGACTAAGCAACTAAGCACACAATGACTAAGATCATCTCTTACATTGGTTAAGACTTAAAGGTGATTGGGAAACCACAAATGGATAATTTCTCTTTTGTGCAATTAAAACACCAACCTTAAGGCAGCGTTAGAATATTTTGCATAATATTTGCTTCAGGTTTTCATGAGAGAGGAAAAAAATTTATTTGATGTAGTTCCAAGGTCTTCCATTCTTTCCTGCCAGCATTTGAAATAGCCTATATTTAAATGTATAGAGAGGTGTCTTCAGAGAATCACAGGCAGAGAATTAGAAGTCTGTAACTGGAAGAATCTTTTGGGGTTGAGAAATGTAAGCTATTGTGAAAGCTCAACAATACATGTTGAAATAATTAAATCTTTTGGAAATGATTGAACTAGAGGTTTTCAAATAAGCAAATCTACATTTGTCATGCACAGTTCTTTTCATGGAAAGCCGGTGTGTCTCCCTCCTGTTTAGGTAATTAAAAATAGTCACCTGCTAATCATTTATTATCAAACATTTTTGCACATGGAAAAGAAATGTTCAGGGGCTGAGACCTTGCTTGCAAAATTTCATCCTTCAAAGGAAGTCTTTCTCCAGAAGCTATTATTCCCTATCAGAATGGGATTAAAAGCGTCACTTCATGCCTAAGTAACATGTTCACAGCACACAGCATCTCTCCCTTGGTGGCTGGGTTCCAGGGCCTGCATTTTATGTAGATGCCATGTGCCATCCTGAAGAGCTGGACAGTTTCCAGTGGCATTAGTGTTTGGAGGAAGAGCTGTTGCTCCTCAGAACTTTACTTCTCTTATGAATATTGTCTCAATTTATTTTAATGCAATGAGTGGGAAAGAAGGTAGGAATAAAATGCATACACAGAAGCCTCTATCTAACCATCCTGCTGATCTGGGCATCACAAGAAGAGGCACAGGAAAACCTTTGAGAGTTTGAAGCCTGCTGTGTGAGAGAGATAAAAGTAGAAAGAGCAAATTGGCTGCAATATGAATGGCAGGTGCATTTGTTCACTGGAGGCAAGTTGGCAATTTTGTTTTCAATGACCAGCTTGTCTCTCGAAGATTCACCTTTCAAAGTCCTCCCTTTGCCCTCAACTTACATCGCCGGAGCTCTGCCTCATCTTGAATCCCTATGTGCCAGGAAACAGTGACTCTATACTATTTCTTTTTGGAGAAGAATGTCCTCGTCCTCTTGGTCCTCTTTTCCGCTTATGAGGTATTGGAATTAAAAAAGAAAGAAATGGAAAACTTGCTGAAGCTAGCACAGTGGCGCAACATAGCCAGAGAGAAAGCAAATGTGTGTTGTGTGTGGATGGTTTTGTCTCATCTGGATAAACACAGACTTAGGGGAGGGCAACTCTTGCAAAACACTGGGCTTCTGACCTCCCTCCAACATTCCTACAGACAGCAGAGAATTCAAAACCTTTTTCTTACTGCCAGGATGGGGCATAAGAAATGCAGGTCAGAGGAGAATTCAGGATGGAGAGGCTGATGAGAGAAATCTGTCTTCACTAAAAGGAGATGGAGGGAGGTGACAGTTGTCCAACTCCCTGCCACAGATAAGCAAGGAGAAATGACTGCTTTCTGGGTACAGCTCACCTGGACCAAAAAAAAAAAAAAAAATCATCCATTTCCCCTTAACATAAAGGCACACATAACCTTGAAATGTATATGATATACATGCCAACCATTACTTATTTTTGTGCCTAGCAGTCTCATATATTGTTTGGTCCTTAACCTCTGTGTTTCCATCATTGTTAACTATCTTAGCAATTCCTCGTTTGAACATTTTTGGTAGAGGTGGAAAAGATCATGGTAGGCTCATCCATGAGAACTTCATATTAGGGATTCTAAAGTACATGGTGTGAACAAGGCCACATGATTATAAGGCCTAGTCAATAAAATGGCAAATTGATCTTTGGCAACAATCGAAAGAAGGGTGTACAGCAAATAAGTGATTTCTGAAATGCACAGTTGTCTGGCAATGAACATCAATTTACCAAAAATGTTTGTCCCAGGGGTAACTGAAAATTGATGAAATAACACTGTATCAAAATTGTTTCTCTCCTTTATGAAATCAAAGGCCTCTGCATTTAGGCAGGTGAATATGATTCCTATTCAAAAGTCTGTTTGTTTGCAAATGAATGACTAAACTACATGAGTGTCCCCCAGGATGGGGCCTCTTCTGCCTGCTCCTATAGTGGAAGGAGAGGGCACAAAACTCAGATGTTTCGGTTTTCAAGTGGCGTTGATCATGCCATAAAAATGTGCACAATAAAGAATGAAACAGTAGAAACTGCAGTAGAAACTAGTGCTCGATACCAACAACAACAACAACAAAAAAAAACTTGATATTTGCAGTAGATATAGCTCCTGGGATATCACTGCATTTTAATTTAGCAAGAAGGAAACAAAGTCATGCATATGTTTTGAGTGCCATTAAAATAAATTAAAATATACAAAAGTAAACCATGGCTTCCAAATGGAATACATCACTGGATATAGCAAACTGTTGTAAAACTTCTTGAAAGTAGGAACATTTTCTCTAAGAATATACTTGGAGCATCAGTGGTGATGGTTTATTACCTAAGTCGTGGTCTGACTCTTGAGACCACATAAGGGGTAGTCCACCAGGTTCCTCTGTCCATGGGAATTCCCAGGCAAGAATGCTGGAGTGGGTTGTCATTTCCTTCTCCAGATCTTCCTGGCCCAGGGATCGAACCTGGGTGTCCTGCATTGCAGGCAGATTCTTTGCCGACTGACCCACTGGGGAAGCCCCACTTGGAGCATTAACTTATGCTTTAAGTAAACTGTATTATCTGTTTTTTTCTTGCTATAGACTTCTGCACACTGATAACACAGAAACTATATACATACATGTGTATGTGTGTGTGTATACATACATACATATACACACGATTTAGTTAGATTTGTTGAAATCGACTCTATATTAAGTTTATGGACAATGTCAGGTGTTGAGCAGGACCTTCAAGGCCTGAAAACCATGTCTGCCATTCTGAAGCATGTATGAGTCTATCAAGTTCAGGATTACCTTTTCTTATGTTCCCGCTGTGAGAAGTTGTGAAGGGGTGGGATAAGATTACCTAAGATCCACTGAGCACTTACTAAGTGTTTCCATTTACGAATACATTGAATCCTATTTATCGCACTAGGAGATAAGTACCATCAATATTTCCGCTTTAAAGATGAGGAAACTGTTACATAGAGTTGTATAAACAGCTATGTTCCTGCTAGAAGCTCCCCGGGGGATAGATCCAGTATCTGGTTTTCTCAGTCTGTCTCTGATCTATTTGGAAAATCCATACTCTTCCACAAATCTTTCTAGTGCAGGGCCTCTCAGACTGGCACTACTGACATTACGGGGTGGATAACTTTTTTGTGTGAGTTGTTCTACTTATTTACAGAAGGTCAAGTAACACCTTGGCCACCAGTTACTAGGTGAGATCCTTGTAGCTCATCTAGCCCTACTCCTGCCCCCACCCCCGACAGGTGCACAAAAATGTCTTCAGACATTAATAAACATCCTAAGGGACTAAAACTTCTCCTGGTTAAAAATCACTGCTCCAGATGGTTGTATTGGGTAAACTAAGGAAGCACATTGATATACCAGTGTATAGGTAAGAGTAGATGGTGTGGCCTTTTTTCCCCAGAGACAACAGTAGCTCCTACAATAGAAGGCCTGATTCTAAAATCAAATGACTCTTGTTGTCTCTGGTCCAGGAGTAAACTTACCTATGGGGTCACATTATTAAACAGCTCTAAAGAGTATATTAATTTCATTCTTTAGGATGCTGCTCATTTAATAAAAAGGAATAAAGGATAGTTTTACCTGTTATCATTACTTTTAAAACATGCATCTCTGGAAACTACATCCTCTTTTAAATAACAAATTAATCAATTCTTTAAAAACCTCTTAATGTACATTCTTGCAAGTTTCTTTGACAAGCATTGTTACCTTCTCCTATATTGAATGTGAGAGATGAGGATTCTGGCAGGCTAATGCATAATTACTATCAGCTTAATGCTAATAGACCTGAAAGGTGGCTGGTGATTCTTGACTCTGTTTAAGGGAGAACTGATGCCACTAGCTGCAGAACTCAGAGCAGACATCACCTCGGCCCAAGGCAACATAATTCCACTTCCTGGCCACTGACACAGCATCACAGTGTGTAACACAATCACACAAAACTTACCAGGAATGGTGCCATGATATCTCGCTGCTCTGCAAAGCACACTTGCCAATAGGACCTGGCCTGTGTGCAAAAGGCTCTTTTTGATTGGATGCCAAATGGAAAGAATCCATTGTTGATTTCTCTGATCCCTCTTTATTAACTTAAGACAGATTTTTTTGCAGGCAGATTCTTTACCATCTGAACTACCAGGGAATCCCACTTAAGACAGAAGTAGCGCTATTCCTCTTTTAGTTTGGGTAGTATCAAGGAAGAAAGCCTTTGATACGTGGATGGACAGCATGTACCCAAGAGAAATGCTCAGTGCTGATCCCCTGGTAGTGTGTGGTGTGCTGAGAGAAGTGATGCTCCGCTTTCAGTATGGAAATCAACGGGAATAATAATATGTAAATTGATGCATCAAGATTTCTGAAAGCTCAGCATTATTTCCCCTTGCCCAAAGATTTCACCTCGCCTTATTAACTATTCTAACAACCCTGCCTTTTTTTCCCTGTTTGTTTGTTTGTGTAATTCTTGTTTCCTCCCATTTAGCACACAGAAAAAAGCATTAGTAACACTCTTGGTTTTAAATGAACCCTATTAATATTCGTCTCTGCAAGGGACTCTGGGATAATTTTGATAAATGGGGCCATGAAGCTGATCCGACAGAGCTGAGTGTGATGTTTGTGTGTTCATGGGGAACCGCCTCGTGCACAAAACGAGGACAGACTGAGATGGAGAATCTGGCAGGTCTCTCTTTCTGAACCACTGCTAGCAACCTAAAGAAGAAATGTAATTATGCTTCTTAAAAAAGGCAAAACAAAATGAGCAATACTTATGGAGATGAAACAAGCCCTACTACTTCGTGATTAGTTCTGGTAAAGAAGTTCTTTACCCATTGGAATCCTCAGCTCTCATAGCCCTGACCAGCCAGACAGAAATCTGTAGGGGAGGGTAAGGAAAACAAACTTTGGGTATACAGGAGAAAGAGATGAGCACACAGGACTCAGGCTGTGTTTCTCTCTTTCTCCTGACCCATGGAAGTTGACCCTTAGACTAGATGCCCTGCATGTGGCGTCACATTTCCAGTATGGAAGAGGAAAAAATGCCAGGCTGCCATTTCTGAACAAGCTTTAGAGTGGATGTCAGAAGTTCTTAGATATAGGATCATTCTATATACATGGATTGCCTGAAGATAGCCTCACAAAGTTGTTAGCTTTAAAGCGGAATACATAAATAAACGTTATTGAGGGATCCTGAGCAGCATGCATCCTGCATGCTAAGTTGCTTCAGTCATGTCCGACTCTCTGTGACCTCATGGACTGTAGACTGCCAGGCTCCTCTATCTGTGGGATTCTCCAGGCAAGAATACTGGAGTGGGTTGCCATGCCCTCCTCCAGGGAATCTTCCTGACATAGGGATCGAACCTATGTCTCTTACATCTCCTGCACTGGCAGGCAGGTTCTTTACCACTAGTGACACCTTATGAGCAGCATAAAGACAATTATTCATTATGCTAAAGGATCTTCTGACCTAAGTAAGTTGAAACTCCACATATGGGAACATAGATTAAAAGAAAGAAAATTAAACTTCTTTCTACAGCTACGTCCAAATGTTGCCTTTTTTCTCTTACATATTCATTTATTAATTTTTATTGTGAGATTTGATTCTGTTGGGGGAACCGGTGTCCATTTCTCAACACAAAAGTACATAGATAATCACAATGAGCACCTTTGAAGAGGACACTGGAAGGAAACAAGTAGGGGGTGAGATAATAGTGGCGGTGGTTTGGTGATCATCTCTCAGCAAGAGACAGCAAACCGGGGAGAACATGATAATAGGGCAAAAAATGTGTAAAACCACAGACAGCTCTGAAAGCTTATTCTTGGGGAGGGAGTAAAAAAGTACAAAATATGGGAATTCTTCACAATTTTTATATTCCTTAAACGTTTCTGAGAAGCAGAATGGAAAGGTTGATGATTACACAGCTATCATTTATTGAGTATATACAATAATAGCAAGTGGTGTTCTAGGAATGTCTTATTTAATTACCAGATTCTTCTTGATATGTAGATATTATCATTAAACCCACTTTACACATAATTAAACTCAGGCTCAGAGAGATTAACGAGGCTGCAAAGTAAAAGCATTACTTTCACAGGTTCAAGTTTAGGGCTTCAAAAGTCCCAAAGCCTACAAGCTCCATTCCTGCCTAACCTCAGAGCAGAAGCTCTTTTTCTCTACTTGCCCCTGACAGTTTGACCCTTGTATTGGGACATGGGAAACAGAAATACCTTTTGATAGGCTATAAGTAAGTGTGTTGCTACTCAAACCATTCTTCATCCATATAAGTATCACTCTTTCTCTAAAGCCTCAAATAAACAACTCTATTAACATAACAATTCTTAGACTTGAAAAGATGCAATGGAGCTTGTGTGTGTGTGAGTGTATGTGTGAAACTGACATGGCTCTTATCGTGGGCCACGTGGCCTTCGGGCTGTTCTTAGAGGGACCTCCATCTGGTGGTCCAATCAGAACCCACTAAGTGCGAAGGTAGACCACCTGGAAGTGGAAAACATGGAGCAAGGAAGCTCACCTCGGACCACATGACTTCACCTTTGAAAAAAGAGATGGGGAAAAAAATACAGCCCACACAGCCTATGGAGCAATTGCTCCCACACAGCAACTCTGGTCTGATTGATTTGGACAGTACAGCTAATTTTCCCTCCGACATCTGTTAGCACACATTAGTGGGTGTCGTGAGGTAGGAAGACACAGAGTAGATGGGGAGCAGAGCTCAAAGGCCCCGGTCTGGGGAGACTGGAGCAGACCAGCAGACAGAGTCTGCCAGCACCCCGAGAGTCAGACCCTTCTGCAGCAGCCACGCTGGAAGGAACATAATGGCTGGAAAGCCGTGGCAGTTGAGCATAATAAGCCTGATCTTCCGTGTGTGTGTGTGTTTGCCCAAACAATACGCGCTTTCTGCACTTCCAAGGGCAAAAGAAAGGTGCTTCAGACATCAACAGAACCAAAACAAACATGAAATAAAGATACGCATTGTCAATGCTCCCTTTCATCTTTCCCCAGGTCTCACTCATTCTTGTATTTCTGACACAGCACTGCAGTGATGATTCCAGGGTTCACTCACACACGAGTCAGGCAGGTGATAAAGCGCTAGTCAGGTTAGAGTTGTCCAAATCATCTCCCATGGCAAAGGGCTGAGAAATCAGTCCTGTTTTATTTATTCTTTCTGTGTGGCTGTTCTCAGATACTTAACTGATGCCAGAGTACAGTTTCTGTCCTTTGGGACATGTTTTGCAGTGGAGCAAGTCAGAAAAATCATCTGATGCCCTCAAAGAAATCCTTCCCAAGCTGGTCTATACTGATGACTACTTTCTCAACGAATACATTTAAAAGATTATGATCCTCTTTCAGAAGCAGTACAGTGTTCTGAATTGCAAATAAGCTGAAGAAAGAAAAGACTGCCGCTCAGTCCAAAACAGAAAAATCCTACACATAGGCAAATACTTCTATCAGTGATATAGACCTAATCTTTCCTTCACAGCTCCTGGCGTCCGTTATAACATATGCTTCTAATCATTTTATTTCATTCCCCTCTGAAGCTTCACATCCCCAAATTCCTGTATTCCTCTTACTCCATTTAAAATGGATGACTTGCTATTTCCTGAGCATCCCAGGCAACTCTTCATCTATGTGTTTCTTTCTTTTGACCACCTGGACAATCCTAGCTTTTATTCAAGGCCCTGCCCCACATCTCCTTCTCAGTGAAACCTTCCTCATATTCCAGGGAAAGGGTCACTCCCTCTCATATGTCAACTAGACTTTGCTCATGTTTCCATGGATTTTGTTATACACTGTAATTTTTTGTGTGCATTCCGATTCTTTCTTCTCCTCAACTTCTCACCCTGGCATCCACACAAACATTTAGCCCCTGATGGCAGGGCTATGATGCTAGTCATCTTTGAATTTCCAAAATCTAACACAGTGCTGGGCCTATAGTTGGCTCTTAATAAATATCTGTTGAAAGGATGAATTTATGACTAATCTTTGCCGCTGACTGTTTTGGCAGCAGGTAGTGGAATAACTCATGCAGGAGAAGAACATTAATGATAGGACTTCTGCATGATAAGGCATCTTTTACTTGGTAGAGCTGACAAATGTATCCATCTTGGAAAACTTTGTCATGTGTCTGCATGCTTTATATAAGATGGCAGAGAGAGAATCTCCAAGCACAAGGTCCTGGATTGTCACCCAGTCTACGAGGGAAGGAGAATTTTGTGTAGTGCAGTTTGGAGGACTACATTATGGTGGATTCTGTCTGAGACCCTGAAAAATGATTAAATAAAGTGGGGTGACAAACAATAATGCATAAGGTACCCACAAAAGCATATTTCTGTTGTGTGACATAGCTATGGACAGTCCACCAGAAGAAATACAGTCATATGACTTACATCGTGACTAGATCAAACAAATATAAATGTAACAACAGCCTTTCTTGTAAGCTGCTTTGACTCCTGCCCTATCTTAGGGATAGGAGAGGGTGGAACTAAATTAAAGTACTTATTAGTGCTCATTACATATCAGACACTATGTCAAGTCTTTTCATGTTGCTTTAGACAAGATGTTCTTATCCTATTTAATAGGTTAGAAACTGAGGTTGAATAAACTGTTATGACTCACCTAAGTCATGGATCTGAAGCTGTAGTACCAAAATCGAACAAGTGCTCTGGTTTCAAGGTCATGACACTTCTCAGTATGTAATAACTTTCTATTTAGGTTCTGCATTATGACATGAGACAAAATATGATTCAGAGAAGACACGGGAATTAAAAATAAAGATGGCTGAGGAGCTACTGAAATAGAAGAGGTGAAAGGTAGTGTAAGAATGGAGGAGGTGAGGCTCACTGCTGTGATGATGGGGAGCTGATGCTATTCAAGTTCAACTGAACATAGAACCTCCTCTTGGTTCGCTCTCAGACAATGATTAAGAGACGATAAATACAGTGCCTGTGTTATAGAGGACTGCAATGCCCTAGCGGAGCTCGAAGCCAGGGGTGTCCATCTGTCCTAGCTTTAATGGGATTGATCAGGCTTTGCTATCTTTGCTTTCTGCCAAATAGAATCAGAAGGCATCCATGTTAGTAATTTGGGAGCAGTTTTTGGCCACGTAAGTGGTTGTTAGTAGAATTTATGGACAGTAAAGCTTGATTCAGGGCCAGCCTCTAGCAAAACCAGGGAGTAGACAGTTCATCTTCTCTACCTTCCTAAGTGTGCCACTGTTCCCAGAGCTGATTAGTCAGGAAAGAAAGAATTTGAAACATTCCAATACTTTGTAGCAAGGTGTTGGCAGTATCAGCTATTTCTTTCCTCCACCTTCTCCCAACAAAAAGGTGTTTGCCTTTTAAATTGTCTTGTAATAGAAGTTACAATAGGGTGGTCACTTCCATAAGCATCTTAACTGATTACTCATTAAGTTGCTATTTTCTTTTCCTTTTGTTGATTAGATATGAGGGGCCTCTAGCTACCTCAGCTATTTCTAAATTTTATTTTATTGGATCAATTAGCTATTTTTTTCTGAAGCAAAAGATCTCTGGATGTATAAAAATATGGATTTTTAATATCAATGATCAGCTTTCAGAAATTAGGTAAAAATATCAGTGTTTTCACTTTCTTTTTCTATTGCATGCATATTTTAACCAACATTAATTGCTGAACCCGAGCAGACTGCAAGCTCTATTTTGAGGAAAAGCCAATGGTCCTGCTTATTTACCCTACTTATAGAATCTGTCGGAGAAGGCAATGGCACCCCACTCCAGTACTCTTGCCTGGAAACTCCCATGGACTGCGGAGCCTGGAAGGACACGACTGAGCGACTTCACTTTCACTTTTCACTTTCATGCATTGGAGAAGGAAAGGGCAACCCACTCCAGTGTTCTTGCCTGGAGAATCCAAGGGACGGGGGAGCCTGGTGGGCTGCCATCTATGGGATCGCACAGAGTTGGACATGACTGAAGTGACTTAGCAGCAGCAGCAGCATAGAATCTGTCTCTTTAAATAAAAGATAAAGTGTTTTGTGCAGTCAGGGATTACTCTTTGTGCTGAATAGCTTCCATTTGAACATGGCCTCCCAACCTAGATTCCCTCTGCTCTGTACCCTGGAAAGCTGAGCATATGAATTATGTCAATGGCATCCCTGCCTCTGGCTTCCAGTTGGTATTGGCTGATGAGGAACACTGCTGAGAGATTTGAAGGACTGCGGAGAGTGAGGTCTGGGCATTTATGGCCCTGGCTCCTAAACCAGTGTCTTTACGGGCTGCCTGCACTCTCCCTCTATAGTCTCAGCTCTTGTCAGAGGCTCCCAGCACACAGCTCTCCTTTCTTTTGGCTTCTATTAGCTGCTCCCTCCCTTTTACCTTCTTTAGACCTAAAGGTGATTACAGCTTCCTGAGGTTCCTAGCTCTCGGGCACTGCACTATCCCCTGTCATTTCATTACCCCCTGCCTCTTGCCCAAATATTAAAAATATTCTCTGTTAAACTCCTTTGAAATTATCCAATTTGACTGTGCCATCTGTTTCCTGCAGGGACCCTGACTGATAAAGCCCTATAACTGAGATTTACCTTTATTTTGGAGCCTGAATACAGTCCTTGGGGAAAGTAGAAAAAAATGCATCCTCTAAGACACAGTGGGAAATAGGCAGTCTAGCCTAGAGAAGCACCAGGAAACCAGATGAATTTCCCATGCCAGAAACTGGCCGTTTTAATGTGGCTCACATTTACCCACTAAAGTATGCTTCCCAGCCAAGGTTTTAATAGCAAAATAAAAGGTTTGGAGTCAGCTTAGCTTTCCCCATGCCAAGGGCATAGTTCCCAGTTACTTCTAAATGACTTTTTAAAAAAAAAAAGATCCAAAATATGTGTCGCTACGAAATGCTGTCCTTTTTCCAACAGTCATAACATTTATTTGTATCAGTGTGTGATCAATGACATCTTGTGAAAGATAAATTGCACCTCGGAAGGCCACAGAGAAGGGTACTCTGGAGTCCAGAATTCCAACCAGACTCTAGCAACAAATACAGAAATTCCAGGACGGTGTCAAATAATTTTTTTTAAGTGCACAAAGTATTTTAAATGGTGATGTAAAAAAATGTAATTCCATGACTGACTCCAGCAGAAACCTGGTTGACAGCAGAAGGGACATATTTGGGAGCCTCATTTCCCCTCCAGAGGTATGGAATCTGTGATTGAAACAAACAAGAGCTTTGCACCTGACACAGCTCAGAGTTTTGAATCATTAAGGCGAGCCCAGGGGCAGCAAGGTGAATGACAGTGACCCAACCCCACCCCCCTCCTTGTCAGGTTTTAGCCTGGTATACATTTGGCACAAAAACCAGGGGTTTAAAATAGCTTTCCTGCAGGTTCCATGTGACTCGTCACTGGACCCAGGCAGCACAAAAGGGCTGATTAGTGAGGCAAAAAAAAAAAAAGGATCTTCTCCTGAGATGACTTCCAAAAGCTGCTTCTTGCAGCACAAATCTTCCTTTGAAAATGCAGAACTTGCTGGGAAAGGCAGCAGCATTCTCCGCTCTAAATGACTGAATTTTGCTGGGATTTTTTTTTTTTTTTTTAATAAGGATCACCTTCCAGCTCCAAAAGTCTTCACTTGAGAAGCAAATGAAAATTCAAAGGACATTATTTCCCCAAAGCCACTACCCTAGCCTTCTTTCCGCACTGGCCTTGAGCAAAAATTTCAACCTCTTCTTCCCAGAGTTGGGCACAGCTGCTTCCTGGCCAGCTCGGGTCGCCAGCTGAATCACAGGGAGGTCACTCCTACTCTGGGTGCCCTTGCCGAAGTGGCCCATGCATGTGGGCCTGTCAGGTGAGAGGCACAGGAGGTGCTGATCACCAAAATGGTGCAGGGGGTTGGGGGAGGGGAGGATTCCATTTTCCTTTCCTGATGAAGTAAAATCCTTCCCTGCGGAGATACGAGTGGAACAGCTGCAGTCCTATCACCAACTGCTTCAGAATGGCCTGCACCCATTGATTCTTTAAACGTTGAGCAAAGCACAGGGAAACAAGAAGTGCTAAGATGATAAATGAGGTAAAGAAAACAGAAGAAGACGGGATTTCAAAGAAGAAAAAGGAGTGGGGGGAGAGAAGCCATGAGCTGAAGAATTGCTGCTCCAGGCTGGTCAGCAATCCAAGTACTTCAGGATGGTGGCTAGAGGGTCAACAATGGATGCTTCACAAGGATACCCTGACTGATAGCTTATGGTTGTGGACAAAGTCTTCTCTTCTGTGCATAGAGCTGGCAATAAAGAGAAAGGAGAGAAAGAAGGTTCTCTTTTATAGGAGATTATAAGACAGGATGAAAGATAATCACAGCTTTCTTATCCATTCATCTGCTGATGGACATCTAGGTTGCTTCCATGTCCTGGCTATTATAAACAGTGCTGCGATGAACATTGGGGTCCATGTGTCTCTATTCTGGTTTCCTCGGTGTGTATGCCCAGCAGTGGGATTGCTGGGTCATGAGGCAGTTCTATTTCCAGTTTTTTAAGGAATCTCCACACTGTTCTCCATAGCGGCTGTACTAGTTTGCATTCCCACCCATGATACTGGATGCTTGGGGCTGGTGCACTGAGACGACCCAGAGGGATGGTACGGGGAGGAAGGAGAGAAGGGAGTTCAGCGGATTCATGTTGATGTATGGCAAAACCAATACAATATTGTAAAGTAATTAACCTCCAATTAAAATAAGTAAATTTATATTTTAAAAATTAAAAAAAAAGAGAAAGCTAATCAAAGAAGGAGAAGACAAGAGGATGAGGAGACAGAGATGGAGCTAGAGATGGGAGGAGGGAGAAGGAGAGGGAAAAGACAGAACATACATCAAAATTAAAAACTTAGAGTGAGGGAGGTTCAAGAGGGAGGGGACATGTGTATACCTATGGCTGATTCATGTTGATGGCAATAACCAAAACAATACTGTAATTATCCTCCAATTAAAAATAAAAAGAATGAAAAAAAAAAAAAAAAAAACTTAGAGGAAAACAGAGGAAACATTGCCTGTGGGTTTTGTTTTACTTCCCTCTTACTCCATTGAACATTTTGGTTTAGAGATTTTACAAATAAGTAAATATTAAGTATTTATTTTAAATTCAGGAAACATTCATATAGAATGCATACTCTCTGTATAAATTTATTATAAGGACTGCTTCTTAAAATCTTATACAAAAAACTCTTGAATGGCTTTATGCCTCCAAATCCCTGGTAGGTGGACACTGTGCCAGTGAGACCAAGAAGTTCAATGTTGAAGGATGCTGGAGCAGCAAGACAAGACATTCTGAAAGAGTTCTAGTGTTTAAACTCTCATTAAGAGGAAATTATTCACCTGCTGGCTACCAGTTCCCAAGCATTTGGGCTCCTTTACCCAAGACATTGCTTGCAGTGAGGGTTCACACTTGAGCATTCTGGTAGCAAACAAGTCAGTGTGATGTTGTTTGGGTGCTCATGGGCTACCAGACCTATTTCACATTCCTTTGCTTAGCTGGATGGGATTTGATTGTACATGCTCTTTGGCCTCGCTAACCTGGTGGAGGGAGTCAACTGGTTCCGAAGCAAAACTGGTTTCCGTTAAGAGCAGCAGAGTAGAATGCAGAGATTGGAAATGAGATTGGTGTAAGCATGTTTTCCTGGCTTTGACTCAGTGGAAAGGGAAGGAAGGCAGTCACCCTGAAGCCCAGTGGCACTGTCCATCATCTGCTGCTGTCACCAAAAGTAAAAATTCTTAATTTATGACATCAAGAACCTATTTTCATATTATATTTGAGAACTATATATCCCAGTCTCAGATCTGCAGCCCTGACTGCAACAGTCAGGTGTTCTAGTCAATTAGATCATGGCTATTGAGCTTCTAGCTCAAGGCACTTTGGAGAGAAATAGGCAATTTACTCAGGACTTTTTCCTGCCCTCTGGTCTTACAGTACAGAGGAGAAAACAGGCATATAGACAGCAACAGAATAATGAAATGGGTGATACCATGGGATAAAAGCAACAGAAGAAGAGTTTTGAGGAAGGATATATCACTTATGGATGCTGGAAAAGTCTCTTGGAAGAGACAGCAATTAATATGAACAGGAATATTGAAGAACATCAAAAGGGTGAAGAGGAAATTCCAGGCAGAGGAACTCTTTGTGTAAAGGTTCCAGGGTGGCAAAGGTTATGAGTTTTACAGGGACAGTTTCCCAGACCAGGAGCTTGATAAGAGTGATACACAGGGAATGCAAGTAAAAGTCATAAGAGACAGGTTGGAGTATCAGGTTATAGGAAATGCAGGGAAAAGATGAATGTCAGGCTAAAATGTGGTCCTTTATTAACAAGTATTAATACTGTGCAATCATTCAAATGTTTTTGCATAGGAGGGTAACAGCCACTAAGTCAAAGTGAAGTCTCTAAGTTGTGTCCAACTCTTTGCAACCCCATGGACTGTAGCCTACCAGGCTCCTCTGTCCATGGAATTTTCCAGGCAAGAGTACTGGGGTAGGTTGCCATTTCCTTCTCCAGAGGACCTTCCCGACCCAGGGATTGAACCCAGGTCTCCCGCACTGCAGGCAGATGCTTACCATCTGAGCCACCAGGGAAAATCAACGGTCACTAGTGGGTTTTTAAGTTAATTTATTTTTGGCTGTGCTGGGAGTGTACTGCAATACACAGGTTTCCTGAGTTGTGGCAAGTGGAGACTGCTCTCTAGTTGCGGTGCATGGGCTTCTCACTGTGATGGCTTCTCCTGTTGCTTCCCTAGGTGCCCAGCTGGTAAAGAACCCACCGGCAATGTGGGAGACCTCAGTTTGATTCCTGGGTCGGGAAGATCCTCTGGAGAAGGGATAGGCGACCCACTCCAGTATTTTTGGGCTTCCCTGGTGGCTCAGCTTGCAAAGAATCTGCCCACAGTGAGGGAGACCTGGATTCGATCCCTGGGTTGGGAAGAACCCCCGAAGAAGAGAATGGCTACCGACCCCAGTATTCTGGCTTGGAGAATTCCACAGACTGTATAGTCCATGGGGTCACACAAAGAGTCAACGTGACTGAGTGACTTTCACTTCACTTCACTTCTCTTGCTCACAGACATAGGCGCATCATGGAATGTGGGGTCTTTCCAGACCAGCAATCGAACCCATGTCCCCTGCATTGGCAGGTGGCTTCTTAACCATTGGACCACCAAGCTAGTCCCCACTAGTGTATTTTTAAAGGCAGCTTGAATAACAAGATGGATGGGAGGCTTTTAGAGACAATTGTTAAATCTGCTTTTCTTTCAGTCCAATATGTTTAATGCTTAGCTTTTGAACAGTGTGTTGACTTCCTATTGCTGCTGCAACACAAATTACCATAGACTTGGCAGCTTCAAGCAGCACAAATCTATCTTTTTATAGTTTTAGAGGTCAGAAGTCCAAAATGGGTCTTGGTCTAAAATCCAGGTTTTGGCAAATTGTGATCCTCCTGGAGGCTCAAGGGGAGAATCCACTCCTTGTCTTTTCCAACTTCCTGCCCACACTCCTAGGATCCTGCTCCCTCCCTCCATTTTCAATAGCAGCAGTGTAGCATCATCAAGTCTCTCTCTTCTCTGACTCTCTTTTTCCATCATCACAACTCCTTCCCTGATTCATTTATAGACCTTGGTGATTACATTGGGCTGACTTGGGTAATCCAAGATAATCTCATCTCAAAGTCCTTAACTTAATCACATCTGAAAAGTCCTTTTTGCTATGTGAGATAACATATCACAGGTTCCCAGGAAAAGGCCATGAACATTTTCAGAGTGGAGGCATTATTCTGCCTACCACAGACACACTTATCTTACAGTTGTTGCTGTTAAGTCACTCAGTCATGTCCGACTCTTTGTGATCACATGGACTGCAGCACACCAGGTTTCCCTGTCCTTCACTATCCCCCAGAGTTTGCTCTGATTCTGTCCATGGACTCTGTGATGCCTTCTGACCATCTTATCCTCTGCCGCTCCCTTTTCCTTTTGCCTTCAATCTTTCCTAGGATACGGGTCTTTTCCAATGAGTCAGTCAGTTCTGTGCATCAGGTGGTCAAACTATTGGAGTTTCAGTTTCAGCATCAGTCCTTTCAATGAATATTCAGGTTTGATTTCCTTTAGGACTGACTGGTTTGATCTTCTTACAGTCCAAGGGAGTCTTCTCTAGCACCACAATTCAAACGCATCAATTCTTGGGCATTTGGCCTTTGTACAGTCCAACTCTCATATCTGTACGTGACTACTGGAAAAACTATAGTTTTGACTATATGGACATTTGTAGGCAAAGTGATGTCTCTGCTTTTTAATATGCTGTCTAGGTTTGTCATAGCTTTCCTTCCTAGGAGCAAGTGTCTTTTAATTTCATTGCTGCAATCACTGTCCACAGTTATTTTGGAGCCCAAGAAAATAAAATCTGTCACTATTTGCACATTTTCCCCTTCTATGTGCCATACTCACACTATAAAGTATAAAAGGAGAGAGTGAAATGTGTGACGCTCCAAGCATAAACTCCTAAAGATCTGTCCTACATTGCAGGCAGTGAAACTGACCCTGTTCATAGTTTCTCATTGGCAGATCAAAGTAGCCTGGGAAGAAAGGGCTTCATTTGGAACTTTGCTGTACCACCTATATAATCAAACCACTTTGCAATAACACTTCTGATCAACACTGCACAAAGATTTAACAAGAATACAAAAAACTACAACCACACAATGACATGGAAAAAGTAGAAAAATAATTTTTGCAAAAAAAAAAGATTAAGTATTTGGAAAACCAAGATCATTTCTCTGCCTTTGCCTGAAAAATTGGCAACAAAGAGCCTGATATTTATAGTCACATCTACTGCCATGTGGTAACGTCCAGTTCCAAGATCACAGAACAGTAGTGACCTCTGTTTAGGCCACTCTTTTCTAGAGCCTGAAGCTTTGACAGGTTTAGTTATTTTTTTCTTATTCTGTATTCTACTTTCAATGCTCCAGTATATGAAAATATATTCTGAAATATAAATATGACAATCTAAGGGTGTAGTGCAAAGATTCGTGACCTGGGAGGTAGAGAACTACCATGATTGCCCCCGATTTGCTGATGATTAGGACCAGTGACGATTAGGACTAAAGAACATTACCATGCCTCAATTTTCCTTTGTGTCACCCAAGTATCAAAAAATATTAGCTCTAGGCATGCTATGCAGATGTTGTGGGATGAAAAGAGGTAGTGTGTGTGAAAGTCCTGTGAATAAAGTTAAAATTAATGGATGTTACTGTTCATTCATTGACCATATACAGTTTATCATGCACAGTGCTACACTGGGGATACAGTGATCATCACATGTGGCTTAAAGCCAAGAGTGGACGAGCATAACCTCAAGACAAATATAGGGAATTGTGAACAATGCTATAAGAGAACACACACAATTGTGTGTTTACTTACCTTATTTGCCAGCTGAATGGTTAGAGATGAATATGATAATTTGAGGAGTCTATTTAGAATGATGGGGACAAGTGTTCTCTAGAAGTCAAAGGGATTTCAACCTTGGGAATATAACAATATACCTTCCATTTTTTAAAAAAATGTAAATGGCTGCATTTGACAGTGTCTTCAGCTCCCAGGTAGACTAAAGGAGAGAAATGGGGCTCTTTGGAACTCACTGCAGACCACGTTTCTCATCCTGGCACACTCTTGGACTTATTTCAGGATCAGTCATATTTGTCATTCTTCAAACGTGTGTGGAAGGAGTAAGGCGTGATTGGATAAAAGTGACAGTACATTCCATATGCTTCCTTTTTAAAATCACTTATATAGCAAATCTGCTTAGTCTACATGTCAAAAGAGGATTTTTCAAGCTAAGGTTGCAAATTCCAGTAGGTTCTGAAATTCTGCCTGTTTTTACTTCATCACTATTTTCAAAGTGTTTGCTGTAAGAGTACATCTAACATTATAACTAAGCAAAAGATGGAAAAGAAATCCTGTTTTATGTTTCTTTTTTTCCTGAACAGCTTTTTGGATTTGACAGAATGAGTGAAGCAGCATTTATATTAAGCCTGGGGGCTTGGCATTTAGCAAATAATATTTCTTACTCTATGATTACCAAGAAAGGTATTAGCTCTCCATCCTCATTATATTAATTTTATTTATTTATTTTCACCTGGGATGTATGCTTGCCACAAGAAAGAATATAAACTAGAGGATAGAATTTTCATCTAATAACAGTATCATGTTTTATATATTAATACAAAGATGTTTGACTAAATGACAGTCATTAGACTGTGTCTTTCTCATGTTGTGGATGGATAAAATCGGATCATCTACTTCCCTGTCCATTTTCTTCCATGATCAAATATACATGGTGAACTTGTTTGGGATAAAGTGAAATCTGGCACAGAGCTAAAAAGTTTATGGAGGAATATGACCCATAACTAAAAATATGATTCCAACAGAAGAAATGACCTGAGATATATCATAACCATACTTATTATTATTAGAAAGCAGAGAGTACAACCTTCTCTCTGCTATACAAACCTTCTTCAGAGAACACTAGTTCTGACTAACTCTGCATGTAAAAACTATTTTTTAATAACAAAGTCACCTTAAAGTTTAGAAAGTCAGCTCTATAAAACACAATTTCAGCTGCCATTCTCTCCACTCTCTGTATTTTCTCTGCTCTGTCGATGTCTTCTTCATCTGCCAGAAAACTCAAGTGGTTACAACAGACCTTACTTTTCTGCTATTGGAGGAAAGGTAACCAAGAAACAAATCCTCACCAAGGCATTAGATATCTAGATTCTCCATCCTCTGAGTAGTTTTACTCGTTGATTTGCAGATTCAGTAAACAGATCTTTAGTATCTATTACATATTGCTGCTGCTGCTGCTGCTGCTGCTGCTGCTGCTGCTGCTGCTGCTGCTGCTAAGTCGCTTAATCGTGTCCGACTCTGTGCGACCCCATGGACAGCAGCCCTCCAGGCTCCCCCATCCCTGGGATTCTCCAGGCAACAACACTGGAGTGGGTTGCCAGTTCCTTCTCTAATGCACGAAAGTGAAAAGTGAAAGTGAAGTTGCTCAGTCGTATCTGACTGTTCATGATCCCATGGACTGCAGCCTACCAGGCTCCTCAGTCCATGGGAGTTTCCAGGCAAGAGTACTGGAGTGGGGTGCCATTGCCTTCTCCGATTACATACTGAGTAGTAGCCAAATATGGCATTTATTAAGTGAACAACAGAGAAACAACCTGATGTACAGTATACAGGGATGCATAGTAAAACTGAGCTATGAAGATTTTGGGGTGGAGCTTCTATAAACTTAATATATATCACTAAAAACCAAAGCCTGACCTTGGCCATAGAACCTGATGAGAACTCTTCTGAATAGATTTCCAACTAAAGTCAGGATCCATTGACAGCCTCTTTTGTGAATGCTGCAGAACCACTGGTTCCTAGGAAACTTCATTTTGGACAGTCCTTCACTTACTGACTTTTACTACTTTTACTGATAAAGATGAAACAGTTAAGAAACTCAAATGTGTCAGCAAGGTACTAGATTATAAGTAGGAGCACATCAGCACATAAGAGGTTATTTTGACATTTTTAGATATACACGCATGTGTGATTTATCTTCCTGTAGACTTAGTTTCTACTTTTTATCTGCCTATCATCTTTTCTTTAAAGAACTGTATCCACCTGCTAGGGCTATCATGCAACTGATGACAGTGCTGGTCATCTGACTCAAGCGAGCCAATCAGAGTACTGTTCCTTGGAAAGAGTTCTTGGTTAATGCACATATGCCTGTAACAGGACATATCAGCATCTTCGTTTTGGTGGGCTGAAATGGTTGAAGAAAGAGAAACAGAGGAGGGGAGAGGATAGAGAGATAAGAGAAAATTTAAGATTCTCCTTTTGGGTCACTTTTTCATTATATGTAAGATTCCTGACTGAGAATAAGGTTAACATGGGAGAAATCATAGGCAAGAGGTACAGAAAGAAATGGGGTTCTTAAGACATCATTTGAACTTCTGGATCCAACACTACCTAAATTTATAAGCAGAGTTAATTATAAAAATGCCTAAAATTCAACCACCTCATGTCGTCCAACAATCCAAGAGAAGATTCTACACATGGATATCACCAGATAGTCAATACTGATATTAGACTGATTATATTCTTTGTAGTCAAATATGAAGAAGCTCTATACAGTCAGCAAAAACAAGACCAGGAGCTGACTGTGGCTCAGATCATGAACTCCTTATTGCCAAATTCAGGCTTAAATTGGAGAAAGTAGGGAAAAGCCACTAGACCATGCAGGTGTGACCTAAATCAAATCCCTTAGGATTATACAGTGGAAGTGACAAATAGATTCAAGGGATTAGATCTGATAGACAGAGTGCCTGATGAACAATGGATAGAGTTTCATGACATTGTACAGGAGAGAGGGATGAAGACCATCCTCAAGAAAAAGAAATGCAAAAAAGCAAAATGGCTGTCTGAGGAGCTCTTGCAAATAGCTGTGAAAAGAAAATAAGTGAAAAGCAAAGGAGGAAAGGAAAGATATACCTATGTGAATGCAGAGTTTCAAAGAATAGCAAGGAGAGATAAGAAAGCCTTCCTCAGTGATCAGGGCAAAGGAATAGAGGAAAACAATAGAATGGCAACAACTAGAGATCTCTTCAAGAAAGTTAGAGATACCAAGGGAACATTTCATGCAAAGATGGGCTCGATAAAGGACAGAAACGGTATGGAACTAACAGAAGCAGAAGATATTAAGAAGATGTGGCAAGAATACACAGAAGAACTGTACAAAAAAGATCTTCATGACCATGATAATCATAATGGTATGATCACTCACCTAGAGCCAGACATCCTGGAATGTGAAGTCAAGTGGACCTTAGGAAGCAGCATTATGAACAAAGTTAGTGGAGGTGATGGAATTCCAGTTGAGTTCTTTCAAATCCTGAAAGATGATGATGTGAAAGTGCTGTACTCAATATGCTAGCAAATTGGGAAAACTCAGCAGTGGCCACAGGACTGGAAAAGGTAGTTTTCATGCCAATTCCTGTGAAAGGCAATGCCAAAGAATGCTCATACTACCACACAATTGCACTCATCTCACATGCTAGTAAAGTAATGCTTAAAATTCTCCAAGCCAGGCTTCAGCAATACATGAATCATGAAATTCCAGAAGTTCAGTCTGGTTTTAGAAAAGGCAAAGGAACCAGAGATCAAATTGCCAATATCTGTTGGATCATCGAAAAAGCAAGAGAGTTCCAGAAAAACATCTATTTCTGCTTTATTGACTATGCCAAAGCCTTTGATTGTGTGGGTCACAATAAACTGTGGAAAGTTCTGAAAGAGATGGGAATACCAGACCACCTGACCTGCCTCTTGAGAAACCTATATGCAGGTCAGGAAGCAACAGTTAGAACTGGACATGGAACAACAGACTGGTTCCAAATAGGAAAAGGAGTATATCAAGGCTGTATATTGTCACCCTGCTTATTTAACTTCTATGCAGAGTACATCATGAGAAATGCTGGGCTGGAGGAAGCACAAGCTGGAATCAAGATTGCCAGGAGAAATATCAATAACCTCAGATATGCAGGTGACACATATGCTTTCTTCCTTTTGGCAGAAAGCAAAGAAGAAATAAAGAGCCTCTTGATGAAAGTAAAAGAGGAGAGTCAAAAAGTTGGCTTAAAGCTCAACATTCAGAAAACGAAGATCATGGCATCTGGTCCCATCACTTCATGGCAAATAGATGGGGAAACAGTGGAAACAGTGTCAGACTTTATTTTTCTGGGCTCCAAAATCACCACAGATGGTGACTGCAGCCATGAAATTAAAAGGTGCTTACCCCTTGGTGAAAAGTTATGGCCAACCTAGACAGCATATTAAAAAGCAGAGACATTACTTTGCCAACAAAAGTCCATCTAGTCGAGGCTATGGCTTTTCCAGTGGTCATGTATGGATGTGAGAGTTGGACTATAAAGAAAGTTGAGCACCAAAGAACTGATGCTTTTGAACTGTGGTGTTGGAGAAGACTCTTGAGAGTCCCTTGGACTACAAGGAGTCCTAAATGAGACTCCTAATGAGTCCATCCTAAATGAGATCAGTTCTGAATATTCATTGGAAGGACTGATGCTGAAGCTGAAACTTCAATACTTTGGCCATCTGATGCGAAGAACTGACTCATTTGAAAAGACCCTGATGCTGGGAAAGATTGAAGGCAGGAGGAGAAGGGGACAACAGAGGATGAGATGGTTGAATGGCATCACCAACCCAATGGACATGATTCTGAGTAAACTCTGGGAGTTGGTGATGGACAGGAGGCCTGGCATGCTGCAGTCCATGGGGTTGCAAAGAGTCAGAGATGACTGAGCAACTGAACTGAACTGATGTCTTCCAGTTACATGAGCTTTACCTTCTTCTTTCTACTTAACCTATTTTGATATATTTTTTGCTATTGATATATTCACTTTAAAAATATTTAATAAATGACTATGACTATGGTTTGAACATGCACATACACATAACATACACATAGACATATGCATATAGATATATACAATGAATGAAATAAAATTGACTTGATTTGGCAAACTGAATTAGTTTTGAGGAAAAGGGCATATCATGTTCATGTAATGTACCTACACTTTCCTGTGCCAGGTGTTTGAGAATGAAGAGCTTTTATTCCAGTGAAACTGTAATGGTATGACATGGTTATATTGGGAACAACAGTCTACTGGGAGTTAGAACAGTCAGAGTCTGCTGAATTACCTACAGTGTATATGTTTTACTTTTAAAATCAGAAAAGGGATGAAGGCAGCTCCATTTTGGAAGTGAAATGAGGAAGGCCTAGGTTCTAGTTTCAATTCTTCCAAAGCTGGGTCTTTGATTATCGATCCTGAGGTGTCTTGTGGAGCACCTTGAAGTGTGAAATGTGAGATGAGCCAACACAGTAGGGCTCCCAGACCTTTCTGCTGTGCTTTCTAGTACAGCTCTAAACATATCTCTTTTATCTACTAAGTTTGAATATCAGCGTCAACTGAAGGGCTAGTGTGATTTAAAATCTGGGTAGGAAATGTTTATAATTACTGAGCTTGATGATCCCTCAGTCCCTTTTGCTTTCAACACTCTTTGAAGTTAATTTTCAATTGAAATTTTCTACCAAAAATTTAGTAACCAATTCACAAAAAATAACCATTTTCTGTAACCGCCTTTATTCCAAGCATATTGGTTACATTAGGATAGTTAGAATTTTACCTCTTAGAGTGTGGTATATAGAAGTTAAAACAGGAAACAGTGTGAGAGCTAAAATCAGTGTTTTAGATACTGTAGTCAGATTCAGAACACTGAAGCAATAGAAAAAGCATGAACCCAATTTGTATCACCGTGACATAAAAGATAAAGAAGCCTGATAAAGATGACTAAAGATCAATGACTTCTATGTTTCTGAGACACACAGAAGTCTTCAGCCCCTTAGCCACTCAGAAATGGACTAAACACAGATGAACAGCGTTCATAAATTAGCAAAAAGGGCTTTGTTTTATTTCTAGAATTCCAAATAAACACTGGCTCTATGTCTAGTCTGTCCCCAACACCTTGGCAAATGACATATAACATAAAAAGGGGTATGACATGTTCCTCATCTAGTTAAGAATATGCACCCCACGTAATAACCTAAATGGGAAAAGAATTTGAGAAAGAATCGAAACATGTATATATATATAACTGAATTACATTGCTGTACACCTGAAACTAATGCAACATTGTTAATCAATTATGTCCCAATATAAAATAAAAATTAAAAAATGAAAAACAGACATGAGCTTAAACATAAAGACAACTGCAGTGGTGTCTGGAGATTAAATTTTCTACGTCCAAACGAGAGCATCACTCATTTAGCACCTGATTAGCTGAAGTTTCAGGGGTTTAGGTTTCACCCTAAAATATTATACTTTTTTGGTAGACTAAAGGGCTGAATTTTTCTTACTAGAGCATGTTTAGTACACTACAGAGGCAAGACATCAGAAGAAGTACTTGCCTTTTGCCTTACCAACTCTTTCCAACCGCTTATGTATCTCAAGGGACTAAAAGCATGAAAAATACAGTTTGGAAAAGATACATTCCTTTACTTGTTTACCAAAGTAGAATTACTATAGGAGAAGGTATACAGCTCCTGAGCATTCTGAAAATGAAATAATTACTACCTTGGTTTCACTTTTTGAGCTATCTCCCTTCTTTCTCCAGCATTTCCTACATCAAGCATCATAGTTCATGTGGGGAAAGGCACAGTATAGCTCCACCAGAGCAGTCAATGGGCTGAATCTTTTTCTTTTAATGGGCAGGGCGAGTGTTTTCTAACATAGCAATTTTCATTCAGATCTCAGCTGTGATAGACTAGAGTTCTTGTACAGCCAAGTAACCAAACAGATGAAATGAGGTCGGGCTCACTTGGCTGCGTCTCAGCTTCAGATGATGAAAAATCACCTGAACCTTCTCTGATGAAAGGCCCCTTACTCTGTCAGTGGGTGCTCATGTGAATCACCAGGAAAGGTAAAAGGGAGCCCTCGCTGATACACCTGAGCCTGCAACCCTCCTGCTGGAGGCATGGCTGGCCTTGCCACACCCCTTGGGGTTCTTCCTGAGTTCTCCTGCCCCCCAGCCTTGTTTCTAGCTGAGTAGGGCCATTCTGAGATTTATATTACAAAGCAATGCCCCAGGCAGAAAATGCTGCCAACAGCTACTTGCTATGGGGGACTGGGAAGATGCAAAGGCTTTCTTCAGATTTTCTCTGCCTCTGTCCTCTCTTCCCTTTTCCTGTCTTTGCTTCCATCACTCCCCTCCTTTCCTTTTCCCTTTCTCTCTTGCCTAAATCTTATCAGTGATACATTTCTTTATTAGTAGAGTTGTGAAAATAGCAAAATACAAGTTACTTGTGAATTTTTCTCTTCTCCTTCCTCTTAAATCAAAGTACAAAGTTGGAAAAAATGCACAAATATATCAGATCTTTAAAAAGAGGCAATTCAGATACTCAGGAAGTTAAAATAGCTAAGAAAGCTTGAGCACTAATGAAAAGTAGTGAGAGATGGGATCTCTAAAAAGTAAGAATATTAAAAAAAAAAAAACTCACTCATTCAGCTCATTAAATTTTAATACTTTTAATATCCAAGGCTCTAGGATATGAGAGATACCCAAATAAAAATCACATGATGAAAAATAAAAAAAATAAAAAATTCATAACATTTAAAAATTTACTTGCTAGTAGAGAGGAATATAGAGGAGACAGGAGACTATTCAGTCTCGAGGTACAGGAGAATGTAATCATCGAGAACAGTGTCAGGCTCTAGGAGAGAGCCTGCATGCTTCTTATAGTTATTGTAGTAATATTGCAACCCCATGGACTGTAGCCTTCCAGGCTCCTCCGTACATGGAATTCTCCAGACAAGACTACTGGAGTGGTCTGCCATTCCCTTCTCCAGGGAATCTTCCCAACAGAGGGATCAAACTCGGGTCTCCTGCATTGCAGGCAGATTCTTTGCCATCTGAGCCACTAGGAAGCCCATAGAGAAGATGTTAAACAAATATTTATGGAATATATTAATATTTACTAATTTTTAGGTAGTACATATAGTGGAAGAGCTGAAAGATATTATTCATATTGTCATTCAGTTCAGTTCAGTCGCTCAGTCGGGTCCGACTCTGCAACCCCATGAATCGCAGCACGCCAGGCCTCCCTGTCCATCTCCAACTCCCGGAGCTCACTCAGACTCACGTCCATCAACTCAGTGATGCCATCCAGCCATCTCATACTCTGTCGTCCCCTTCTCCTCCTGCCCCCAATCCCTCCCAGCATCAGCGTCTTTTCCAATGAGTCAGCTCTTCGCATGAGGTGGCCAAAGTACTGGAGTTTCAGCTTTAGCATCATTCCTTCCAAAGAAATCCCAGGGCTGATCTCCTTCAGAATGGACTGGTTAGATCTCCTTGCAGTCCAAGGGACTCGCAAGAGTCTTCTCCAACACCACAGTTCAAAAGCATCAATTCTTCGGCGCTCAGCCTTCTTCACAATCCAACTCTCACATCCATACATGACAACTGGGAAAACCATAGCCTTGACTAGATGGACTTTTGTTGGCAAAGTAATGTCTCTGCTTTTTAATATGCTGTCTAGGTTGGTCATAACTTTTCTTCCAAGGAGTAAGCGTCTTTTAATTTCATGGCTACAGTCACCATCTGCAGTGATTTTGGAGCCCCCAAAAATAAAATCTCAACACTGTTTACACTGTTTCCCCATCTATTTGCCATGAAGTGATGGGACTGGATGCCATGATCTTCGTTTTCTGAATGTGGAGCTTTAAGCCAACTTTTCCACTCTCCTCTTTCACTTTCATCAAGAGGCTCTTTAGTTCCTCTTCAATTTCTGCCATAAGGGTGGTGTCACCTGCATAACTGAGGTTATTGATATTTCTCCTGGCAATCTTGATTCCAGCTTGTGTTTGTTCCAGTCCAGCGTTTCTCACGATGTACTCTGCATATAAGTTAAATAGCTAGAGTGACAATATACAGCCTTGATGTACTCCTTTTCCTATTTGGAACCAGTCTGTTGTTCCATGTCCAGTTCTAACTGTTGCTTCCTGACCTGCATACAGATTTCTCAAGAGGCAGGTCAGGTGGTCTGGTATTCCCATCTCTCTCAGAAGTTTCCACAGTTTATTGTGATCCACACAATCAAAGGCTTTGGCATAGTCAATCAAGCAGAAATAGATGTTTTTCTGGAACTTTCTTGCTTTTTCCATGATCCAGAGGATGTTGGCAATTTGATCTCTGGTTCCTTTGCCTTTTCTAAAACTAGCTTGAACTTCAGGGAGTTCACGGTTCACATATTGCTGAAGCCTGGCTTGGAGAATTTTTAGCATTACTTTACTAGCATGTGAGATGAGTGCAATTGTGTGATAGTTTGAGCATTCTTTGGCATTGCCTTTCTTTGGGATTGGAATGAAAACTGACCTTTTCCAGTCCTGTGGCCACTGCTGAGTTTTCCCAATTTGCTGGCATATTGAGCGCAGCACTTTCACATCATCATCTTTCAGGATTTGAAATAGCTCAACTGGAATTCCATCACCTCCACTAGCTTTGTTCACAGTGATGCTTTCTAAGGCCCACATGACTTCACATTCCAAGATGTCTGGCTCTAAATGAGTGATCACACCATCGTGACTATCTGGGTCGTGAAGATCTTTTTTGTACAGGTCTTCTGTGTATTCTTGCCACATCTTCTTAATATCTTCTGCTTCTGTTAGGTCCATACCATTTCTGTCCTTTATCAAGCCCATCTTTGCATGAAATGTTCCCTTGGTATCTCTAATTTTCTTGAAGAGATCTGTAGTCTTTCCCATTCTGTTGTTTTCCTCTGTCTCTTTGCATTGATAGCTGAAGAAGGCTTTCTTATCTCTTCTTGCTCTTCTTTGGAACTCTGCATTCAGATGCTTATATCTTTCCTTTTCTCCTTTGCTTTTCACCTCTCTTCTTTTCACAGCTATTTGTAAGGCCTCCCCAGACAGCCATTTTGCTTTTTTTGCATTTCTTTTCCATGGGGATGGTCTTGATCCCTGTCTCCTGTACAATGTCACAAACCTCATTCCATTGTCATAACCTATTTTATTTATTCTCTTAACAAACAATTAGACTATATGAAATAAAATACCAGTCCAAAACTGATGATAGTTATTTTTTCTGTGGAGAAAACTAGGCTTGGGAATTATGGTCAAGGAAGCTTCTAATTTATCTGTGTTGTTTGAAATCTTATAATACATATTCATGAACTACTTATAAAGTATAAAAAAGATAAGTAAAGATAAGGCAATGAGATAGAATCAGTTTCATTAGTTTACTATTATTACTGTTTTCCTTGATGGCATTAATATACGATTGGTACTCAATGAATTTAAAAAAAATGAAAGTTTTTTTATAGGACTTCCTGTCAGTCCAGTGGTTAACACTCTGCACTTCCACTGCACCAGGTACAGGTTCAGTTCTCTGGTTGGGGAACTAGGATTGTAATGTTATATGGTACATCCAAAAATAAATAAGCAAAATAGAAGTTTTTCTGTCAATAATAATGAAAGAGTAATGTGAGAACCACAAGACTTCATTGGGATTAAAAATATAAAACAATTATTAATATAAAGGTTTGCTAGGATAAAACAAACTATTAGTATTTTTATATAGTCTCTCCCTAAAATCCAAATGACATAAATATAGTTTCATTTATTCTCCAAAGCCCAAGATACAGGAAAAACCATGTGCTACTATTTTTCCTTCTCAGAGGAAAATGAATTAATAATAAAAGTAATAGTGCTAATATTAATGGCTAATTCTTATTGACTGCATATACTATACGAGGCATTGGATATTTGGATATACATATGTATGTGCACATGTGTGTATATATATAATATATATCATTATATATACACGGGAATGGAATGCAAAAGTAGGAAGTCAAGAAACACCTGGAGTAACAGGCAAATTTGGCCATGGAGTACAGAATGAAGCAGGGCAAAGGCTAATAGAGTTCTGCCAAGAGAATGCACTGGTCATAGCAAACACCCTCTTCCAAAAACACAAGAGAAGACTCTACACATGGACATCACAAGATGGCCAACACCAAAATCAGATTGATTGTATTCTTTGCAGCCAAAGATGGAGAAGGTCTATACAGTCAGCAAAACAAGACCAGGAGCTGATGTGGCTCAGATCATGAACTCCTTATTGCCAAATTCAGGCTTACATTGAAGAACTTTGGGAAAACCACTAGACCATTCAGGTATGACATAAATCAAATCCCTTATGACTATAGAGTGGAAGTGACAAATATATTTAAGGGACTAGATCTGATCCCTTAAATATATCTGTCACACAGTGCCTGATATAACTATGGATGGAGGTTCATGACATTGTACAGGAGACAGGGATAAAGACCATCCTCAAGAAAAAGAAATGCAAAAAAGCAAAATGGATTCTGAGGAAGTCTTACAAATAGCTGTGAAAAGAAGAGAAGCAAAAAGCAAAGGAGAAAAGCAACGATATACCCATTTGAATGCAGAGTTCCAAAGAATAGCAAGGAGAGATAAGAAAGCCTTCCTCAGTGATCAGTGAAAAGAAATAGAGGAAAATAATAGAATTGGAAAGACTAGAGATCTCTTCAAGATGATTAGAGATACCAAGGGAACATTTCATGCAAAGATGGGCACAATAAAGGACAGAAATGGTATGGACCTAACAGAAGCAGAAGATATTAAGAAGATGTGGCAAGAATACACAGAAGACCTGTACAAAAGAGATCTTCATGACCCAGATAATCACAATGGTGTGATCACTCACTTAGTGCCAGACATCTTGGAATGTGAAGTCAAGTGGGCCTTAGGAAGCATCACTATGAACAAAGCTAGTGGAGGTGATGGAATTCCAGATGAGCTCTTTCAAATCGTAAAAGATGATGCTATGAAAGTGTTGTACTCAATATGCCAGCAAATTGGGAAAACTCAGCAGTGGCCACAGGACTGGAAAAGGTCAGTTTTCATTCCAATCCCAAAGAAAGGCAATGCCAAAGAATGCTCAAACTACCACACAGTTGCACTCATCTCACACTCTAGCAAAGTAATGCTCAAAATTCTCCAAGTCAGGCTTCAGCAGTTCATGAATTGTGAACTTCCAGATGTTCAAGCTGGTTTCAGAAAAGGCAGAGGAACCAGAGATCAAATTGCCACTATCTGCTGGATCATGGAAAAAGCAAGAAAGTTCCAGAAAAACACTTACTTTTGCTTTATTGACTATGCCAAAGCCTTTGACTGTGTGGCTCACAATAAACTGGAAACTTCTGAGAGAGATGGGAATACCAGACCACCTGACCTGCCTCTTGAGAAATCTGTATGCAGGTCAGGAAGCAACAGTTAGACCTGGACATAGAACAACTGACTGGTTCCAAATCAGGAAAGCAGTACGTCAAGGCTGTATACTGTCACCCTAGTTATTTAACTTATATGAAAAGTATATCATGAGAAACGCTGGGCTGGATGAAGCACAAGATTGCTGGAATCAAGACTGCTGGGAGAAATATCAATAACCTCTGATATGCAGATGACACCACCCTTATGGCAGAAAGTGAAGAACTAAAGAGGCTCTTGATGAAAGTGAAAGAGGAGAGTGAAAAAGATGGCTTAAAGCTCAATATTCAGAAAACTAAGATCATGGTATCCAGTCCCATCACTTCATGGCAAATAGATGGGGAAACAGTGGCTGACTTTATCTGGGGGGGCTCCAAAGTCACTACAGATGGTGACAGCAGCCATGAAATTAAAAGACGCTTACTCTTTGGAATGAAAGTTATAACCAACCTAGACAGCATATTAAAAAGCAGAGATATTACTTTGCCAACAAAGGTCCATCTACTCCAGGCTATGTTTTTTCCAGTAGTTATGTATGGATGTGAGAGTTGGACTATAAAGAAAGTTGAGCACGAAAGAATTGATGCTTTTGAACTGTGGTTTTGGAGAAGACTCGAGAGTCCATTGGACTGCAAGGAGATCCAATCAGTCCATCCTAAAGCAGATTAGTCCTGACTGTTCATTGGAAGGACTGATGTTGAAGGTGAAACTCCAGTACTTTGGCCACCTGATGCTAAGAGCTGAGTCACTTGAAAAGACCTCGATGTTGGCAAACATTGAGGGCAGGAGGAGAAGTGGACGACAGAGGATGAGATTGTTCAATGGCATCACCAAGTCGATGGACATGAGTTTGGTTGAACTCCTGGAATTGGTGATGCACAGGGAGGCCTGGCATGCTGTGGTCCTTGGGGTCGCAAAGAGTCAGACATGACTGAGCAACTGAACTGAACTGAACTGATTTATGTATCATTTATTTATTTAATTTGATCCTAGGTTTCTTGGACCTGAGATTTGTGTGTTTCACTAATCTTAAAAAATTCTTCACCATTATCACGTCAAATATTTCTTCAGTCTTATTCTCTCTTTTCTCTCTGGAATTTTACCATTTCATGGTTACACAATGATTAGAATGTTTTGTTCTATATATTTTTCAATTCTTTATTTTCTGTGTGTTTTTATTTGGATAATTCCTAAGATCTGTCTTAATGTTTACTGATTCTATTTTCTCTTGTGTCCAGTCTGCTAAGACAATAAAATAAATTTTTTGGATGTATTTTCCACTTCTGATTTTCTCTTTTGGTCTTTTTATAGGTTTTACCTAAGATTTTCATTTCTTCATTTCTTCATGTATGTTGCTGATCTTTCCCTTTAAATTCTTTAACACATATCATGGTATTGAAGTCTTTTTTTTGATATTTCTAATATTTGAGTCATCTCTGGGTTTGTTTCTATTGACTATATTATCTCTTAATGGTGAGTTCTATTTTCTTGCTTCTATTGCCCTAAAATATTTCATCACATGCCCCAAACTGTGCATAATAGAGAGTGAGATAAATAATGTGTTTACACTTAGACAAAGGCCAATCACTTTTACTTTTGGAGAGTTAATGGATAAATCTAGCCTATAGCTGGTCTGAATTTGGACTTTGTTATTTTAGTTATGTACACTACATAACTGAGGGTAAACTCTCCTAATCACAGATTGACATGCCTTGATTTTAATGTAAGATCTGGAATGCAGTTCTTTTTTCATTCAGATCCTCTGTTTTTGCTCAGATAGGACTTGTATCTTTTGTCATTTGTATTGGGGGAATGGATCTCAGCTCTCCTGCTTTTCCCTTAATTGTAGATGGCCAATGATTTAAACTCAGTGAGAAACACAAAATGCAGAAGAGTTTTGGTGGATTTTTAAAATTTTATTTATTTATTTGGCTGTATTGGGTCCTAGGTGCAGAACATGGACCATCTCTAGCTGTGGTACATGGACTTCAGCAGTTGCAGCAGCTGGCCTCTCCAGTCGCGGCACACAGAGTTCTGAGTGCATGGGCTCAGTTGTTGTAGCACTTAGCTGCTCTGTGGCATGTGATGTTTTATTTTCCTGACCAGGAATCACACCTGCATTCCCTGGATTGCAAAGCAGATTTTAACCACTGGAACACCAGGGAAGTCTAGAAGGGTTTTGTTTGTTTGTTTCTTTGGCTTCTTCCTCAGAGATAGAATGGCTGTGAATTTTTGCTGCTGCTCTTTCCTTAAGAATAGACTGTTGTAGGCATACCTGACAGTGCACTTCATTTTACTGTATTTTTTAATAAATTAAAGATTTGTGGTAGCCCTGCATTGAGCAGATCTATTGGTAACATTTTTCCAACATTGTTTTCTCACTTCATTTCTCTGTATCACATTCTGGTAATTCTTGCAATATTTCAAACTTTTTCACTGTTATATTAGTTATGATGGTCTGTGATCATTATCTTTCATGTGACTATTGCAAAAAGATTACAACTGTTGAAGGCTCAGATGATGGCTTAGCAATTTTTAACAAGAGTTTTTTGTTTTTTTTTAATTAAGGTATGCTCATTTTTTTTTTTTAGACATAATGTTATTGCACACTTAATAGATTACAGGATAGCATCAACACAATTTCTATGCACTGGGAAAACAAAAATTTGTGTGATTTGATTTATTTTTATATTAACTTTATTGTGGTGCTCTGAACTGAACCAGCAATAGCGCCAAGTTATGTTTGTGTAGCTGTCTGGTGTGTGGTATAAAGCCTGAAATGACTTTCCCAAAACAACCCAAGGACCTTAGATTGCTTCAACTAACATCTCCTCATTCCTTTATCTTCCTTAGTAACATTGTATTAAATAGTTCTCTCTTATTTTTCATTCCCAATTTAGACATTGTTTTTAATTCAAAGTCTATTTATAATTACCAAGGTGTTTGCTAATAGCTTTGCTCATGGTTTCTTGTATTTTACTCCTTCCTTCTAGGGTTAACTTTTATCTTAATGAAAAACATTTCCCACTCAGGAGATGTATCAGTGAGGTGTATGAGTGTTACATCCTTGCAGTCTTTAATAGTGCGATAACTTTTTTTTATTTTGCTGTCAATCTTGAATAATGTTTTGCCTGAGTTGGTTTCTGGGTAGCTGACAATTATCATCTCTCAAAACTTTAAAACAGTTATTCCATTATTTCCTGGAATCTACATCCTAAAGGAGATCAGTCCTGGGTGTTCATTGGAAGGACTGATGTTGAAGCTGAAACTCCAATACTGATGCAGAGAGCTGACTCATTTGAAAAGGCCCTGGTGCTGGGAAAAGTGGAAGGCGGGAGGAGAAGGAGATGACAGAGGATGAGATGGTTGGATGGCATCACCGACTCAATGGACATGGGTTTGGGTTGACTCTGGGAGTGGCTGATGGACAGGGAGGCCTGGTGTGCTGCGGTTCATGGGGTCGCAAAGAGTCAGACATGACTGAGTGACTGGACTGAACTGAACTGCTACTGGAGGTCTTTAATCAGCCTGACCATTTTTTCTTTGGAGGCAATCTGCTTTTACTACAGTGTTTTGAGACTTCTTTCCTTTGTCTTCCATTGTTTCAGTTGCATCATAATGTGTCTGAATTTCTAAATGTTTTTATTCTTGGTATTTTTGATTGAATGAGATTATTTAAGATATGATTTATGTTTTAGGTTCTGGAAACAATTTCAGACTCAATTCAAGTAATATCTCTCCTTAATTTTTCTGTTCTTTCATGAGACTGCTATTAAAGGTATTCTGCAATTTATTCAATGTCCCATATCTCATAACATACTATTTTTCAGATATTTCATATGTTACTAACCTGGGATTAATCCTTGGTGATTTATTTGGATCTATCTTCCAATTACTTAACACTCCTTCTACTGTGTCTAACCTAGAACTTAACTCTTTCATGGCAAGAGTTTTGTTTTTGTTCTAATATACCCGTTCTTTTCTTAAGATATTGTGTTCTTACCTAATGAATAACTTGTTTGAAAATTTAAGCACACTAATTTAAAATTCCTTTGAGATTGTTCTACAATCAGTGCTTTCTCAAGTATAATCCACCTATATACTGGACTCCCACAATATATTTAATGACATCAAATGATAGCACAAATTTATACATTTAAAATTTTTGAACTAATCTTAAATAGAACCTATCACCTGAAAGAAGCTCTAGGTTGAAGATATCCCCTATGAGGTAGCCTCATGATTGTTTTTGCTAGAGATATATGATAATCATAAGTCTTGAATGTAGTTTCTTACATACACTTGAATGAATAATGTCAAAATGTGGTAATACTGAGCCCAATGTCTATTCATTTTTCAAGTATTTTTTTTTAAATTTGAAAATAAGAGATTGAGAATTTGTGCAGGTATTGGTATATTCCTAGTCTCAGGTGTTATTAGAGCCACTAGTTCTCTTCTGTATTCTTGTACAGGGAGAATTATTCCAGATCCAGCTCTCATAGTGACAAGTCTTTGCTGACTCCTAACTTAAAGTGTGGAACCCTGTTCTAGCAACTCCACTCTGAAGAAGATAGCACTTCTTACTTAGTCCCAGCTCCCATCTTGACATTAACATCTTGACACTTAACCAATTCTACTACAGTGAACTTTTACTTTTAACTTCTTTTCACTTCAGTGTATTTTCCTTTAATTTTTGACATCTGAAAATTATCGTTAGTTAGAACTTTCAAACATCTTTTACTGATGAAGGGGTTAGATTAACCTGAGAAACTACAGCTTATATATGTGTGTTTCGCTTTGGGTCATTGGTGGAAAATTATCAGGTACTTATTCTAGATGTCCAATTCAAGATTATACAAAATAATAATGATAGTAGTAATAGTAAAATGTTGAAAAATCTTACCCTAAGCTGCCTTTTTCTGATGGCCACTTATCTCATACATAAGGACAGAATTCAGCAGCAATACTTAGTCAGCCATTACTTAAAAGATGACATTTCAAAAAGAAATAAAAGAAATGTCTCTTGTAGACAGGTGGACAGCAATCTGTTTGGAGTTTGTGACTGAGCCAGCATAGGATTCTGTGAATAGCTGTTCACTGGGACTATATGCCCAATATGCTGACAGTGGGTCCATCCTAGGCCCATGCCAAGCCAAATAAGAAGAGAAATTATAGTAAGTATAAAGCAATTCAATTCATATAGCATTTATAATTTATTTTTGTTATTATTATTGTCATAATCAATCATTTATGTACTCCATTGCTCAAATAGAGACTGTAGTCCCTAACACCACACTATACAGGTATGCAGAGAACAAGCCCAGCAGGTATACTGTCTAAGCAATATCTCCAGATGGTCATTTCCCTGCTAATTCAAATTAAATGTTCCCAAGAGAGACATTCACGGGTTTTTTTTTGTTTTTGTTTTTTTTTAATATGCCTCCTCTGTGTGCAAGGAAGCAACATGTTAGGAAAGCAAGCAAGCAAACAAACAAAAATGACCTCTAGAATCAGACAGACCTGAGCTTGAATCACAGAACTATCACATATTAGTTGTGTGAACTGGGTGATTTATTTATTCTTTTCTGTCTCCATTATCTCACTTGTAATAGGCCTGATAATAATCACTCTATAGGGTGTCTGTATAGATAGTGAATGTGTGTCTGGTACATACAGTAGCTTCTTCAAAATGGGAGCCCACTGCATTATCATGAAACTCAGTGATAGTCTAGTGGAAACATGCTAGAAGAAACTTAGGTTCACTTTAAAGTTCTTTATTGTTTCCTGATAATATTTAAATATTGCTGGTAGATACACAGTCGTTATTAAAAACAGTTAGCTCTAGCTTCTTTATCCATAGAATTGTAGTTTAGATATCTTCTTTCTGATACAATGTTTTACAGAAACTACCTTCCAAAGCACCCTATTTCAAATTATCTTTTCCATCACTGAAGATTCCACCCCTCATTTTTACCAAATTAACATCTTTTGACCCTAAGAAACTTTCAATCTCATATGAGTAAAGACTAAGATTCTCATCAATTACCTTTAAAATTCTTTATATGACATCCTCAATCTAATATAGCTCCTTCTAATCACCTACCACTTTTTCTGCTTCTAAGATCATTTCCACTTATTTATGGTCTATTTTATGAAACTCCTGTTTCTTTAAATTTTTTCCTACAAAGCTCTCCCTCCCATTTTATATCTGATCTTCCAAACAACTGTGGAAGTTCCACCTGTTCCAGAAAGCCTATCATACTACTTTTTAAAAAGAGAAGTCTTGGCTGAGTTCATATTTCCATTAGTAGAGCAATTCTCCTCTTCTTAAGTCCTCCAAGAGTCGGACACGACTGAACGACTTCACGTTCAGTGTTAACTTAGGGGAAAGCATTAGTAACTCCCTTTAATGTACAAATCCCACAACTCTCTCTTTAGGCTTCAATTTGACTAAATATATTCCTTTAATAGCTTCCTTTTTATCTGTATATGATGTCTTAATATCTGAGCTTGTACCCTCCTAGAGAGTATATAATGTGTCGGCCTCAAATGGTAGCCCATGCAGAGAGATACTTCAAAAATGTTACAAAAGTTGCTGAAGAGGGAGATGACCAAAAATGCAGCATTACTGACTAACCTGCAAAACACAAAACTCTAAAATTCTAATTTTACCCAAACCAATTCTACCATCCTATGCCCAGAAGCACTCAAGCAGGAAGGCTGCACAGCTTACACTCACTGCTGTGAAGTGCAAAACTCATACAGCAGCCGAGGTACATAAATATGCAAATCATAGATGTATACAGACACGGCCTTCCAATGGAGAACACCAGCTGTTATAGGCAGCAGAATCACTTCAAGGACTTGGCATTGGTAAACCAGCAAATACCCCCTCGTGGTTGCTGCCCCATCAATCATGGGCCATTTGGCCAGGCTGCATTCTTGAACAGGTTTTCTCCCCCTTTTTAACTGAGTTTAACTCAAATAACTTTTTTTAATCAGATGAAATAAGCTGCTATAAAGTTTAATCTTAGTTGAATATAGGAAGTTTACTGTTCTCTGGACACATTCTTTCCTGTATTTTGCCATGAAAAAAAAAAAACCTATACCCCCTTATCTATCCCCCACCAAAGAAAACATCAAGTTAATGTTTTTGTTTCTCATTATTTAAGAATTATTAGGAAAGATTCTGTTGGGATTTGGGTAATGAGCAATGTGCAGGGTTTAGCAGTTTGTTCAATTTTTTTTTTTTCAGAGACTATTGAAGACTATCATCCCAGAAAACTCTAGACCTTGAAGTTATCACAGTGATTATGAAATCAAAGTGGACTAGGGAGGAGGATGAAAATATATAATGACTATTGACAAACCTGTGGTACCCCCAAAGTCCCCGGAAATTCTAGTTTAATGTGGAAATGAATAAGGAATTTATTTCTCAACAAACAACAAGAATGGTTTACAACCATAGAAGCATTCTGAGAGAAGTAAATATGCCATCAATTTTAAATAGCAGTATTATCCAGCAGAGAGCAGATCAATGAAAGTTGCACAGGTTTTCAGATGCTTCAGGATATTAAAGAACAATCCCATTTCCCCCTTCATAAAGCACTCCATCCAGAAGCATAATTTAAAAAGTGCCATAAATCATTATCTGCTTGGCAACCAATTAGCATTCAAGAAAGTTCTATCTACCCCTCTTCTTCTGCCTTGGAACTATCTGAAATGTTCTCATTTTTGTTCACTTGTAAACCTGGTACAGTTCTTCTGACTGGATACTTGATAGAAAATAATGGTTTCTTTCAGATTTAATATCTTTTCATCATAGCAAAAGAAGAAGTTATATTTTTATAAATTACTGGAAGAGTTATATTTATATAAGTTACTAGAAGAGAAACTTATACCTTTCTTTGGAAAACTTAAAGTACTCAATAATTATTAGTTGGGTGATGTTCATTATATGCTTGTAAAGAAGTTTTATTCCTTTAAAGAGATTTATTGCATTTTCAAAGATAGAGGGAACAGGGTACAGATAATAACAAAGATTTGCTCCTTCCATACAAAGGTAAGATGATGAAGAATCACAATGAATAAAGACTAGGATTTTTATCAACTCTCAACGTCATTTACATGATTTCATCATCCAATGTGAAGGGGGATGTTACTCCCTTGTGAACCTGGATATTACTGTTAGAAAGTAAGACCATCGTTAATCCCTGATCCCATACTTTTGAACCTTCTATTTTCTGAAGTTCTGTGTGGTTTCAAAGAGAAACAAAGCACAGTATGTGCATGCTGGGAGTATATACCTACCTGTAAAGGAGATAAGATGTATATTCAAATAGCCATGTTATAAAGTGAAATGTGATATGTGTTCAAAGAGAAACAAAGTGCTTCTAGTGTTAGAAAAGAGAGAGCTTGCTGGTGGATGGTAAGATCAAATGAGCCATGATCTGTAGAAACCACCCTACATACAGTGTGCAGGGTGATTTTTAACACCTCATCAGGGACCTATTATTTCCAAGCTTAAAACTGTCCATTGATTTCTATCACACTTGAAATATCCACATTTCTCCCTGCAAATGCAAAGCCCGACCACACCCGCAAGGCTCCATGCAACTGTGATGCCTCTTATTTCCCATCCCTCTTTTCTCACCAAAGTCTAGCTCAATGGCCACATACTCTAATTCTGCATGGAATCCCCTTCTCACATTTCATGACAAACTAATTCTACTTGCAAAATGTCAGAGAAAAGTTTGATTATCCAGGGATAGAGTATGCACAGAGGGAGAAATTTTCTTTGAATCCTATGTTAGGAAAAATCATTCATAGGTAGACTGTTCTGTGTTGATGTTAGAAGCTGAAAGTCTTGAGACAAAGAATGCCAATATCAGAGCTCTAGTTCACAAATATCTAGAAGGGATAGTTAGGACAATTTAGAATACAGAAAAGTGGGAACAAGAAATACAACTTTTCTTGAAAAAATATAGGAAAGAGGTAATGAGGGTCTAAATTGGAGAAGGTAAGAAAGCATGACTCACACCAGGTGCAACTGATTGAATGAAAGAAAGAGATGAGGATGGGTAAATAAGAAATAATCCTGCTTTCAGGGAGATCAATTATGCCATCATCAGATATGAGGAAATCAGAGGAAAGAGAAGGGATGCTTTGGAGGGAAACATTAATTTTGATTTGAGACAATAAATATGAAGATAGAAATGTTCATGAAGTATTTCTACAGCAGGATTTCCCATCCCCTCCATCCCACTTAAAGGGCAAGGCTGGCAACGAAGACTTAGAATCAAACTATACAGATATTACATCAAAGATGAGGTCATCAATGGATAAAACCTAGAAAGGAAGAAGAAGCAAGGCTAGGTCTCATGAAGAATACAGTAATATGAAGATCATACACCTAAAGGATTTCAAGCTGACATAGTCTGAGAGACAGATGGAACCCCAGAACAGGCATTATTTCAGGAAATAAGGAGAAAGGAAGGTGCAAGAAAAAGAAGTCCTTAGCTGTGTGCCTGAATAGAAGCCAAAGAGAATGATAGAAGAGGATTGGCTCTTGAAAAAGGAGGAGCAGTGGGAGGTCATAAATACAAAATAAGAAGACTAACAAAAGTTGTTTTAAGCCATTGAGCTGAAAATCAGCAAGGGATGTATGGAGAGATTTCCAAAAAGCATGAGAAATCAGCTGAAGTTAGGATGACTTTGTAAGGTACTACTAAAACCTTATGATGTCCCATTTTCTAGATACCTTTAGATAAGGGTGAGAAAAGGAATATGAAAGTTACTGGAGAGGTCAAGAAGATCATAAGATCTTATGATAAGATAATAACAAGATCAAACAGATAAGATAAAATAGACTTGAATTCAGGATGCCAGTAAGTCACCAAAATGTCAGACTGTGGGCTCCAGCCTGGGTAAACAGACCTCAGTATCAGGCAGTTCAGTCACTCAGTCGACATGACTGACTCTGCAACACCATGGACTGCAGCATACCTGGCCTCCCTGTCCATTACCAACTCCCGAAGTTTACTCAAACTCACGTCCATTAAGTTGGTGCTGCCATCCAACCATCTCATCCTCTGTGATCCCCTTCTCCTACTGCCTTCAATCTTTCTCAGCATCAGGGTCTTTTCCAATGAGTCAGCTCTTCACATCTAGTGGCCAAAGTATTGGAGCTTCAGCTTCAGCATCAGTTATTCTGATGAACGTTCAGGACTGATTTCCTCAAGAATTGACTGGTTTGATCTCCTTTGCATGCAAGGGACTCTAAAGAGTCTTCTCCAACACTACAGTTAAAAAGCATCAATTCTGTGGCACTCAACTTACTTTATAGTCTAACTCTCACATCCATACATGACCACTGGAAATTGATGGCAAAGTAATGTCTCCGCTTTTTACATGCTGTCTATTTTGGTCATAATTTTTTTTCCAAGGAGCAAGTGTCTTTTAATTTCATTGCTGCAGTCACCATCTGCAATGATTTTGGAGCGCCCCCCCCCCCCCCACCAAAAATCTCTCACTGTTTCCATTATTTCCCCATCTATTCATGATGGTGTGATCACTCACCTAGAGGCAGACATCCTGGAATGTGAAGTCAAGTGGACCTTAGGACGTATCACTACAAACAAAGCTACTGGAGGTGATGGAATTCCAGTTGAGCTATTTCAAATCCTAAAAGATGATGCTGTGAAACTGCTGCACTCAATATGCTAGCAAATTTGGAAAACTCAGCAGTGGCCACAGGAAAAGGTCAGCTTTCATTCCAATCCCCAAGAAAGGCAATGCCAAAGAATGGTCAAACTACCACACAATTGCACTAGTCTTGCATGCTAGCAAAGAAATGCTTAAAATTCTCCAAGCCAGGCTTCAGCAATATGTGAGTCATGAACTTCCAGATGTTCAAGCCGGTTTTAGAAAATGCAGAGGAACCAGAGATCAAATTGCCAATATTTGCTGGATCACCGAAAAAGCAAGAGATTTCCAAAAAAAACATCTATTTCTGCTTGATTGATTATGCCAAACCCTTTGACTGTGTGGCTCACAATAAACTGTGAAAAATTCTGAAAGAGATGGGAATACCAGACCACATGACCGGCCTCTTGAGAAACCTGTATGCAGGTCAGGAAGCAACAGTTAGAACTGGACATGGAAAAACAGACTGGTTCCAAATAGGAAAAGGGGTATGTCGTGGCTATATATTCTCACCGTGCTTATTTATCTTATATGCAGAGTACATCATGAGAAACGCTGGGCTGGGGGAAGCACAAGCTAGAATCAAGATTGCTGGGAGAGATACCAATAACCTCAGATATGCAGATGACACCACCCTTATGGCAGAAAGTGAAGAAGGACTAAAGAGCCTCTTGAAAGTAAAAGAGGAGAGTGAAAAAGTTGGCTTAAAGCTCAACATTCAGAAAACGAAGATCATGCCATCTGGTCCCATCACTGCATGGGAAATAGATGGGGAAACAGTGGCTGACTTTATTTTTCTGGGCTCCAAAATCACTGCAGATGGCGACGGCAACCATGAAATTAAAAGACGCTTAGTCCTTGGAAGGAAAGTTATGACCAACCTAGACAGCATATTCAAAAGCAGAGACATTACTTTGCCAACAAATGTTTCTAGTCCAGGCTGTGGTTTTTCCAGTGGTCATTTATGGATGTGATAGTTGGACTATAAAGAATGCTGTGTGCAGAAGAAATGATGCTTTTGAACTGAGGTGTTGGAGAAGACTCTTGAGAGTCCCTTGGACTGCAAGGAGATGCAACCAGTACATCCTAGCGGAAACCAGTCCTGGGTATTCAATGGAAGAACTGATGTTGAAGCTGAAACTCCAATATTTTGGCCACCTGATGGGAAGAGTTGACTCATTTGAAAGGACGCTTATGTTGGGAAAGATTGAAGGCATGAGGAGAAGGGGACAACAAAGGATGAGATGGTTAGATGGCATCACCGACTCGATGGACATGAGTTTGGGTAAACTCTGGGAGTTGGAGATGGACAAGGAGGCCTGGAGTGCTGCAGTTCATGGGGTCGCAGAGAGTTGAACATGACTGAGCGACTGAACTGAACTGAACTGATTTCCCATGAAGATGGGACTGGATGCCATGATCTTACTTTTCTGAATGTTGGGTTTTAAGCCAATTTTTTCACTCTCCTCTTTCACTTATATCAAAAGGCTCTTTAGTTCTTTGCTTGAAGCAAGCACACGGTTGAAGCAGCTTACAGGAAATCCAGATAGATGGTATTTTGTTTGATTGTGGGGTCGTTTTTTTCATTTGTTTGTTTTGAAATTAGGATGGGATTTATAAATTTTAGAATCGAAATTGTTTATGCTACGATTTTACTTGATCCGAGGAGACTGACAAAGTCCTTCTCACATAAAATCTGTTTTGTTTCTCTTTTCCAAGAGTTTGTAGTAGAATTCAACATTCAAAAAACTAAGACTATGGCATCCAGTTCCATCACTTCATGGCAAATAGATGGGAAAACAATGGAAACAGTGACAGATTTGATATGCTTGGGCTCCAAAATCTCTACAGATGGTGACTGCAGCCAAGAAAATAAAAGACTCTTGATCCTTGAAAGAAAAGCTATGACAAAACCTAGCCAGTGTATTAAAAAGCACAGACATCACTTTGCAAACAAATATCCATATAGTCAAAGCTATGTTTTTTCCAGGAGTCATGTATGGATGTAAGAATTGAACCATGAAGAAGGCTGAGCACTGAAGAACTGATGCTTTCAAATTGTGGTGCTGGAGAAGACTCTTGAGAGGCCCTTGGACAGCAAAGAGATCAAACCAGTCAATCCTAAAGGAAATCAACCCGAATATTCACTGGAAGGACTGAAGCTGAAACTGAAGCGCCGATATTTTGGCCAACTGATGCAAAGAGCCGACTCATTGGAAAATACTTCGATGCTGGCAAAGATTGAGGGCAGAAGAAGGAGGCGACAGAGAAAGAGATGACTGGGTGACATCACCAACTCAGTGGCCATGAGTTTGAGCAAACTCGGGGAGATACTGCAGGACGGGGAAGCCTGGCATGCTGCAGTCCATGGGATTGCAAAGAGTCAGACATGACTGAGTGACTGAACAACAACATAGCATTATCTTTATAATACCTTTTTTAAAAAGAATATATATCTTTGAAAGTATAAGAAATTAAGGCCTTATCATTTTAGAATAAACAATTTTATGACTGCTTCCACCATATAGAAAAGACAGAACACTTAAGTGAGAGAATAAAGGATGACTGACGGAGAAATGATAAATAAAAGGGAAAATAAAATGGAGGTGGAAGTTGACAAAGAAATTCTGCTCTCTGAAAAATTTTATAAAAGCCTGTCCTTTCAATAATCATGACTTTATTATTTTGATGATTCATAAATAATTTTCTAGATATAATACATGTACATATAATAAAACTGGAAACTAAGCAATACAACTTTATCCATAAAATCAATATTTTAAAAATTAATATAAAACAATTTTGGTATATTTCATTGTATTTACTTTTCTAATGAATGTACAAATGCATATGGTGTAAGCTGTATATTTATTCTAGTTTATAAAATTAAGGTTATGGATTATACTGTTTTGTCATTTGCCACTTCAATTAACCATACATTGCAAATATGTTTATGACATAATAAGATGTCTTATAAATCATGTTTTATAAAGCATGATAGTTAATGGTTGCTTAGATGAATAAATCCGAGTTCTTAATTGGAATAAAGAGAAAACATCTCTAGTTCTCCTGTGCCTGCCATTGCAACCAGGAAGCATGTAAAACCAGAATTATGACCAAAAAGTTTAATGAGGCAAGAATGACTGCTGTTGAATCTGAACATGAGATGACATAGCTCTCACCACTGACAGCATGGTTTTAGATGCAGGTCTCAGCAGAACATCAGAGATACAGCCACTACCAGATAAACTCACTATGAATGTCACCAACTGTCTGAATAGATTCTCTTTGGTCCTGAGTTTCTTGTATCAGTAATTTGTACTAATAATTCTGGAAGGAAAGGAAGGAAAGTCGCTCAGTCATGTCCGACTCTTTGCGACCCCATGGACTGTAGCCTACCAGGCTTCTCCGTCCATGGGATTTTCCAGGCAAGAGTACTGGAGGGGGTTGCCGTTGAGCCTGGGGCAAATGCAGTGGAGTTTCAAGGCTGAATATCATGTTTAAGCCCTAGTTTTGAGGGCATCTCAATTTCATTTCAGCTTTCACTCTGGGTAGTAATGTCTACATTCCAACAATAATGAAAGAGAAATTCCTAAACACAGGGAAGAGGTTTGAATGCTAGGCATTCTAATGTCCATTATAACAGCATTTCTTTCTATGAAATGACTCAAGTTTACTCCCTCATTCCATATTCTGATATATTTCAGGTGCTTTCCAGAATTCATTGAAAAATAATTCTGTGATGAACATTTTGTACAAAAATCTGTACTTCCATTTCAGAGGATTTTCTTTTTACACATTTTCAGAAGTGGAATTATTAGGTCAAATGACACAAATATAGTTGAAAACTGTGATGGATAGAGCCCTGCATTACTACATTACTCCAGGCCTACACTACTCTGGTGAAGTTTCTACTCATTTACACTCTCAGCAGGGAGCTATAAAAGTGTCAGTTTTCCTACTGACTTGCCTTTTCTGGCTTGCCACATTCTATCTCCATTAACCCTTTACCAGTATTATGGGTGCAAAACTAATAATTTATTGTTGTTTTACATTATATATTCTTGATTATAATGGTAGTTTTACAGTTTTCCAGATGTTCTCTATTTTCAATGATCCTTTTGTAAATTGGCAATTTATGTCCTTAAACAAATTTTAGTCATATTTTCTGTACTGATTTTTTCCTATTTATTGACATTCTTATATTGATGATATTAAGATTTTATGTTACCTATTTTGTTATAAAATCACTTTATCCCTCATCTTAATTTCAGACATTTATATATGTATAGTCAAATTTATTCCTTTTTTCTTTATGCTTTTTTTCCACTTGTTTTTATGCTAAGAAGGCTTTCTTTACCCTGTTTGATGGCATCATCGACTAAACGGACATGAATTTGAGCAAATTCCAGGAGATAGTGAAGGCCAGGGAAGCCTGGCATGCTGCAGTCCATGAGGTCCCTAAGAGTAGGACACAGCTTAGTGATTTGAACAACAACACAGCAACTCTGTTTACATACATATTTATTGATGGTCCTTTTTGGTTTTCCTTTTATTTGAAAGACATCTCTATGTTCCTCTATGCAAAGTTTCCACTAATTTACACTCTCAACAGGGAGATATAAAAGTGTCAGTTTTCCTTTTCCCTTTATTTTCTACTTTTAAATCTTTAAGGGATCCGGTATTAATTTTCATGAGTGGTTGTTCAGTAAGTACACATATTTACTTTTTCTTTAATTATTCCAAATCATCTGTTGAATAATCATACTTTTTCCCATGATTTTAAATAAAAGCTAGATCTAGTGTATGGTATTGGAGAAGGCAATGGCACCCCACTCCAGTACTCTCGCCTGGAAAATCCCATGGACGGAGGAGCCTGGTGGGCTGCAGTCCAGGGGCTCGCTAAGAGTCGGACACGACTGAGCGACTTCACTTTCACTTTTCACTTTCATGCATTGGAGAAGGAAATGGCAACCCACTCCAGTGTCCTTGCCTGGAGAATCCCAGGGACAGGGGAGCCTGGTGGGCTGCCGTCTCTGGGGTCACACAGAGTCGGACATGACTGAAGCGACTTGGCGGCAGCAGCAGCAGTGTATGGTATATGTTGTAGTGTTTATGCATTTCATTTATATCCAGCGACTTAGTCATTTATGAACAGCTTTACAAAATATGTTAATACATAGAAGTAGAGCAGAATTCCTGTCCCAATAATACAATTTAAAAAAGTGTATTGACTATTTATGTCCATTTATTCTTTATAATTAATTTGACAAATTAAGTATAATTTCAATCAAAAACTCCCATAAGTAATTTTTAGGTGTACAAAATTTATATTTATCTTGGGGAAAATTGTCATTTCCCATTATTTGTGTTGCCATTCAAGAATGAAGTATTTTTGTATGGCTCTCCCCTTCACTTTTCACCTGAAACTAACATGACATTGTTAATCAGCTATCCCCAATACAACAAAAAAAGTTTAAAAAAATGAAAGAAAAGAATAAGGTATTTTCTTTACAATTAAGTAGCAATACCAATGAAACAGACAAAGGCAAACAAAAGAACTTCTTTCTTGCCAAGTAAAATGATATCAATTTCTGCTTTTAGGTTCTCCACACTGTTTATTTAATTTATTCTTAAATGCTTTTTATATTATTAAGGCTTTGTGAGCAGGCATTTTATAGTAATTTTGTAAACACTTATTTTAACCAAATAAAAAAATTATTAATTTTACATGTTTCTTCAGATAATTGAACAACTTATCAAACTGCTATTAGTAATAATATTTTTAGTACTATTAGTACTATATAGTACTAATACTAGTACTAATATTTTTGGTCATTAGTTTATGAGGGTTTTCTAAAATTAGTAATCACTTTAGCTAGATTATAGTTGTTTCTTTCTTTTATTCCCCACAACTATACCTTTTAAATTTTTTGTCCAATTGCATTAATTAGAACTTCCAGAATAATTTTAAAAAATGATCATTGATATCCCCATCTTATTCCTGAATTAATTATTATTGAGGCTACCTATCTATCTCATGTTAAAAAAGACACCCTATTTAGTTTATATGTGTGAGTATTTAATAAAATCAATAATATAAATTATTTGAATTATATCATAGGTATTTGTGTTGGTTATTGGGATTATCTTATAAATTTTCTCCTCTGACTTTTTGATGTAATATATCTTATTCATAACTTTTTATAATGGTATATGCTTAAAATCTTTTTTGATTATTCAATATTCAACACAGTATAATTTTTATTACATTTTTATTTATTGAAATGTAATTTTAATTGTAATTTTGTAATTTTTAATTTATTCACTAATATTTAATCCTGATACCCACCTTAACAACTTAGCAAATGAACACAAGGACAATAGTAAATCCTGATACCCACCTTAACTATTATTGTGTCTGTTTTTAGTTTTCTTTCAAAATAATTTCAAATTTGCAGAAAAGTTACAGGATCAATACAGAGAACTCCCATATACTCTTCACACAGCAACTCTATTCAAGTTTTGTCACTTGTCACAACAAAGTCATTTCTAGCAAAATGACCAATATAAGATAGTATATTATATCCAGTATCATATTATGCGAGGCTGGATGAATCACAAGCTGGAATCAAGACTGCCAGGAGAAATATCAACAACCTCAGATATGCAGATGATATCACTCCGATGGCAGAAAGTGAAGAGGAGCTAAAGAGCCTCTTGATGAGGGCAAAAGAAGAGAGTGAAAAAACTGGCTTAAAACTCAACATTCAAAAAATGAAGACTGTGACATCCAATCCCATCACTTCATGGCAAATAGATGGGGAACCAGTGGAAACAGTGACATTTTCTTTTCTTGGGCTCCAAAATCACTGCAGACAGTGACTGCAGCAATGAAATTAAAAGACACTTGATTCTTAGAAGAAAAGCTATGACAAACCTAGACAACATATTAAAAAGCAGAGAAATCATTTTGCCAACAAAGGTCCATATAGTTAAAGCTATGGTTTTTCCAGTGGTCATATACAGATGTGAGAGTTGGACCATAAAGAAAGCTGAGCACCAAAGAATTGATACTTTCAAGTTGTGGTGCTGGTGAAGACTCTCTTGAGAGTCTCTTGCTTGAACTGCAAGGAGGTTAAATCAGTCAATCCTAAAGGAAACCCTGAATGTTCATTGGAAGGACCAATGATGAAGCTGAAGTTCCTATACTTTGGCCACCTGATTCGAAAAGCCAGCTCACTGGAAAAGGCCCTGATGCTGGAAAGACTGAGGGCAGGAGGAGAAGGGGGTGACAGAGGATGAGACTGTTGGGTGGCATCACAAACTCAACGGACATGAGTTTGAGCAATGTCTGATAGATGGTGAAGAACAGAGGAGCCTGGCATGCTGCAGTTCATGGGGTCACAAAGAGTCGGACACAACTGAGGGACTGAACATATTATGATAAACTGAGTATTTCTTCTGTCTCTTTAGACTTTCACGACCTTGACATATGAAGATCACAGGCCATCTTTCTATACAATGTCCCCTACACCCTTAGAAACATTCCTTGGATAGACCCGGGCACAGGCTGGGGCTGCTTTCCCAGTATATTCAAACTTACCTAATAGTTTTTCTCACTAAAAAGAAGGAAAAAGGTCTTATCATTTTTTGTGTCCTTTATCACTGAGGCAGACCTAGGCTTTGACAAACTTTAAAGAAAACTCAGTCATCTCATTGTCCAAAAATATGTTGCCTATTTATAGCAAATTGAAATGATGAAAATACACATATATTGAAAAAGATGTGTCATCTTTCTTGACGTTTAGGTATATGAATCTTTTAAAAAATGTCTTTAAAATGTTTAAGAGTACACAGGGTTTTTCGCTTTTGTGGGGAGAGGGTTCTTTTTGGTAGTGTACAGAAAACATAAACGCACAGATGATAATTTACTGTGGCATACAGTACTATTTGAAAATACTTGAAATAGTAGTTTTCCTTATCTTAATAGGTAAAATTCTGTGTAAAAACTAGCACATCTTTGAGTAACCAAACAGATATTATGTAAATGCAAATAAAAATAACTATGGCATAGACTGGATATAGCTAAACTAGCAAATGCAGATCTAATGTAGAATAAATCCCCACTCCCAAATTCCTCCTAATCACCATCAAACCTTGACCCAAAGTTCTTAAAATTCTTATTGGTATAATGAATCAAGAATATATACTGCACCTTTGAATAGAGCTGAAAATTTATTGGTCTGTGTTGTCAAGTAGCTTTCTTCCCTTCATGGAGTCTGGGTTTTTACACTGAACCAAGGGAACGGCTACCCATTCCAGTATCCTGGCCTGGAGAATTCCATGGACTATATAGTCCATGGGGTAGCAAAGAGTCGGACATGACTGAGCAACTTTCACGCCACTTCACTTCAGCTCTAGGTACTAAATAACTTTTTCTCTCTTCTTTTACTTCTCTCAGCTTTAAGAAACACAAAATGTAGGTTAGAGCAGAAAGTATGTGGGTGTAAATAGTGGCTTTATTTTAATAACTAAAAGGCATGCATGCTAAGTCGCTTCAGCTGTGTCCGACTCTTTGTGACTCTATGGACTGTAGCCCATCAGGCTCCTCTGCCCATGGGATTCTCCAGGCAAGGATACTGGAGTGGGTTGTCATGCTCTCCTCCAGGAAATCTTCCCAACTCAGGGATCAAACCCACTTCTCATTTATCTCCTGCATTGGCAGGCAGGTTCCTTATCACTGGCGCCACCTGGGAAGCCCAATAATATCTAAAAGATGGACTGCAAATACATATACAGATATTGGAGATCATAATTAATTACGAGTGGGTGGGCCTGATTTAGACAAGACTTGAAGTTCTTCCTGCAGGGGAACTATCAAATTAAAACTGCATGAGGTAATATTACCAAATATTTTAGCCCCAAAATTTCACTTCTTCCCATTACACTGGCTCTCTGATTGCTGATGTGATTAGTGATGTCCTTAAAGTTTGATCCTGACCTATTAACAGCCAATCAAGAGGCTATTGTCTGAAAAATTAAGCTGAAGAGTAGGATAATTAGTAGATTTCAGCACGTAAAATCCAAATGAAATTCTAGTTAATCAGTAAGACTCAATAATCAACAGAATTATCCCTCAGATCAAATATAACTAAAGATGGTCTCAAATTCTTTATTTCATTAGAACATTTAAAAGATGTATCGAGCTCCAGGCTAAGTTGAATTTCAATGCAGTGGCAAACAGTTTGTGTAATATTTTGTAGGTGATGCTAAACTATTTAAAAAATAATCAGTGCAACATGATACTGATTAAGGAAGGGAAAGAGGGGCGAAATGGAAGGGAGAACAAAGGAACCAATGAAAGAAGGAAAGAAGAGAGCAATTAAAAGAGATCAAAGGATGGCTGCTTGGAGTTCTGGGTAATAGATATTAGTCAGAATTAGGAATGTTTGATAGAATTGTAAAATACATCTAAGAATTTAAATCTTAGGAGCAATAAGTTCTAGACTAGTATTCATGAAAACATTAAATGTTTCCCAACATTTGAATTTTCAATTATTAAGAGCATATCTACAGACATGCAATTGCAAGCCAAAATGATATGCTTGGATTAATGAGATACAGGAAATATGAAATTTTTAGTGTGAGGATAAAACACACAGGTTCTCACAAGAGTTAACTTTCATACTTTCTCCATAGTTATATTGGTTTAATTCAAGTAATTATGCAAGGAGATCAAGCCAGTCAGTCCTACAGGAAATCAACCCTGAATACTGGATAGATGCTGAACCTGAGATTCCAATATTTTGGTCACCTGATACAAAGAGCTGACCCACTGGAAAAGACCCTGATGCTGGGAAAGACTGAGGGCAGGAAGAGAAGAGGGCAAGAGGATGAGATGGCTGGACAGCATCACTGACTCAATAAGCATGAGTATCTTACTTTTACATTTAAAAAATATTGTTGGGAGGAGAGTTTGGAGGAGAATAGATATATGCATATGTATGGTTGAGTCCCTTTGCTGTTAACCTGAAATTATGACAACATTGTTAATCGGCTTAATGAAATAAAATGAATATTTTTTAAAAATGTTAATGAGAATAGCGTAAAAAGAAAGCAAAAGATGCAACATGGAAATGATTCCAGTATGGGTAACAGACTCAAGAATAATGTAATAAATACATTGAAAACATGACAAATCTTATAAGGTACAATGAATGAGACATTTAATAAGTAAGATCTACATTTAAAAAATAACATCATGACAGGGTGTCCTTTGTATTCACATACACATGGAGATTCCTAATGTTACAGCTAAAAAACTACCTTGTTTTTGGAGCCATCTTTCCCAGGGCTCAAGAAGATGAGATTAATCTCTGTATTCAATGAGTACACAGATTTATTTTTACTTTTAATTTTTCTATGACAAGGCCCTAGTACCTGCTTTGCAGAGTTTTAGATATAATTTGATGCCATGTCACACAGAAAAATGAACAGGCAGGCAGCAACAAACTCCTCTCATGGATTGCTTATATTGCCACAACAGTGGTTCTTGGTTTTCCCACATGTATCTGAAGCACCTGCAGAGCATAACACACTTGTAAATTTGGGCCACATTCCCAAGCCTTCCAATTCAGTTGTTCTGGGAGTGGTTCTCAGGAATCTGTATTTTGAAAAGTATAATAAACCAAATTCTTGACTTTTTTGCAGCTTATGCAAAGATCAGATAAAGAGAAATATTGCCTTAACACAAGTGTCTCCATCTCTGGCATAAGCAGAAAAGAATAGGAAATCATAGGAAGGAAGGTAACATTCGGAGAGAAATGGACATTATGAATTGGAAGGATGCCAGAGAAATTTATTTATATTATTTAAGTGAAAGGTATTGTTTTCTCAATCTTTGAGTTTAGAATCTGTAAAAGAGGTGGTGTAGAAACCAAACTATCTGGCTTTAGAAGTGGGTCCCATCTTTTATTACGTATCTCGAATGAATGCTTGTATTTGAATAGCCTGACTTCTACAGATGCAAAATTTAATTTCACTAATCGCAAGTGATCCCAAAGGTCATTACTGATTTGTGAATTTGCTGATGCAAAACTTTCACCTGTGTTCCTCATGAGGAAGATGTGTGGAGATGTCATTTGGCTAAAGATTGAGTTTAGCGAACCATGAAGCATATTTATTTCAACACAGGTTATTTTCTGTGTAATGACGCTCATGAACTGATTTTAAAAAAACTTACTTTCTCCCTGAAAAATAATCACCAGAATAGAAGAGAAAATGTTGGAGATGCTGAAAAATCATTCACATTGTGGAAATATATATTGATTAAAGGAATATATCTATTTTCAGGAGAAATGGAGGGATACAGAAGAAATGTGAGGGGAACAAACACTTAAACTAAAAGTTGAGATTTTTGAAGTCTAGAGAAGTTTGCATGTCTCAACCGGTTTTGTTTTGTTTTGTTTTGATACATGAAATGGACAGTTTAGGGAGAGATTTTGTTTCCATAGGACTAGGCTAGGTAAGAAGCCTTAGAGGACCTAAGATGTTATCATGAAAGTCAAGTTATTTTCCAAGCTACCATTCCTGTCTCATGTCCAAGAATAGTTTTAAATATTAGGGGATGTAACATTATTTGAAATTGAATGAAATTATGCAGGATTATCTCCCTAGATGTTCTTAATGTACATACTACTTTGGAAGTAGTGGCTCTTAAAATGTGGCCCCAGTACCAGCAGCATCAGTAGAATGTGTGAGAAGTGCAACTAGGGTATGAGGCCATGTGAGAGTACAAATTATCAGGGCTGATCTCCAGAATGACTTAATAAGAAACTGTGGAGTGGGGTGTACCACCAGTCAAAAATAGAACTTACCACACTCTCTGTGTGTTGTCAATACATGCTGCATGTTGTCCTCAGACATCCTTAATAAAAGTAGCTAAAAGGTGATGCTGGTCTAAGAAGCCCTTTAGAATCCCAAAGAAGTAAAGTTCAAGACTAGATGCTAAGGAAAAGGACAACTGAAGAAAATACATTGAAGGAACCCAAATAACAGCTGAAAGAGCCTACTCAAGGGTCTCATGCAACAAGTGGAGGGTGTTGTTGGACTCTGGGAAGCATCCAACACAAAGAGAGCCTCATGAGAGTTACTCCAGCAGCAGCAGCCTGCTTGTTGTCACAGCGGTTATCATCATTAGTATCACTATCTCACCACCACCACCACCACCATCATCATCATCATCATCACCTTATTTGGCGGGAACACATGATCTCCAGAAAACAAGCTAAGGGCTTACCTAGGTCATGTAATCTTTAAATTAAACCAAGCTTTAGAGTGACTAAAGATGGTGACTGCAGCTATGGAATTAAAAGATGCTTGCTCCTTGGAAGAAAAGCTATGACAAACCTAGACAGCATATTCAAAAGCAGAGACATCACTTTGCCAACAAAGGTCCATGCAGTCAAAGCTATGGTTTTTCCAGTAGTCACATGTGGATGTGATAATTGGACTATAAAGAAAACTGAGCACTGAAGAACTGATGCTTTTGAATTGTGGTGTTGGAGATGACTCTTGAGAGTCCCTTGGACAGCAAGGAGATCAAAATAATTTATACTAAAGGAAATCAGTCCTGAATATTCATTGGAAGGACTGATGCTGAAGCTGAAGCTCCAATACTTTGGCTACCTGCTGTGAAGAGCCAACTCACTGTAAAAGACCCTGATGCTGGGAAAGATTGAACACAGAAGGAGAAGGGGCCAACAGAGGATGAGATGGTTGGATGGCATCACTGACTCGATGGACATGAGTTTGAGCAAGCTCCAGGAGTTGGTGATGGACAGGGAAGCCTGGCATGCTGCAGTGCATGGGGTGGCAAAGATTTGGACACAACTGAGTGACTGAACTGAACTGAGGCCTTAGAGAAATCAAGTGAAAGTGAAAGTCACTCAGTTGTGTCTGACTCTTTGCAACCCCATGCTCTATACAGTCCATGGAATTCTCCAGGCCAGAATACTGGAGTGGGTAGTCTTTCCCTTCTTCAGGGGATCTTTCCAATCCAGGGATCGAACCTAGGTCTCCCACATTGCAGGTGGATTCTTTACCAGCTGAGCCACAAGGGAAGCCCAAGAATACTGGAATGGATGGCCTATCCCTTCTCCAGTGGATCTTCCTGACCCAGGAATCGAATCAGGGTCTCCTCCATTGCAGGTGGATTCTTTACCAACTGAGCTATCAGGGAAGCCCCAAATAGGTTACCCCCAAATTGATTTAAAGCAAGAAAGAAAACTGAGATATGAAGCCCCACTTTCTTAACTACTATTCTTCAGTGATATCTCACAGCATCTTTAAGCTAAAGGTGACCTCCCCATTGGGCAAAGAAAAAGAATACAGTATTTATTTAATAACGAGTTATGTGGGATTTGCAGAAAGCATGTACGGTGAGTAAGGAAGGACTTGAAAAATTCAAAAGACCCTTATATTCTGAAGGAAGGTGCTGTGGGATTGGAGGAAAGAAGGATGGCAGACATGCCTATAGACAGAATCTTTGATGTGGTGAAAACATGTAAAATGGAGCCAAGGAGTAGGAGGCAGTGTGAATAAACAGCGGTAAAGGGGTGGACCCACTGACATAATCACAAAGTTGAACGTTCTAAGGGGAATTGAATCAGCCATCTGGTGCTAGATATCAAATGCCAACATCCATATAACTGTCCAAAACATCTCCCTTCATAACTCAGGTTCAAGGAGGAAGCAACCTTTCATCATTGCCCTTACAAGAACAGGCTTTGTTGCTCATTTTTTCTTTTAAAGCAGTATGGTTAAAAAGAAAATACTATAATATCTTGAGTCAAACAGATATGGGTTTGAAACCCAGTCCTAAGCCAAGAGGCAGCCTTGGGCAGCTCCTTATCATTCCTGAACTTCAAACTTTTTTCGTATTTATAATAAAGTTATTAATATCTACTTCATAATAACATTATTAGAAGCAAACAGGATAATGAATAAACAGTACTTCAACTGTATAGTTCTTTTCCATCTCTTAGTATTAAGTTAAACTCAATAACTTAATAGGGAAGTATAAGCAGCATGATCTGACCTAGCTCTAATTCTCTCCAGATTGTTGTGTTAGTAGCTAAAATGTACCTAGATGAATGAGCAAAAATGAGGAAGGGCTTTGGGCACTTGGCACTAAGAACTCCAATAGGAATTTGGTAGTTCTTAAAAAGTCACAGCAGAAAAATTCCCATTCCAGTAGAATGTGCTTCAATTTGATTCCTTGTCTGCTTGGTTCCAAACTACTCCCTGAACTCTCTGTGTGACCTTGAGCAAGTAACCTAAACCTAATTAACTTCTGTTTCCTCATCTAGAAACCAAGGGATGTAATCCTCAGATTGCCCAATTTTGTTCCTTGTAGGACAATATACATTCTCTAGCTGTGGTCTCTAGTGAGTTTCCAATAACATTAAAGACTGTGAAGGTATTAAAATTGTGTAGGAATTTCACAATATAATGTGTTGCTGTTCATTAGATAAAATCTGTTCTAAGGGACCTTAAGTAAACTAATTATCCCCCCTCTCTTTGCCATTAAATGAGGTAGAAATTTTCCTTTTCTTTTGAAGTGTGTGTTTCTGTGTGTGTGTGTGTGCTTGTGTGTAGGCTTGAGTTTTGAGGAAGTTGCTAAGTTAACCTTTTACCTATTAACACATTTGTAGTTATGTTTACACATTTAAATGGACCACCTGACATCCAAACCCTGGTGTCTCTTATTAAGGAATTCACGCGAAGTGTGATAGGCACTTTGCAAGTCAGTAGACACGCCTTTTACAAGCAATAAAATGAAGCTGTCAGCCACTGCAAATGGACCAATATAGAGGTCACATGACTAAACCTCCCCTGCACAGGTACTCTCTGACGTATTTTACTCTGGTTTCAATCTATTAATCAGAGGAGTTGGTAGAGCAATAATTTAAATGCTGCAATAATCAATTCCATAACACATTAATAGAAGCTACAGTCAAACTTTGCATACAACTGACTGCACTGGAATCTTGACAGGAGTCCTAGGGCCATACCTAATTTGCATTAAATTTACATAACATTGTAAATCAAGACTGCGTGAACACAGCCCTAATATTTGTTAGTGCTTAGATCCTTCCTGGTAGATGGATTGAAACTGCTAGTGGTTTGACTCTGCTTGCAATAAAACTGTACAGCTGATCAGCTTTGTTCTCATTCTGCAATTATGGGGAAAGGGCCCCAAGAGAGCTATAGTTTTGGGGCTTGCATATGCCATTTAAGGTTTTGATCCTGTAAAACCATGACTCAGATGTGCCTTTGGAAACCCCAATCTGGAAGCAGATTATCCTCAATGATTTTGCAGATCTTCGTCACGGCACTTGCTCACAAACAACTTGCCGTGAAATAGAAATACAAACTACAAAGAAAGCCAGCCAGCTGAGAGGATGTCAAGGCTTCTGGAAATTTTTATTTTTCCAAATAACATTTACTATCAGAAAAACAGATAATTAGCGATATTCTTCAAACTGAGGACAGATAGAAATCACACCTTCAGCAAAAGCATCCAGTATCTAACAGTGTGAAAAAGTGGACCTCACATGGTTCCAAGCATTCTGTGTGTTTTTATGTCCCTGTGGACACAGCTGTGGTCTTTGCTGTGTGTTATCACATTCAGGGTTAAGAGAAAACATTCTCACCAAGGTTATTGACTCACGGTGGCAAGAATCTTTTTTTCTTTATCCTCCTCAGTTCTATTATTTAAAGTCTATCCCCATTTAAAGTCTTCCTATGTAAAAAGAAAATAGATACTAAAGTGCCATAATGAATTTGGAATTTGCCACAACAAATCCTTTATTCCGGAAAGGATTACTCGAGTATTTTGTATGTCATGATTATTTTCTGCCATTTGCCTCTCCTTTACCATCTTCTCCTTACCTTGCACAATCAAGTAAACTTGGGAGGTCTTCGGCTCATGCTGTGTCTGCACCGAGCAAGTGTAGGAACCCTCATCGTAGACATCCACCTTCTGGATTCGCAGGCTGTACTCCAGAGAATGGCGTTTCTCCAGCTCAACCCGAGGGTCCAGAGACCACTTGTCATGCCCAGCAAAAATGATGCCAGAACGGTTCAACCAGGCCACCTTTGAGTTCTTATCTTCTACAACGCACCTGGCAAAGTAGAACAATGACATTAGAGCCTTAGTTATACCTGGATCTGCATTCATTCTTCACACAATTTGTCTCAACAAGGCCAATCAAAGAAATGACTGTGTGCAGGATGAATCATGGCCATGCCATTTCTTAGAGTCCCGAATAGTGTCATAATTTCTCCTTTAAGATCTAATCCCCATCCACTGGATGGATGTCAGTATATCACACTCAGTGGGGCAATAAACAATCAGGGAGAGTTAATACAGGCAAACTTAAATGGATATCAACTTCCCATTGGATTATATACTTCTTGTCTAGGAAAAGGTCATTCACACAGAACTCCACTTGTTTAAGTTACTCTGAGAATTAGGCAAATGATAATATGACACATTTACTCAGTTTTGAACTGCATGTATTCTTTCATTCAGTTTAATCACTCAGTCATGTCCGACTCTTTGCGACCCCATGGACTACAGCACACCAGGCCTCCCTGTCCATCACCCACTCCTGGAGCTTACTCAAACTCATGTCCATCAAGTTAGTTTTGCCATCCAACCATCTCTTCCTCAGCCCCTTCTCCTCCTGCCTTCAACCTTTCCCAGCATCAGGGTCTTTTCCAATGAGTCAGTTCTTCGCATCAGGTGGCCAAAGTATTGGAGTTTCAGTTTCAGTACCAGTGCTTCCAATGAATATTCAGGACTGATTTCCTTTAGGATGGACTGGTTGGATCTCCTTGCTGTCCAAGGGACTCTCAAGAGTCTTCTCCAACACCACAGTTAAAAGCACCAATTCTTTGGCACTCAGCTTTCTTTATAGTCCAACTCTCACATCCATACATGACTACTGGAATAACCATTGCTTTGACTAGATGGACCTTTGTTGGCTATACTAATTCTTTAGTATTTCTTAAAGGCTTATGTGAAGGTGGATTTAAATTATGCCCCACCATTGAATCAACAGGAGTCACACTGAATTTTAGAGTTTACTTCTGATCTTTCCAAGTTTGGAATGCCCATCCCCAGGAATGAGAAGTGTGTGAGCAGATCTAGGGGTAAATAGATAGGTATCGTAAACAAAATCAAAGCTCGTATCAACTTGCCTAAGTCTGGTTCCACCTTTTGAAGGCAGCAGGTTGTAGGCTGGGAAGACAGCTTGCTACCAGCATTTGCAGCACAATAGAATGAATTCAATCTTTTCTAGTAGATGAAAATCTAAATATTCCAAGGAATACAAAGGGAAAAAATATCCATTTGAATAACTACTTCTTTTAGAAACCTAAAAGGGTTTAATGGAGAAAATCATACTCCTTCAATTGCAGCAAGAATCTGGAAATGGAAAAGTCAAGCCAAAAATCTTTTATATCTTTGGCAAGATTTATGTCTGCCCCACAGGGAGGTGGTCTCAGACCCTGTTCACAGCTGCAGAGCCAGCTGCTCAGTACTCTGGGGCATGAGGGATGGACAGAAGAAGCCAGGATCATGACGGCAGAACAATAAAATGCCATGTTCCCCTGTATTTTCCAAACCAAGTCCATCCCAGATTTTCTGTCAGGTCCAAACAGCCATGCATGGACAGGAAGCTGATACACTATGCACAGGTGTAACTACAGAAAGACACAGAGTCCAATTCATCTCTTCTAAAAGAAGGAGAAATGTAGAATCTTTTAAAAATAACTCACTTATGGTACACAAATCATTCTCATCCTATCACTTTTGGGTAAATTTCAAATGTTAGTAAAAATGAGGATTTCATTTAATTACTTGAGTGCATGATATACAGGTTTTTCTTCTCTTCGCTCATTTATTTTCAGAAACATATGTAGATTAAGGGCTTCCCTGGTGGCCTAGTGGTAAAGAATCCACCTGCAACGCAGGAGCCACAGGAGATGGGGCTTCAATCCCTGGATCAGGAAGACTCCTTTGAGGAGAGCATGACAATCATTTCGGTATTCTTGCCTGGGAAAATCCCATGGACAGAGGAGCCTGACAGACTATAGTCCATAGGGTTGCAAAGAGTCAGAAATTAATGAAGCGACTGAGCACACAACACATGTGGATTAAAGTACCATTTAGTGGCTCCAATGTATGTTTCTCTGCCATGCAGATATTATTGAGATCAATTATGCTTGATAATTTAAGACTCTTCTAAAAGGGAGGGCAAAGCTAACTTCATGAATGCTCCCTGCTTCTCTCCTGACTCAATTTTACTTTCCCTCTGCCATTCCTGGGTGGTACCATGTCTCTGTCCTTGGTGGTTTTTATAGCACTTCTCAACTTAGAATCAATTATGAATCAATTAATAGATTATTTGCTATCTTCCTCTAGATCATTAATAAAGTTGCTGATGTAGGTCTCCTGTGTTTTTCTTTTCTACTGAGAATAATGGAAATTTCTCTTTGCCAAAGCATTTTAATTTTCTATCACATTTATTATTGCATTGCTTTCATCATCTACACAGCCCAACACAGTAGCAACCAACCAGTATGTTATAGCATAGAGGTGTACCTTCAATGGTGTTTAGCCTGGAGGAAGACTAGAATATGTTTATCTTGAAAAAATACATTATATATATATATATATATATATATATATATATAAAACTATAAATAAAGAAATGGTATGGACCTAACAGAAGCAGAAGATACTAAGAAGAGGTGACAAGAATACACTGACCTATACAAAAAAGATCTTAATGACCTGGATAACCATGATGGTGTAATCACTCAACAAGAGCCAGCTATCTTGGAGTGCAAAGTCAAGTGGGCCTTAGGAAACATCACTACAAACAAAGCTAGTGGAGGTTATGAGGTTCCAGCTGAGCTATTTCAAATTCTAAAAGATGATGCTGCGAAAGTGTTGCACTCACTATGCCAGCACATTTGGAAAACTCACCAATGGCCACAGGACTGGGAAAGGTCAGTTTTCATTCCAATCCCAAAGAAGGTTAATGCCAAAGAATGTTCAAACTACCACACAATTGCACTCGTTTCACATGCTAGCAAAGAAATGCTCAAAATCTTTCATGCTAGGCTTCAACAGTACATGAACTAAGCCAGATATACAAGCTGGATTTAGAAAAGACAGAGGAGCCAGAGATCAAATTGCCAACATCCATTGGATCATAGAAAAAGCAAGAGAATTCCAGAAAAAACTTCTACTTCTGCTTCATTGACTATGCTAAATCCTTTGTGTGGATCACAATAAGCTGTGGAAAGTTCTTAAAGAGACGGGAATACTGGACCATCTTACCTGCCTCCTGAGAAACCTGTATGCAGGTCAAGAAGCCACAGTTAGAACCAGACATGGAACAACAAACTGGTTCCAAATTGGGAAAAGAGTACATCAAGGCTGTATACTGTTACCCTGCTTATTTAACTTATATGCAGAGTACAGCATGTAAAATGCTGGGCTGGATGAAGCAGAAGCTGGAATCAAGATTGCAGGGAGAAATACCAATAACCTCAGATATGTAGATGAAACCACCCTTATGGTAGAAAGCAAAGAGGAACTAAAGAGCCTCTCAATGAAAGTGAAAGAGGAGAGCGAAAAAAACTGGCTTTAAAAACTCAACATTAAAAAAATGAAGAAACGAAGATTATGGCATCTAGTCCCATACTTTATGGCAAATAGATGGGGAAACAATGGAAACAGTGACAGACTTTATTTTCTTGGGCTCCAAAATCACTGCAGATGGTGACTCCAGCCATGAAGTTAAAAGACACTTGCTTCTTGGAAGAAAAGCTATGATAAAACTAGACAGCATATTCAAAAGCAGAGACATCACTGCCAACAAAGGTCCCTTAAATCAAAGCTATAATTTTTCTAGTAGTTATGTATGGTTGTGAGAGTTGGACCATAAACAAGGCTGAGCATCAAAGAATTGATGCTTTGAACTCTGGTGTTGGAGAAGACTCTTGAGAGTCCCTTGGACTGCAAGGAGATCCAGCTAGTCAATCGTAAAGGAAATCAACTCTGAATATTTATTGGAAGAACTGATGCTGCAGCTGAAGTCCAATACTTTGGCCACCTGATACGAAGAGCCAACTCACTGGAAACAACAGGAGGAGAAAGGGATGACAGAGGATGAGATGGTTGGGTGGCATCACCAACTCAATGGACATGAGTTTGAGCAAACTCTGGGAGATGGTGAAGGTCAGAAAAGTCTTGCATGCTACAGTCCATGGGGTCACAAAGAGGGACTGAAGAACAACAACAACAATACATACACATTTTGTTTTATTCATTAAGGTACCTCCAAGCACTAATATGGTATGAAACAGACCTTGGTACATGCCCATCATATGAACCAGCAGTGTCCCATATGCAGAAAGAGGATATATGGTTACCTATATTCCACTCCTGCCATTCCAAGCCCTTACGGCATCCACTAATGAACTGGGCAAATTTCCTTATTAGTGAAAGGCAGAGTTTCTAAGTTGAATCTTTTGGGTCCTTTGGACACTTTAGCAATTTTTTTCTGTGGAAAAGTTAAAATTAGCACATAGATCGTTACTCCAAATTATTCTCTGAGAGAGTTCAGATCTATCTTACCTAAAGAAGTAATTGACTATTTCAGCAAAATTGCCAGACCCATAAAAATGCATCTACTGAAACAGTACAAAGTTATGTGGAAATTCTGCTGTGACGATTTACATGGTATTTTATTTGTATATTGTGTTTCATTCAAATTTATTTTTCATAATTTCTCCTTTACTTCGAAATAAGTGAAAGGAACACAAGAATATATACACACACACATACACACACTTTTCACTAATCAGTATCATTAGCCAACTTCACGCACCAGAGCACAATGTAGCATTTTTAAAAAGGAAATCGAGATTCCTCCAGATATTTAAAGGTTCTTCTTTTATGCAGCTAATGGTTCAGAGTAAGTGTGTTGACTTTATAAACTAGAAAATAATCTTTCTATAACATGGCTAAAACATTCACGATGAAAAATGAGCAAAAAAATCACAATTTTAGAGTTAATTTAACATTAAGAATGTTTAAATCTTGATTTAAAGTGGCAACTATTTTAAACCACAAGAAATGCATATAAGAGAAAAGATGATCAAAGTCAAAGTAATAGTCTCAACTACAGAAAAGTGTAGACGTTTTGTTTGTTAAATGAAAATAACCGGTCACATAGGAGAGTCACAGATGCCTAGCTACTGGGAAATGAGGAAATGCCAATTAAAGAGAGCGTTGGGTCCCAGCAAGTGCTGACTGGCCAGAAAGCATCATGAGCTTGCATCTAGAAGTTAAGTGACTTAAATGTATATTAGGCATGCCTGTGGAGTGAGTGTTCTCATGCCATACCATTGTAATATGGCAATAAATGATCCCCTACGCAGAATGCTCCTTCAGTACCAGTCTAGCTCAAAAATAAATACCTAGGCACTTCATCTTCTAAATCGGCTCTGGCCAAAGCAGGGAAAGAACAAAGAGACACATTTTTCAACTCTGTGTTATGTGTTGCTTGGATTTAATAGAATGTTTCCTTTAAAAGCTTGGGATACACAAATCATTCCAGGATTTAGAAAGGACTGCATGGTAAACAGAGTAAGTGTTGGTCCCAAGAGGAGAGGGCAAGGATTGACTCTCTACTCTGGGTGGGATTTCTGGCAGGTGGCTGAGGCCATGAGGATATAATACAAAAAGTGTCACGTTTCCAGGAAATCTTGATTAGCACCCCATCCTTTTACTTGCCTCCTTCTTATTATTCCACAATGTATTTGAGTTATCTGTACTTATCTTTCCTCATAAGCTTATTAATGAGAGTGACCCTCAAGAAGTCACCTATGGAACCTTCATGGGGCCAACAGAATAACCCACTATGTACACAGTAGGCACTCGCTAAAATGTGGAATAAATAAACTGAATTTAACAAACTGCTATTATATCAATTATCAAATATTTGTACTTATTTAATAGGTACAGTATAGATGGTAACTATTTTAACTTTTCTTAACTTATAATTAAAATTTTCAGATACATAGGGAAAATTTAAAGAGAATTACTGAGTATGGAATTAACATGAAATCAAGAGAGAAAAAATTGTTATCAATGAAGAAAAATCATTCCTGGAAATTAAATAATCTATATCACATGTTAAAAACAGTGAAATTTAGTGAGTTGCCCACATTAACCACGAACCCACAAATTTCACATTATTACTTACCTTAACTATGAACCTATGATTTTTTTTTTCAAATCGGCTTTAAAAAAATAAAAAGAAAGGCAAGCAAACATATTTCCAACTTCCCTGTTCAGAATGTCTGAATCCATAAAACTGTCACAAAAAATCAGTTCACCCATAAAAATTCTCAAGCATTTGATCTCTGCAAGTACTTTACACCAAGTATATTATGCACAGTTACACAAATAGGTACATTGACAATTCTACTCATATTGCATCAAGTCTGGGGATTATACTTCCAAAACAAAGAATATAATTGGAGGCAGAAAGAAATGCTAAGTTTGGTTTGTACCAATAGATGGCTTAATAACATATTTACTAACAATACATCCTTGATGTAAGTGATACACATCTAACAGATATTAAGCCTGTTCAGCTGCTACTAGATGCAGCTCATTTTTAATAAGCATTACTGGCTGCTATAAATGGACTGAGTTAGTATTTATATTTATCCAGACTTTACTTTTGAAGAGTATAATTTGGTATTTATTCTACAATAACAAATAAATATATTTTACTTAGTTTCACACCAGTTACCTACCTTCATACTTTTAAATTATATAAACTGGGGAAACTGTAGCTGGATGGGTGAGAGAGATTTGTTTCTTAGATTAAGAAAGAACAGTGAGATGAGTGGTTTTTAAGTGGGGGCAGTTTGTGCTTCCAGATAATATTTGGTAATATCTGAAGACATTTTTTTGAATATCAAAATCGGAAAGAGAAGGCTGTTTCTGGTATCTGGTGGGTAGAGGCCGGGAATGCAGCTGAATCTCCTGCAATGTAAAGGATACCCCAACAACAAAGACAAATCCCAAGTGAAATGTTGGTAGGGCTGAAGTTGAAAAAGTTGAGTTAGACCTTGGCCCCTTGGTTTAAAGATCTGGAGGCATAAGTCAAACATCTATGGTGCAATGCTGTTTTTTTTTCATAAGCTGCTACTGCTGCAGCTAAGTCGCTTCAGTCGTGTCAGACTCTGTGAGACTCCATAGACAGCAGCCCACCAGGCTCCCCTGTCCCTGGGATTCTCCAGGCAAGAACACTGGAGTGGGTTGCCATTTCCTTCTCCAACCCATGCAAGTGAAAAGTGAAAGTGAAGTCGCTCAGTCGTGTCCGACTCTTAGCGACCCCATGGACTGCAACCCACCAGGCTCTTCCGCTCATGGGAGTGGGGTGCCATTGCCTTTCATACGCATATACTCCTATTTTTATAAGCACTTAATTGCCACCAGCAAAGCCCTTGAATTATAAGTCACATTTGTGACAGAGACACTACAATGAAGGCTAGTGATACTCTGGTTATAAGGTAATAGTTAAGGAATCATGCTGCTTTGTTGGTGTATTTTAGAGTCTTAATTATACAACAATGTAATCCTGTACATTGCTGATAGTACAAGAGAAACCTATAACTTAGTTCCTTAAATTAATGCTGGAGAAATCATTTGACCTTAGTGTTTGATAGTTTGTTTTTTAAATAGATCAGTAATACTTAGGACAGGTAAGGGAGAACCAACACAGTCAGGGCAAATTTGACTTTTTAAGGAAATAATTAGCCTTTATTCATAGAAGAACTATTTTAAAAAAATTAACTTCTACTATTTTTTTCACATCTGTAATGTTTTTCTCTTTTACAAGATGTGGGATGATTCAAGATATGGATGGGAAGTCTTTAGGAATGTGTTAGTCCTTTATTTTGATGCCTTTTGCTTTATAACTTTAATCCTACAAATGAGACCCTTAATGAAGCAACAAAATTATTTCATTTCCCACCAGAAGGAAAGACACTTGGTCTGGAAATTCACCTGGTTCATTCCCAGCATTACAGCATGGCATTAGGAAATGCTCTAAGCAGAGGCAATAACGTATCAGAAATATCCCAAATTCTCCTGTGTCAAAAGTCATTACTCTGGGACTTCCCTGGTGGTCCAGTGGCTAAGATTCTGTGCTACCAATGGAGGGGGCCTGGGTTTGATCCCTGGTCAGGGAATTATTAAAAATCCCACATGCAGCAACTAAGAATTGGCATGGTGCAACTGAAAATTCCACTTGCCCCAGCTAAAGATCCCAAATGCTGCAAATAAGACCTGGCACAGCCAATAAATAAAAATAAATATGCAAATAAAAAATCATTAGTCTGATTTTATGCTATTAGCATAATGAAATCTAGCAACACATATGCAAACACATTTTTAAAAATACTAAATTAGCTAAAAGCCAAATTTAAAGAATTTTGAATTATTAAATATTTTGGATCATCTCTGCTTTATTACCATATTCTAAGATTAAACTCTCAGTGGGTAAAGAATCCCCCAGCAATGCAGGAGACATGGGTTTAATCTTTGGGTCAGGCAGATCCCCTGGAGGAGGAAATGGCAACCCACTCAAGTCTTCTTGCCTGAAAAATCCCATGGACAGAATAGCCTGGTGGGGTAGAGTCCACAGGGTCACAAGGAGTAGGACATGACTGAGCAACTGACCACACACACACATAAGATTAAACTCAGAAAGAAATAAGAGAATTGTGGTGATTCATTGCTGACCTTCAGTCACTCCTGCTTCCCTTTCCTGTGACAAGAAGTTTCAGTTTTTGAGCTGCCTTACTCCCATCTCTACTTCTGTCCAGTCTTGACTTCTGGCTTGACCACTGCCTACACATTCTATTTTTCCTGTGCATGTCCGCTCTATTAAACTTGATATTCTTTAGGTAGAAACTGATCTAGATTTATGACAGTTTATTTTCCTTGATTCATCCTGAATTTTAGTCCAATTAACAATGACACCATTGAACCATTGAATGACACCAACAGACAATAACAACATTTATATGATAGGATCATCTCCTCCCCCATAGGTCCTCTGTACACATTTATGCACAAGTCCCTGCACGCACATATGTATACGCACACACAGTAGTGATGGATGCTCAAAACGGTGAGAATACAGAGGCAGTAAACCACAGGAATCCGATTCAGGTGAACCTATTGCTGGTCACAGTGATTCAGGAATCTGCATACTACCCATGGAATATTAGGGTAAAAGGCATGCACTGTTTCGTTCCTGAAGATAACTGATTTAAGTTCTGACCTTCAGTCTATTTCCTATTGCAAAACAGGTGAGTCATTTAGACTTTCTGTATCTTAGTTTTTTCATAAGTAAAATGAAGTTCATGATACTTTCCCTGACCTCTCAGAAGCAGTCTTACGGTAGCTCTATGAATAAAATGATGTGATGTACCTGGAAATATTTCATAAGATGTAAAACAATATCTATGCTTATACTTTCCCATGGTAACATATGGTAGATAAAAAGGAAATGGTCATATATAGGGATGACTATAAGGAAAATAATGATTTATACAAATCATTCAAAAACTTTCTCTCTTTATAGAATGCTATCTACTAAATACATAAAGTCAATTATGCCTGTCTTTAAATTCTCAATTTTCATTACCTATTTGTATGCATTAAGTGTTCTTGCCTGGAGAATCCCAGGGGTGGCGGAGCCTGGTGGGCTGCCGTCTATGGGGTCACACAGAGTTGGACACGACTGAAGCAACTCTGCAGCAGCAGCAGCATACTAACAAAGCATCCTTTCTGCAACTGAGTTATTATCTATTAGAATGATTATCATCTATGAGAGCAAAAGAAAAAAAGAAAATCCACAGTGGCAAACAGTAAAGCCAGGCCAGTCTGCCATCCCCAGAACAATAAAAGGTCCTCCCTAGACATGCTTTCTGTCTCTTACTATCACTAGGGAGCATCTTGTCCAGCCATAAATGCATTCTCACATATGCATATATGTATGTGTATTGCTCTATTTTTAGGTTCATATTCTTAAAAGAGCATAAATACATATTCCATGAAGGTGGTACAGGTGAGGAGAAGGGCAAGCAGAGAAGGAGCAGAACCACCAAGTTAAGAGTTGAGTACAGCTCCACAGTCAGTTCTAGAACCTGTGTTCTAGAACCACCTGTCTTCCTCTGGTTGCCACATCAACAGTGTCTCTCTACATTTACATAAAAAAGGAAAAAAAGGAAGACAAAAATTTTGAAAGGAAAATCTGAGATCGAGACCAGGAGAAAACTGATTTCTATCCCAGTCACAAGTGGAGTTTGGATCAGTCCCAGGAATATTTATATATGGTTAGAAATAGCTCCTCTTAGTTCGTCTGAAGAATCCTGGTCCCTTTAGAAACTAAATCATCACCTTAATCACACCATAATTCAAGATTCTCCATTTTCTTGTCACTGGTAGGGTGGAAAAGCCACGGGTTCTGTAGTATAGTAGCTTTAGGCAAGTTAGTGAGAAAGAAAGCAGGTTTAGGCTGAGAAGCCGGTTTCCTGCTCTGCATTTTTGTTCCATCACATTCTCCACTCTGTAATCTTGGGACACTTGCTTACCTCCCTATGCCTAGTTTTTCTCATCTGTGAAATGAAAACTAAAGTAGTATCTATTTCAATGAGTAGTTGTAACGTTTAAGTAAGGTTAGTTTGAAACATATAGAGCAGTGCCTGGCCCTAAATGGGTCCACTCTTACTGACAAGCTTCAGTGTTTTTCTTCAGTGAAACAGAAACAATTACTGTGTCTCCATATTGTGATTATTAAACGGGCTAAAGTATTAAGAGTACCTAGACCCTAATGCTGGGAGGGGTTGGGGGCAGGAGAAGAAGGGGACGACAGAGGATGAGATGGCTGGATGGCATCATCGACTCGATGGACATGAGTTTGAGTGAACTCCGGGAGTTGGTGATGGACAGGGAGGCCTGGCGGGCTGAGATTCATGGGGTCACAAAGAGTCAGACACAACTGAGCGACTGAACTGAACTGAACTGAGTGAACTCTGGAAGAGCCTAAAAAATCTTTGTGCCCATCACTTTTCATAATTTGAATCTAGGAAATTTTCCTGTAGAAATCTCATTTTGGAGCTAAATTCAGGTAGCTCCAGGTATTGTTGTTTAATTCAATTTCTTGTTTAGTAATAGGCACATCTTGGGAAATCTCCTTTTAGGGGCCTAGGTTCTCCTATGTCTGGTCCCTATGAAAGACAGTTAGTCCTCAAAAGTCCGTAAGTATGAAATTGAAAGCAGGCTAATGCAGCATGTTTACAGTGCAGCCATGTAAATTGAGGCTCTAATGCCATCTCTGGAACTTTCTTAGAGGATTTGTGGCATACATGTGCCTAGGGATCTCAGGCCTTGAATGCCTCACCACGTGTGATCAGATAGAATGATCTCTCTTCAGGCCAGCCTGCACAGAGGACAGCAAAAGGTCCATGTGGCACCTTCTGATCTGCTGCGATCTACTGGTCAGACATCCGAGTTCCTCCTAGGTGGGGCATACTCTATGGTATGTGGACCCTCGGTTGCAAGAACAAGGCTGGTTTCTTCTTCTCAGGGCCTGAGTGGCAATTACACTCTCACAGAAGTGGCAAGAAGCTAAACCCCTTTGTTCCCCTTTGAACTGTGGATTCTCTTCTTTCCTCCTGACTAGGCTGAGTGAGGATGAGAAGCAATTTTAAAGTTGCTTTTGTTTTGATTCTTGCTATGAGTCCCTGTTTTCTGTGAAAAATCTCTCTCATTTAGAAGGAAAAAAAAAAAAACAACTGCCTTTAAGTTATACCTTTGAAAAAATAAAATTAGCCTTGGAATCCTGGCTCCAATTTCTAGTTAAAATTTTCAGTCACTATGCAATTAAAAACAACTCCACAGCTATTTAAAGAAAATGTTGTTGCCTTCTGAGTCATTACAAAGTAAATATAAAAAATATGCTAAGTTCTCGAAGGGAAAAAGAATGGGCTTTGTACCACAAAGGGTTTACTCTTTATCTCCTTCCAGCAGTAAGAAAAAATAAAAGTGCTTACAATAAATTATAATGCACTTAGGCTGAGCATCCTGGTGTATGAGGCATGGATGAGGCTACAAAGTCAGGAGACTATTTTCCATAAGTCTGACTTGAAAACCCAGGCCCTTCCTCCTTTATAGTCTTATTATCCCCAGCATTATGTAAATATTATCATTGGAACAGAATCAAGTTAGAATATGACTCATCATTACATGCATTTAGATATAATTTGGATCAAATTTATGTCCTCTATGATATGACAATTAATAGATATAGCATGTTTGATACAACAGTTAACATCTAGTAAGTATGTAAATAAATAGGTAATGAGACTGTCTGTCAGCACTACTATTAGAAAAGGGCTTTGTTATCTACATTGCTTTTACTGGTAGAGGTAGACATAAGAGAAATAAAGGCAGATAAATATAAAGAACAATAGAAGTCTTGATTTTTTAAATGTACTTTGTGGATTCAAATGTGAAATAGGGGACTCTAGCAGCTGCAACTTGTAGGCACACATGCTATCAAACAGATCCATCTCAGACGAAGGAAATGTAGTGGTCCCCTTGCCCAGCTGACAAGAAGCTGATAGATCACTGATGAATGCTTATAAATCACAAGGACAGTTCTCACAGGGAGAATTATAACCATAGGGATTTTTCTGACTTCCATGGTTGCTTTTTCCATCACCCACTTTCTCCCTCACCTCACCTCTATGGTTCCTGTCTCCATTATTTTTTCTCTCCAGAACTTTCTTCCAAAGGAAAGTACTATTTGGAGGACTTCATCCTTGTATAACAAACTATTTTTGTGGGTGTTCTTCTTCTCTAGCCTCACGTTCCCCCCTCATTTAAACCCTTCCTTGGAGACCTGTTTCTCCTGGAACAGATCAACAATCAGGACATGAATGGCACTTGAAATTAGAGTGATTAAAAAAAAGAGCCTCAGAAGTTACTGAAAGAAGAAGTATGAAGGTAAGAGCTGATGAGTTTGAGATGAAAGCCCACCTGCGAGAGCGCTCGTAAGGTTCTCAGATTACTTAAAACGGGAGAGTGGTACCTGCAACCTCAATTCCCAGCCTAATAAACCACTAAGCCTGAGAGGCCAATAAAGATGAGGAGAAGTAACTGGTGTCTGGACTTGGGAAGGAGAAAAAGTCAAAGACCATCACTCCTGGGCTACTAAATTTACAGAAAAGCTTAACTCTGAAATTTCACAGCCAACCTGAGTTAAAAGGAGAGCCACAGATGCTACAAGCTGAAGGTCATGTTCTGAGTTCTAGAAAGACCCTTATGATTCAAAAGCACCATCCTTTAGCCTTAGAGCATCTGTATTCCATTTCCGCCCTCTCCCCTACCCCAATCCCTGCGACACTTTGACTGTATTATAGAAAAGGCATCTTCTCTCACAGTGACTCGGAAAATATGGTTGTTAAATGAAAGGACAGGCAGAGAAAGGGAAAGAGCTTAATCTAATACAGCATTGTTTTTAAATACTTCCTTTATTTCTTCTGGATTATTTACCACTATTTTGACACGGCACCAGGAAATCTGTTGAAATTGGTGTATGTACTCAGGAACCTAACCTGAATAGCAGCCAGAATTATATTGACTAATTTGATATTAATTATAATGTTGATATTAATAGTCAATACTACTTTGATTAACAGCCACTCTCCTTCACGAACCTGTCACCTTCATCTGGCTTTCTCAAGACCACTTTCAGAGTGATGCTGTTAATCCACTAATTGCCAAATCCAGCGGATTTATTTTAAGTATCTGTCCTATTTAATCGCATCATAGCTGTCAACACTATTCACCGCCTGTTTTCATTTTCTTGACTCTTTTCCTGAATCTGCTATTTCACACTTTGCACCATCAGCACCTCTTTCTCCACTTACTTTTCATATATTGTTATCCAGGATTGTATTTTTTCTTGTTTCTTGGCTTCATGGAGTAGTTTTCATATACTTATCAGTTTTTTGGCTTTAATTACACTTCATCAGATTGAAATTTAAAACAGCATATTCAGCTATTCCACATAGATTAACTGAAGGCACCTCAAATTCAGCATATTTTGAACTGAAATTCATTATCTCCTATCATTTTTGTCCTTCCAAATTCCCAATCTAAGTTCCACAGAATTATAACCCATCTATGATGATGTAGTTAGTAGCCACAGAGCTATCCTTGCTTCCTTCTTCTCCTGCAGGTCATTTTTGTAATCAAATGTTCTTTTCCCATTTTTCTCTACCTGAGATCAGCCTCTACTCTCCATCCTCACTGCCACCACTATTGCCTGGGACCTTTTCATCTGGGATCAACATCACTTCCTACTGGTGTTCTAGCCTCCAGTGTTGTACCTCTTACCCACCCCTACCCTACACCATCCATCACTCATACAGAACAGAACATTCATAAAGTTGATCATGTTTAAATGCACTTCATCTTTTTATTTTAAAAGTTCACATAGATTAGTGTAAGTCAGTTCAGCCTATCTCTGTAGCCTGGTCTCTTGACATTACATTCCCTCTGAGCTGCTACAAATCTTATTCTTTATCAGATGCCAGTCTAATTCCTCCTAGCTCTTGTTTGCCTTTCATCTAAAGTATGTTTTGCAGCCTTATTCAATTGGCAGATTCATACTGACTATACAGAATCCACCTCAGATGTGCCCTCCCTGGTGAAGCATTCACCAGTTTCCCTAGTTGATTGCCTGCCTGTGCTAGTATTAGAATTCTTTGTTGTTCTGCTTCTTGTGACAAGTTTAAGAGTGAAACAAGACCAGGTCCTCTCAATCTTTGCATTTCTATTGCCATACAAAGTGCCTGACACATTAAAAACTCTCAATAGTCATTTGATGGATGAATAAATATACCAAGAATCTCTCTGTTCTCATCTCTCATTCTTAGAGTTATCTTCTTTCTGTTACATCCCTGAACATGGAAGAATCTTACTGTTTCCAATGGTTTTAAAAGAGGAAAATGGAGGAAGGATGAGGCCCTTTTGTATCTTCTAAATAAACCATCTTATTTCCTTTCATTTGCTGCTACCACTACTATTTTCTCTGCCTCTCTTTGCCTGAAAAAGATAATATTTTTTCAATGATGGGACTGTGCTACACTACAATAAACATATAAATACAAAATTCTTAAAAAAAATAGTAAAATATAGTGGAAACTTTGCAACTCAATTTCTGAAAATAAGCTGCATACTGAAGACATAAGATGGTTTCAAATATATGCGTCTCTCCTTTTGTCCCATGAATGTGAATCTTGATATTACCTTGCTGGTGTCTCCTGTCCTAATGTTAATATTTAAGCATTGCAAATGAACATATTTAATCCACACTCAGATGTTGCACTGAGAACTACCTACCTTCAGTAATGTAACCTAATTTGTATGAGTTTATAGAGAGCCATAGCCAATTTTCTCATTGTTTATCTCTAGTGAAATAGGTTAATTTAACCTCACAGAACATGAACATTTTTTGTATCCCCACTATACTTTACTGTGAAATTAGCAATTTTTTGTTTGTTTCCTTCAAGATAATAATAGGGCCAAGAAGACAACCAGGAAGGGTAATAAAGAGATACATAGACTGGAATTTCTTCACTGATCCTGCCTGGGAAGCCACTGAATTTAGACATTCCACAATCTTCTAGTCAATAGGGAGCATGGTAGCTATGCATCTAAAAGTATGTTTAAAACTATGCATATTAAACTATGTTTAATAGTGGTAAATTTTGGCCCACATTTCTTTTCTCTGATTATTCCAGGATATATTTTCATTCTGGATGTCAATGTCCCATGTCCAAATCAGCAGTCAAGCAAAACTTCCCAAAAAACAAAATGGGAGGGGTTAAGCATTAGTAAAAATTCTTCAATGATTTAGAACTGAACTTATCTCAGCCAAATGGATAATCATATATCACTGCTTCTTATATCTTGCTCTTTCTTGTCCTCCAAGGAGAAATTTCCCAAAGTTCCTCAAACACTATTTTATAAAAGAACTCTATTGAAGAAAGGAACTCTATAGCTCATGAAGATACGTTCTTCTATTCAAACTTCAGGAATAGCAGCGTGGATGGCTTTCCTCAGAAGTGAAATAGTCTCTACTGTCTTAAGCATTATATTTATCCCGTCTTGACGCAAGACTATAGTAATCTCATAGGCATGGTACAAATCATTTATTTTTCTTCATATTTTCTGTGTCACTTCCTTTTTTTCCATCATTTTGCCACACTCTTTGCATTAAGAACATGAATCAGTCTAAGAAAACAGCTTATTTATATGTCCTTCCCTTTTGTTCTACTGTAATGTGAATCCCTTAATCTTTATGAACATTCTTCTACCTGGATAAAACCTAATGCCATGTCACACAATGCTTCACATTAAAATTATATCTCTGCTAGACTATAAAATTAAGGAAGTCAGAATCCCTAATTTCTCTGTTCTAAGTATATTAGTGCAAAAATGATTTGAATGCATAAAAAGCTTGCAGGTATTTAATAAAAAGCTATCTAAAAATAAAGGTAATTTCAAATACATACTTTCCTATGGATCACTCTACCTCTGTATAAAACACCTGTATCACAGATACTGTGATTGAGAGTAAGAACACAGGAACTTCAGAAAATCCACCATTAGAGGCCAGAATCTGAGCATATGAGGGCAAAGAAGGTGTTGTTCATTAAGCAGATACTTCCTCTAAGTAAGTCTAAGCTGATTTCTTCCTCTGTCCCTGAGTTCTACACAAGGCTTCTTGGTCCCCACAGAACTCAGTGTGAGCACTGGTTGATGAGTCCAATCTCATCATTCCAAACCCTTTGGCAGTTTTCACTTACAGATTTCTTCTAATCATGATGCAACAAAATGGCAAGAGGAAAATAAAGCAAGATCAAAAGATACATATTCAATGTAAAATAGCTTAGCCTGTTAGCCTGAAGCAACAAATAAGTGAAGAACATTCTCCATTGTGTAGTAAAGTGTGTTTCTGGGAGGCTAATGTTTGATGCAAATCTGCCTGAGGCAACATTAAAACAAAAACCAAAACTCAACAAGCCAACAAGAGCAAATCAGACTTGCATTTTTTGTTCTTCCCTAGAGCTCATCTAATCTTACATCCATCATGTAGGAAATTTCATATTATTTTACAAAGAAGATTAGAAGAGATTAACAATCTTACATAAATTATTAACCTCTTCTATTATATTAGCCTGCCCTAAATCTTTCACTTTTAAATAGCAAAGAGTGTCTCATACTGGAGTTGCACAGGACAAAGATACTGTAGAAAATAAGTTTGTTACAGTCCTTTGCAGACCGTGCAAAAGTCTAGTACTGAAATCACTTCTAAAATGGAAAAACACAATTAATTCTGTTGTGTTACTCTACAGTACCAAGCTTCTTCATCCTACCTCTCCAGAAGGGAGGGTGTGAGATCAGGCCAAAATCTCCCCAAAAGACCTCAAAGCTAGCTATCCCATTCCTTCTCAGCAAGAGATGAAAAGATATAAAGAATATACTACAGGCCAGAATGACGCTTGACATAACAAACACTCTTGTACTTGCCATCCTCATAAAACATTACTGACGGCCATAGTGGGAGCTTAGCTATAGAAGAGCTGTTACCTGGGTGGCCCAGGTACTTTCAGAGTAGATTCCACATTAGAAAAAGGGCAGGAAAAGTGCTTGAACATCAGCAGGCATAGATCTAGATGAGCCATTTCTTTTCTAGAGGACTTTTGAAAGGTGGACTAGGAGCAGGATAGTTGGCACTTAAGACAGCATTTATAGTATCTCTTTGCTAACGAGATATTCCTCGGTTTAACTGGGGAAAAATCTTTGGCCTCAGCTAGCGACTTCACTTTCACTTTTCACTTTCATGCACTGGAGAGGGAAATGGCAACCCACTCCAATATTCTTGCCTAGGGAATCCCAGAGACGGGAGCCTGGTGGGCTGCCGTCTATGGGGTCTCACAGAGTTGGACACGACTGATGTGACTTAGCAGCAGCAGCAGCAGTGATACCAACATCCGTTTGATCATTAAAAAAGCAAGAGAGTTCCAGAAAAACATTTACTTCTGCTTTATTGACTATGCCAAAGCCTTTGATTGTGTAGATCACAACAAACTGTGGAAAATTCTTAAAGACATGGGAATACCAGACCAACTTACTTGTCTCCTGCAAAATCTGTATGTAGGCCAAGAAGCAACAGTTAGAACTGGACATGGAACAACAGACTGGTTCCAAATAGGGAAAGGAGTAGGTCAAGGTTGTATACTGTCACCCTGCTTATTTAACTTATTTGAAGAGTATATAATGCAAAATGCCAGGCTCGATGAAGCATACGTTGGAATCAAAATTGCGGGAGAAATATCAGTAACCTTAGATATGTAGATGACACCACCCTTAAGGCAGAAAGCGAAGAACTAAAAAGCCTCTTGATGAAAGTGAAAGAGAAGAGTGAAAGTGTTGACTTAAAACTCAGCATTCAGAAAACTAAGATCATGGCATCCGGTCCCATCACTTCATGGCAAATAGATGGGGAAACAGTGGCTGACTTTATTTTTGGGGATCCAATATCACTGCAGATGGTGACTGCAGCCATTAAATTAAAAGATGCTTGCTTCTTGGAAGAAAAGTTATGACCAACCTAGACAGCATATTAAAAAGCAGAGATATTACTTTGCCAACAAAGGTCCGTCTAGTCAAAGCAATGGTTTTTCCAGTAGCCACGTATGTATGTAAGAGTTGGACTATAAAGAAAGCTGAGCACTGAAGAACTGACACTTCTAAACGAGGTGTTGGAGAAGACTCTTGAGAGTCCCTTGGACTGTAAGGAGATCCAACAAGTCCATACCGAAGGAAATCAGTCCTGAATATTCATTGGAAGGACTGATGCTGAAGCTGAAACTTCAATGCTTTTTGTCACCTGATGCACAGAACTGACTCATTGGGAAAGACCCTGATGCTGGGATAGATTGAAGGCAGGAGGAAAAGGGGCCAACAGAGGATGAGATGGTTGGATGGCATCACCAACTCAATGGACATGAATTTGAGTAAGCTTTGGGTGTTGGTGATGGACAGGGCAGCCTAGCGTGCTGTAGTCCATGGGATCACAAAAAGTTGGACACGACTGAGCGATTGAACTGAGTGATACACAGTCACAGTAAAGAAGAAGTATCCCCAGCCGATCCTTTGAGACTCTGTCCCGGCCACAGTAGAAGCATGATCTGAGAGGACTAACTGCCACAAAGACCTCCCAGCTTCTCACACAGTCTACTAACTGCCAGATACATCCCTCTCAATAGAAACAGTTCTGGAGCTGACTGTAGGACAGTTGGCTGTGAACTGCTGTACAGTCATCCTCATTGACAAATGGTAGCATAGGTAGTAACTGTCACCCTTTGATCGATATTAAGTTTTATTCCCTCTGACTGGTACCAAACAGAAGACAATTCCTGATACTTGTGGGTTCATGAATCTGCACTAAGACAGGAGTTAATTCTTCATTTTCATCAAGGCCATTAAAGCATCCACAATTTATTTAGAATCACTTAATAAAATGCTGATTTCAAAATGTCTCTACTTCGAAGCTGATAACTATAATATCCTAGGTAAAACTAGATTTTCACAAAGTGATACGGCTTATGATCTTAGTAGCTGGTTTTTCTTTTCCCCTTCCTTCTCCCTGCAATTTAACATCATTTTTTTTTTGCCAAAGGTTATGAAAATTTTGTATAGTGTGTTATTTGCAAGACTATTTCCTTTCTGTTTCATTAATCCTGCTAATTTTTCAATTAATTTAGGTAATGACATTCACTCTGCTTTTTTTTTTTTTTTTAACTACTCTCCTGATAAGAAGTTTCTAATGGAAAAGGTATATCGGCTGGCTGTGTTTTCAGTGAAGTCGAGGTGGTCTCTGTAATGAATGTTGGTGCAAAATCAAGCAGACTCTAGCAACGGGTTGGCAGCTTGTAAAAGCTACTCTAGTTCTGCTAACTAGCACTGAATTTTCAGTGGCAAAGATAGGGAGAGGAATAGCAGGTTTAGATAATACAAGGCAGCTTCTCCACCAGTCTGTGAAAGATAATTACTCAGTGGGACTTATCTGGACAGAAGCCATGTGCCCATGATGAGAGCTGCTTCTTGCAGTAATAAGATTTCCCTAGCTGGATAACAAAATAGAAAGTTGGATTCTAACATAGATTGCTGAATAGCTAACACAGAGAAAGTAGAGGTCTACAAACGCTTTTAACAATGGAGTCAAGATTAGGATTGTGATAGCTTGTAGAAATGTAGATCCTGGAACCATGATGGAGCAAAACCAATCACTCTTTTAGTGATAGAGAATATGCAAATACAAACATCTTAACAAAAGACTAAAATGTATGATTGAGGGCTGACTAGGAGAGGAGAACAGAGTTCAACCTGACTACTTAGCTTAAAATGGCTAGCACATTGTTGGGCTTCCCTGTTGGTTCAGTGGTAAAGAATCTGCTTGCAATGCAGGAGTCTCAGGAGATGCAGTTTCCATCCCTGGGTAGGGAAGATCCCCTGGAGGAGGGCATGGCAACCCGATCCATTATTCTTGCCTAGAAAATCCCATGGACAGAGGAGCCTGGAAGGCTACAGTCCATAGAGTGAAAGATGACTGAAATGACTTTGTACACACATACCCACCACATTCTTAGAACTCAAAGGAGTGGCATGGCATGGGTAGTGAGTGTCCAAATGACTGTAATAAAAGTTAAGAGATAGAATGGCTCACAGTCTGAGAAACAATAACTATTTTACAATTAAGTGTTATAATCCCTACTCAATTTTTTAGTATGTTAACGGATGTATCTTTTGATCCATAGTTCATACTAGCTTCAAGTTTTTGGAAACCCTCTTCATCTTCTGTCCTACACTACCCCCTCCTCCCTCAGTAAAATAGCAAACTTGAAAGATCACCAAATGAGACTGGGGAGAAAACCCTAGAAATTTATAAACATTTTCACTGTATGCTTTATGATTATAAAATATGTGTTCGGCATTAAAAGTTAAAAAATACAATCAGCCTAGGAAGTCTGTAATTAGAAAGGCTGCATCTGGTGGAACCCAAAACGTGGTTTCGGGAACTCTTGGGATTGTTAGTACTTAGAGAAGGAAGGCAGGAGACAGTCTGGTTTGAGAAGGGAATCATCAGGGGAGTTAACTATGCTGTCTCTCTAGAGAATCTTCTTTCAGCTTCCTGGACCAATCGACTCCACAATATCTATGTCATCTACATCTGTATTTCTCCTCTACTTCCTGCAGGCCATTTCAATAACAGAAACTTACAAACTACTGTATTTACAAGTAATTGATTCAAGTGAGATGTTCTTTTCACATTTGGATCAACCAATACCGAAATGGCTGTCATGACTTTAGGTTTTGATATTTTAAATAGGAGTTTCCGTGTTACATACACACCCAGATAATTTGAGGCTCTGAGAGAAGATGCTGAAATATTTTCCTAACAACTAATGAGCTTCTCTGGTGGCTCAAATGGTAGAGAATCTGCCTGCAATGTGGGAGACTGAAGTACCATCCCTGGGTCAGGAAGATCCCCTGGAGAGGGGGCTGGGTACCCACTCCAGGATTCTTGCCTGGAGAATTACATGGACAGAGGAGTCCGGCAGGCTACAGTCTACAGGGTCCCAAAGAGTTGGATACCACTGAGTAACTAACACTTTCACTTTTCATGAGGTCCAGCTTCTGGAATTCTAGTGGTCAGATACCTTTTTGGGTAAATTTTGATTAATTAATCAATTTAGTGTATGCAGGCAGATGAAAGACTATACCTACAACAAAACATAAGAAAAATATGAGAGTGCGCTTGAGACAGAAAGGTGCACACACAAACTGTGTGAGAAAGTGTGAGAAGCGGAGAAAAAGCGGAGAAAGACAGAAATGCTGCAGAGCAACCATTACAGAATCAAAGTGCTGATGTAAAAATCAAAGGAAATTCTCCTATACAAATTCAGAATGACCTTTTTAAATATAAAAGACATATAGAAGAGAAATAAAAATATTGTATTCAGAAATGTTAAGTCATGCTCTCTCTCTTCATCTTCTGTCCTACACTACCCCCTCCTCCCTCAGTAAAATAGCAAACTTGAAAGATCAGTAAATGAGATTGGGGAGAAAACTCTAGAAATTTATAAATATTTTCACTGTATGCTTTATGATTATAAAATAACATGTGTTTCGCATTAAAAGTTAAAAAATACAATAAAGTATAGACAAAAACAGTCAGCATATTGACAATGTTTATCTCTGGTGGTTTATAATTAAACTCATACTCCGAGCCACACATCTGTTTAATTGGAATTACATTGAGCTTACATTTTATCTGTTTATACACTTAAATAAATGCATATATCTTTAAACTTGCTTTACTGTATTAGACACATAGTGCATGTTAATCACTGAATAAAATAATTTCCCTCTTATCTACTTAGTAAGTAGCTCTTCAAGGTGTTCCCATAAAATAAAAATTCTGGGACAACTCACATCAATGCCTGTGCATTCCACCATCTATCAGGGTAGACTCTCATAACTCACTGTGCTTGGTAAAATTAAATTTAGTTGAGAGAGTTGCTTGCCTAAACCAGCAGTGACTCTCCCTCACTCCACTCTCAGGATTTGTAAGTGACTCCTATGGCACCTACTCTTGCCTGGAAAATTCCATGGATGAAGGAGCCTGGTAGGCTGCAGCGGGTCACTAAGAGTCGGACATGACTGAGCGACTTCACTTTCACTTTTCACTTGCATGCATTGGAGAAGGAAATGGCAACCCATTCCAGTATTCTTGCCTAGAGAATCCCAGGGACGGGGGAGCCTGGTGGGCTGCTGTCTATGGGGTCGCACAGAGTCGGACACGACTGAAGCAACTCAGCAGCAGCAGCAGCAGCCTAGGCTGTTCCTAACTAATGTTGGACTGTGTCCCTATGGTGTGTTTATTGCTGCTTGATGTGAGGTTCCCAAGTCAGTCTAGTGTAATTGGCCCGCGTAGAAAGGAAGTTCAAACCTCAGCTCGACAAAACATCAGCTGTAAAAATTCAGGCAAATTGTTTCAACTCTCTGAGTCTCAGTATCCCCGTTAGACTGTTTTGGAGGCTTACTAAATCATTCCATGTAAAGACCTTAGAGTAGGACCTGGTAAATGGGGAATGACCAGTACTTGTTACACAGTATTATTGGTGTTGTCATGGTTGTTGTTGTTATCATTTCTGTTGTTATCATTATGTTTACTAACCACAAAAATGCAATGAAGAAGGATGGTATATGAGACTGTATTTGTTTTCTGAATCAAGTGGGTCAGTAATTGCAAGATACAGGGAACAATGAGAAGAGACCCAGGAACAACCACTCTGAGGAAAACACTGATTGAGGTGTAAATTACGGAGCTGACCTTTTAAATCAGAAGAAAGAAAGAAATTAAAGATCATATTAAAAATATTGAACTTTATTTAAGCCCTGTGCTCCCAAAAAGCAAGAATGACTGGGAAATCCCCAACCCCCAGGTTTGTGTTCCAGGCAATGGATAACCACAAGGGACCCTGGTGCCCTGAGATCTTATGGATCAAGAGTCATCTCCATCCTTCCTCATGACTTCCATAAGGCTCCGATTTGATGAGTCCCTGCCTCCATTAAACCCTGATTCCCTTCCCTCCCTCTGACTGCAATAACCTGAATACGGTTCAGCGGCTCAGTTGTGTCCAACTCTTTGCAGCTCCGTGGCTGTAACCCACAAGGCTCTTCCATCTGCGGGATTTCCCAGGCAAGAATTCTAGGGCGGGTTGTCATTTCCTCCTCCAGGGGATCTTTCCTACCCAAGGATCGAACCCGAGTCTCCTACATTCACAGTTGGCTTCTCTGACACTGGTGCTACCTGGGAAGCCCTATAACCCGAATACTATTTTCTATTTTCTTTTGCCTTTAACATGTGTCACAAAGTTCTCCATGCTGGGTCACCTTTTGGAAGAATGGGCTGGAAGCAGGGCCCAGAGCAATCTTGGACAGTGCATGGGATGTCAGGAAGAAGGTAGAAAGCGAAGATTTTATTCCTGTTTGTGTGTGAGTCTGTTCATTATACTATCCCTCATTTCACAAAATATATGCATTCCAGAAATGCACTTTTTCTACTGCCTTAGGGACTGCTATTAGAAAATCAGAGATCTCTGGGAATCATAAAATCCTGAGATGTAATAAAAGCAGACACTTAAGAAAGCAGTAGTACCACTTTTTACACTCATATATTTAGGAGAAATAACTCTGCTTCTACAAAACCCTAACAGTAATACTCTCAACTTTGATAGTCTTACAATACTCACCAAATAAGTCATACAATGCAAACACTTAAAGTGAACCCCTCAGGTAGATTTCAGACTCCAATGGTCTGCCTTCATTTTGGATCTTTTCTCCAGGTGGGCCATAATGTTAGGAATTTGGCACTCTTTGTCTATTTAGTTCAGTTATTATGTCAGTGGGGTGCAGAGTCCCTATATTTTTATTATGTTTTCCTTTTATTTTACCCCTCTGGGTTAACAGTTGAGAATCCCCACTTTTAGTATCTAGGATAACTAGCAAATATAGGTGCTTTTCAATAGTATTTTATGAAGTGGAAGGAATTGTTTGGTTTGTTATCCATCTCTTTATAATTGTTTGCAGGTTTTGAAGATTTTTGGAAACATTTTAAATGGAATTTTTAGTCTTGCTCCAATTTTATAAACTGATACAATAGAAAGAGTGTAGCTTGCATTTGGAGAATTATTCTTTCTTAAAATAAGCCTATACATTTATGTTAGTTTTAATAGAACCTGAATGGGAAACACAGCCAGAAGCAGCCAATAAATTGCTTTTAAGCAAATACCGTTGAGCACTTATTCTGTGCCAGGCACTGCTCAAATATACGTATTACTAGCTTTAATTCTCACAGCCTTTGTAAGACAGATACTCTTGATTATCTCACTGTACAGAAAATGAAAATGGTCACAAATAGGTCAAGTACATTGTTCAAGGAATCTGAGTTAATAAACGGTGCTGGGAATGATATCTAGTCCATTCTAAACTGTTTACTTTCTACATTCACTGCAGGACTATAACCATGTTGATATTCTGTTTCTGTCCTGGGCTCTGGCTCTATTTTCTCTAGTCCATATTTTTCTCATTTTCTGTTTATTTAGTCATTTTCATGGAAAACATCCGCTAGTAACTTCTTGATTAAGATACGTAACATGTATATTATTTTATACATCACAAATGTAATTAACAAGTGTGACCAAATGTGTGTTTTTTTTTTTAAATCAGCTTTGTCGAGTAGATAGCTCTAGATCAGAAATCATTTTCCTCCAGAATTTTGAAGACATTTCCCACTGAATCCTAAATCCCAGTTTTGCTCTTGAGAAGTCCAAAATCACTTTGATTATCTTTTCCTTTGAACATGACTTGCTTTTCTGTTCTTTTTCCTACTTGGATGTTTTAGTTCTTCTCTGTCCCAATGTTCTGAAAGTTCAAAGTGAAGTGCCTTGAAACACTTTCAGCGTGGAAACTCATATACTTCAGCTCAGGAAATTTTTATTGAAGTATGTCATTGATGATTTCCTCCCTTCCTTTTTATCTCTTTCCTTTCTATAGTTACTACTATTTGAATAGTAGGTCTCCTGGACTGGGCCTGCAATGCAATTAGTTTTTCCTTTCTATTTCCCGTGCTTTTGTCTTTGGCCTATACTTCCTGTATGATTGTCTCTGCTCTTAATGTCAGTGCATTTATTGAGTTTTTCACTTCTACAGTCTTGTTTCAAATTTCCCAGACCTCTTGTGTATCAATTCTTCTTTAAGAATATCAATAATATTTAAAGGTTTCTACTGTTAAAATCCTCTTTCCCCCAAACTGCCTTATCTATTTGTTTCTTTTGGTTTCTCTCTTTGGTATTGGGGAAGATCCACTAGAGAAGGAAATGGCAACCCACTCCAGTATTCCTGCTTGGAGAATCCCATGGACACAGAACTCTGGTGGGCTACAGTCAATGAAGTTGCAAAGAGTCAGACATGACTGAAGTGACTTAGCGTGCACTTTGGTATTAGAAGCATTCTTCAGATGTTTAGTAATCTCTACACTCCATGGAACTGCTAAAGAGTCTGACGTGACTCAGCAAGTAACAACAATAACAAATCTTCCTACGTTATTCATATTTCAAATAAAACAATACAGTGAGTTCTCAGAAGATTCTCTCTTGGATCCTAGTCAGAAGTCTGATTACCATGAGACCAACATGCTGGAGAGTCTCTGTACAGAAACACTGGCCAAAAAATGTAGCTGAGCCTGCCTTTCCAGTCATCCTGTCAAGGTGCCAGATGAGTGAGTGGCTCACTTGTGGGCTAAATAGCATGGAGCAACCTTGGTCAACACCACATGAAACAGAAGACTCATCTAGTCAACACTCTGGCTAAATTCCTAGATTTTGAGATATGATAAAGTAGTTGCTATTTTTAGACATGAAGATTTGGATAACTTTTACACAGTAAAGGATAATCAAATATTAGATTCATATGGACTAATAAGGCAAGTGTTAGTCAATCAATCGTGTCTGACTCTTTGTGACCCCATGGACTGTACACCGCCAGACTCCTCTGTCCATGGGATTCTCCAGGCAAGAATACTGGAGTTTGCAGCCATTCCCTTTTCCAGGAGGTCTTCCTGACCCAGGGATTGAACCTGGATCTCCCATACTGCAGGCAGATTCTTTACTGCCTGAGCCACCAGGGAAGCCCTGGTAATAACTAAAATACTGGTGTGTTAAAATGAATGAAACTTCAATGATGAATTAAAACATGATGATTGGGAATTCTGAGTGTGAGTGGGGCTCGTGACTGAAGAGTTAGGGCAGGATGGTCTGGCTGTGCTATTCCTCCAAGAAACAGTCTATTTTCCCCAATAATTATTTATTTGGCCATTATTTAAAAAATAAGTTTATATTTTAGCAGTACATGTACCGAAAAATTACAAAGTCAGTATAGATTTGCCATAAATTCCATACCAGTATTTCTCATTATTAACATATTACATTAGTATGATATATCTGTCACAATTAATGGGACAATATTGACACATTATTATTATTAACCAAAGTTCATACATTATTCACATTTTCTTAGACTTGCCAACTATCCTTTTCATCTTCTAGATCACATGCAGGAGACCACATTAGTTGCCATGTCTCTTTAGGCTCCTCTTGGCTGTGAAATTTTCCCAGACTTTCTTTGATTTTAATGTCTTTGCTAGTTTTGAGGAATATTAGGTATTTTACAGAATGTCTCTCTACTGGAATTTGTCAGATGTTTTTCTCCTGATTATCCTGGAGCTGTAAATTTTGAGGAGGAAAGTATGGCGGTAGAAAGCCATTTTTGTAACTGCATATTAAGAAGGGTCCATACTGTCAACATGACTTGTCACTGTTGACACTGATCTTGATCACCTGGCCGAAGCAGTGTATGTCAGGTTTATCCACTGTACAATTACTTGTTTTCTTTTCACTTCCTATAGTTTCCTCTTTGGAAGGCAGTCATTATGAGCAGCCCGTACTTAAGGCGTGGGGCATTATTCTCCACCTCTTGAAGGCACAGAATCTACATAGATCATTTTAGAGTACTTCTGCACAGGAGATTTGTCTCTTCTCACAATTATTTATTTATTCAATCACTTATTTATGTCAGTATGGACTCACAGATATTTATTTTATGATGCTCCCTCCTTTTCTTAGATCTTTCCTTGTACGTTAGTTATAGTCCCCAGGAAAGAGTTGCACGGTATTTTGACTAGAGGATAAAATCTTGCTGTAAATACACTGGAGTCTCAGTGGAAAATGAGGTCTAAGTTTTGGGGTCTTGCTGTTTAATATGCAAATATTATGTATCTAACCCTCAGATGTATTTGGTAACCCCTAGTACAAAGACCCTGTTTTAATTTCTCCAGAGAATGAAATCAAATTATTTTGCTTAGTTTAGTTCAAGGAGAGTCAGCCAGAGGCATGTAGAGAGGAAGGGATCTAGGGATTTAACTCACTTTTCACATCATTCAAACAGGTTTTCTTATTTCAGTTGCTCCTTCACTTCAACCTTAATCTTTCCCCTACTTTCAGTGGTATATGGTCCTGCCAATTCCTGAACAGTTTGTAAGAAGACTTGGCTTGTTTCTCAGGTTTCCTTGTCACTGGCTTAGGCTTCAGCATTTTCATGTCTGCTAAATCAGTTTCATCACAACAAACTATGGGAAATTCATATAGAGACGGGAATACCAGACCACCTGACCTGCCTCCTGAGAAAACTGTATGTAGACCAGGAAGCGTGAGTTAGAACTGGACATGGAACAACAGACTGGTTCCAAATAGGGAAAGGAATAGGTCAAGGTTGTATACTGTCACCCTGCTTATTTAACTTATATGCAGAGTACATCATGAGAAACACTGGGCTGGAGGAAGCACAAGCTGGAATCAAGATTGCCGGGAGAAATATCAATAACCTCAGATATGCAGATGACACCACCCTTATGGCAGAAAGTGAAGAACTAAAAAGCCTCTTGATGAAAGTAAAAGAGGAGAGTTGAAAAAGTTAGCTTAAAGCTCAACATTCAGAAAATGAAGATCATGGCATCCAGTCCCATCACTTCATGGCAAATAGATGGGGAAGCAATGGAAACAGTGACAGACTTTATTTTGGGGGGCTCCAAAATCACTGCAGATGGTGACTGCAGCCAGGAAATTAAAAGACACTTACTCCTTGGGAAAAAAGTTATGACCAACCTCAGTCAGTTCAGTTCAGTTCAGTTCAGTTACTCAGTCCTGTCCGACTCTTTGCAACTCCATGGACTGCAGCACACCAGGCTTCCCTGTCCATCACCAACTCCTGGAGCTTACTCAAACTCATGTCCATCGAGTCAGTGATGGCATCCAACTATCTTATTCTCTGTCGTCCCCTTCTCCTCCCAGTCTAGGATGGCATAACTTTTCTTCCAAGGAGCAAGCGCCTTAGACAGCATGTTAAAAAGCTGAGACATTACTGTGCCAATAAAGGTCCATCTAGTCAAATCTGTGGTTTTTCCAGCAGTCATGTATGGATGTGAGAGTTGAACTATAAAGAAAGCTGAGCACCGAAGAATTGATGCTTTTAAACTACGGTGTTGGAAAAAACTCTTGAGTGCCTTTGGCAGCAAAGAGATCCAATCAGTCCATCCTAAAGGAAATCAGTCCTGAATATTCTTTGGAAGGACTGATGCTGCAACTGAAACTCCAATACTTTGGCCACCTGATGCAAAGAACTGACTCATTTGAAAACACCCTGATGCTGGGCAAGATTGAAGGCAGGAGGAGAAGGGGCCAACAGAGGATGAGATAGTTAGATGGCATCAGCGACTCAATGGACATGAGTTTGAGTAAACTCCAGAGTTGGTGATGGACGGGGAAGCCTGGCGTGCTGCAGTCCATGGGGTTGCAAAGAGTCGGACATGACTGAGCGAATGAACTGAAATGAAATCAGCTTCACTCATCCATCTCCTTTACAACTTTCAAAACTGCATTTGCTGTCTTCTCCTATCTTATTCTCCCCATCTCCCTCGTATGTTGATCTTTAGAGACAATCAAAAATTCCTTTACAGCAGGTTTAGTAGAGTCTGGGGGAGAGTGAAATTGGAGGCTTGTTTAATCCACCATCTTTTCGCAGATATGCTCAGGATTACAGACTTAGCTCCATGAGACCAGAGGTTCCAACTCACTCATCCTTGTATCCTCATCACCCCCACATGTGCTTGACAAAAAAAAAAAAAGGAGGTAAATACTAATTGAGTTACTTAAATGAAAACAGGAAACAGAATTGGAACTCAAATACACATCTAAGTCCACATCTAAACTTCTGCTCCATCTCAGTTATAAAGTTTGTATTTTCAACATTTAAAATGGAATTTGTCATCCATAAGATCATGCAGATCAGTACTTTTCAAATTTTTTATGTGTGTACAAATATCCTGGGGATTTCTTAAAGTGCAGATTCAAATTTAGTAAGTCTGGATGGGCTGTCTCTCTGCTGGTCCAAGAACCACTAACTTGTACAGCAGGAATGTTTGGTAATGGATATACGGCACTGTGTATCCTGGCATTATAAAATGCCATTCCCCATTTCATTTCTTTGTAAAGTTAAATTTTGTCAAAATCTGGGCTTGGATTGCGAAAAGTTGAGTTTTCTTGGGAAAGGAAGGACCAGGACCTCAAGTCAACCTACTAAAGTAGAAACTACTCAATAGATTCCATCAAATATACATAAGATTGTGAACTGTGGAGAAATGGCTGGGAATAGGAATTATAACAGACTACATACATGTATGTATTCATATATATATATATATTTATACCTTACCTTATACCTTCCTTATACCAAGCTGATTTAAAATGGCTTATCTATGCATGCTAGTAATATTTATTAAGAGAGACAAGGAAATCAAGGCAAAGGGGAATGGATGATAAGAAATATAAAAGTAAACTAATGTTGAGGTTAGTACACAAAATATATGCCATGGCTTCTGCAAACTAATGACAAGCGTATCTTAAATATTTCTATGGTCAGTAAGCACAAAAATGGATAGATACACAGTCATTTACATCAGTTGCTATGGCTAAGAATACATTTTTTTAGTTTACTTTCACAAAGAAGAGGCCATATAATGTTCATGTAATATTGTCAAGGACACCTTGAGAGTAATAATCTTATATGGCCACTCAGATAATATACACTTGTTCAGGCATGAATTTAGGTGCTGATGATGGAGAGATAAAAATAAATAACCTTTCTTAAAGAGTTCATGATTTTATGGGGATCCTAGGAAATTTTCAAGTAGGATGTGTCCAATAGAAGTACAAAATTTCCTGGTAGCCCAAATGAAGAAATTAATTCAGCCAGGGTAATGAAAGGGGTTTGGACTGTTTTATGGAGTAAGAAATAAAATCATGCCTGAATAAAGTATATTAAAGGTTGCCCAAATCACTAAAAATACAAAACCTTAATCTAAGTGGGTTCTTCATTGTGGTCAGTAGAAGTAAAAACAAACAGAAAAATAAAAGAAACACAAGAAAATATGTCCAATTAGGGAGTTCTGGCAACAAATGTGTAGATATCCAGCTCTGGGAGAGAGAAGTTCGAGGAAACCAATATCTCTTTATTTGCAATATAAGTCAGGAACACACATTTCTGGGCACCCAATGTAAGGGCAATCCCAGAAGCAAGGTTCACAGGAGTTTGGCTGCAGCTTCTGGAGCAGTCCAACAAGCTAGATGAATGGTCATTACCAGTTTTGGTTCCTAGATATATTTGAAAATATGACTAATGCTATTTAACCTCTCCTGAGAAAAACCCCAGATGTACACACATGCAAAGTATTAATTTGGACTTAGGGATTATAAGAACATCACAGACCTTTTTAAGACTTCCTTAGATCTAAGTAAAAAACAAATTCAATGTAATGGATGTATCAGGCTATCATTATAACTTGAGATTGGGAACAACTTAGGTATTCTTGGAAACTTCTTTTATTTCAATTGTATGCTCATCAACTGACATTCTGATTGTAGAATATCAACAAGTTAAGGTGGATGACAAATTTCATGAAGCCCTTACGGGAACCTAAGCTTAAGAACACTCAGGCTAAGGGTAATGTGGTGGCCGAGAGTTGCAAAGGTCACAACATCTTCGATTTTTTAAAATCCCAATCACATTTCATTTGTGTGTACTTTTCTTATGACTTGCACTACCTGGCATTTCTGCAGACACAGTAATAGTGGCTTACTGGAAGACCTCAAGCTAAAAACTGGAATCTTGCACTCTTGCTTCACACTGAGACCTCAGTGAATAAAAGATAAACAGTAAGTACTTTATCAGTGTACAAATATTGGGCCCAGCAACAAGTGTGCAACTCTTTGTACCTTCCTAGGAAATGCAACTACAAACTTCATGGGTCATGAAAATCTATACATTCAGTCAGTTTGACACAATTTTGACCTCAGGTAAACTTACTTGCAGTTCTTTTTTTTCTTCTTGAATGGATCACAGACTTCTCTCACAATTAGAATAGTAGCTAATATAGTATATCTCATTCTCTACCCAGGTCCTCAGAATCTAAAAATGGTGGCTCACAGAGAGTGAGATGCTAAGTGGTGCCAAGCATTTCTCTGTACAATATTTGACTATTATCTCAACGAAACTGTCCGCATCTGACACTATGAGGAAGGTGCTATTAAGATGCTTATTTTACAGGAAATCGCAGGTTATGCAACTTGCCCAAGTTCATACGGCTGGTAAATGGCAGAGCCAGGTCAAAACTCAGGCCGGCTGATACTGCAGGCTGTGCTGTTCATTATTTCACTATAGTCTCTCTCAGAGGCCCTCACTGGGCAAAGATAAAAATCAAAGTATTAAAAGAATGGATACATGATAAAAGTGGGAATAATGGGGGAAGCCAGTTACATAATATTACTTGAATTCAATGGGATTCTATGCTGTCATTAAAATGTAGATTATAGGAATATTTTTAGTGGGGTAAAATATTCACAATATATTGCTGAAAGAATAGAGCAAATATAACTGCACAGTAAAACCCACTTATACCTACAGACACACAGAAACAGGAACTCACAAGCATGAATAAAGGATATATATCAAAATGTTAATCATGATAATTGCCAAGTGGTGGGTAAATAGGTAGTTTTAATTTATTTTCTCAAGAACACTTTGCTCCTGATCTTTGCACAGCTGGTTCCTCTTGTTTTTCAGAGCTTAGTTCAAATGTCACCTTATCAGAGAAGTCTCTCCTGATTTGTTGCCGTGAAGCAGACAGCTATTGGTGCTCTCTTTATATTTCTATATATGAGATCATGCTATCACACTTCAATATTTATTATCTTTCATTGGTAATTTTTATATTTTTTACTTTTCTATCATTTCCACTATAATTAATCTCCATGTCCCTCTTACTCACTTCTCTATATTCCCAGGATTTAGAAAGTTGTGTGAGAGCTCTGTCAATATTTTTTTATAAATGAGTGAAAAAATGATAAATGAACAAACAATATATGTACAATCTAACAAACTCAAAACATGTCATTTTACTAAAGTAAACTTCAACCTCAAATTTAACGAAGGGAAGTTCACAGATTCCCACCCTCCATGTATCCCTACCTGGAGCACGATTAACTGGGTGGCACAGAGCTACGGTAGCCAGGCATCACATGGAGGAGATGCTCCCTGCTCTTAGAAGATTACATCTAGTGAGTCTGAAAGACTTTTAAACAAGTTGACCTTTGAACAACGTGGTCCACTTATTCACAGATATTTTTCAATAAATACATATTAAGTATTACAATGCTCAGGCAGGCTCTCCTGGTGGTTCAGATGGTAAAGAATCTGCCTGCAGTGCAGAAGACCCGGGTTTGATCCCTGAGTTATGAAGATCCCCTGGAGAAGTGAATGGCTACCCACTTCAGGATTCTTGCCTGGAGAATTCCATGGACAGAGGAGCCTGACGGGCTACACTCCATAGGGTGGCAAAGAGTCAGACACAACTGAGCAACTAACCCACACACACACTACTGAATCCAGGGGTGCAGAACCTCTCCTACATAACTTTAATGTTATATGCGGGTTTTCAACTGCATGGAGGGAGGCTGTCCCTAACTTTCACATTGTTCAAGGGCCAACTGTAATTGTGTAAAGACAAAAGATACATAATATAAACTATAGGGACTCACAGGAAGAACTACTTTTTCCTGAGTTACTTTTCAAAGAAAATAACTCGTTTGTTTTCAAATTATCACAAAATTACAAGAGCAAGTCTCATGGTAAAGGTAATGATAGGAAAACAGCAATAAATGATTAGGGTTGACCAGATCTCCTCTGTTCATTTATAAACAGGTTATGAGCAAAGGGTGAGTGAGCCACCTTTGCATCTGGATACGAGTGATTTATCTTAACAGGAGTTTTGGGAAAGTAGACAATTCGTTTAATGGTGGGGCATAGCTGAATCACTTTTTCCTCAGAGATACAGTTTTTTTCTCTCCATATACTCTATACTTAACTTGTACTTCTGACAATGCCTATGGAAAGAAATAGCAAGGAAAGTCTAGGTTTTTCAACTTTGATGGCATTCTAACAATAGGCAAAGCTATTCCACATGGGAAACATTATGATGTGGAGGAAAGTTGGAAGATTAATAATAATTACTAATTTAGCATTGAACTTGAAGAACAAAAGTATTCTGCTTTAATTGCTACACTCTTTCCTCTACCTCTTTCAATAAAACCATTATGAATCAAAAGTGTTCTCTTGGATTATGTTTTGATTTTAAATGAATACATGTACCCAAGATACTAGGTCTGATATGCTAAACTTAAAAGATTAAAAAAAAAAAAACACTCTCTGTACCAAGACTTTATTAGCATAGTAGAAACTAGTAAGGTTTGCCCAATTCACCTTTGGAATATGTTCTAAGTGCCTTCTCTTTAACACTGTGCAATAGTCCCAGAAATTTTGAAATGAATTAAATTATATTCCAGATAATATAAGGTATAATTGGGAGAAAAGGTCTATTCATTAAGAGACTACAGGATTACAACTGTGGAACAAGGGGTCATATGCCTTCCTTAGCACAAAGATATGATTTGGAGAAAAACACCACTGCAAGTGCACACAGGAACTATAAGAATACAAGTTCAGGGCAAAGGCTGCCTTACAGCCTTACGTGGTCAGACCACTAGGCATAAAAGCAACAAACATGGAATTCTTTTATGCATCTTGTGGAAGACAAATTTCTCATCTAGAAAGAACAATGGAATCACTTAGCATAGACCACTAACATACAAAAATGAGAAGTAACTGAGCAAGTTCAATCAAGAAAGCCCCACAAAGGTTGTAAGTCTCTATCCAATGAAACTTCTGAAGTTTGACAAGGAGACCTAACCACTCTCAAATCTCAGAGAACCAAAGGTATCATTGCTTCTCACTCATAGAATTGACCTATGGGCTCGGAGGCCTTCCGAGTTGCTCCAGGGTCATACTAAAGTATTACACTCTTATCCCACACTAATCCTGTCTTCAGAGAATCATCCAGGATATACAGTCTTTGTCTCAAACCTTGAGCAGTTTATTTGATTAAATCATTTGGGAAAACCAAATCTAAATATATATCTTCATATGTAAGCATTTTAAACTAATTAAAATGTAAATAACTTAGAAAACATTTTAGAGATTGATTTACCACCAACCGTATTTATAAAAGCAAATTACAGTTGTGAACAAGTTTCTGGCCAAGAGAAATCTGAAAACACCAAATGAAAATGTAAAAATATGAGGGGAAAAACAGAGTCAATATTCTCCATTTAACTGCAAGACTACAGAATGGGTGGGCAATGAAGTTGTTTATAACAGCTACAGATTGCTGTAGACATGAAGATGACCACAAACACACTCAAAGAGAAAAATTTACAATTGGGGTAAAAGTTGAAAGTTTTACAGAAATATTCATTTTGCACATGCAAACAAAGGGTGATTATTTTCATTTGAAAACTTTCCTCCTCGTCTTTATCGGCAAAGACCTGACTGACTTTTGCTAAATCTGAGGGGATAAATCAGATGACAGTCTTCAGAAGGATGCAGAGATTCTGGGTTTTGAAGGGAGAGTTAGAAAGAGGACTTCCTCCATGCAGCACATCAGGGTCATTTACTTCCCACGGACCTCTGACTTCGCCTTCGGGGTTTCCATTGGGTATGGTGTCCCAGCCCACTTTGTCTCTTTTCCACTTGAAAGCAGAGGATGGTTTCTCTTATTGGGAGCAAGATAGTGACAAACTCACTTTCATATATGAAGCCAGCTCTGGAATATCATCATATGATAAAGTTCTTAAAGAAACAAAATGAGACTTCATCTGTTTTGTGCTTATTTTTTCCCAGCAATAATCAAGAGGTGCCGTCTTTTGAAATACTGCATTTGCTTCCCCACTCCCTGCTTCTCTCTTTTACAGCTGTCAATTATTCGTTGAAGTTTTTGTCCCCTCCTACTCTTTCTCCTTTCTTCAGTGTGTTCCTTTCTGTTTCCTTGAGGTTCATTTTTTGCAATTTGTCTTTCCCCATTAAGAGTTGTTTTTTCCCAGCGGCATCTCTCTTTCATTCCTCTCTGCTTTTTCAAAACCTTCCCCAGCTCTTTTCTTTAACTTCCTTCAACTTGACTTTCCTAAGTTCAATAGGAACTGGCTTCCCACAGATTGATTGTATTCATTTTCTGCTCTATTTCAGTTGAAAAACAATAAAATGGAGGATCATTTTGCACCTGAGTTCCTAGTAGTTTTGCTAGAAACTCACCTTCAGTCCAGTACTCATAATGGGCTTTATGAACTACGGTAATTCAATAAGTAATAGAGAAAAACAACCAACAAAAATTTGGCAAAGTATATTTGATGGTATTTCTTCTGGTAACAATGAAAACTGGGAATGATTTACAATTAGTAATCAAAGTCAAAAGGACAGTAAGGGTAGAGAATCAGCATTGATCAGGCTCATTCATTGTTTTTTCATAATAAATAATATTCCTTCACACAAGGAGGAATACAAGCTGTGGGGAAAATGTGGATGATAGAATCTGGAATTAACCTTCGTGATGCAGCATTTTACATCCATTCACAGACAGGATACTTCTGTAGATTCCACAAATGAAGAGAAAGTTTTTGTTTGTTTGTTTGTTTGGGACAGGAAGATTGAGAAATTGAGACAAACATGTCTCTGGACTTTCAATACAAGGATCCGAAGCTTCTAAGCTTTTACCTACATGAAGAGAAAAATCATGGGAAAACCAGGGAAGCTCATACATGCAGCTGACACATCTGTACATCAGTTCAGTTCAGTTCAGTTCAGTCGCTCAGTCGTGTCCGACTCTTTGCGACCCCATGAATCACAGCACACCAGGCCTCCCTGTTCATCACCATCTCCCGGAATTCACTCAGACTCACATCCATCGAGTTCATGATGCCATCCAGCCATCTCATCCTCGGTCATCCCCTTCTCCTCCCTCCCAGCATCAGAGTCTTTTCCAATGAGTCAACTCTTTGCATGAGGTGGACAAAGTACTGGAGTTTCAGCTTTAGCATCATCCTTCCAAAGAAAACCCAGGGTTGATCTCCTTCAGAATGGACTGGTTGGATCTCCTTGCAGTCCAAGGGACTCTCAAGAGTCTTCTCCAACACCACAGTTCAAAAGCATCAATTCTTCGGTGCTCAGCCTTCTTCACAGTCCAACTCTCACATCCATACATGACCACAGGAAAAACCATAGCCTTGACTAGACGGACCTTAGTCGGCAAAGTAATGTCTCTGCTTTTGAATATACTATCTAGGTTGATCATAACTTTCCTTCCAAGGAGTAAGTGTCTTTTAATTTCATGGCTGAAATCACCATCTGCAGTGATTTTGGAGCCCCAAAAAATAAAGTCTGCCACTGTTTCCACTGATTCCCCATTTATTTCCCATGAAGTGATGGGATGGATGCCATGATCTTCGTTTTCTGAATGTTGAGCTTTAAGCCAACTTTTTTGCTCTACTCTTTCACTTTCATCAAGAGGCTTTTTAGCTCCTCTTCACTTTCTGCCATAAGGGTCATGTCATCTGCATATCTGAGGTTATTGATATTTCTCCTGGCAATCTTGATTCCAGCTTGTGTTTCTTCTAGTCCAGTGTTTCTCATGATGTACTCTGCATATAAGTTAAATAAGCAGGGTGACAATATACAGCCTTGACGTACTCCTTTTCCTATTTGGAACCAGTCTGTTGTTCCATGTCCAGTTCTAACTGTTGCTACCTGACCTGCATACAGATTTCTCAAGAGGCAGGTTAGGTGGTCTGGTATTCCCATCTCTCTCAGAAGTTTCCACAGCTTATTGTGATCCACACAGTCAAAGGCTTTGGCATAGTCAATAAAACAGAAATAGATGTTTTTCTGGAACTCTCTTGCCTTTTCCATGATCCAGCGGATGTTGGCAATTTGATCTCTGGTTCCTCTGCCTTTTTTAAAACCAGCTTGAACATCAGGGAGTTCACGGTTCACGTGAAGCCTGGCTTGGAGAATTTTGAGCATTACTTTACTAGCATGTGAGATGAGTGCAATTGTGCAGTAGTTTGAGCATTCTTTGGCATTGCCTTTCTTTGGGATTGGAATGAAAACTGACCTTTTCCAGTCCTGTGGCCACTGCTGAGTTTTCCAAATTTGCTGGCATATTGAGTGTAGCACTTTCACAGCATCATCTTTCAGGATTTGAAACAGCTCAACTGGAATTCCATCACCTCCACTAGCTTTGTTCATAGTGATGCTTTCCAAGGCCCACCTGACTTCACTTTCCAAGATGTCTGGCTCTAGATTAGTGATCACATCATCATGATTATCTGGGTCATGAAGATCTTTTTTGTACAGTTCTTCCATGTATTCTTGCCACCTCTTCTTAATATCTTCTGCTTCTGTTAGGTCCAGACCATTTCTGTCCTTTATCGAGCCCATCTTTGCATGAAATGTTCCCTTGGTATCTCTAATTTTCTTGAAGAGCTCTCTAGTGTTTCCCATTCTGTTGTTTTCCTCTATCTCTTTGCATTGATAGCTGAAGAAGGCTTTCTTATCTCTTCTTGCTATTCTTTGGAATTCTGCATTCAGATGCTTAAATCTTTCCTTTTCTCCTTTGCTTTTCACCTCTCTTCTTTTCACAGCTATTTGTAAGTCTTCCCCAGACAGCCGTTTTGCTTTTTTGCATTTCTTTTCCATGGGATGGTCTTGATCCCTGTCTCCTGTACAATGTCACAAACCTCATTCCATAGTTCATCAGGCACTCTATCTATCAGATCTAGGCCCTTAAATCTATTTCTCACTCCCACTGTATAATCATAAGGGATTTGATTTAAGTCATACCTGAATGGTCTAGCGGTTTTCCCTAGAAAACCCCACGCCCAAGGTAAGAGAAACCCAAGTAAGATGCTAGGTGTTGCAAGAGGGCATCAGAGGGCAGACTTACTGAAACCATACTCACAGAAAACTAGTCAATCTAATCACACTAGGACCACAGCCTTGTCTAAGTCAATGAAACTAAGCCATCCCTGCGGGGCAACCCAAGACGGGCGGGTCATGGTGGAGAGGTCTGACAGAGCGTGGTCCACTGCAGAAGGGAATGGCAAGCCACTTCAGTATTCTTGCCTTGAGAACCCTATGAACAGTATGAAAAGGCAAAATGATAGGATACCAAAAGAGGAACTCCCCAAGTCGGTAGGTGCCCAATATGCTACTGGAGATCAGTGGAGAAATAACTCCAGAAAGAATGAAAGGATGGAGCCAAAGCAAAAACAATACCCAGCTGTGGATGTGACTCATAATAGAAGCAAGATCCGATGCTGTAAAGAGCAATATTGCATAGGAACCTGGAATGTCAGGTCCATGAATCAAGGCAAATTGGAAGTGGTCAAACAAGAGATGGCAAGGGTGAACACTGACATTCTAGGAATCAGCGAACTAAAATGGACCGGAATGGGTGAATTTAACTCAGATGACCATTATATCTACTACTGTGGGCAGGAATCCCTCAGAAGAAATGGAGTAGCCATCATGGTCAACAAAAGAGTCCAAAATGCAGTACTTGGATGCAATCTCAAAAATGATGGAATGATCTCTGTTTGTCTCCAAGGCAAACCATTCAATATCACAGTTATCCAAGTCTATGCCCCAACCAGCAACGCTGAAGAAACTGAAGTTGAACGGTTTTATGGAGACCTACAAGACGTTTTAGAACTAACACCCAAAAAAGATATCCTTTTCATTATAGGGGACTGGAATGCAAAAGTAGGAAGTCAAGAAACACCTGGAGTAACAGGCAAATTTGGCCTTGGAATGCAGAATGAAGCAGGGCAAAGACAAATAGAGTTTTGCCAAGAAAATGCACTGGTCATAGCAAACACCCTCTTCCAATAACACAAGAGAAGACTCTACACATGGACATCACCAGATGGTCAACACCGAAATCAGATTGATTATATTCTATGCAGCCAAAGATGGAGAAGCTCTACACAGTCAACAAAAACAAGACCGGGAGCTGACTGTGGCTCAGATCATCTGTACATCAGAATGTATCTTCTGTTAGTGCTTAGTTGCTCGGTCGAGTCTGACTTTTTGTGAAACATTCGACTGTAGCCCACCAGGCTCCTCTGTCCATGGAATTCTCCACGCCAGAATACTGGAGTGGGTTGCCATGTCCTCCTCCAGGGGTTCTTCCCAACCCAGGGATCAAACCCAGGTCTCCCACATTGCAGGGAGATTCTTTACCATCTGAGCCATCAGGGAAGCCCAAATCTTCTGTTTAGCAATATGTAAACTCAACTTGAATCTCAGATGGATCAATATGAGTCATGACCCACTCCTGCTGCCTCAGTGTAACTGGTGAGATTTTGTGGGTATATGGAGGCAGAAAGCCAGAGCCCAAGTCCTTTCTCAAGACCAGAGTCAATGAACATGCATAAAGGATACTAATCTCTCTATCAGATTTATCTTAGATGTTGGTTCAAGATCTAATGAACGATAGGAAACAGTAGCATGAATTATGTTATGTTTGTCATTTACATCTGTTAAGCATCTAAGTCCAGATGTACTATATGTAGCATGCTTGCAGATATGAATAGGATTTTGATCTATTCCTTAAGGGGTTAAAAATCCAGCTGGGAGATGTGGAACGCCTGTCAACAAATCTTATTATTTGTACATGAGATGTGTCTGTATCCCAACTTTTGCTCTGGGAACTTTAAGGCATTCCGCCAAACAGAAATCTAGCTAGAATGAAAGGTGCTGGTTTAGAGCTTAATTAATTATTTCTGTAATTTTTTCAGATGTTTAATTCACTTTTGTGATTTATTTATGGGGAATAACTCAAATGATATAGTAGGCAACTCCAGGATTTACTAAGAATTGTCTACTAATAAAATGAAAAATGCATATTATTTAATTATTTAATTTCCTATATGAGTGTTCAGTTAATTTGGATATCAAACATATTTGGTTCACTTGTTGAATTATCTAGTGGCTGAACTGACTGTTTGATCTGATTGTTTCTGTGGATAATGACAATCAGTGTATCTTTTCTGTGTCTTTTGTATCTATAGAATTCACCTTAGTCAAATGGTAAGAGTTCACTACTTTTTTTTAAGTGCAGTTAAGGCATTTTTAATGAAATGAAAGGATGCCCAACTGGTGGGGAAAGAACCAGAAAATACTGTTCAAATGAATACTATTGAAGTACATTTGGAAATCTTAAACCATTTTTAGGAGATGCGGAAATTCACAAGTACAAAAATACTCACATTTTAAAATAAAGTTGAGAAAGAAAGTTCTTTTTAATATACCTCTTCTCAAAGTGGGAATTAGTATCTCCAGAAAGGCAAAAAATTGAGTAGGTAGATGTTTTCAGTGTTTGTGGATGTTACCTGTGCAGACACTTGCTCATGAGGTAACTAATAGTGAAATCTTCTACTTTTCTTTTTTTAAACGATGGAGACATACAGAAACATAAGACATTTTTATGTTTCTCTGGTCTATTCTTTAGGAGATTTAATTTCATTTTAAGAAACATGTTGTTTAGTTGCTCTGTCATGTTCTACTTTTTTTGCTATCCCATAGACGATGGCCCACCAGGCTCCTCTGTCCATGAGATTTTCCCCGACAAGAATATCAGAGTGCTGTTTCCTTTTTCAGGGGATCTTCCTGACCCAGTATTGAACCCCCATCTTCTCCATTGCTACATTTCCTATAAAACCACTATTTTTAAAGATCAGCTTCATAGATCACACTGCTTAGCATCTCTGCCAGAAGTTTCAAAGCTTTACTGTCAGCTGTTCAACAGGTTCCTCAAAACAGCTTTATCTTCATTATCACAACTGGGCCAAGCAAGGTGTTCTAAGCTTGTGGACTATTGTTATTGGCTTGTTTTCGTTTTTAACTTGAATCTCTGATATGACTGCAACTGTCATATTTTAACATTCACTCATCATTCAATAAACATTTACGGAATGTTTCAGGGAGCGTGGTAAGTTTGAGGGGTCACAAGAGTGAAGACGGAATTGTCACCCTAACAAGGTCATAGTGTAGTGGAAGAGGAGTTATGTTGATGGAACAACTATGATCAACCAGACTTCCTTTTATAGACATTTCTTCATCATTTCTCCCAAGAAAACAATGAAGATGCTCAGAGAACTTAGTCAATGCCACACAGCTGGGAAGAAGTTTTAGTGAAATTCAAACACCTGAGTTTCTGACTCCAGAAATCAGACTTTTCTCCAACTAAATGGTTTCCCTGTAAATTGGTGGAGCAGTTTCTTACTTTATGGTGCATGAATGTTCACATTCCCACCATGTTCATGGGTAAGAGGTTAACTGTATTTGTTTATGTTACTTACCTTCAAAACAAATTCTCATAATTGCGTTCTGACCTGTATCAGGTGATATAATGAACAAAGTTAAGAAACACCTGCACTGCCATCTATTTAGAATGAACATTGGAACACCAAAGAACAAAATTCCACTTCAATATTCCAAAGAACAACATCATCTAAACCAGCAGTCCCCAACCTTTTTGGCACCAGGGATTGGTTTCATGGAAGACAATTTTTCCACATAGGTGGGGGCAGAGTATGGTTCAGCTGGTAGTAGGAGCAATGGGCACCATGGGGAGCGGCAGATGAAGCTTCACTTGCTTGTCTGCTGTTCATCTCCTGCCATGAGGCCAGGTTCCTAATAGGCTGTAGGGTATCGGTCCAAGACTGGGCATTGAGGAGTCCTGATCTAAATGACTACTGTCCCTCTATGTGAGGCCAACCCCATCATTATAATTGCATGAGGCATTTCTCCTACTGCTTGGCACAAAAACTTAGAGAAGAGATTCAGACAGTATATTTCTTCCACTAAGATCAGGAAGTAGAATAAGAACACAATATAGAAAAAGAGGAAAAATTTTAATTCTCACTTTCCTATGATACCTGCAAGAAAAGAACATTAAACAACATGTCACTAATATTTTTGCTCAGTGCCATTCATATGTCACCTGAGTTAACTAAACACCTTTCAGCAATGTGACAACATTCCTGGGTATTTGTCAAAAACAAATGTTCAGGCTACTGAAAAATATAAAAATCACAGATTGAATTTGGTGAGTTCATAGATGTGCATGGAAAGGCGAGACTGTGTAAGATTATGTGACTATATACTACATCCATGATATCCCTTGAAAACCTTAATAAAATGTGAATTCATAGGACCTTGATATTTGGCAATGGGAAGTGCTGATAAAGATTTACTTAGCAATAAAGTGTCAGATAATAGAGTAGGTACACAATATAATTAGAAATACTGAACTTTCTTTTACATACACAACAGCCTGTGGCAAAGCTCTGGGTAAATCACGAACATGAGAGTGGAACTGCATTGCATTTCATGAACAGCCTCCGGCCAAAAAAGACAAATAGGAAAGGTCCTGATTAAATATTTGCTCAGAAAATACCCTCTGATAATATACTGCCAATTTCTTACCTTGGGTAAATAGCATCCCCCTCTTCCAAGGTAAGTAGGTCTCTGCTATATTAGATTTTATTGACAAAAAGGAACTCTGGCCACAGAATACACAGCAGTTATGTGAAGGGTATGGCGCAGCTTGTCTCAAAACATTGTCAATGTGACCTTTGGCGAGGACCCAGTGGAAAATCACTCTCTCTAAAGGAAACCAACACCCCTTTCTCTATAATCCTGCTAGCATGATATGGTGTTACTGAAGCAAGCTCTGCTTCCAGTGGCCGCAGCACAAATTGCCTCATTTGGCTTGGTCACTGGAAGGACGAATGCCAGGTGGAGATACGCACACATGAGCATATGCAAGGTTTCCATGGAAATGCTACTTGTTATGCCTGAATGGCCTTGAGGACACATCCAGCCATGCGGGGATATGCCATCTTTTTCTGGAGGTCAGCCCAGTGAAAAGTAAAACCTAAGAAACTCACCATACTCTGGATTCTATGTGTTCGTCTGGAGGCTGATTAAAAGGACTGGATTATCAATCTCAGTTTCAACATTTATTATATTCTGAACACCACTTCCTGATATTCTTGCATGGCAGAGTCCAAACATGAAGATGACAAGCTCTCCCAAGCATACTAGGGGAACACTCCCAGTAGTTTCAAACACCATATTTTACGGAGACAAATGTTCTAGGCAAGTGTGCCCAAAACCATGGTTTCTGGCCCATCACATGGCTGCTCTATCTAACTGACATTCTCTTCTCCTTCACTTCATATATCTGCCACTGCCTCCTTCTCGATACCTGTCTCTCAATACAAAACGTATTGGTCTATGATCCAGGGAATCACTTGGAAAATAATTTGGCTCATTAAGAGTCCTGCAAGCTGGCATTACTACACAAATGCAAAGGTTATCAGTATCTGGATAGAAAGCTTAGGTTGACTAAATCTCAACAGTATAGGTACAAATATAGGTTGCAAAAGTTCTTACAGGAACTGGTTTGTACTTTTAAGTAGCACTTAGTCACTTAATGACTGATTGGAAAGAATAACAATACTTATTCAATACTAAAACATGTACTACAAATGTTTCTATTTGAAAAATAAAATTTCCCAGATGGGACAAGAGATACTTGTATTTTATATATATATATATATCATTGAATGTGTTAGAAATACAATTTGAATAGGGGCATCTTTTTATGATAGGGCTTCCCAAGCAGTTCAGTGGTAAAGAATCTGTCTGCCAAGCAGAAACATGGGTTTGATCCCTGGATTGGGAAGATTCCCTGCAGAAAGAAATGGCAACCCACTCCAGTATTCGTGCTGGGAAATCTCATGGACAGAGAAGCCTGGTGGGCTACAGTCCATGTGGTCACAAAAGAGTCAGACATGACTTAGTGACTAAACAATAATAAATATTTTTAAGATAATGATGAAACTCAAAAATAATTTGTTCTTATTCTTAAATTTTATTCTTATTGTCTCTCGTAAGTGTTTTGTTAATATACATTCTTTTAAAGTTAAAATGCATTAAGTATAATTTTTTAATATATAACATCTAGTCACAGGTTTCTTAACATAAATAATTAAAAACTACCTACTTAGAAATTCTACACATCTATCTAACTGCAGGTCATGTCTGTATGGATACTCTCTTCACCTCCCCTTTTCTCATCTCTATCATCCTTCTCTTTCCTGTTCTTTTTTTAAGTTTTATTGGAATATAGTTCCTTACAGTGTTATGTTAGTTTCAGGGTTATAGCATGATTCAATTACACATATACACATAGTCATTCTTTTTCAGATTCCTTTCCCATGTAAGTTATTACCAAATATTGAGTAGCATTCTCTGCACTATACAGTAGGTCCTTGTGGCTTTTTATCCACAGTAGTGTGTGCATGTCTCTTTCAAGTTCTTCCACTTCTTGCACAGTTTTTCTCTAATAGAAGTGTACTTGTTATTTAGGCACTCCAGCTTCACTCACTTAACTTAGTTGAACATGTAAAAACACACATTTTCAATCTCTTTGATTGTATATGTTGGCTGAGACCCACTTGCTGACTGAAGGGAGGTTGCCCAGGGCCAAACCAAGCAATGTATCAAAGATAGGGATGTGACCCAATCAAAGATAGTAAAATGGAATGAGGATGTTCGAGAATTTGTTTGACTTCCAGGAAAGGCTTGCTCTTCCCAGGGGATTTAAAGCCCAAAGAACATAAGGTTTAGGGCTGCTATAGCCATGCTGTAACCATGAGAAGAGAGTTTATCTGGAAATAAAGTCAACAGGGAAGCAAATAAGGCAAGACATAGATAAAGGGGTCAACTGATGCAGTTAGCTCTTCTACTGTTTCTCATTTATGTGAACCAATAAATAAACTCCCCCAATACTTGAGCCAGTTTAGGCCAGGTTTTCTGTGATTCATAAAGTTAATGATACACTCACCCTTTAAAAAATGCCAAATAGATAAACAGAAACTAAGCTCTATCTGAGTAGCCCCCACATTTTCAAGTCCAAGGATCCCTTTGAACAACTGCTGCTTTAATCCTTTGTAGCTCAATGTCAAGGTAACAATACAGCTAGTTAAAGAAAAAACAGTCCAAAGGCCTCATAACTAATGTCCTTTGGGGACTTGAAAAACAAGTATCTTTAATCTGGTAGCATATATCATTCCTCACAAGACACTTGGCAGCTGTGAAAAGCATCAACCAGCACACATGGCAATAAGGATTGGGATAAAGAGAATGTAAACGGTTAGGTTACCTTCAACTCACTGCTCCACACCTGATGGATTATTTGTAATAAGACACAGTTGTTCTTATTTCCTTTGTGAAACAGGGATTGTAAGGACTTGAACAGAAATGAAAAGTATAATTTTCCAGTACATTTAATGCATTATGTATCATGAACATCTTATGACTGGACAGTCTCCAAATTTTTAAGAGGAAAAAAAAATTTTCAGGTAGCTTTACTCTCTCATATTGTTTCCCTACAAATGCCCCCTTTTCTTCACCTGTCCTTTATTTCCTTAGCTCTCTCCATTCTCTCCCTTATACCTCTTTCAATAGGTTAGCCCTTTTAATTTCTCCTTAACTAGAATGACAACAAAAAATTTCAATCAATTAGTAATTAATGATATGGAGTTATTCAACAAATCAGTTCACAGTTTATTTTAGCCTTAGGACATACATCTCCCCAAATACACTTTCTTGACGTATCCTGTAAGAGAACCTCCTACCCGTTCTTCAACCTATTTCCTATTCCTTCACGGCATCTCCTCCACCAGCTCCATGTTGCTATGAATATAGTACGGGGAGAGGTTTGGTAAAAGAGAATGAGATTGTGATCATAAATGGTTCCTCAGATCATTAATCCAAAGTTTTAGAGCCAAACTTCTTCTCTGGGTCTGAATGAGGCCCGGACATTTTTTAAATAATAAGAAACCTCAGAATGGAGACTTCAAAGATTAGCGTGTGCCTTTTTGTCCAGTCAGCTGCAGGGAGTGCAGAAGGATACAATGAATTCAAATTCTGACTCAGTCACATAACTCATGAGAATCTGAGCAGTTGGTTTAAACTCAGTGAGTTTCAGTTTTCACATTTAAATTAAGGGTGGATGGTATCAATAATAACTACCTAATTAATTAATTCTACTTTTTTTTTAGCACGTAGCTAGGCTTTATTCTAGGGGTTCATGATACACTTTGATTAAAATAGTCAAAATCCTATTTTAATGGAGTTTATATTTTACTTAATAGTATTATTGAATGAACTAAATGATATAATTTAAACTAATCCACAGCAGTGCCTAGGACACTGTAAAACACAACACATGGTATCCAAGAGACTTCATTCCCAATTAGGTTATTATCAACTCTTTTATCTGTTATACATTCCTCCGGTCTTTGAAAGGTTTTTGAAAAACTTCAGTAGGAGGGTTAGGCTTTGGGATGAGCCAAAATAAAATTTGAATAAGCCAGAACATTTCCTTGAATAAAATACTGGGGGCTATGAGCCAATATTGCTTTTAAAACAAGACAAACATTTTCTAGAATAAACTATATTTTAAGCCATCCTTGATTTCTTTTTGCAAATTTTTCTTTGCAGCAATCCTACTCCCCAAACATACTGCATATTATTTCCCTTCCTGCCTTTCTACTGCTACTTTCCTAGTATACATTTCCATAGTCCTAGTATAAATTACCACCATCTCTGTCTTCCCAGCAGCCAGAATTACTCTTAAAAGGGGAAATCAGATCATCCTCACCAGCTCTAAAAATCTTCTGATGCCTTTTTGGTGTTCTTATCATAAAATCCAAACTCTCCTCATTGATCTCCAAAGCCATTTTATCACTTTGCCTCCAGCTCTCAAACTTTCTACTGAATCCATCCATCCATGCTCACCAGGCTTCAGACACTCCTGCCTTACTTCTCAGGCACGTTTGTGCCTCAGGGCCTTTACATTTACATTCTGTTTGCTTAGGTAGGCATCCTCCTCTCCTCTTGCATCACTTACTCTTTCCTAGTTCAGATCCTATCATTTCAGAGGGACCTGTGCTGACCCATAACTTCTTCCCATCCTCCAATCACTCTCTTCTCCCATGCCTTTCAAGTACACTTTCCAGGAATGCCAGTCCCTCCTCCACATCTAGACTACAGGGTACTTAAGCAGAGATTTTACTGACTTGTTCTCTGTATCTCCACTGTCTAGCTGCTGGAGGCACTAAATAAATATTTAAGTAAATGTATAATATTATGAAATTAACAATTATCTGGGCAGGAACATATTTATTTCTAAAATTTTGCCAGGCTTTCAATCATTATATAAAATGTTGTTGATGATATGCTTATGGTGTGTAAGGATCTAAAGCATATGGAGAGCATTCAACATGCATCACTGATAAACATTTTCCATGTGGTCTTTACAGCAGCTTTGAGGGTGTGGAGTTATTATATCCTAGCCATTTAAGGTTTAGGGGACTAAAAGTCAGAGAAAGCAAGTTCTACTCAAGTAAAACCTACTGAAGAATTCACAGGTCATAAGTTGCAGAGTACAGATTCAAATCTAACTGTCTGACACTGTATGTAACTGGTGTTCTTCATCTTACAAACATCATCATCCACTCTATTTTCTCATATCCAGAGTGATAACCTGTCAAAACTAATAATGTTAATAGAGAGCATTTACTGAGTGTTTACCATGCAGAGGGAATTATCTTCATTAATTCTCACAACAACTGTAAGATGTAGGTCCCTTGTTTTTCAGTTGAGAAAAATTCAGCTTAAGTCAGTCAGATGGAACTTGAATCCAGTCTGGTCCGACTCCTGAAACTGAGCTGTTAACTGCTGTGGGGCGGCATTTCCTGACCCAGGGGAAGACAGTGTCACTTGCCAAGTCGCAGATGACAGGAACCACTAGTCTAGGCTTGAGCTGCAGGCTGGGTGCAGCCCTACTGCGTGACCAGCACATTCATCTCAGTCAAATGACAGATGCATTGTGTCTCTAACTGTGGAAACCAGGAATCATTCTGTTGGCCAACCACCAACTCTCTGTCAAGGAGGGGAAAAACAACCAGGAACCTGAACCTTCACTATTACATTAGTGGTGCCGCCTTCATTTATTTTGTAAGCAATAAACTCGTCCATTGTTTCAATTAGGAAGTTTCAAATGAGATTGAAGATAACACATCCCATAATTTCTCATCCTTCCTTGTTTCACAGGCTCAGGCAGAACTGATTCCAGGGTGGAATTTGCACTCTCCTGATTGATGAGGCTAATAAAGCACCTTTATTGTGATATAAATAGCCTTAAAAATGTCCTACAGAGTCAATATTGGTGTTTGATGGCCTCACATAGGCAGGGTCCTTGTCTTAAGTAGCACTAAAGCTTGATGAGTTATGGTTTTGAAAAAGTTTGTCATTGAATTTGGATATTGATTTGTGGGGCTACAAGGTGGCAGTAGCCACATTAGTGACACAGATGGAGCAAACTATTTAAAAAATACTCATTTCTTTCACACACCTAATACATCAATAATTTTAACACCCTGCTGGATCATGCAGCTTTGACAAGGGAATGGAACATACATAAAACAAATCACAGAGGTATTCATTCAACCAGATCAGTGACTATTGCTCTATCCACACTTTAGTTGTGGAAGAGCACAGTACACGGCCTAGAAGGTAAGAATATGCTTTCAAATCCATCTCTCTATTACACATGCACTCACACACACACTCACTGAGATCGATGCAGGTATAATAAAAGAACAAAATGTTCTTCCTCTAATTGACTTCAAAGCCATTGGGTTAAACTCTGAGTGTTGAATTCCAGGGTAAAGGCTATTTATTAATTTCCTGGCATGCTGGGAATAGCATAAGCTAAAGGTTATGGCCCTTTATAAACAGTTATTTCATGTCTTTGTTTCTTTTAAACTTCTTAGAAACAGTTTTAAAAGTTACATTAAAAATCTTTGCTTTTCTCTTTTCCTGCCCATCTCCTTAGGCTTGGCAGTACCATTGGTTCTTGTCCACTTGTCTAGTTTTTACAGTTTCCTCAGTCCATATCTGTGTGTGTATGTGTCTTGACTCTTGGGCATATGTATTCCTACACTTGCAGAAACAGGATCAGAAGATGGATACAGAAGTAAGGTAAGGGTGTTATGGAGTCAGGTAGGGAAGTTATAATGTCAAAGCTACTCACTCAGTCAGTATATCACTAGACAATGGATTTTTTAGCTCATTATATCAGTTTCCTAGGGCTGTTGTGAGGTCTCCTTCTAGCACAAGCTGGAATCAGGATTGCTGGGAGAAATATCAATAACCTCAGATATGCAGGTGACACCACTCTATTGGCAGAAAGCAAAGAAGTAAAGGGCCTTTTGATGAAAGTGAAAGAAGAGAGTGAAAAAGTTGGCTTAAAAGTCAATATTCAGAAAATAAAGATCATGGCATCCAGTCGCATCACTTCATGGCAAATAGATGGGGAAACAATGGAAACAGTGAGAGACTTTATTTTGGGGGGCTCCAAAATCACTGCAGATAGTGATTGCAGCCATGAAATTAAAAGACACTTGCTTCTTGGAAGAAAAGCTATGACCAACCTAGACAGCATATTAAAAAGCAGAGACATTACTTTGCCAACAAAGGTCCGTCGAGTCAAAGCTATGGTTTTTCCAGTAGTCATGTATGAATGTGAGAGTTGGACTATAAAGAAAGCTGTGTGCAGAAGAACTGATGCTTTTGAACTGTGGTGTTGGAGAAGACTCTTGAGAGTCCCTTGGACGGCAAGGAGATCCAATCAGTCCATCCTAAAGGAGATCAGTCCTGGGTGTTCATTGGATGGACTGATGCTGGAGCTGAAACGCCAATACTTTAGTCACCTGATGCACAGAACTGACTCATTGGAAAAGACCCTGATGCTGGGAAAGATTGAAGGCGGGAGGAGAAGGGGATGATAGAGGATGAGATGGTTGGATGGCATCACTGACTAGAGGGTCATGAGTTTGCACAAGCTCCAGGAGTTGGTGATGGACAGGGAGGCCTGGTGTGCTGCAGTCCACTGGGTTGCAAAGAGTTGGACACTGCGTGACTGCACTGAGGGCTCTTGTAACAAATTACTACCAACTAGGTGACTTCTGAACTGAACTGAACTGAGGTGACTTAAAACAAAACAAATGAATTTTCTCACAGGTCTGAAAGTCAAAAGTCCAAAATTAAAGTGTTGTCAAGGCTTCAAAGGATCTAGGGGATCCACTTCCAACTTCTGGTGCCTCTTGGCAATTCTGGTTTTCTTCAGTTTCATAGACACCACTCCCACCCCTGCTTTCTCCTTCACATGGTCTTCTTTCCCATGTTGCTCTCTGTCTTCTCCATCTCTGTCTTTCACAGAGGTACTCACCATTAGGTTTAGGGCTCACTCTAATCAAAAATGATATCATTTTGAGATCCTTATCTCAAATACTTCCGCAAAGCACTTTATTTCAAATAAGTTGCATTTTGAGGGCCCAGGTCTTTTGGAGGGGTCACATTCAATTCCCTATACCCATCTGTAGACTTTCAATTTGATTAAAATATACTGAGGTTGTCCCTTTTTTTAAACAAGTAATATACATTTTCTCTGGCAATGATGCATACTCTAAGACTAACCACAAGTATAAAAAATTGGCTAATAATTCCCTGGTGGCAAGCATGGTGAGAATCCACCTGTAATGTAGGAGACCTGGGTTTGATCCCTGGCCAGGAAGATCCCTTGGAGAAGGGAATGGCTACCCACTCCAGTATCCTTGCCTGGAGAATTCCATGGACAGAGGAGCCTGGCAGGCTACAGTCTACAGGGTTTCAAAGAGTCAGACACAACTGAGCGATTTTCACTTTCACGGAATCAAGACGCTATCTACACTTTCTACTTTTCTCTTTATCCTTTCAATAAAGTTGCATGTAACATTTACATCTTTTGAGGAAAGGCCAAACACAATCTTCCATGCTGAAAAAATATATATATCAAGGTTTACATTGATTTTATAGCTATCCCAGCTAATCAATTATTTGGGGATTACTGCTTGATCTTCAGAAGAGTTTGAAACAAGACAGAAAAATCTTAAGTACTTATAAAATTCTAAATTCTAGTGAGGAGACCATTGTGCTTTATGTTAAAGAAAATTGGTTTCATAGTAACCTAGATAATGATGTCCTTATAAATGGATAACGGAAACTCACAAAAGGGTGGGGGGTTTATTTGTGTCTACAGGCACTGAATATAAACAGATCATCTCTTTTTCAATTAAAAATCCCATAAGAATCAACATAAAACTCATAAATACATTCATAAGGCAAGAGCTTAAGAAAACAAAGCTTGACCATGTTAATAAAAAAATAGGACATACGAGAAGCAGTGTTTTCACATAGGAAAAACTTAGAGATCTTATTAAAATGCAGATTCTAGTACAGTATGTCAGTGGTAGGTCCTGAGATTCTTTATTCTAACAAGTTCTCAGGGTAATGACCAAGAACCATTCTTTGAATACGACCACAGTTGTAGAGAATCAAGCTATAACAACAAGGCTGGCAAATAATTATAATGTTACACAGGCTAAAGATTATAAGGCCTTTTGTCATTCAGCAGAAATTCACTGGGCTCCTGTTCTGTACCAATCACTGTGGTAAATACAAAAATAAATGGAATATAATGCATAATCTCGAGAGTTTCTCTGCTAATTGTGAATTTTTTTTCTGGCATAAAATCTTTCATCTACCTTGTGTTTCAAAAACTATTAGGGCAATAACAGAAATAAAATATTTTATAAATAGGCAAAAAATAATCCATATTTAGCAATTTTTTTTAAATACTAGTGTAATTGGTCTCTATGCCAAAAAGTACAGCCTGTCTGCAGTAAGGGCAGCATCCTTCCTAAGGAATGTTGTCACAGAGATGACATGGCAACACACTCTCTTGGTAGGATTTGGGGATCAAAAATCAGAAAGGTACTGTGATTTCTAGGTTGGAAGCAAACACAATGATGAGCAGGGATGACACATAGAGATGATAAAACATTCACAGAAGAAAGCATTTAATTTCTAGAAAAATCGATAGGCTCTTGGTTTTGAATTAATTTAATTCTACACATTGCTAAAGAGATGTGCTAGAGAATAATGGCCCTAGAAGCTGAAGTCTCAATCTGTGCAATTGCCTCTTTTTTCACTTTGGCTTGAATGAAGATGGCAGATTCATGAGTAGGCAGTAGCCAAGACAATTTGTTTATGATTGCTGTTGAGTCAGGTTCTTTTCCCCCCCTTTTAATTTATTTTTAGTTGAAAGATAATTGCTTTACAGTTTTGTGTTGGCTTCTACCAAACATCAACATGAATCAGCCATAGGTTTATTCATGCCATAGGTTTACTCCCACTTGAAACTCCCTCCTACCCCACTTCCCATCCCACCCCTCTAGGTTGTTACAGAACCCCGGTTTGAGTTCCCTGAGTCATTCTGCAAATTCCCATTCGCTATCTATTTTCTATATGGCGTTGTATATTTCCGTGTTACTCTTTCCATACATCTCACCGTCTTCTTCCTCCCCCCGCAGCTGGATCCATAAGTCTGTTCTCAATGTCTGTGTCTCCATTGCTGCTGAGTCAGTTTTAAATGAGAATCCACCAGAGACTATTCTGATCATGACAGCTGTCTAAATGTCTGCACTGTCAAGTAAACATATACAGTGAGTATTATACATACACGTATATGTATTAAATACATTATCAGGAGAAGGGTTTTTAAGTGCTGGGAAGTGAAGTGAAGAAGTGAAGTGAAAGTTGCTCAGTTGTCTGACTCTTCGTGACCCCATGGACTGTACAAGTCCATGGAATTCTCCAGGCCAGAATATTGGAGTGGGTAGCTCTTCCCTTTTCCAGGGGACCTTCCCAACCCAGGGATTGAATGCAGGTCTGCATTGCAGCTTTACCACTTGAGTCACCAGGGAAGCCCAAGAGCTGGGAAACTTGCACTGTAAGGAATCTGCTCATGTTCCCTCTACAGTGGAAGACAGCAGTGACTTCCTGATTTTCTTCAGGCTTGAAAACTAAAAGCAAATTGCAGTATCATGACTTTTGACCCAATAAATTCTCACAAAAGGGCAACTATTATACTGGCAGCATCATAAACACAGCTTGTTTTGTGAACACGGTGAAAGGATGACTTTGCATTTAAACTTATTTTGATCAGAAATATTGAAGACTACAGATTACTCAGTTTTTACATGAGACATGAATTTTTCACCAATTAGTGGATTGGGGGTTCTGACACCAATCTGCCATCAAGGCGTCAATGAGGACGACAAATGGCTATTATAACTGCTATCACCAAATCTCATGACATAAAGACTAAGTTCTGTTTTCAGAAAAGTTTAACTGTTATCTCTTCATCCCCAAAGCAGACGCAGTGGATTAAATGTTTGTGTTTGCTACCTATTAATACATTGATCAAACAAGCTAGCTAGATGTCAAATATATGCTCCATGATTTTATGTACAACTATACTGCTTATGATCAACCTATGGGGTTTTATTTTTCCTGGCCTATACTGACCAGTTTAAAATAGCACACATAGGGCCTATTTTTAGATCATAATACTTCCCATGATTCTTGCATTTGGGGGGATGGGAAAGATGCAGCCAGAGACAACATGGTTATCTGTTCTCTCCTCGGCCATTCATTCCATGACCCACTTCAGTACAGAAAGGGGAGCATTGTTTCTGCACACTGAGTTTTCTACTGGGTTACAGTAACTTGCTTGTGGTTCTTATAGAAAATATGTCCTACTTTTTGCCGGAAAATATATCCAGCAAAAGGGCATAGTGGAAAAGAGATGGTTTTATAAGTCCCAAATGTTACCAGGATTCCTTCAGGTCTCTACAAGTTACAAACACATATGATGGAAGACAGGAGGGAGCTGTAAAGGATCCCTTAACACTGGGTTGGACTCTCAGAAGGAGGAATGGTCTTGAGTCTTAGAGTCTTCCAGTCTTACAGCAGCATGAAGGGTTTGTGTAATGGGTGGGTTTGTGTAATGGGTTTGTATAATGAATGGGTTTGTGCAGTTCTCACTCTGAACTATATTTGGCAAAATAAGATCTGCTGTTTAGTTTCTTAGAAGTTGATTACCTTCTATAGATGTGGACTTTGAAAAAACTTGAGGAAAAGCCAAGTGCAATAACTCTAATGTACCACCAGGTGACAGTGTTTCTAAAATTAATCTATGATTCTAGAGTACCCAGGCCTGTTTTTGAAGGGACCACATTTTAACAGAAAGGTTTGTGAACAATCACATGATTGTTTTTAAACAGTAAATCCAATTAGTTACTGAATTTCTTTTCCTAATTCCAATTATTCAAATATGATGAGATCGCACACTCAGGTGACAGCGGTGGATGGTTAATCTTATGCTGAGCAGGCCAGAATGACTGGACCATCTTAGGAAAGTGGTTAAGCAGTTCAAAAAGCTGATTTTCAGCAATCTCGCTGAAAATTAGAATCTACTAAACTGAATTAGAGAATGCTGCTGCTGCTGCTGCTAAGTCACTTCAGTCGTGTCCGACTCTGTGTGACCCCATAGACGGCAGCCCACCAGGCTCCCCCGTCCCTGGGATTCTCCAAGCAAGAACACTGGAGTGGGTTGCCATTTTCTTCTCCAATTAGAGAATGCAGAAAGTGTAATTCATATGCATTATGTAACGGCAACAACATACAACAACATGAGATATTAAAGCAACTGGTAGTCTAGTAAAAAAAAAAAAAACATGTAATTGCTCTCTCTATATCTAGGAGCATGCCCAACCGTTAGAGTTGGTAGCTCCAGTTCCACTCATTTCTATTAAAGTATCTCTAACACACTGGCTGCCAAGGTGACTGAGATCCTATTTATAGTTTACTTGAAAGTATATATACTTCATACTAAAACTTATCTACAGTAAGTGGCAGGGCTGTGATGTACATCTAGACACCTGATTATAAACAGAGTTCTCCCTATTACATGCCATACCACTGCTGTCTACTCTATCTATTTTTAGGCAAGTTGAAGAAACATGACTATAAGAGGATGGTAGAAAGGTGAGAAAAAGTAGAGGGAGAGATGCTCAGAAAGGTGCATATTAGTAGAGAAGGGTGAAAATATAATTACAGGTGGAAAAAGAATTACCATGCTCTCAGCCTTATATTTCACCTCCCCCTGCTTCTCACCTCCATTTCCATTGCACTCGCCTATTCTCATTATTACTTCTACATCTTCCTTTTCTCATTATCACTTCCATAAATCCCAAGTTAAATTACAAAACAAGGCAGGAAAAGAAGTGACTCTGTAATACTGCTGAGTGACTATGGCAATACACATATCCCACGGGTCTTCATGTAGCCTGTCTAGTTTACAAACCATAAAAAGGGACACTAATAACCGAAGGAATCACCTTATGTTTTATGTCAGATTCTCCAGAAAACAGTCTCTGGAACTGAGATTTACCTGCAAAAGCTCTGGAGTTGGAAGGGCCTTTCAAAGCTGTACAACCTTTGGGCCAAAGAATCTTAATACTCCTTAGTTCAGTTCAGTTCAGTTCAGTTCAGTCACTCAGTTGTGTCCGACTCTTTGCGACCCCATGAATCGCAGCATGCCAGGCCTCCCTGTCCATCACCAACTCCTGGAGTTCACCCAAACTCATGTGTATCGAGTCAGTGATGTCATCCAGCCATCTCATCCTCTGTCCTCCCTTCTCCTCCTGCCCTCAATCCCTCCCAGCATCAGGGTCTTTCCCAATGAGTCAACTCTTCGCATGAGGTGGCCAAAGTATTGGAGTTTCAGTTTTAGCATCAATCCTTCCAATGAACACCCAGGACTGGTCTCCTTTGGGACGGACTGGTTGGATATCCTTGCAGTCCAACACCACAGTTCAAAAGCATCAATTCTTCAGCACTCAGCCTTCTTCACAGTCCAACTCTCACATCCATATATGACTACTGGAAAAACCATAGCCTTGACTAGACGGACCTTTGTTGGCAAAGTAACGTCTCTGCTTTTTAATACGTTGTCTAGGTTGGTCATAACTTTCCTTCAAAGGAATAAGCACCTTTAATTTCATGGCTGCAGTAACCATCTGCAGTGATTTTGGAGCCCAAATAAACAGTCTGACACTGTTTCCACTATTTCCCCATTTATTTCCCATGAAGTGATGGGACCAGGTACCATGATCTTAGTTTTCTGAATGCTGAGCTTTAAGCCAAATTTTCACTCTCTTTTTTCACTTTCACCGAGAGGTTCTTTAGTTCTTCATCATCAGCATATCTGAGGTTATTGATATTTTTCCCGGCAATCTTGATTCCAGCTTGGGCTTCCTCCAGCCCAGCGTTTCTCATGATGTATCTGCATAGAAGTTACATAAGCAGGGTGACAATATACAGCCTTGACGTACTCCTTTTCCTATTTGGAACCAGTCTGTTGTTCCGTGTCCAGTTCTAACTATTGCTTCCTGACCTGAATATAGGTTTCTCAAGAGGCAGGTCAGGTGGTCTGGTATTCCCATCTCTTTCAGAATTTTCCAGGTACAATATACATATTTAATTCTTTTTTTAAATGCTACCCCTTCAGACATTTGAAGACAAATCATGACCCTTCTAACATGAATTAAAGTCCCCTCCTAGACACCATATTCAAAAGCAGAGACATTACTTTGCCAACAAAGATCCACACTATCTTATATTTGTATTTATTATATTTGCACTATCTTATATTTGTCAATGTTTTGGAGTAATTTGGTCAAATTTATCTGGATATAATATAAAACTTTAATTTGAGTACATACCAGCTCAGGTGTATTATATGTTGTTGATAAAAATCTATTTGTTACATATTATTATTACTACATCATATTTCTTTTTATTTGAATTTGCCTGCTTTTCTCACTGTTTTGTTTTCAACATTTCTAAGATCTAGATGTTCCATGGTTTAAAATAATTACATACATATACACAGTCACATACACACAAAGAAGCACACATATTCAATTTGAATAATCGGATATAACTATAGTAGATTTTTTCCAGTGGTCATGTATGGATGTGAGAGTTGGACTGTGAAGAAAGCTGAGCGTTGAAGAATTGATGCTTTTGAACTGTGGTGTCGGAGAAGACTCCTGAGAGTCCCTTGGACTGCAAGGAGATCCAACCAGTCCATCCTAAGGAAGATCAGCCCCAGTGTTCATTGGAAGGACTGATGCTGAAGCTGAAACTCCAATACTTTGGCCACCTCATGCGAAGATTTGACTCATTGGGAAAGACCCTGAAGCTGGGAGAGATTGTCGGCGACAGAGGAGAAGAGGATGACAGAGGAGGAGAAGGGGACGACAGAGGATGAGATGGCTGGATGGCACTGCCAACTCCATGGAGATGAGTTTGGGTGAACTCCAGGAGTTGGTGATGGACAGGGAGGCCTGTTGTGCTGTGATTCACAGGGTTGCAAAGAGTCAGACACGACTGAGCGACTGAACTAACCAACTATCTATAGTAGAGTTGGGAATAGAATTTTAAGAAAATGATTATTTTCTTTTTGTCACTTTGAAAAGAATATTTCCATGATCTTCTGGTTTGTATTGTTGTTGTTAAGAAGTTTATATCAACTAAACTGATGTTTCTTTTTAGGCATTGTTTTATTTTGTTTGATTGCCTTCAAGATTACATGTGGTAATTCTTTAGATTCACTACAAGCTGGCTTGGTGCAAATTTACTTCTGTTTATTCTGCTTGAGACTTTAGTTTCTTTAAATTCTTTAGACTTTCTTATCCATTATCCCTTTGAATATTTTTCTCCCAATTTTATCTACTCTCTTTTTCTGAAAATCTTATTAGACCTTTGTTAGAATTCTCATTCTGTATTAGTCAAGGTTCTTCAGAGAACCACCCTTCAGTTATTTGAAAGATAGCTTTCATATCTTTCTCAAGTCTTCTCCAAATAACTTCTGTTCTTAAAAACTAAATCTCACGTGCCAGTTGTTCTTTAAAAAATTTCAAATGCCACATATGTAATTGTGAATGAATTTTTCTCATTGAAATAATAAACAGAAAAAGAGTTTCTGCTTTTACTTCTATATTCCAGTACTTTTCACTACATATCCTATTCCAAAACATGTTCATATAATGTGATATCTGGTTTATATACTTCAATCTATAGCTAAATTGGTGATCTTAAGAGCAGGAATTGAGTCTGGCATATAATTGGTCCCTAAAAATGGTTATCTAAATTTACATAATTTAATATTACCAGACCATGAAACTTTTTTTTCAGTGGACTTGGAACTGAACTATATCCATGGGTAAAACAGGTGAGACATAGCTTGCTGCTGCTGCTGCTAAGTCGCTTCAGTCATGTCCGACTCTGTGCAACCCCATAGACGGCAGCCTACCAGGTTCCCCCGTCCCTGGGGTTCTCCAGGCAAGAATACTGGAGTGGGTTGCCATTTACCATCGCCTTCTCCCGAGACATAGCTTAGCTGCTGACAAAAAGCCCAACATGACTCAATCATATGTTGTACCATTTTAGACAAAATGCCATCTTGAGTGCAGAGAAGTCTCATGTTTCCTCCCGTCATCAATTCTAACACATCAATTGGAATAGTAATTATGTGTTGTATGAATGAATGGCAATCCTAACAGAAGAGATGCTGGCATGGTGGTGTATACTTAACAGGGAAACACAGTCTGGTGAGGGTAATGAAAGACAGATGCTCAGATACCCAAACAGTTGTCAGAAAAGAAGGATTAGGACTTTTCTATGTGGTTCCAGGAAACAGGATTGTATCTACTCAGTAGAAGTTACAGGCAAATCAATTTGGGCCTAAAAGAAGACATTTATGACAGTCTTCACTATACAAAAATAGAATGGACTTTCTGGTGTTGAAGAGATTAAAACACAACTTATTAGAAGTGTTGAAGGAAATTCAGGAATTTAGAATAATGATACATATCATATGAATCATTAAAAAAAAGAAAAACTAAACTTTTCAGGGTTCTGTTAAACTATGGATTTCAGTGTTTTAAGGTGTAGAGGAAAAGCTGGATCATTATCCCCCACCCCCACCCGACTAATTCTATGGTAACCTCTTGGCTTTTTTTTTTTTTTTAACAAAAGTTCAATCAGAATACTGACTTGGATTGAAATTGCAGTCAATCTGACCACCAAAGATTTTTGCACATACAAAAAAATGGAAAACTTGACATAAACTATATTTCTTTTCTGAGATTTGTATCATTATTCTAAATTCAGAGGGAGAGGGAGAGGGTGGGATGATTTGGGAGAATGGCATTGAAACATGTATACTACCATGTAAGAATCGAATCGCCAGTCTATGTCGGATGCAGGATACAGCATGCTTGGGGCTGGCGTACGGGGATGACCCAGAGGGATGTTATGGGGAGGGAGGTGGGAGGGCGGGTTCGTGTTTGGGAACGCATGTATACCCGTGGTGGATTCATGTCAATGTATGGCAAAACCAATACAGTATTGTAAAGTAAAATAAAGTAAAAATAAAAATTTAAAAATAAATAAATTCTTGAAAACATTTAAAATTCTATATCTACTATTTAGTATGTTATATAAGCTCATCCAGATTTCTGCTATATACCTAGTCTCTGTTCTTTATATCCTTACATAATCCATTGACAGAAACACTGGTACTTACAATAAATCTTAAGAAAGTCCTTCTAGGTGAACTGAGCTTTATTAAAATTTGATTCCTTTATCTCTGTTCTGTCACCAGTGGTATCATGGCATACATTCTCCAATGTTTTGCTAACATTTATCTATGCTACATACACTCCATTCTTTTAATTGAAAGTTTTTTGTAAGATACAGGAGCACATGAGTTCAGTTAGACATAATTCTTTTTCAGTGATCCTACCTTAGCTCATAGTTATTATCACTATGTGATTATTACTTTCTTTTCTCACAATTAAGTTAGTCATTTCAGGCCCTCTATCATATGGTTTGGGATATTCACTTTACTCATTTTCAAAAAATCCGGGCCCAGTTTTACTCTCTCTAGTCTTCTAGTCCATTGTCTTTAATTTTTCAAAAGCCCCCCAATGGGTTTTTTTAAAAAAATTTATCAGCAGGAACTGGAGCATATTTTTTTTCTTGGGCATTTCTTTATTTTCTTGGGCTCAAAAATCACTACAGATGGTGACTGCAACCATAAAATTAACAGACGCTTGCTCCTTGGAGGAAAAGTTATGACCAACCTAGACAGAATAGCAAAAAGCAGAGACATTACTTTGCCAACAAAGGTCCATCTAGTCAAAGCTATGGTTTTTCCAGCAGTCATGTATGGATGTGAGAGTTGGACTATAAAGAAAACTGAGTGCCAAAGAATTGATGCTTTTGAACTGTGGTGTTGAAGACTCTTGAGAGTCCCTTGGACTGTAAGGAGATCAAACCAGTCAATCCTAAACTAAATCAACCATGAATATTCATTGGAAGGACTGATACTGAAGCTCCAATACTATGGCCACCTGATGTGAAGAACTGATTCCTTAGAAGTGACCTTGATGCTGGGAAAGATTGAAGGCAGGAGGAGAAGGGGACAACAGAGGATGAGATGGCTGGATGGCATCACTGACTCAATGGACATGAGTTTGAGCAAGCTCCAGGAGTTGGTGATGGACAGGGAAGCCTGGCGTGCTGCAGTCCATGAGGTTGCAAAGAGTTGTACTCCACTGAGCGACTGAACTGAACTGCACTGGAGCGTATTTCATCTGGCCAAGGGAAACTGAACTAACTGAAGGTAGTTAGATGCTCTCATTATTTCTGTGTGTTTTGAGCTTCATCTTTCCCAGTTGAGAAATCTTTTTGTTACCCAATGGAAAATTCAAAATGGGAAAAAGTGGTTCTATTCTTCTCCTTTTGTTCTAGCCTCCCTCTCCTTTATTCTTACACTTAATTTGATAACACGAATATATACTTCTTTATCCTTATACATTTTCCCTACGGTTCACCTAATCCTGACTTCACACTATTCTTAAAAGATTTGTGGCAGTTTTTGATATTTTCCCCCATCATATATTGATACTTGATATTTTTTTGTGCAAAAACATATCCTTCTTCAGTTGTGTTCAAATGGTGTTCAATTTTGTACCAATTTTGTAAATGACGTTCAAATTTGTACCCTCAGAGCTAATTGAGAAAACAAAAACAATGACAACCACAACAGAAAACCAAGAATAAGGAATTGTATTTGATTGTATTTTGATAGTTTATACAAATCAACCATTTATCCAATTTCCTTTTAAATGAAATGGGGACTCACCAGGCAGACCTGAAGTAATACTTAAATAATGTCATACAGGTGATTCCTGCTCTTCTTCTCTGGATTATGACTACTAGGAAGAGCTCAAGTTAGTAAAGACAGGAACAATGAGAGAAATTTGCCTTCACTTTTCCTACATTCTGGTACAAAAACCTTCATAAAGGACGTTGGTTACATTACATTTATAGTCACATCCAGTTCCAAATAAAAGAAGTTATTTTGGGAGGGGGCTCAAACTAGTGTTTAAGAAGGAGATACTGAGCATCTAATAAGTCCACGGCAGTTTCTAACCATGTGACAAATTTATATCCATAAGTTCCAGTGAGTTAATGACACCAGAACATAATGATAAGCCGTCTAACATCTTTGTTGCACGTAATCTCCTTGCCTTTTAAAACGCATCTGTCACAGTAATTTAACATGTGACTTGTAAATAGACAGGGGTCTATTCCAAACGCAGAATAAATGAGTAACTGATATGAGACAACAGTCTCCACTATGTCCCAAAAGAAACATGAAAAAGATTTTGGAAAATAGCACTTCCTCTCTGCTATCTGCAATCACAGAAGTCAATAGAGAAAACAGCACAGGACATGAAAAGACAAGTTATAATAGGAGGCCCCCTAACGAGCTGTTGCTAGTGCTCTGTTCAACCTTTCACTAGTCACCAGTTATGCTTGCAGTTAGCAGTTTGAGTACTTATTTACTTCTCTGGAGAGTGGGTTAGGTGCAGAGTTGTGGTGAATGCATCACAACACGGCCCTCATGCACTCAAAATGCAGGCTCTAGGAGACCCTGCAGTAGAGTCAGATCTGTGCTGGGAGAAAGGGGAAGGAACGAGCAGGAGAAAACAGTTTGGTGAAAAGGGCTGCGAAGCAGGGTAGGATAGGAGTGGAGGTTGTGGACTGGCTTTGCAGTCCCTAACAGGAAATTACAACAAATCCGAAAGGCTTGGCCTGTGACTAAAGAAGCATTTGTTCCCGACCATTAAACCTGCCTTGCTCACCAGAAGGATTTTACAGTCCCTTTGACCATGTTGAAAATTTGAGGATGGAGATAATCCCTTTCACTCCTGTTTTTGTTGGGCTGCAAAACTGTTTGAGAGATTGCACCTTGGGCATTTGTCAGCGAGGTCAAATGCACATTTTGCTCTCTTTCAACGGGTATTCAGCAGACTTCACATCTCTAAAAATTCAACTTAGTCCCTGCCTATTTTCTCATCTATGGGGGCTGGGCAGCTCAGCGTTATCTGAGAGGTGGCAGCTGTTGCTCTTACAGGCAGTACTCAATGGTTCATTTATCTGAATATGTACTGTTACTCGGCAAGATCTCAGGGAAGGAGACTTTGTTGTGATGGTGATGCACTCGTTTTTTGATGGGGCTCTTGAATAAATATCATTTTTTAAAAGAGAGGGTTCTCTGAGTGACTGGAAGAATTTCTAATACACATACTGACTTCAGCAGCTGAGAGCTACATGAAAATACCTTGTATATCCACAAGGTTCTATATATATATAGAACATCTTATATATATATATATATATATATAGTGTTGAAAAAGCAAATATCTTTCTAACTATAGCACTGAATATTACTCAGAATACATATGAAAACAAATAACTACATTCATTAGTCTGGTTGCAATTAACATGTTCAATTATTAGGTGATATAAAATGTTGAACTGAAGGTGCAAAACTGATTCAAAAGTATGTAACTTCACTAAAGCCATTCAGTGTGCTTTAATTAGTAAATTACACTCTTCTGACCTCATGAGTGTCTTAGTGTTAATTTCACACACTTGCTTTTCACATCAGGGGCCTGGGCTTAGTCATCACTTTCAATTAAGCTAACACAAGAAATCAAGGCCTAGAATTTATTCAAGTAAACACATTCTTTTTAAAATTTCCAATGTATAAGTTGATCTTTAAATCATAAAATAGTTAATTATTTTCCCCTATAGTAGACTCTATCTATTGTTTGATAATTGAGTGTAATGTCCGTACCTATTGACTTAAATATCCTTAGATATTTGGTTTAAAGAAATTTTAAAAGCCTCAAGTTAAATGAGGAGTATTTTTCAGCAATGCCATTACGACTTTTGAAATTGCAAATGAATGCTTTAAGTGAAATAATTCAAAGACCAACTATATGGTAGCAGAAAGAAAAGTAAAACCAGTATCTATTATCAATAAAAAAAAAGATAGGCCCAAGAAAAGCTAGAGATGAATAACAGTTTGAAGAGGGTTGAGGGCCAAGAAAAGGAGTTTGAAGATAAGTGATGCAGTTATAGAAGTCAGAATGATTAAAGATGTGATGAAAAGAGGCATATAGCTATCTATCTCAAGGGCTGAATATGCCCGAAGAGAGGGAAAAAGCAGTTTTAATTTGACCCAAAAATGTTCAAAGCAAGTTTTAAAATATAAAGGAAAAATATGAGGATGTAATGGTATAATAAAAATTAATTTGGAGAGAAAAGAAACTTGCTGAATAAGTAAAAAATCTAAATTGCAAAATATAATAAGAAATGCAATTTCACTACTTTAGCATATGTAAAGTAAACTGTCTTTGATTCATAAAGTATTTCCAGGTAGTGCCCCATTGGATCTGCTTTAGGGATTGAAAGGGTTTTCTACAGAATCTCAGATGAGGGAGGGAATACGCCACAGCCTATTTTGCAGCCACAAGTAGTACTGAAAGAGCTTTTGCCTTCCCACAGCCCATTTTCAATCCTGTTATTTAAAAATCCTTTCTCACACTGAGCAAAGACAGGTCCTGAGGATACTGCTGAAAGTCAAAGTCATCTGCATCAAGAAACTTACAACTTAATGAGGAAGACAAAAGAGCAAGAGTGGAATTTATGAACATTGCAACAGAGGGCGACGATTATATGCATAGTGTGCCACTGAGTTTCAAAGGAAGATTTCTGTTTATCTGAGCCTGAGCTGAAGAGGACACTGAAAGAAGAGGTTTCTTAGATATGGTACCATGTCAACTGAGTTTTTAAAATGTATAGGAGCTAACAGTGTAAGTCATGGAATGGGTATTCTAAGCAAAACCAACACATTTAAAGGCCTAGAGCCTGAAGGGGAGTTTGATGTGATCGTGGAGCCTCTAGATACATGGAAAAGATTGAATAGGTATATCTTCCTTTTTCAGTGAGAGATCCGGAAGTGACACAAGCCTCTAGCCATAATGAGACCAGCTATTAGTTGGTGAACAAAGGAAGAACACTTTCCCTATATTTCTGTTCCAAGTTTTCTTCTTTCCGTTCTAGTTTATCTGACCTCTGTGGACCTGAACTTGGACCTACTCAACAACCATCACCTCTAGTCTAAGATAACTCTTGGACTTCATTCTTCCTCACCAAGCTTGGGAAATGGTCCAGTTGGAACCGGTTTATTTGGGAGCTAGTTCTTGTGGGAGTGGGTAGCAGAGCTGGAATTAGTTCATTTGTTCTATAGGGTACACACTCAAATGCACCTTAGATTTAATTTTTTTCTTTTTTTGCTATACAAAATGGGAAAGAAGTTTCTAGTTTTGTGTATAATATTATTTATTCATTTTCAGCATATAGGATTCTTTTTTCCTTTGGCAGACACTGATTCCACCCCCCATCCCCCAGGTCACAAAGTTTTAGGGTATTTGCCCTATCAATCAGGGAATTGGTTCATCTGTATGCATTGATGCTGGAATCTGTTTGTGCTATTTTTGTTGGAATTTGTTTGTGTCTTTTACATTCTGGTGTTATAAAGCTTATAAAAATGGGAAATGTTTCATCTATCCTGAAAGAAAGATCTTTGGGGTGCATATTAGACATGTTAAGATCAGAAGAGCAATGCCACTGAATGGCTCACAATTAAACAATCTGGCAGTCAGAAGCACTTTACAAAAAGGAGGAACACTAATAATGAACATGCCTGGGGTGCTCCCTTGGAATTGAGGTGTTCAATTCAAATTTCCCCTACAGGAGACCTAGAGAAGGAAATGACAACCCACTCCAGTATACCTTCCTGGAGAATTTCATGGACAGAGGAGCCCGGCGGGCTACAGTCCATGGGGTTACCAAGAGTCAGACAAGATTGAGCAACTAAACACACACGCACCAAGCTTGTTTAGTTCCTGGCCCAGATCAGGTCTGACATAAACCCTTGGTATAAGTTATCTGAATTTGATTATGTTTAAAACTTTTGGGGGGGACTTATTTTGGGGGCTTGAAAGAGGATAGTGAAAAAGTTGGCTTAAAGCTCAACATTCAGAAAACGAAGATCATGGCATCTGGTCCCATCACTTCATGGGAAATAGATAGGGAAACAGTGGAAACAGTGTCAGACTTTATTTTTTTGGGCTCCAAAATCACTGCAGATGGTGATTGCAGCCATGAAATTAAAAGACGCTTACTCCTTGGAAGAAAAGTTATGATCAACCTAGATAGCATATTCAAAAGCAGAGACATTACTTTGCCAACAAAGGTCCATCTAGTCAGGGCTGTGGTTTTTCCAATGGTCATGTATGGATGTGAGAGTTGGACTGTGAAGAAAGCTGAGTGCTGAAGAATTGGTGCTTTTGAACTGTGGTGTTGGAGAAGACTCTTGAGAGTCCCTTGGACTGCAAGGAGATCCAACCAGTCCATTCGGAAGGAGATAAGCCCTGGGATTTCTTTGGAGGGAATGATGTTAAAGCTGAAACTCCGGTACTTTGGCCACCTCATGCGAAGAGTTGACTCATTGGAAAAGACGCTGATGCTGGGAGGGATTGGGGGCAGGAGGAGAAGGCGATGACAGAGGATGAGATGGCTGGATGGCATCACCGACTCGATGGACATGAGTCTGAGTGAACTCCGGGAGTTGGTGATGGACAAGGAGGCCTGGCGTGCTGCGATTCATGGGGTCGCAAAGAGTCGGACACGACTGAGTGACTGAACTGAAAACTTTTGGGGGGGACTTATTTTGGGGGCTTATTCTCATTCCCTAGACTTGTGATACACATGATAATACTCGCAAACATTTATTGAGAGTTTTACTCTGTGGCAGCACACTTCTAAGCACTTCCCATGTATAAACTCACTTATTCCTAATAATTACTCTATTATTCGTCTGTATTGATTATCCATAGTCTGATATTTAAACTGTAACTTTTACACTAAGGAATGCACAGAAGGTCACAGCTGGTCAGTGGAGGAGCCGGTGCATTCACTCAGGCAATCTGCCTTCCAGGTCTGTCCTCTTAGCCCTGACACTGCACTGCCTCAACCCTTTGGCTACATCGTGCCTTAGCTGTAGTGCATTAAGCTTGTATACCTTGGGCTGTTGACTGCATCTCCACTTAAGTGCTTTACTGTAGCAACGGAAATATTGAACGAGCAGCATCTATGTGCCAGGCTCACTGTTCTAAGCATCTAGATACAGGGACGTGGGGAGGGGGGGAGTCATGTGGTCGATATTCTTACGTAAATTAAATTCTAATGGTGGTTGAAATTACGGATCCTGTGAGGTGGAACCTGTAGGGGGATCCAGAAATCATGAAATCCAATTTACTGATTTAGCAAAACAGGAAAGTATGATCCCAAACTAAGATTCATTATAAATATATATACACACACACACACACACACACACACACACACACAAAATTAAAGCTATAAACACAAAATTAGAAAAATGTGAACTAAAGTCCAATCTCTGTATTCCATCACCCTGGTTTTGTCTCACACTGTGAAACTCCTAAACAGTATCTGTGTTAAAGAAGAGCCTCTGAGCATGGTCTCGGATCTATGCACCAAAAAATGCTTTAAAAAGATTAGGAGTACATTTGCCAAAATACTATCAGTGTTTACTTTTCCATGATACTATAGATAATTTTTTAAACTGTCTTATAGCTTAAAAAGGACAGACGCTGAAGATATATAAATAGGAAAATGTTTAAACTGGAGAAAGATCCTTTTCTTAAAAAAAAAAAAATTCTGATTGTTTAGAATCACTTTAACCACTGTTACAAAATTCCTTGAGGTTTGAGTTCTCGCTCTGACCATGTTCCTCTAAAGCAGAAGCTCCCCTGTTTTATCTTTCAGCCACTCTAGACCACCTGAGAACTCAAGGGATTTCACAGACTGCACCTCCAATGACTTAGCTAATGACTCATCCCAACTATTGGAAAATGAGAGTGACTCCATATTTAGGAGCTCAGGTCTACAGGATTTCTTCTGAATAATGTCTCTAAATTATGCCATATGCTTTGGAAGGCTTGCTTTTTCCTAAGAGATGGTTTATCAAGCTGTGTTATCCCTATAGTAAATTGACTAGGCAAAAGAACTCAAAGGTAAAAATAGCATTGGAGCTGGACAGGCTACACATATTTCCTGATAATGGTTCTAATGATTAAGGAGAAAGAATAAGAGTAACCTAGAATTTTCAAATTGTCCCATTTAACTAAATGGACTATAGTCCATTTTCCCAACTCCAATGCAGCAATGGGTGTGTGCATATATATATATATAAATATAAACTATATTCATATAGGAAATACATTTATATATATACATTTTATATATATACAGATGTGCATATACATTTATATATCAATACATTTATATATATACAAACATATATATGTGTATAGAATAATGATGGTACATCAAGCCAATAGTGGGTTTAACAGAGAACCATAAGACTTTTCTCAGATGGTCAATCCTAAAGGAGATCAGTGCTGAGTGTTCATTGGAAGGACTGATGAAGCTAAAACTCCAATAATTAGGCCACCTGATGCGAAGAATTGACTCATTTGAAAAGACCCTGATGCTGGGAAAGATTGATGGTGGGAGGAGAAGGGGACGACATAGGGTGAGATGGCTGGACGGCATCACTGACTCAACTGACATGAGTTTGGGTAAACTCTGGGAGTTGGTGATGGACAGGGAGGCCTGGTGTGCTGCAGTCCATGGGGTCACAAAGGGTCAGACACGACTGAGCGACTGAACTGAACTGAACCATATGAGATGGCAAAATCATAGAGAACTATAGGTGGGCTGCCATACTATTTAGAGAAGAATTGGTATTGGGAAAATTAGATCGCCCTTCTCTCAGGTCTTGCTTAAGGTTGAGAACCAGTTGCAGAGTCAAAGAAGCACTCCACTTAGAAACCTCTTAATTCAATCTTATGAGATTTCTTTAAAAGTCGTTTTGACACTGCCTTTAAATAAAACCTAGTCCAAATTTTAATGTTTACAGTAGTCAGCAACTACTCATTCATCACCTTGACTAACGAGATCTGGTAGATTTGCTCTACAAACAAGAGAAAGAAAAACAAAGATAGATTTTACATAAGATTGTTGTCAAATCTTTGTTTTGCGAGCATCAAAACCAACAGATATACTGGAGTTTTAACAATCTAAGCATTCTAAATCTGTGTTCGCTTCTTCCAAAAAAATAGACAAATCTCCCAAAACAGCTCACATGCTAGAATAACCTATAATGATAACCGATAACATAAGCAGCTTAATAGTTTTCCTGAACTTATGTAGCTCATAGTGTTGTGAGGATTACTACAGTTATTGCAAGTAAAGCACTTACTCGCTGTTCTATTATATATTTTCAGATAATAAAGCAATATGCCAAGAGAGATGTGATCCAGATCTTGATGATGATGATAAGCACTGTCCTGATATCTGTCAATCAGAAATATACTCTGGCCAACCTTAAGAAACTGCCAGGCCAAAGACTCCATTACATGGGTTATGCCACTTGGTACATTCTGTACCTTGACTAATTTAGAAAGGCATTTAAAAATATTCTTACTTTTACCAAGGTTTTAACATGAACAAAATTTACACATACAGAAAAGTCAGTCTGCATAGTGGACACCCATATATCCACCACTCAGATTCGACACTTAACATTTTATTATATTTGCTTCGAAAGCCATCTTAATGTCAAAGCTTGGAACACAAGGAGTATTCTCAATATGATGCATTCACTGACAAAATCAGTTGCTCGAGGTTTAACGTGCTCTGGTAAAATCCATTCTCCATAATGAGTTAAAATCTTTTCCAAACTCAAACAGAATCTTCTCACCTACGGATTAAACTTTTCAAAGCTTCCCACTGGGCTCAGGTTAATGACCTAGCAACATGTTCAGCAATGTCCTGCCTGATCTGGAACCTAAGCTGTTCTTGAGTCTCACCTAATTGGACCGCTCCCTTTCATCTGTACAGGCTCCTTTCAGCTCTTCGAATATGCCTTGTTCCCTCCACCTTCAAGGCCTTGACACATCTTCTTCCCCACCCCTGCTTATTTTGCTTACTTAGCTTATCAATGGCCTCAAAGAGATCTCCAAAGTAGGAGGTATGCATCTTATAAGGAAAGAAGGCCAGTTGTTTGGAGACTAGAGAGAGAAAAGATGTTTTACTTCTACTTGTTTTTACCTAAACTAAAGGTAAATTATGCTGTGAAAATGTTGAAATATCCATAGGCAAGAACACATAGAGGGAAATCACACATAATAAATGCACATTTGGAGTATAAAAGTGTTTTCAAGCCACTGCGTCAGATCTCAGATCTCAATTGTTACCTCATCATAAATGCCTTCCCTTATTAATCAGCCTGACACAAAATTCCCCCTGTAGACTTGGGGCATGATACACGTCTGTGAAGCTTTGTGGTAGTAATAATTTTACATTTATCTTGCATGCTAATTGATTATGTCTGTTCTCATTCACTGGACATTTGCATGAGGGGCAGGCACTAAAGTTTAGTTTTGACACTTAAAAAAAATATTGCTTAATTAATAGCAAATTCTTGATAAACATTTGATTAATACAGAGGTGTGCGTGAATATGTGTGCACACATGTATATGAAATGTATATATATATATAAGAAACATATATGTATACATATATATTTGAAACATATGTACGTGCATATATATATAAATCAGCTCTTCAAAGGGAAGGCTGAAGGTTTTTTTCCTTCTCTACTTGTAACCAATAAATTCTCCATTTCTCCAGTTCCTTTTTCCGCTGATTTCAGTGGAGTATCTCTGTGTCATATGTTTGTTTGCTACAGACTTGTCAGGACAAAGCTCAAATATCAGCTGGGTCCATGATGCTTACAGTAATTGCAAAACTGTTTGCTGTAAAACAGATTAAGAGGCCCTACTCAGCAAGCACTGAGCCAAGTTCTTCCCTGGCCACTTCAGGAACATGTGGCAGGACTCTGTAATGTGATGGATAACATATGAAGAGCGGAGGGCTGCCCATATGCTGCTGCAATTTTCCTGTACAGGATGTGCTCTTTGGACTTAATAACGGTGATTTAGGACACTGGTGAAAATTCCAGCTCTCTTTAGGTCTCATTCAGAGTTTCCAGGCAGGGGACAGCAAACCTATAATTCCTCACTGCAGGGAAGAAAATGAAAGGAGGGAAAGAGATCCCTAGGACTGACTTGTATCAGAGCTGATCAGATGTGTTCCTTTCTACCTGTCACAGAAAGGAACAAAAAATGCTACTAAAATCCTGAAAGTTGAGTAAAACAATGCAAGATGTCATATAAAACCCTTCTAATTTGGGTTGGGGTTCAAGGAAGAAATGCTGGAGATATGTATAAGATATACATATACTTAATATGTATAATGTTAGTCACTCAGTTGTGTCCAACTCTTTGTGATCCCATGGATTATAGCCTTCCAGGCTCCTCTATCCATGAAATTCTCTAGGCAAGAACACTGGAGTGTTGCCATTCCCTTCTCCAGGAGATCTTCCTGACCCAGGGATTGAACCCAGGTCTCCTGCATTGTGGGGAGATTCTTTACCATCTGAGCCACCAGGATATAACCAATGGTAAAGGATTAGCAAAACACATGTTTGATGTTTGGGAGGGGTAACAAGATAAAAGAATACACATAAAAGGATGCTGAGGTCCTGGTGGGCAGGAAGTATGGTGTGATGAGAATATGGCTATTAAATGTTTTAAGTTGAATCAACTTTACTTACAGAAAAAAAAAATTCAGAGTGCTACATTTTAAAAGGACACAGGAAACATGAAATCTTTTGGAAGAAAGAGCCCAATATGATGAGATGACACAAAATCACACCTAAAATAAAATGGTTCCAAAAAGCAAGTCATAGTCAGGATGTAACTAGGGGAAAGGAAAGCTCAAGAGGAATGTGATAGGTAGCATTAGGTGGAGAAAGGTGTTTTGTGAAAGGAGTATTTGCTGGAGAATTAGGCATAGCCTATATAACCTTAAAAAGTAGCATTAGAACCGGTGGCTGCTGCTTAGTCACTTCAGTCGTGTCCAGCTTTGTGCGACCCTGTGGACTATAGCCCGTCAGGCTCCTCTGTTCATGGGATTCTCTAGGCAGGAGTGCTGGAGTGGGTTGCTATGCCCTCCTCCAGGAGATCTTTCCGACCCAGGGATTGAACCCGGATCTCCTGCATTGCCAGCAGACTCTTTACTGCTGAGGCACCAGGGAAGCCCAGAACATGTGGAAAGATATCTTAAAGACAAGAGTTCAACTCCATTTTAGGAAAGGTATTCTTAGAACTCTGTGATGATCAGGTAGCCAGCCTCAAGGAGAGTGAGTGTGGACCATTGGAAGTGATCAATCATAGCCCAGATAATAGATTTCCAAATCTACCAGATTATCAGGGTCATCTGGGGAACCTCCCAACCACACCCAGACCCAATACCAGTGATTCTTTTGTCTAGGCAAAGTGTAGGACCCCAAGCTATGTGAGCATTCTGTGATGGTACAGATATAATTCAAGCAGGATTAAGTAGATAATTTCTAGGAGTCCCTTCATCCCTCAGACTTTGATTCTACCTGTCTTTTGTACTTTCTAGTTATATAATAATCAAATAACAGATAAAAGGAGAAGGGCATCAGAGAATATTTGAAGAATTTTATGATTCATGATGTTTTCAGTGAGAATTTTTAGTTTCTCCAGCTGTTCTTATGCTTTGTCCTTTAGTTTCTGGTTATGTCTACAAATGCAGTCATTGGCAAAAAGAGCAGGTAATGATTCCTCTTGCAAATCACTTTAAAAAAATTTAGAAATTTTTCTCCTGATTGGGAATCACTTTATGACCCCTAAAATATGGAGGAGAGATATAGTTCAGTGAAGAGAAAGAGAAGAAAAATAACAAAATAGAAACAAGCAAGGTAAAACTATTTAAAATAAAATGTATTTGGTGACATTTTGCTGACTGATATGTGGATGTGTAATAGATATCTGGACATACTCTATGAAGCATTTTCAAACTTCACTGCAGGTAGAAAACATTTGAGAAGTTTGTTAACGTGCAGATTCGAAGGCTGCACCCAAGAAATTCTGATTTAGTGGGTCTTGAATGGGTCAAAATTTTGTGTTTTTAATACACAGAAGGAACAATTGCACAGACCAAATTTAGAGAAAGAATATTTTATAGTGCTCTTTGACAGAACATTCTGCAATGATGGAAATATTCTACACACGTGCTTTTAATGAAGTAGTCCCCAGCCATATGTGACTTCTGAGTACTTTCAAAGCATCTAGTGCAGGTGAGGAACTGTTGGATTTTATTTCATCTTAATTACTTTAAATTTAAATACCCATATGTGGCTAGTGGCTATCATATGTGGTTTAGTCACTAAGTCATGTCCAACTCTTGTGACCCCATGGACTGTAGCTCACCAAGCTCCTCTGTCCATGGGATTTTCCAGGCAAGAATACTGGAGTGGGTTGCCATTTCCTTCTCCAGGAGATCTTCCTGATCCAGGAATTGAAGCTGGTTCTCTTGCATTGCAGGCCGACTCTTGCACTGCTGGCTTATTCTTTACCAACTGAGCTACAAGGGAAGCCTGGCTATCATATTGGAGAATTCTATTTTAGAATATATGTACTTTGTTTTAGGACCAGGAACATGCAGTTGTCTTTTGTACTGTACCTACCACAGTAAGGAAGCAAGAGATACTATGCTGAAATAAGAATGGCATGATATAATATTTGCAGGATATTTCCATTCAATCCATGAATAAACATAGCAGTATGATTTTATATTGTCAGAGTAAACATGTTTATTTGTATCCCAGTCTGTAACAAGTGAGGAATGCCATTTTCATAAAGTGAACAAAATGAAACATCTGTGGTTAACTTCATTGATTTGTATAACTGTACACTAGGAAGGAGGTATGTTATTGGATTATATGGCAATCTCACCAATTAACTTAATGATTTCTCTGCCGATAGCTGATAGGTCAAGCACAGAAGCCTTGACTAGGTGTTAGGAATGGCTGTACCATAGCTTATGACAGTCTCCAAATCCATAGACCTCCCTTCGTAAGCAAACACTAGGAATATCGACTGTCAAGAAAGTCACAATGGAAGAAACTGAGATTCCAAGTTATCTTATAGTGTTTAGTGCAATATAAATATTCTAAATCAAAGAGCACCAGGGTATAGTATTCACACACCAAAAAGAGATGACACAGCAGACCGTCCTTCCAAAATTAGTTGGATTCCTGTGTCAGGGTTAGCAGGGGTGTGAAATCTTATTTTCACTAGACCTGTGCTGAGAAATATTTAGCCAGAAAAATTATAAAATGTATGCATACAAACACACACACACAAACACATACAGACACATAGACTAAATAGATGGGGTTTGGCAGGCGAGGGTAGGGAATGGCGGATTGGGATGTTGGAATGAAAGTGCATAATCATGTCAAAATAACTCACCCCCAAGCAGAAAAGAAAATAAAAGGGAAGTAGGGCAGAAAAGAAAGAACACTAATGGATCCGCCTCCTTTGCCCCCAGAGACAAAAGGTTCTTTCTGCACATTCACATTAGCATTTTGGCATATGAAAATGAATTCTAGTGCTGGTCTATAACAAATTACTGCTCTCCTAGCTGAAATCTTAGATAATCTCATGTGGCTGGCAATAAGTGGTTTTAAAGAATTGCTCTTAGAGAGTGTGTGATTGGCGATACACGTGTCTTGTGTATGAGCTGGTATTGGCAACATTCCATGATCTGTGCAGCTTAGTGAAGGTGCCTGGTTCTTGACAGAACCTCCTCTGGAAAACTGGCTCTGGCCTAAAAACAGAGGTAGGGAGGGATTCTGAAGCCAGTGTCTCTAAATCTTTCCCCAGTGATGCCAGAATATCATGAGGGGTCACTTTTAATCAGAGTTGGGAAACTATTGCCTATTATAATGTTTTAAAAAGCTATCCTCTTCATGGCACATCTCAGCATCCCTTTGGGGCAATCCCTGTGGGTTCAACTTCTTTGATCAGCACTGCTTTATAGATACAAAAGAGGAAGCTTCTATCACTAAAGGTCATTTAATAAATCAGTGTGTTTGGTTTGGGATTGAAATCCTGATTTTCTGATGCTTAATCTCAGGAATATTTTACAATTCCACATTATTCCCCTATCTTAATACCATGCTTCTAAAAAAATTATTAGAAGAAGTTTACAGATTTCATTCACAAGGCATAAAAAGAATCATACCCACTGGTTGTGGGTATTAAACTTTTGCACTTACAGCTTCATCTTTCTGTCTCTCTAGGTGTGTATATATGTATGTGTTTATATACTTTGCATTCCAAGGCTGTAATTTTGCTGGATGCCCTGCTCTTGAGAAATCTCTGTGACCGACTGTCTGGCAGCAATTCTAGGCTTTGTTCTCCCTCTAATAGCATTTCCAGCACAGGCTCTGTTATGGCTGCATAGCATGTAGGTGAGCCTACCCGTCCCCCACGCCCCACCCCACCCTGCCTTCTTACTCTCTGGCCCGCCAAGGAACAAGGGATGATTGGGAGTTCCTGAGTCTGTGGGAAAAAAACGGAAAAGAGCTTCAAGGAGAGGGAAAACAACAAAATGAAAAGAGGAAAAAAAAAAAAAGCAAGAAGGCCACGCATGTGTATTTTACCGTTTTCAAATGCTTTCACATTTGGAAATAAGATTCACACATGCATTCCAGGGAGTCTCTGAGTTATCTGGACAGAGTCACTGCTAAGGTTAAAGCTTGATAGAAAAGGTTTCTAAGTATTACTGACTTTTGCTTGGCATTTTGAGATTGTTCCCACTAAATTCTCAATTTGAATTGGGTCCTTTGAATCACAAATATACCAAATATTGTGCACATGTTAAATAATAGTGATTTTTAATTCAACTACACATGGTACTTCTAAAATCCCTGCCCTGTTTGCTTAGGCCACAAGCATCTGGTTTCCACAGTCAGATCATTTACCACCCAACAATGCCTGATTTTGATGGACAGAGGAACAGACGGTCTTAAATCCTTTGAAATTCTCAGCACTGCTCCTTCCCTTTCATTCCCGACTCCATCCCCTAAGAATTGTGCCAAATAGTAAGGAAAATGAGTGAGGATCAGGAAGAGCTTTTGAGGTGACAATGTAGCTGTGGAGAAGATGTTTCACTGTAATTAACCTTGTTTCATTTGAAATCAACATGGGGTGGCTTATCCACCTCATATACATGGAGTGCCTTTATATTTCATCCTCTTCTCATTGTTTCAGATATAAGCATGCATATGATACTTCCTTTGACCTAAAGGAGCCTCTCTAGCTTAGTGAGAACAATACAAGCAAATGGTGTCAGGGGAACATACAGGAGCTGTTTCCACCTAGTAGTACTGAAAGTTAAAGTGTTAGTCACCCAGCCGTGTCTGACTCTTTGTGACCCCATGGACTGTAGCCTGCCAGGCTCCTCTGTCCATGGGATTTCCCAGGAAAAAATACTGGAGTGGGTAGCCAGTTCCTTCTCAAAGGGATCTTCCTGAGCTAGGGATTGAACCCAGGTCTCCTGAATTGCAGGCAGATTTTTTGCCATCTGAGTCACCAGGGAAGCCAATACTGAGATATCAGCAATGGCTTCCTGTAGGAAGGACAGCTAATTCTGACTATTACAAGTAGATGGCCTTTATCCACTATTGCCTCTGTCTGTTCACTTGTAGCTTTGATAAAGATCCCATGCAGTTCTAACATTACAGGGATAGCAGATGTAAACATTCGCTGAATCTACCCCTACATGCAGATCACAATGCTTTGTCCAAGCATAAAGTTAGTATGTGTGAGCAGAGGTTGAAAACAAGTTGAAATTCTGTACACTGAGCATATAAACCAAGTCTACCTACCTCCACCGTTTGAAGGGGCTCAGGCGCTGGTTTCAGAAGGCTGGCCCTAGCTTATCTGCAGTCACCACTGACTTCTCTTCAGCCAGATCCTGGTTCCACACCACAGTGGTGCCCCATCATTGCAGCTTCCTCCTCTCGTGTTAAATCAATAGTTTATGACATGTACAAGGGAAAGCTGTAAATTTAATTTTGTTCCCTGCAGTGTGATTCCCATCTTGTTTGCTGGCAACATAATGAATATGTTTGCCCTCCAGACCCCCCACCCAGTGGAGCAATTGGAGGATACAGAAAGAGAAAACAGGAAAGCACAATTAGGTAGATGGATTAAAACTGGATTAATCAGAGGCTCAACTAAAGATAGGCATATGCCTTGCTTGTGTGTATGTGTGTGTATATACAGATATTTTTTCCCTAGAAATCCACTAAACAGGAGATGGTAATTAAGGAAAATGTGGGCTCTATCTGTGACTTGGAAATTTAAGGGTGGTTCAGCTAGGTTGTTTTTAATTATGATGGAAACTGAAGCAGAACAGGCTGGCTCTACTGACTCCACAGGCCTCATCGGCTGCACCCCCTCCCCGGCTGCTCCACTTCTATGCTACAAAAATGCAAGGCTCCTTATTACCAGGGACCCTGCAATGCTGATTCCCTGAATGTCTTCCCATGCTCTATGCCTGACTGGCTTCCTCCAACTAAGTTCTCAGCAGCCTTCCCAGCCCATCCAGGCTCTCCGGATTCCTTTAGCCCTGCTCATAATCTCAAGAGCCTTTCTCATCTGAAAACATCCTGTATAGAGATAGATCTATCTATCTCTTCATCTGTCTATCTGTTAATATCTATCTATAGAATAAGCACACGTTTTCTTTTTTTAAATTTTTCTTATTATAATGTGAGTTTGAGGCTGGGAGGTGGGGCAGAGAACTTGTCTATTTTATTCCAAAGCAGTTCTAGTAACCACCATAATACCTATCACATGTTATTGTTCAGTGGCATGCTAAACCAGTGAATAAATGGTATACTGAGGTAGAAGTTACTCAGGGAGAAAAAAACTCATATTTTAAGCACCTTCTGCTATTATAACAACAAACCAATTGGTACCAACACAGATGCCCTTTAAACAGCACTCATCACACGTCAGGCACTGTTCTATGCTCTTTGCATATAAACATATTTAATCCCTACAAAAAACTTAGGAGGCAGGCACTATTATTATCCATATGTTTTAGATGAGGAAACTGAGGCATGGAGATCTTTAGTAATTTTCCCATATTCATAGAATTACCAAGTGGCAGCAATAGTATTTGGACTCAGGCATCTTGACTTCAGAATCCATGCTCTTAGGGACTACACTAAATTGTCTCTCAACTTATACCATTATCACAAGCAATTACAGGCACTCAGCACAAATAAAACAATAAAAACAGCAAAAAGCCATATGTTTATGTGTATATCTACATATTTTTAATAATTGCATCAGACCACTGGCTTCAAAACACATAGTCATTGCTACCAGAAAAAAAAATAAAAATAAAAAACTTAGCATAGACATTCAGAGTCCTGGGACTTGAAGTCACATCACTGAACCTATTAAACTTTGAACTTAAGCAATTTATGCAGCTGTATTGTTTATGAGTAAAGACATTTTTCTTCACAGCATCATTTGGGCTGAGAAGTTGTTACAGAAATCTACTCTTCAGAGACTGTAGAGAAAAAACTGTGGTGGGGTGTGTGTGTGTGTATGTATACACAAAGATTATGGAATCTGAGAAGAGGAAAGAAGGGCCTCAGAATCTTATTAAGTATTAACAGCTTTTGTAGCTGGTCCGAATGTCTCTTGATTTATCCATCTATCCATCCAACCAATGGCTGCCTTGCGTGCCTCACTGTGTAAGTGATGTAAGCAGGGCATGTAAGCAGCGACCAAGGCCAATACTGCCCCTACCCCCATGGAGATACCTCCTGGCAGGTCCTGTTCTCAGCACTTACCACCTCTCATCTCTACAGAGCTATTACGCAGGGCCAGTTTGTAAACAGCACAGAGAAAAATCTGAGTGTGAGTGTGAAGACCAAATGCAGATCAGGAAGAGAAGCGCAGGGCATTAGAAGCAGCAGCGCTGGGTAATGAGAGGAAGGACTCCTGTGAGAAAAATAGCAAGTAGGAAAACAGGAAATGAAAGTGAGAGGACCTGGGGAAGGGGCAGAATTGAAGAAGGCATGACAGCTTTGTACCAACAGACTCAGCACGTTGATCCCATGTATGTAGGACAAGTCTAACTATTCAAGTTAAAGTGTTTTAAGATGATGGAAATAGAATGCTGTTTAAATTGTTCTTTTTTCTAAAGAACACAAAGGACTCCACCAGCCTATCACCACTGGGTTTGTTTTGGGAAGCTATCCTGAGAGCTCTTGTTTCTCTATAGATCCATAGGTCTGTTACAGTACAGGAGAGAAAATCCCTGGGCAGGAGCTCTCTGTGCCATGTGGGCGGCAGACCCATGGCTACATTTCCCAAGAATCAAAGGACATTCATTTACATTTGAAACAAGAGGGGAAAAAAAACCCACCATCATTTCATTGTCAGTTTTGTTCCAATCAACCCACCCCTCACCATCACTGCCAAGTAGACCTTTGACAGAAATTCATCCCAGAAATAGGATGGAAAATTTTAATGAGATTATTTTGATGTTCACAATCTCTAAGAATGTTCCCCAAAAGTTATGTGGTGGGAAGAATTTTCTTCTGCTTTTCCTGTGCATAACTCTGCTCCCTGAGGATGTAACTTGGCAAGTCCTGACAAGATCGATTGGAATATTCCTGGCTACACAATATGTGCCTGTCCCTGTGGGGTGAGCTGTCAGGGCAGAGAATGGCCTTGGTGACCTGAGCATCTCCCCCACTGAGGCCTCAAAGTTCACTCACTGTTAGTGATAATGCTTAAAGGAAATCAAGGAGTCATTACAGACAAGATACTTGTAGGTTCTGTTTCTTCACTTAATTACCAGAAATCACAGTACAATTCATTATATATTTCTAAAGTGAAAGTGAAAGTGTTAGTCACTCAGTCGTGTCTGACTCTGCAATCCCACGGATTATAACCCACTAGACACCTGTATCCATGGAATTCTCCAGGCAAGAATACTGGAGTGGGTAGCCATTCCCTTTCGCAGGGGATCTTCTCAACCCAGGGACTGAACCTCACTGCAGGCATATTTCTAAATATGAAGTCTAATTGGTATGCTGTCTTACTGGTATTTTTTTTCTAAAATGGAGATTTCCTCAAAAGGGACATCTGATTTGTTGATCAAATAGTTTTACTCCTTATACATATGAGATGGGAAAAGGCATATGAGAAAAAGTAAAAAGGCAAGAAATACTCCAGCTTGAATTGCTCTGTTACCCTAAACTATCTGGTGAACCTTAAAGACCCTTTGCTATTTTGAGATTTACATCCAGACCAGAAACCAAACTTAGAGAGAGACAGGCTTAGGCAAGGGCTGACAATAGGGTTTGAGGTGTCCACCAGAGGTTAAGCTTCTAGAGTTGGCTTCCCTTCCAGTTCATCCACTTATCTCTCTCTGCCTCTTATGATCAAAGTGTAGCAGTGAACAGCACAGTTCTTTTGCCTGTTTTCAGGAAGTTTGGAGCCCAACAACGCCAACATGAACAGTGTACTGTTTGCAAAGCATGCCATCACCATTTAGAAGGAAGGCCTTCCAGAAATTAAACTTCCCTTTTATAGCTTTGGTTTACATTTTAAAAGTAACTCCCCACCCCCTAAGATAACTTGGTTTCTTTATACTCACTCCATTCTTTGTAGGAGCAGGAGAACCACTGATGATTTCTGCTAAATAGGTTTTAAAAATCTAATTTATTTCCCCCCCACTTCTGCTGTTGATTACTGGCAGTGGGTCTTGCAAAACTAGACTCATCTATTTTTAATGTCTGCACTTGGTACATTTTTAAAATAGATGGATGTGAGTTTGAGTAAACATTGTGCCTCTTGTTATGGGCTATGAACATCCACAGTGGGCACTGGAAATTTTCTTAGTCAAAGCTCACTGTTATTAATAATTGCTGGCCTTAAACCTCATCTATGAGAAATCACACAGCCAGGTCTCTTGTTAGTCTATAATCCATTTCTTGTGTTTCTTGTGTTTGTGTGCTTTACTATATAATGTTTAGATGTTTAAGACATCACATTGTTCAAGTTCCTCTTCAATAAGGCAATGCAATAAAAAAGTATACATTTAAGATTTTTTTATATATAAATGTAAATATAAATACAAATATAAATGTAAATGTAAATATATCTATATATAATATAGATATATAATATAAATATAAATATAAAATTTATACATAAATATATTTAAGAAAAATTCAATTTGAACATTTTTTCAACATTAAAAGCAAGAAAAAGTAAGAAAAGTATCAAAGTTTTAGCTATCAGTTGCCTTAACTTGCTGTATAAGCCAATCAGCAGAGACCAGTATTTATGATTCAATCTAATTATGCTGGTGGTTCAGATGGTAAAGAATCTGCCTGTAATGCCATAGACCTGGGGTCTGAATCCTGGGTTAGGAAGATCCCCTGGAGAAGGGAATGGCAACCCAGTCCAGTATTTTTGCCTGGAGAATTCTGTGGACAGAGGAGTCTGGCAAGCCACAATCCGTGGGGTTCAAGAGTCAGACACGACCGAGTGACCAACACACACACATAAGTAAAAATGCACTTGCTCTTGTGGCTGTGCTTTGACTTAGAGGCTCTGTAAATATAGACATAGATAGATATACAGATATAAATACTTACATCGACATCTACAGGATTCATAGATATAGATACCTATCTATCTAGAGATAGAAAGACAGATGACTTGCCTATCTTAAAATGTAAAACTTGCTTTGTGTTAAAAGCATTGGATAAAAAGTTTATTATTATGGAATAATTTTATGATTGGGGAAGACAGATGTGCAGAACGTTTAAAAACAGGAGTTCTGGAGTCCAGGACACTGACCTCCATCTCTTGCTTGCTGTAGGACTGTGGCAAATGAGTTCATCTGTCTGACCCTTACTCTGGAGAGGGGTATAATAAAACCTGTTTGAGCTTCTAAGAACAACATAATATGCAATGCATTTACTATGTGACAAGAAGTGGGATTAGCATTCAGTGTATTAGTAACTACTTGGATGCTTCTGACTATAAAAAAGAGAAAATCCTGACATAGGATTTAAACCAGGAGGATGTTTATTATCTCCCAGAACAAGAAGAACAAGGTGAGGCAGGCTCCAGGACGGCGTGTTAAGATTGTTGGCTTTGTTTCTCTGGATTTCTATGTGGGTTCAGTTCTCAGGTGCAAGGAGACTCTCCAAGAAATTTCTAAATAAATTTTTTGTACATATCATTGGCCAGAATGGGGTCATGTGCAGGATAAAATATTAAGAGTATGCAAACTAAAATACAATGGCTTGAGCTTGAATTCCAGCATGACAACTCATAACTGTTGTCTCAATGATTTTATTTTGCTGAACCTCAGAATCCTTATTAAAATGAGGATATCAATACTGCTTTCCTCACTGGATTGTTGTGATGATTATTTGGGTTAATACAAAAAAAAAAAAAACCACTTAGAAGAGTACCTGGCACATAATGAATGTTTGATAAGAATTAATTATATTGAATTATAAACCAATCACTGAGAAGAGGAATGAAATTGCTATTATTGGTTTAGATAAATTTTCTAGCTGGAGAAATGGTCACTTTTCACTGAATAATGTGGAAGAATAGAAATCTTAACTTTAATTCAGTTATATTAAGTAGGCAACCAAATCTGATCACCACATTCAAAGTACCAATATTCTCACTACTTATCCTGCTTTTTAATAACATCACCATATTATATTTCTTCCCAAATGAAAATCCATTGGCTGAACTACAGGTGAGTCCTACTTGATGATTTGATTATTATCTATTATCTTCAACATAAAACATGTATTTGTCAGCAAGTATATTTTAAAACTATATTTGTACAACTCCTTGTCACCCATGATATCACTGAACTAGGATTTCATTCTAGCTTTGAGTCATTTTAAGTCAGCTGAGCCCAAAGGACCCAGAAACCCTGAACCCACCTTTCCTCTAGGAAGGTAAGTAAAAGTGAAGTCGCTCAGTTGTGTCCAATTCTTTGCAACCCCATGGACTGTAGCCTACCAGGCTCCTCTGTCCATTGGGTTTTCCAGGCAAGAGTACTGGAGGGGATTACCATTTCCTTCTCCAGGGGATCTTCCTGACCCAGGGATTGAACCCAGGTCTCCCACATTGTAGATAGACGCTTTACCATCTGAGCTACCAGGGAAGTCCAGGGGACAAGAAAGTAAGAGGACTTGAAAAGGGAACTTCTAGAGGTAGGAGTGTAAGGAGCAGATAGAGAAGCTACTAGATGAGAGGGGAAGGGATTATTTATCAGTATCTCTGGAATTCAACAAGGGGCCCAGTGCCTTGTGTTTCCTCAAAAACTTGGCTAATGGAATGAATGGGCATGCATGAATCCTTGATGAGGGGAGCACGTATTCATTCAAATACATTTTATTTACATAATAAAATTAATTTAGTTTGTATACAGTTCTATTAATTTCGGCAATGCATACAGTAATGCGGCCACAACATAAGAAAGACATAGAACAGTTTCATCATGTGTGTTTAGTCATTCAGTTGTGTCCAACTCTTTGTGACCCCACGGACTGTAACCTGCCAGACTCCTCTGTCCATGGGATTCTCCAGGCAAGAATACTGGAATGGGTTGCCATTTCCTTCTCCAAGTTTTATCATACTTTCCTTCTAAATTTATTCAGTAAGTATCAATCATCAAGTACTGGCTAAGTATCTAGTTATGAGTTGGTGAGTAAAGAAGAGATGGCTTCTCACAAGGTAGCATTGTAACTGTATGTTCACAATCCTACATACCTAGACGGCAAAAAGTTTAAAATTTCATAATTCCAAATAGGTGAGAAGTAAAACTGGATGTTTATTAGCAATTTCAATATTTTAAGGTTTTTCTTTCAAATTTTATTTAAAAATATTAAGTTCTTTCAAGCTAATTATCAATGTCTCTGACTTCTGCTATAGGTAAGAACATCTATTGGAACCAGATACAAATACCTGGAATTTGTTACTGGGGCTTTCTAAACAACTGATATTTTTTTCTACAAGAGTTTGTAATAGAGAAGAGAAAATGTAATGAGGAATAGAGGTAACTTTAAATCTAGGTTTTAAGAGTATCTGAAAATTCCCAAGGAAGATGGTAGCAATATCAAAGAGAGGATATGGGGTAGAAATGTAAGCACCTATCATAGCAGCTCTCAACTATTCTCTCAAGAAGGTCCGCTTCTGGAATCATTAGTGTTATTGAAGCTATATATCATGATCCAAGCTTTGTTCAATAACCTAAAGGCTGATGATCAGTTTACTTTCATTGGCACTTCTTCCCTACCCCACATCATGGCAGAAAACAGAATAAAGTCTCCACGCCTACAGTGACTACTGGGAGACAGGTAGAAGTGACTGAAAGGAGATAAAAGAGCTCCACTTTCTCAAATAAGATACAGAATGAAATAAATTGCCAATAGTGCAATTCCAATAGTTATGCATGGATGTGAGAGTTGAACCATAAAGAAGGCTGAACACTGAAAAATTGATGCTTTCAAACTGTGGTGCTGGAGAAGACTCTTGGACAGCAAGGAGATCAAACTAGTCAATCCTAAGGGAAATCAACCCTGAATATTCACTGGAAGGACTGATGCTGAAACCGAAGCTCCAATACTTTGGCCACCTGATGTGAAGAGCCAACTCATTGAAAAAGACATTGATGCTGTGAAAGACTGAGAGCAGGAGGAGAAGGGGGTGACAGAAGATGAGATGGTTGGATGGCATCATGGACTCAATGGACATGAGTTTGAGCAAATTCCAAGAGATAGTGGAGGACAGGGAAGCCTGGTGTGCTGCAGTCAAGGGGGTTGCAAAGAGTCAGACATGACTTAGCAGTTGGACAACAACAAGCATAATCTACCACCTTCTCAAAAATCTTAATATCTACTTTTTTCAACATGCATAAATTTTATGTTAGTTAAAAGAGCCAGGTCAGCTGTACTAGATACTAGTTAAGCAAAGGAAGCTTCTAATTGGGAAAATCCCCACCTGCATTTATTGTCATTGCCTCACCCAGCTTTGGAACAACAGAGCAGGACATATATACTGCGTCCTTTTCAGTGTGTCAGTTAAACGGCTAAACACTGATCAATGTGTGGATAACAAAGATCCATTAGAAGAATATTAATGGTGACTCTAGAACTTTTAGTCCTGTGCATAACGTCTGCCAATATTTTAGGAGTTAAAAGATATATAAGCTATTTGCCGTTACCTTCTGTTACCATTTTCTTTACACCAGAAATAGGGCTTTTAATCTGAAAGACAGAAATCTCTCTTTCTGTCTCTGTACCTCTTGCTCTGTCTCCAATGTATATAGCTTTTGTTTTTGATCTATCATCAAACAGTTTGAAAATCTAGAAAATGGATTGTTGGATTATTAAATAAGTTTAAAGGCAAGTGTTTTAATTAAAGGTAAAGATAGAATTTATGTCACAGTTGATGTCAAGGGTGGCATAACAAATGAAACAGGAAGTGGGAGAAACAGATTCTTTTTTTGTAGCCATTGGAAAAGCAATCTCTGATTTCTCTTGCCTTCTTCCCCTTCCATCTTTCCTAGTTTCAAAGATGCATTTCACATAGTTGCATTGTTCTTGGACAATCTGTTTCCTATCCGTTTTGAAAAAGTATCTAGCACTTTGATTAAACAGTTTTTGGTCCTCACATTCCCATACTTTCAACCTTGACAGTTTAATTTCCAGACTCAGAACTTTTCCAAATCAGAAAATGCTGGATTTGCACACTGTCACAGGTAAAAATCAAAATGGTCTCAGTTATTTCCAAAGGTTGTTTAGCTGCCATTGGATATATTTAATATTATGACTCAAAAGATTGTTTCTTACAGATTATGGCTGCAGTATGAGCTACCATTGCAATTAGTTCTTATAAACTTCCCAAGACAACAATAACAACCAACACTGTTATGACTATTGGTAATGACATCTTGCGTTTATATGGAACCTTTTATTTGATCTGATTCCTAAATATTCTACAAGCCATATTCTTGGGAATCACTTCATCCATCTTCAGTATGCAGCTACCTTAGGGTAAAAACTAATACCTGTTAACACAGCACTGGCCCACAAAATAACACATTAAGACGATTATTCTCTCTTTGGATCTAAGGGGATTTTATAATAATAGCAATCATAATAGCTGTGTCTTTTTATGCTCATTTTCTTGCCCTACTCATAGACCAGAGGCATTATTCAGTAAAGAAAACACAAGGACTTCATTATAAAACACTAAAGAATACCTTATGAAATTACTGGTCATCAAATCCAGTCATATCTCATATTTGTCCTTTCACTTCCACAGCAGGGTTAATGAACAACTTACTGCAGTATAGGGGGATTTTTGTATCCAATTTTCATATAACTTTTGCAGCTTTCTACTCCTCTTTTACATATAGCTAAGTCTATTTCAAATACAATATTCACTTAATCCAATCCATGCAGAGTGGCTCCCTGCTGTCCATCTCATCATATGCAAGCTCTATCAACTTCCTTTCAAAATTGCCCGTCCACCTTTCTCTTTTCCATTATTGTCTTTGAATTTGACTATGTGTATTATCCTTTGCTTTAACCCATTCCTTATCACCTGGCCTTATTTTTTGTATCTTTTCTTTCTGCATTGGCTAATGCCTCCCATCCTCTGCCCACAGATGGCTTTTCTATCAATATAAGGACAAGTCTAGATTCCAAGAATTCTTCCTTAATAAATAAATTCACCACTGGAAACATCCTTCAGCCGATGTGGTGATACTTTCTCATAGTATATCAATATTGTCCCAAGACATCCAATATCATCATTCTCTAATTAATTTTTAGGTTTCCCAATTAAGACTATGCTCTGCAAGGCCAAGGGCATGCCCTTTTGTTCCTTTGACTCTACCAAAGTATCTCAACCCGCGCTGGGAAGCCAAGGAGTACCGAATAAATACTGATTCAATAATTATATGATAGGTATACATCCAAGGAATATGAAGACAGAACAGACCTGTGGAGTACTCAAGCGAGCCCGAACAGAACCACAAGCATACACAAGTTAGAATCAAACTCTTTTGGCGGTGTGGGAGGGGGGATACTGGGTCAAAGTCGGTATCATAGAAGAGCAAACAGACACCTTTGCAGATGGGTCATGAAGAAAGCCTTCCTGTGCTGAGAAGCAGAGCCAAGTTTCCTAGCACTTTCAGTATAATGCAAAGAACATTGCACTAATGGTAATTGTATATCCAATGAAGACTCAAATTGAAAGATGTGAAAGCCTAACACCCAAAGGCAAACATTTTTCTGTTTATAAAACTGCACCCTTCTGCAGTAACACAGAATCATAAAAAATTAAGAGGTAGAAGAAGTTTGAGGTCACACAGTTTAACTCTTTACTTGATGCATAAATTTCTGATATAAGATAAAGCTTGGCATAAGACTAAAGAAACTTGCACTATTTCAATCATCCTCCTCACCAATAGAGTCAGAAACACAGAAATATAATAACTGGTATATTCAGACATATTACTGAGTACCCTATATGTGCAAATAATTGCACTAGAGACAGTAGGAAATGAAATAGTTCACAAATGGATGAGAAATAATCTTTGCCCTCAAAAGAGGTAGGAAGGTATAAAACCTGCAGAAAAAAAATCCACATGGGAAAAATGAAAGAAATATTAAGTATGGGACTGGTATAGAAGTTATCATTCTATGTTTTAAATTAGAAAACAATGAATCATTGACAAAGACTGTCAAAGAACAGTTAGTATCATTTCATGATCAAGCCCCATCTTAACTCATCCACTGCCATGATCTTACCTGTCAAATTAATGAAGGATGCACCAACCAACCAAGCAAGTAAACAAATAACCAACCAGCCAAGGAAGCAAAACCTCTTCCTTAGTGACAGAAATGATGAATATCAAAATGTAATAGCCACTAGATACTAAGCTACACGAGGTTGGTAACTAAGTTTATTCAGCTTCAGGCTGTTACAACAAAACAAAATGCCAGAGACTGGATGGCTGATAAATGACAGAAATTTATTTTCCACAGTTCTAGAGGCTGGAAGTTCAAAATCAGTATATCAACATGAATCGGCTGAAGGCCCTCATCCAGAACATAGACTTCTCCTCAAATCGTCACGTTGAGGAAGGGACAAGGAATCTGTCTGAGGGTTTCTTTCATAAAAGAACAAATTCCATTAATCACCTCCCAAAGTCCCCCACTACTAATGCCATTCACTTTTGTGAATTAGGATTTCAACCTGAGGATTTGGGAGACACAAATAATCACTCTTTAGCAGGAACCATAGGTAGCTTTTATTTGTATGATTGAACTAGTTAGTTAGACCTAGCAACATACCTAATATCTGGTACATAGAAGGAGTAAGTAAATACTCATAGAATCTTGAACCATATGATAAGAGGGAAGTGAGTATGAAAGAAAGTAATAACATTCTGCCTTCATAAATGACTTCAGACAGGATGCATATTTTAAAAAGTGAGAAATGGATATCAAAAAGCTTCTACTATTTGAAGGATTGTTTATAGTTGGACCATAAAGAAGGCTGAGCACTGAAGAACTGATGCTCTTGAAATGTGGTGCTAGAAAGACTTGAGAGTCCCTTGGACAGCAAGGAGATCAAACCAGTCAATCCTAAAGGAAACTAACTCTGAACATTCATTGGAAGGACTGATGCTGAAGCTGAAGCTCCAATCCTTTGGCCACCTGATACAAAGAGCCGACTCACTGGAAAAGATTGAATCTTTCTTGATACTAGGAAAGACTGAAGGCAGAGAAGAAGCAGGGTGATATGGAGAGTGAGATGGTTAGATGGTATCATGGGACTCAACCGACGTGAGTTTGAGCAAACTCTGGGAAATAGTGAAGGACAAGGCAGTCTGGAGTGCTCTGCGGTACATGGAGTCGCAAAGAGTTGGACGAGGCTTAGCAACCAAACAACAGCAAGGTCAGTATCAGGTCTACATATATTTCTATTTATCCCTAGTATAGTTGATTTCACTTTTTTTTTTTTTAATCTTTAAAATTTTGTTGTTTTGTGAATGCTGTTTTCCAAAGTAAAATCTCACTGGAAACTCAAGTTATACAAAATAATAAAAGCAAAGTTGGCAAAAGCTGAAGCTTTTCTTATTAGGAAACATCTTTAGAAGTAGTTTACAAATGCTAGAAATCATTGAGATAAGGTTTAACAGCCACTGCCCTGAAAGATTCAAGAAATACATTGCAGTTCTAAGGTATAATGTCTGTGTACTTACTTGGGTTGTAGTTTTGTATGTAACACTGATTATAAGAAAGAATTGTAATTCCCAAGACTGACATTTCTGAATTGTGGTATGCCTCAGAGATTTGGGATTAGGAAATGTTTGGTTCTTGCATTTCCTAAGTGGCAAAGGAACCTTTCCAAAATCAAAGGAGAGATCTTACCTTCTGATTGACGTTAATAGGAATCCACATACTATAAAGAATATAAACACATAAGGCAGCCATGATATAGCCCTCATGAGGTTCAACAATTGTAAAATAGGTTTGGAAGTTTTCACAATGTGGCCAAAGAGGGTTTGTGTATATTTTATAATGTGAAAAGTGAAAATGAAAGTCTCTCAGCCCTGTCGGACTCTTTGCCACCCCATGGACTATATAGTCCATAGAATTATCCAGGTCAGAATTATAGACTATAAGTAATATAGACTGTATAATTCTATACAGTCCATAGAATTATGCAGGTCAGAATACTGGAGTGGGTAGCCTTTCCTGTCTCCAGGGTATCTTCCCAACGCAGGGATAGAACCCAGGTCTCCCGCATTTCAGGAGGATTCTTTACCAGCTGAGCCACAAGGGGAGCCCAAGAATACCTGAGTGGGTAACCTATCCCTTCTCCAGGGGATCCTCCTGTCCCAGTAATGGAACTGGGGTCTCCTGCACTGCAGGCAGATTCTTTACCAACTCAGCTATCAGAGCAAGATGCTATAATGTGAAATACCACATTATGAACAAGATCAGAAGCAAGTATTATATGAAAGAGGACTGTTTTAAAAAGTAATTCCTTCAGAATTATCCAGGAATTAGAAGTATAACAGATCTCAAAGAAGGGTTTTGTAAAAATTCATCTCTCAGAGAGAAAAAAAGGGGAATGGTGGTGATAATTGTATCACTGTTTCTTATGGCCTAGAGGATCTCATATTCAAAATAACTATAAGCAGTTACCCATTTATTCAGCAGATAGTTACTGAGCACCTACTATGTGAAACCTGTATCCTAGCTTTTTATATGAATGCAGAGCTTGATAAATGCTGACTTGTGGACTTTCACAATCCAGATAGAGAGACTAGTGCTTCCATCACACAGCTGCTAGGATACAAGGCAAATCATGCTAAATTTTATCAGAGATATTGGAGCTAAGTCAATAGAGAATTCTGAAAGTAGGAATGAGGAGTTTAGATTTTGCATGAAAAAACAGTGGAAGCAGGGTAAGTATGTGGTGATTTCTTTCTCATAGTCCTATGCATATGTGTGTGTTTATGTGGACTTGCACATACTTGCACACAGACACACATACGTGCAAAATGGCAGATGTTAAAGTAGGCAGATCAGTTAGGAGGCTGTTCTAAATGTGGGCCTTACTATCTAAACCAGGGAAATGATAGAGAGGGTGGTAAGTACAAGATGAATTAGAGGCACAGACTACAGTAAAGAATCTGCCTGCAATGTAGGAGATCCAGGTTCGATCCCTGGGTCAGGACGATCCCCTAGAGGAGGGCATGGCAACCCACTCCAGTATTCTTGCCTGGAGAATTCCATGGACAGAGGAGCCTGGTGGGCTACAGTCCATGGGGTCGCAAAGAGTCGGACAGGACTGAGCAAGTAACACTTTCACTTTCACTATGAGTGCTAGAAAGGATTAGGGTAAGTGCAGGTAACGGATATTCTTCTTACCTACAGAAGGCTACCACTGAAAGAGGAACATATTCTTGTCACCTGGGAGCCCAAGATAAACCATATCTATCTTCTGACTGTCTATTTTAGCCTCTAAGACAGGTAATAATAAAAATTTTAAATAATGAATAAAAAGGCATGAAGCGGGTATTTTTGGATAACACTGCAAGCTCTTTCTTGGTAAAAACCTCTTACCCAAAGCTCCTTCAAATGCAATCTGGTCTTATGGTCTTTGCTTTTCATCCTCCTCTTCCTGAAACAATCCGAACACTTGGAGTTTTGTCAAATTGAGTTTTAACGACTTCATAGGGCCACGAGAAGATGTTGCATTTCAGTAAGGGTCTCAGATCATCAAGTTTTAAAACTTTCTTAAACAATTGCCTCTTGACAGCAGTGGCTTCTTCCCATTTTCTGAAGAATGAACTCTGTGCTTGTATCACAGTTTACATTTCTCCAGGAGTAAAGAATCTGCCCACAATGTGGGAGACCTGGGTTCAATCCCTGGGTTGGGAAGATCCCCTGGAGGAGTGCCTGGCTACCCATTCCAGTATTCTTGCCTGGAGAATCCCATGGCCAGAGGAGCCTGGTGGGTTACAGCCCATGGGGTCGCAAAGAGTCAGACACAACTGAATGACTAAGCACACACATAGTCGAGCAAGTTGAAAACAAAGACATAAACCAGGACTTCTTCCTGCCTGCTCCTGCTGCTTCAGGTGGCAACCTCAGTTCCCACAAACCACAAAAACCCTTGCAGGACATCTCTTGGAAACAGATCCATCTGCCAACACTTCCTCACACAACTCTTCAGCTCAGCAAACAAACACTCTAGTGAGAGCACTGGGGTGCAAACTTCTGTACTCAGCCACCTCCCAGGGGAAATCCCTGTCTACACTTGATACCTGAGCACTGGAAGATAAATTTCAGTAGATGGAGGTGCTTAGAGAGGGAACAATTGACCAGATGGACATGCTTGACAGTCCCCAAGGATACCAGTGTCAGAAAAATGTGATAAAATTGTACCTTACCAATTGCTACTAGAAAAGCACAATTCTGACCCTGCAGTGTCTTTTGACTTTTTTTTTTTTAAACAACATGCTTGCACCTGACCAAAGAAATAGTATCTGTTCTAAGTATACCTAATATATTTATAACAGCACTATTACCAAAAGTGTGGGCTCAGATTTTAAGGTATGTATTCATTTTCAGTCAATCTTTTTTTTTAATATGGCAAATATTTTTTTAAGATTATAGCCATATACTTAGTCTCCAAGACATTAGAGGGGCTATGTATATAAACGTATGTCAGGGACCATGTTTTTGCTAAGGACATATTCCTGGGTTAGATGGACGTAGTCCCCGCCCTTGAGGAATTCAGAGCTCACATGAAGCAGAGGACACACGTTAAACAAATAACTATTTGATTGAACACTTGATTACAAGGATGATAAGGAAAGACGGGCAACAAACAAAATGCTATGAGAATGCATTAGCAAAACTCGGAGACATGAAGATTTAGATATTGATATTTCTTGTCCCAGATACTGTGTATCATACTTTCTCTTAAGAGTTAGAGCATTTAGACATGGTACTGAGTTCAGTATCTGCCATAGTTAAGAAAAGAGCTGCTCCACAGGGAAGACTTCTGGAAGGGTGAAGAACATGGGTGATGTAAGCTGGAAACACTTCTGGCTGTTATAGAAAAGAATGGTCACAAAACCCCTTAGGGTGTAATAAGTTAATCACCCTCAACAAGGGTTGAGGGAATGAAGGAGAAGAAGCAAATATAAGATATGACAAGATGTGATGACCAACAGTTTTATGGGCTAATCCCCTTGGCACTTAAAAAAGTTATATGTTTTTGTTACTAGATTATGCTCTGGTATATGCTGGCAAAGCAATCGGCACAATAAAATGCATAACTATCATGATTATTATTACTATAAATCCCTTTAAAGATCTGAACAGAGAATAATGTGCTGATGTGGTGCTTTGTGGTATGTTAAACGTCTACTAATTACTTGTTACTCCAATGTTGGCTGCACCCTAAAGATGGGTGCAGTGATTCTATCAATAATGATTTACAGAATATTAAAATATGAAGAGATTTTTTTCACACAAAAGACAGCAAATGGGTGCTGCTGAAAAATAGAACAGTCTGGCTCAGTGGTAAAGAATCTACCTGCCAATGCAGGAGATGAAGGCATGATATCTGGGTTGGGAAGATCACTTGCAGGAGGAAATGACAAGCCACTCCAGTATTCTTGCCTGGAAAATCCCAGAGATAGAGGAGCTTGGCAAGCTACAGTCCATGGGGTCAGCATGCACCCCCACCAAAAAAAGATAAACTTGATAGTGTTTTATACTTTAAGTAATTAAATACTTTGTCTGACATGTATGTAGGAGTTTCCAAGTTAGTCGACATCATTCAGTTATAACTTAACTGTAAAAATAAGAACACTGTCCAGTAATTCAAGTACCCTTATTTGAATCATTATTTTTAAACTTCTTTGATAACTCCCGTCAGCAGAGCTGTGCCAAAGCAGTAACAAAGGACAGATTTCCAACCCAAAGTGAAAGGTGCTATTCTCAACTGTTGTCAGCCTCAAATACAAAAAACCTGATGCAAGGGACCCTGATAATGAGTTTTGAATGGACACAATTACTGTTAAAATACTTGATTTAATGTCTACATAGAAAGCTTATCTCTGTCATGATTTACAACATCCCACATGCACCTCCTCAGTTCCCTGAGCATGCCCATCATTCAAAGAATCAAAACCTCTTGCAGATAGTATTTCATAACGATGATATAACTGATGCAAAGTAAAGGTATTACCATAGTTTCAAATACCTGGAATTTGTACTGCCCACTTACTTTCACAGAGCACTCTCAGACAAATTATTTTTACTACTCATTACAATGATCTGAGGCAGATAGCCACTGTCGTTCATACACCAGACTCCCAAACTCAGAGCTACTGTGAACGACACTGTAATTCCCTGTCTATGCATCTGCTTTCCTAAAGAGAAGGAAAGAATACAAAATGGGGAAAAGACAACCGCTTCAATAAATGAGGTTGGGAAAGCTGGACATCTACATGCAAAAGAATCAAACTGAACTACTTTCTCACACCATACACAAAAGCAAACTCAAGATGGATTTCAGGTATGAATGAGAGACCTGAAACTATAACATTCCTAGGGGAAAAAAAAGTGTGCAGTACACACTTTGACATTGGTTTTAACAATATTTCTTTAGCTATGTCTCTTCAAGCAAGGGGAACAAAAGCAAAAATAAACATATGGAACTATAGAAAACTAGAAAGCACAGCAAAGGAAACTATTACCAAAATGAAAAGTCCTCCTAACAAATGGGAGAAGATATTTGGAAACAATATCTGATGAGGGGTCAATATCCCAAATATGCAAATAGTTCATATAGATCAATATCAGAAAACCAAACAACCCAATTGGAAAAGGGGCAGAGGGCCTGAACAGGCAGTTTTTCCAAAAAAGACACACAGATGGCCAACAGACACCTAAAGATATTCAAATCCCTCATCATCAGCGAAATACCAACCAATACTATGAGATATCACTTTACACTTGTTAGAATGGCTATTATCAAAAAGACAACAAATACAAATGTGAGCGAGGATGTGGAGGAAAGGACTCATCTCATGCACTGTTGGTGGGGAGGTAAATTGGTGCAATCACTACTGAAAACAGTATGGAAGTTCCTCAAAACATTAAAAATAGAACTCCCATGTGTGTGTGCATATGTGTGTGTGTGTGTGTGTGTGTGTGTACTCAGTCGCTTCAGTAGTGACTCTTTGTGACCTTATGGACTGTAGACCCCCACCCCCTGCAAGGCTCCTCTGTCCATGGGATTCTCTAGGCAAGAATACTGGAGAGGGTTGCTACACCCTCCCCCGCAGGGGATCTTCCTGACGGAACTCTCTAGCAATCCCACTTATGGGTATTAAAAAAAAAAAAAAAGAACAACAAAAAAACATATATATGTCATTTGTGACAACAGATTAATCTAGAGGGTATTATGCTAAGTGAAATAAATCAGACAAAGACTAATATTGCATCATTTCACTTGTATGTGGAATACAAGAAAAAACAAGTGAACAAACATAAAATAGAAATGGAGTCACAGATGCAGAGAACGAATCAGTTCAGTTCAGTCGCTCCGTCGTGTCCGACTCTGCGACCCCATGAATCGCAGCAGGTGGTTGTAAGAGGGAAGGAGGGCAGTGAGTGAAATAGGTAAGGAAATTAAGATGTACAAATTTTCAGTTACAAAATAAGTGAGTCATGATGAAATGTAAAACATGGGGAATACAATCATTAATAATGCAATATTACATACTATAATAATTCAATAGAAGTATACTGACAGATGGTAACAGACTTATCATGCTGATCATCTTGTGATGAATAGAAATATCACATCATTATGTTGTACACCAGGAACTAACAGAGTGTTGTAGGTCAATTATACTTCAACTTATAAACAAACCCATAGAAAAAAACAGATCAGATCTGTGGGATCAAAGGCAGGGAGTGGGATGAGGAGGAACTGGATGAAGGTGGTCAAAAGATACAAATGTAAAGTTATTTGATACATATATACTAGGAATGAAATGTACAACATGCCTGGTATAATTAACACGGCTATATGTCACCTATGAACTGTTGTTAAGAGAATAAATCCTAAGAGTTGTCATCACAGGAAAATATTTCTAAAATTTTTCTTTTATTTTGTATCTATATGAGATGATGGATGTTCACTACAAGTATTGAACTAATCATTTCATGATGTATATAAGTTAAATCATTATGCTGCACATCTTAAGGTCATACAGAGCTATATGTTAGTGGTATCTTATTGAAATGGGAAGAAAATATAACAGATTTGCAAATCCTACTAGGCTTTTCAGATGAAAATCTCCTTGTGTGGGACACAGGAATCTGTATTTGCGTAAAGTTTCCCAGGTGTGTATGCTTTAGTCTATCCAGTTCATTTCAGTTCAGTTCAGTCATGTTCGACTTTTTGCAACCCTGTGGACTGTGGCACGCCAAGCTTCCCTACCCATCACCAACTCCTGGAGCTTGCTCAAACTCATGTCCATGAAGTCGGTGATGCTATCCAACCATCTCATCCTCTGTCGTCCTCTTTAGTCCATCCAGTGATTGCATTTAGGAACTATTGATGTAGAATAGTCATGGAGAAAAGTTGAATATAAGTTACACATTTTATAAAAATGAGTGTAACATGTGTTTCAGCTTCTGTGAGAATGGCCACCCTGCTTGGTATAGGCAGGCCCTGAATGTGTTTTGTTTGAGATTTCTTTTTATTTAAAGCAGCTGGAAATCATTTCCCCATGGAAATAGCCTGGTAGATAGTAGTCAACTCCAAGAACATTCAATAAAACCTCTGTAGCCAATGATGCAGACAAATACCAATGCCATGAGTTACTACTTCAGTTATTCCTTGGGTTCTTTTCAAAAATGTATTTTCTGCAAGTAAACAGATATACCACCATCTAGAAATCAATTGCCTCATTTATTTGTTCGTTCAATTCTACTTAAAAATTATATATCAATATGTATGTAACTTCATATATGTTAGGCATTGTGCAGGGCAGTAGAGATAAGACGGAAACAGTCTCTGTCCTCATGACTGCTGCAGTCTTATAGAAAAGTCTGCCATTAAAATAAGCAATTAAAATAAGTTATCTTAAGTGCTATGACAAAATGCTACAGAAATGCCTGGGGATGGCACCTGATCCTTTCAGCAGAGTAGTTTCTGCATGTGTAAAGGAAGAGTAGGGGAAAAGTTAGAGAAGACAAGAAAACCGTGGGAAGCAGATCCTGCCTAACATCATTTTTTAAACAGAATGAGGAAAACGGCAGTAAAGAATCACCTGGGGTTTTGTTGTTGTTATGTGTCTGTTAATACAGACGCCTGAGTCCCCACACACCGCACTCCAGGACTCTTGTCTGGAAAATCCCATGGACCGAGGAGCCTGGTAGGCTGCAGTCCATGGGGTTGCTAAGAGTCAGATACAACTGAGCGAATTCACTTTCGCTTTTCACTTTCCTGCATTGGAGAAGGAAACGGCAACCTACTCCAGTGTTCTTGCCTGGAGAATCCCAGGGATGCGGAAGCCTGGTGGGCTGCCGTCTATGGGGTTGCACAGAGTCGGATATGACTGAAGCGACGTAGAGTTTTGGGAGGGGAGAGTTGAATCTGGTGAGGTCTGTTTTTAAATATCAACAGACTGGTTCTAAATAGGAAAAGGAGTATGTCAGGGCTGTATATTGTCACCCTGCTTATTTAACTTATATGCAGAGTACATCATGAGAAACGCTGGGCTGGAAGAAACACAAGCTGGAATCAAGATTGCCGGGAGAAATATCAATAACCTTAGATACGCAGATGACACGACCCTTATGGCAGAAAGTGAAGAGGAACTAAAAAGCCTCTTGATGAAAGTGAAAGAGGGGAGTGATAACGTTGGCTTAAAGCTCAACATTCAGAAAACTAAGATCATGGCATCTGGTCCCATTACTTCATGGGAAATAGATGGGGAAACAGTGGAAACAGTGGCAGACTTTATTTTTGGGGGCTCCAAAATCACTGCAGATGTGATTGCAGCCATGAAAGTAAAAGATGCTTACTCCTTGGAAGGAAAGTTATAACCAACCTAGATAGCATATTCGAAAGCAGAGACATTACTTTGCCAACAAAGGTCTATCTGGTCAAGGCTATGGTTTTTCCAGTGGTCATGTACGGATGTGAGAGTTGGACTGTAAAGAAAGCCGAGCACCAAAGAATTGATGCTTTTGAACTGTGGTGTTGGAGAAGACTCTTGAAAGTCCCTTGGACTGCAAGGAGATCCAACCAGTCCATTCTAAAGGCGATCAGCTCTGGGATTTCTTTGGAAGGAATGATGCTAAAGCTGAAACTCCAGTACTTTGGCTACCTCATGTGAAGAGTTGACTCATTGGAAAAGACTCTGATGCTGGGAGGGATTGGGGGCAGGAGGAGAAGGGGATGACAGAGGATGAGATGGCTGGATGGCATCACTGACTCGATGGATGTGAGTCTGAGTGAACTCTGGGAGTTGGTGATGGACAGGGAGGCCTGGCGTGCTGCGATACATGGGGTCGCAAAGAGTCAGACACGACTGAGCGACTGAACTGAATTGAACTGAACTGAACCATAAAATAGAGAACATTTTTCTTGAGTTTTTCTTATATATAGGCTCTGTGCTCTACATTGGTAATACAAAGAGTAAAGGCTCAGATGTTATTATCACACTGACTATTGTTGACTTACTGAGAGAGATCTATAAACAGACAAAGAACACTGGATAAGGTAGGGTCCATAGTCACTATTAATCATAAGCATAATTGTTGGTCTCTGAATGTTTACAAGTTCATACAATACAGCACCTCTTTTGATCAGTTATTTCCCTTGGGTTTCCGAGTTTGCTTTCAGAATTGGACTTCAGACTGAGGTAAATGTGTGCTCTTAAGTTTGATTATTTTGAAATTGGTGGCTATCCACATGTGACATGTAGGTTAAGAATGCTTGAGTTCATAGAGGTAAAACTAAACTCTTAAGTGGATCTCATCTTTAAGGAGACCCCTTAATTTAACACAGAAAAACACACAACACAGTTGCATCCTAGCCTTCCAGCTTGGCCGTGCCTATTTGACTGCACAGGGAAGGTCAATTCATTTCACCATGATCACATGCTTATTGGGCAAAAGACACAACATGAGACGTTACAAAATATGTACAGGTAAGACACTGGCCTTGGAGAGACTTTAATTTGGGGTAACAGAAGAGAGTATTAAATGGGAAATAAACATATGCACAGGTGTCAGGAGAGTGTAATGCGTTAGTGAGGGCATACATGGTTTCAGGATTCATGAAACTGAGTCTTCCCAACTTTTTGTTTAGGTGATTTTGAGCAAATTACATTACATTCTAGAGCATAAGTTTTCTTTCCACTAAAATGGTGATAATGACAATATTGACTTTACTAGATAGAGTTCCTGACACCTTGTTAGCATTCAATTAATAAATGGTAGTTGCTGATTTTAGTATTAACAGTGTGACTGTCTTTAGATTTTAGTGAATTAACATTTCTAACTAGGCCATATGGAGGGGATTATAAAAGACAAAGACTAGAGGGGAAAAGTATTCCTGATAATCACAATAAGAAGAAAAATAAAGAGATATCAAAATCAGGACACATTTGAGAAAGGACAAGTCAGACACTGGGGTGGGGACGGAAATGGACATATAAGCAGAAAGCAAGCATAGGATAGGATACTATATTGCTTGAGTTCTAATAGAAAAGCACCGTAAATTCCATGTTAATAGGAATAGGAGACATTCTGTAAGTCATAAGGCCTTGAGCAGGAGGGAAAACACTGGTCAGATATTCTTGTAGGATGCCAACTCTGAAAGAAGTATGAAGACTGAATTGAGAGAATAGATAGTGGAATCTGGGAGACCCATTAGAAGATTGTAAAAGATTAGAAGGCTCTGAAATCTACATCTTCATCATCAACATCACTGTAATTACAAGTGAATTTATCAAGTGCTGCATATGTTAACTAATTTAAATTTGAACACAATCCTATGGTATCGTTTACTATATTCCTAGTTTACAGGTGAGAAAACCAAATTACAATGAGATTCAGCAATGTGCCCAAGATCACAGATGTAGTTAGTGGAAAGACAAGAATATATAAGCAATGGACTCTAGAGCTTGCACTCCTGATCTCCACATTACACTGAATCTTAGAGGAAAGAGTAGGAGAGACGCAAAGGGTGATAGACTCAAGATGTCAGAACCAATATGGCCAGGTAATTGAATTGGGCACGGAAATTAGGAAAAGGGGGATGTCAAAAATAACCCAGGCATTTTGAGCTGGGGTAACTGGGATTAGGAGGTACCCTTAAAATATGACATTTGGCAGAACAGTTCCCTTTTTGGTGAGGAGGTTTGAAGAATGTGCTGTAGGTATCTGCAGGGGCGCCAGCATAGATGTAAATGTGTAGCATTTGAAAGCATTTTGAAATAGAGATCTCTGTGTTAGAAGACGGGAAAGAAGTGAAGGATGTAGGTGGAGTACATCTGTGGGAAGGACAAACAGACGGAAAGAAGAAATATGGACCTCAAAGAAACCAGTCCAAAAATAATCTTGCAGAGCTGAGCTGAATCAACAGACCTTTGGTTCCCCGATGTCTTTTTCTGTTAGCCTTCCACATTACCCGAAACACTGTCTTTTAACCATGTAAAATCTATCTATTCATCTACTGTGATCTATCAAATATATACTGCAGTATCACATTTATTATAGAAAAAGTTTATAGCATTTTTCCCGTTTTAGTTGGCTTTCCTGTTACTAAAAAGCTAGGGAGATGACCAAAATTATTATCTAATTAATAATTTACAGAGACTGGAAATTGAAGAAGGGGCTGTCATAGGACTGGAAGAAGTACATAAAATATTTTCACTTGTTAATGAGTACTATCACCTTCATAAAGTGTATATTTGAAGTTTTATAGTGTTAGTCATCTGACCTCTTGTTTTTTTTTTTTTTTCTCCTTTGGGAATTCAAGCCCTATAAAAACAAAAGGGAAATCCTGTGCATGTAGAAAGTAATTTTCAGTTGACAGAGGGGCCAGAGACTCTGAGAGGGTATGGTTTACAATCTTATAGTAAATTGTGAACATTCACATTCTTCCACTTCTTACTAAAATCCATTTGGAACCAGCATTCTTGAATACATAGACATCCTTTATTATGTTATTCATATATATATAGCATTTATCACTTTTAGACTAAAAAGTTCTACAAATTTAAAGTCTACCAAAGTGGAGAATCTTTTCATTTGTCCTGAAAATTACCTTTTTCAAATTTCTAGGGGTGTCCCATAATGCTGTTATATCACACTCTATTAACAAGTGGTATCCTCACTAAGCACTTTCTGGTTTGATCTCAAAGTAGGCTTTTGAGTCTCATTCTTCTTAGGCTGGGCTCCCATGCCTTTGGTCCTTTAAATCACTTAATCTCCACTTTCTGTGGCTCTATTTTGCCATGTGCAGTTCAGCTGAACAACAGCAGTGTTATGTTGTGTTTAGTTTTGAATTCCCATCTGACAATACCATCTAATGGCAGATGATTTTACTAGCATCAAGTTCAGATGGTGTCAGCAGAAAATAAGACATAATGACTTCCAGGCCTCTGTTACACCCTTGTTGACCTCCTAGCGCCCGACACACATCCACACAGTGTGCTCAGTCACGTCTGACACTTTGAGACTCCATGGACTCCAACAGCCGACCCAGCTCTTCTGTCCATGGAATTTTCCAGGCAAGAATACTGAAATGGGTTGTCATTTCCTATTCCAGGGAATTTTCCCGACAAAGGGATAGAACCCGCTTGCATCTCTTTGCATCTCCTGCATTGGCAGGCAAATTCTTACCACTAAGACACCCTCTATACTTGCCTGTGTTGGGTTTTACCTGTCCCTTCACTGAACTAATCACAGCTTCTCTTGAGAGGTTCTTTCAGTTTATTTCCTCTGAGGTGGTATGTCACAGCCCTGAAAATACTGGCACAATATAGAAGAATTTACTAATTATTTCCTTTTTGGGATTTTTCACAAGAAGTATAATGTGTATAAATTTGTATTAAGCCAATTTTGTGTACTATCTTTGTGTTTGATTTCTTATTTTTAAGTAAACTTCATATCAAAGAAACACAAATTTTCCCAGGATGAATTTTAAAGGTTTTTTTAAAATATTTTCAAATGTAGTAAGATCTTAGTAGTTTTGTTTTAAATTATTTCCACTTATAGAAGCTATGTTGCCTTTCTCTCAACAGGGAGGATTTGCAAGTAATAACGAATTCTTTTCATTATATATGGCACTAGTAAGACCAATGTGAAAGAGATTCTATCATCATGTTATCTAGCTGTTCTGAATGGAACACTAGTATTGCTCAGAGATTTACTGACCCATTTTATAAATAAATGGAACCAATATTTTGATCAGTTTCTCTGATTTTGCTTTTTTCCTCTAAGCCTGCTATTCATACACTGATTTTCAAGTGATGCTTCAAATTCCCTAAAAGATTCTGTCCCTAGGAGTATAGGTATGGTTGAGTACACATGGACATCACTAGAATATCAAAATCAGATTGATTATATTCTTTGCACCCAAAGATGAAGAAGCTCTATACAGTCAGCAAAAACAAGACTGGGAACTGACTATGGCTCAGATCAAGAACTCCTTATTGCCAAATTCAAACTTAGACTGAAGAAAGTAGGGAAAACCACTAGACCATTCAGGTATGATCTAAATCAAATCCCTTACAATTATGCAGTGGAAGTGACAAATAGATTCAAGGGATTAGATCTGATAGACAGAGTTCCTGAAGAACTATGGATGGAGGTTTGTGACATTGTACAGGAGGCAGTGTTCAAGACTATCCCCAAGAAAAAGAAATGCAAAAAGGCAAAATGGTTGTCTGAGGAGGCCTTACAAACAGCTGAGAAAAGAAGAGAAGCTAAATGCAAAGGAGAAAAGGAAAGACATACCCATTTGAATTCAGAGTTCCAAAGAATAGCAAGGAGAGATAAGAAAGCCTTCCTCAGTAATCAGTGCAAAGAAATAGAGGAAAACAATAGCATGGGAAAGACTCAAGATCTCTTCAAGAAAATTAGAGATACCCAGGGAACATTTCATGCAAAGATGGGCTCAATAAAGGACAGAAATGGTATGGACCTAACAGAAGCAGAAGATATTAAGAAGAGTTTGCAAGAACACACAGGAGAACTGTACAAAAAAGTGCTTCACAACCCAGATAATCATGATGGTGTGATCACTCACCTAGAGCCAGACATCCTGGAATGTGAAGTCAAGTGGGCCTTAGAAAGCATCACTACAAACAAAGGTAGTGGAGGTGATAGAATTCCGGTTGAGCTACTTCAAATCCTGGAAGATGATGCTGTGAAAGTGCTGCATCAATATGCCAGCAAATTTGGAAAACTCAGCAGTGGCCACAGGACTGGAAAAGATCCGTTTTCATTCCAATCCCAAAGAAAGTGAAAGTGAAGTCACTCAGTTGTGTCTGACTCTTTGCGATCCCATGGACTGTAGCCCAGCAGGCTCCTCCCTCCATGGGATTCTCCAGGCAAGAGTACTGGAGTGGGTTGCCATTTCCTTCTCCAGGGGATCTTCCCGACCCAGGAATCGAACCCCAGTCTCCCGCATTCCAGGCAGACGCTTTAACCTCTGAGCAACCAGGGAAGTCATAAAGGCCATGTCAAAAATGCTCAAACTACCGCAGAATTGCACTCATCTCACACACTAGCAAAGTAATGCTCAAAATTCTCCAAGCCAGGCTTCAACAGTACATGAACCGTGAACTTCCAGATGATCAAGTTGGATTTAGAAAAGGCAGAGGAACCAGAGATCAAATTGCCAACATCCATTGGATCATTGAAAAAGCAAGATAGTTTCAGGAAAACATTTACTTCTGCTTTATTGACTAAGCCAAATGCCTTTGACTGTGTGGATCACAACAAACTGTGGAAAATTCTTCAACACATGGGAATACCAGGCCACTTTACCTGCCTCCTGAGAAATCTGTATACAGGTCAAGAAGCAACAATTAGAGCTGGACGTGGAACAACAGATTGGTTCTAAATTGGGAAAGGAGTATATCAAGGTGGTATATTGTCACCCTGCTTATTTAACTTATATGCAGAGTACATCATGAGAACTGTCGGGTTGGATGAAGCACAAGTTGGAATCAAGTTTTCCAGGAGAAATATCAAAAACCTTAGATGTGCAGATGATACCACCCTTATGGCAGAAAGCAAAGAAGAACTAAAGAGCCTCTTGATGAAAGTGAAACAGGAGAGTGAAAAAGTTGGTTTAAAACTCAATATTCAGAAAACTAAGATGATGGCATCTGGTCCCATCACTTCATGGCAAATAGATGGGGAAACAAAGGAAATAGTGACAGATTCATTTCGGGGAGGCTCCAAAATCACTGCAGATGGTGACTTTAACCATGAAATTAAAAGACGCTTGCTCCTTGGAAGAAAAGCTATGACCAACCTAGACAGCATATTAAAAAGCAGAGACATTACTTTGCCAACAAAGGTCCATCTAGTCAAAGCTATGGTTTTTCCAGTAGTCATGTATGGATGTAACGAGAGTTGGACTATAACAAAAGCTGAGCACTGAAGAATTGATGTTTTTGAACTGTGGTGTAGGAGAAGACTCTTGAGAGTCCCTTGGACTGCAAGGAGATCCAACCAGTCCCTCCTAAAGGAAATCAGTCCTGAATATTCATTGGAAGGACTGATGCTGAAGTTAAAGTTCCAATGCTTTGGTCACCTGATGTGCATAACTGACCCTGATGCTGGGAAAGATTGAGGGCAGGAGGACAAAGGGATGACTGAGGATGAGATGGTTAGATGGCATCACCAACTCAATGAACGTGAGTTTGAGAAAGCTCCAGGAGTTGATGATGGACAGGGAAGCCTGGCATGCTGCAGTCCATGGGGTCGCAAAAAGTCAAACACGTCTGAGCAACTGAACTGACTGACTGAGCTTTAGGTGGGCTCCTAACAGGGATCAGGGTACCTGTCTGAAATACACTTTTACTATTACATTTTGAGTACCTTTCAGCAAATCTTCCTATGATTATTTCTTGCATGTTTGGTGCTTGCTCTGGTTGGTTGGTTATCCAATTTTTGTAGTTGCTTTTCTCTCTCCCAAAGATGCTTTTTTTGTTCCTTCCAACACAGACATTTTGCCTTAGCTAGTTATTCAGTTTTGTTTGGTCTGTTTGATCCTTAAAGGCGCTTATCATGAACAATGTTTTAAGGTTCTTGTGGTTTATTTAACTTTGTCAATCTTCCCCATAAACTTTTTAAAATTCCCAAATTTTGCCACGATTTCCGCTGCTGGAGTTTAACGACTGGGTGATAGAGTTTTCCATTGTTTTCCTCTTCCTCTAGAAGTGTGTGTGTGTGTGTGAATGTGTGCCACTTTTTTTATTTGTTTTTACACATTACACAAATATCTCTAGCATTAGTTCTTATTCAAATCTAAGACTTTTTTCCCCAAATATTTCTTTTCCATTTGAATTCTAAACAGCTGTTGTAGAAATAGTCATCTATTCTATTTGGAAATCTTATCATTCCCTATTTTCCCCCAATGTGTGCATTTAGACACTCCATATCTGGCAAACTCTTATCCTTTACTTATTACTACTTATTCTTCTTCTACAGTTTCTCTCTATCCCTACGTATTTTAAAGTCAGGCTCATTTTTTGCGGGGAAGACTATCTAGGGCATGTCCTTACAGACACATTTGTTATTTGAGTATTTCCGCACACTGGAATTCTCTTGTATTGCTGTTGTCTTTGTACTACAGGGTTTTTACTCTGCTTCTGTTGATACTCTCCTTCATATACAAAACTTGAGACCTTTCTGTGTAACCTTCTTATAGATTTCAAAGGCCAAAAAGCACCATACTATCTTGGTTATCTTCTCTCCTCAACACTACCAGATTTTAAAAATAGCGATCTCAACCAGTGTTTAACAGAATGTGAAATACAGTGCAATGCTTTAAAACATTCTAATTACCTTTTGTCATTGTTTAGCAGTCAATGAATGTTCAGGTTTTTATTCACTGCAGTGCCATAAGTACTTTCTAGGAGGCAATTTTTTCTCTAGCCCATTCCTGCTCTATAACCAGTATTATTTCTTACTGTTGAAAGCGGGAGAGTTGGGGTGAAGGATGGAAATGGGGGAAAGGCAGCAGAAAAATCTCTCTAGTGTCTTCTTTAAAGAAAAGTAATGACTTTCTCCCAGAAGAAAATCAAAGGCTGCATGAAATTCTGCCCCTTTAAAAACTGTAAGCTGATTTTTTTTTAAATGCCAGGCACTTTTATCCTTATAGCTTAAAGGCAAAGAATGAATGAAATGTAGAAAATGAAGAACATGTGACAGCATCAAAGAAGCAAAGTAAAGCTGGAGAGTGTGTGTCTGGCTATGTCAGGCCAGGGTGGGTCTTTCTAGGCAGACCATTAATGCAATCTGGCTGCCAGATGAAGTGTTTATGAAAGGGCAGAAAAGATCTATAAAGACTTTTTGATGTTTTAAAGGAACCTCTCCTTTATACCTCCTCCTCCCTTTCCCTCCCCCTCATCTTGTCCCCACCAATGCCATCCCACTTGTGCGGCAAACCACAACCATCTGTAGAAGTGTTTTATGTTTTAAAGCATTTGGATCTTGGCTTGATCTCTATTGTGAGGGATATGGGAGCATTTTTCACTTCTGCTGGGAGAAAATGGTGAAATGCTGGGTAGATCTGGTAAATGCTTCTAGGAGATAGTGAGAGGTGGTGGTTAATCAGAGTGGAATTAATTAACTCCTATTTACCTAATCAAGATAAGGATTATTTCTTGAATAGACTTAATTACATCACGTTGGCACCATTAGGACATCATGACAAATCCACTCATTTTATAAAGAGGAAATCGAGCTCCAAGGGCTCACAATTAGTCCAGTAAAATTACAGGACTGCAGTCCATTTCTCCACGTTCTTGCTTCTTATACCGTATAATCTCTCTTTACTCTCAGAAGACCTCAGTTGTAATCTCTGTTGCTGCCTTTGTCATCCTTTAGTCTGGGAAAACTACTTGGCCAGCTGAATTTGCACTGGCTGGATACACATCCGTTTGTATTCAAGGCTATAGCATTGAACAGAGGTGGGTTAGCATAACAGGAAGGTTCCATTTTCCATGAGAGTCTTCCTTGGTGGCGAGAGGGAGGACATGGAGAAGGCAACACTGGGTGATGGGATGTTTGTGAGGAACAATGACCATGTTCCCTGGGACAATAAAAGATACAACAGAGGGTGAGCAGCTGTACCCTGCTCTTAGCCTGACCACTCTGACATTCACAGTTCTTCCCAATGTCCTAACCCTCTTATCTTCTATATCTCCGTCAACCCCTTGGCCCATTTCACACTTTCTCCACATTGCGCTTGTATATAGGTAGCATCTTGATAGTTTAGCAGGACATCATAGTGAAGTATCGTGAAAAGCGTACTTAGGGGAAACCCAAGACCTCCTGAATTCAGGCCCTAATTGTCAATATCCACCTCTGTAGCTTTGAGCACACTGCACTCTGATTTTTTGTGACCCCATGGACTGTAGCTCCCCTATCCATGGGATTCTACAGACAAGAATACTGGAGTGGGTTGCCATGCCCTTCTCCAGGGAAACCTCCTGACCCAGGAACTGAACCCACATTTCTCATGTCTCTTGCATTGCAGATGGTTCTTTACCACTAGCGCCACTGGAAAGCCTCCATTTCTTACTTCTCTGATCCAGAAATAAGAAGTAAAATGAAGAGAACAGGTTCACTGCTAACTTTATCTAAATACCAGGGGGTAAGAAAGCAGCCTTTCCTTACTTCTTTGCCTGGTTCCTATCCCTTCTTAATTAATATAATGTTTCTATTGTCTAAAAATGTTCAGCAGTACATTTCACAAAGTATCAAGGACTCAGCAGAACATGAAAGCTTTGTATACTTCCCATTCCTTTCCCTCTTGAGAGGAAACCTCTTCTTCCATAATTAGTACACTGTAAGTTATTGCGTCAGGAATGTTTCCTCGAATGCATTCAGCATCCTTCTTTGCCCAGGACACAGCTTCTCCTCAGTACCTCCTCACATGCACAAAAGAAAGGCACATCATACATGGATTTTTTTCTTACATAGTTACAGAAGTCATACTCTGACCTCTGTACACATTTCTCTATGCAAATAATCCTAACACATAAAAACAACTGTATTTTTATGGATGTGTGGAGTTCCTTGCTAATGTCAAACATCATACTCACATGTCTGTAAATGCCCTCCCTGTTCTGGACACTTACTAGTGGAATTCTTTGCCTCATTTAGTGATCCACCTATGTATGAGGAAAAGCAGATGTGAAATATCCATAGTCTCAGGCTCATGCCTTTTTCTGAAAGACTCCTCAGGAATAGTTAACTTTGAGATTATTATAGGAGGCTCAATTGAATAGAGGTCTAATATGACATCTTATAACATATTTATGGATGCCTAGCATCTCTATGTTTTCTGGGGCTCCCATGGGAGCCTTTAATCTGTTCATCATCATGGTTGCTTCTTCTTTGCTCTGAGACCCCAGGAATTTCAACTGTTTCTCATTGGCAACTGCCAAAATTCACTACATCCTGTGACTCTCTGGTCTCCCTCCAGCCTGTTTGTGGAGTTCCCACTGGCCCTGACAGATGCATACAGACCCCTTTTACTCTAAACTACAATTTTTGCTGAGACAGAAAATAAGAAAAATAGAAAATATGGCGACTTCATGCTCTCAGTCTGCACATATTCATTGAACTTCTCTTCTATTCCAGGCATAGGAAATTCAAAAGTAAGTGAGAGGGCTTCCCTGGTGGCTCAGAGGTAAAGAATCCCCCTGCCAATGCAGGAGACACAGATTCAATCCCTGATCCAGGAAGATCCCACATGCTGTGGAACAACTAAGCTCACGAACCACAACTATTAAGCCTGTGCTCTAAAGCCCAGGAGCCCCAACTACCGAGGCAGCACATGCGCTCCGCAAGAGAAGCCATTGCAATGAGAAGCCCATAGACCATAGCACCAGAGAAACCAGAGAAACCCCGCACAGCGGTGAAGACCCAGCACAGCCAGAAATGGATTAAAAACTCAAGTGAGAAATACTGCCCTCCTCTAAGAGGCCCCCGGTCTAACAGACAAAACTCACACATACTCAATACAGACTATGAGAGAAAGATGAAAGCAGAATGGGGAAAACATAGGAAAATGGACAGTTCCTGTTATATTTAAAGTTTAAAAAAATATTCCCAAATTGTACAAATGTTTGCAGTCTCATCTCATGACAACTTATTAATCATATAATTTATTTATGAATTCAAGAATTATTTCTGAATATCTGCTACATGTTAGCTTTATTCTAGGTACTGGAGTTACAATAATGAAGGAAGCCAGCTAACTTCCTAGTTTATATACCAGTGGAGGAAACTAATAGAAAACAGGTCAGTGTATAGTTTCACACCATGGTAAGTGCTATGAAGAAATAGTGGATAAAAAATAATGTCAATGAAGACCTCTTTGAGGAGGCACCAGTGCAGTGGAAGCCTGAAGGAAGAAGGTAGAGAGAACTAGGCTGGGGTATAAGGGAAGAATTTTCTTAGTATAAGGAGGAACAGTAGTAAAATTTCTGGGGTGAGAATGATGTTGACAGTTTGGAATCATGACAAGTCTCTCAGATTGCCATGATGGTAGTATTAAACCAAGGAAATTGGCAAACACTACAAATTAGGGTTTCCCCAGTAGGGGCCACATTTAGGAAGTATTCGGTCTGGGCATTGCCACGGATACAGGAAAAAAAAAAAAAAAAAAACATTTCTCACAGAAGACCACCAGAATCGTCTCTGTTCCAGAGAAAATCTCCAACAGAGATGGAGGGTCATGGGGGCTCAGCCCTGTAACCCTAAGGCCTGGAAACTTTTAAAGCTATTTGTTTCCAGGCTGAAAGCTCAGAGGTATTTTCATACAGATTTTTAAATGGCCTAAATTATTGTCGAAGAAGCCATGGCATACACACTCCTTTAGATCAATGTAGAACCCCAGTTTGCCTCTCTACTTATTGTCCTGTGAGGTTACATCGGACATATCAGACGTAAATGCTAACTACAAAGAGACACTGACCTATAGAAGAGAGGGGACCCAAAGAAGCTAAATAAAGAATGAAATAATTATTTCATAATTTAAAAATATTGAGAAGGGTTCCTACAGAGAATGAGTATTAAGTAATATGAGATTAAAAACCAATCACCAGGTTGAGCCTCAGGTGCAACTGTAGAAGCAGGCACACACACACACACACACACACAGACACACACACAATGCATTAATAAAGCCCTACTTTATAAATCTTCGTAAGTCTGCTAGAAGATCTCCCTACCCACAACCCAAATTCCTAGACTGTGCAACTGTTACACAAGAGATTAAGACAATTATATGTGATACTTAATTAAATATCTATACTTTCAGTGAGTGACAGATTTACCTTCTTTTCCCCCCTTTTTTTTATTAAAGACAGCCCAGAGATAAAACCTTCAAGTTATGAGTAATTATACCCTGCTGAGAAAAGTGATAGAGTGCTACACTCAGAAGGACTTATCAAGCCCTGAAATTGTGAAGTCGACACTTAAGACTTTTCTTATTATTATTTTCCCTAACACCAACAGTTTCCCAGCTTGCTCCCAGAGGGAGATAAACAAACAGTATGTACCTGCATTTTAATGGGACTAAATAGAACTGGTTCATTCACTTCTTTTTTTCTTTTTTTAACTACACTGGTTTCATATTTCCAAACCATAGGGATATGGTGAAAAGTGCACTTTTCACGGACAGTGGAAAGCTATAAGATAGGAATATTTTCTGTTACTATGGATAGGGTTTTGGCAAAAATGGGATCATAACATTTTGTAAACAGAACCTGTCGGCTTCGAATACTCTTTCAGATGGTGCTACAAAATGGGGACGCCACTAGATGCCTTCTGAGGCTCATGTTAAATGAGATGCTGTTCTATCTTGGGTAACTTCTATGGAGAAAAACACAAGAACTAGGAACCAAGGGTCGTCCCAGAGCAGTGTCCATCATAGCATCACTATCGGGCAACATTGTTTAAGGTTGGAGCAGGAATGACTGAGTTTGTGAGGCAGCCTCAATTTTATTTTTCTAAGACGTAGGATTTTATCTGGGCTCAGTGTATACCTTCAACATGGATTCTCAAACTTTCTGTAAAAATCAGCTGTAGGACTTGTTAAAATGAAATTCCTATCCTTCACACACAGAGACTGTTTTGATGGCTTTGGGAGAAGAATCAGGAATTTGCATTTTAGTAAGCTAACACCCTAGGAGATTCTGGGGAAGTGGTCCAAGATGCACACACTGCGAAACAGTCTGCAAACAGGTTTTAGGAAGTCTGTGAATGCCTGATGTTGAGTGCAATAGTTATTGTGTGAATTTCTATGACAACACATTTTTTAGGGTTCCTAAATGAGTCTGCAGTCCACAGAGGGTTAAGAACCTTGGCCCTCCAGATAATTTGAACACCAGGGATTCGATTCAATCTTTGGATCCCCACCAGCCTCACTGAGTCCCAGAGGCTTAGCTTGAGAAAGGAAACTCATTTCTCTGTGGTCTATTTTCTTGGTTTAGCTGCTCTGGTCTGAATTTGGCTTTCTGTGCTTTGTCCCAGCATTCCTGCATGATGTATCTGCTGTTAGCCAATGATATGTTTCCGGGCTTATCAGGGGCATCTAAGGCCCTATTTTCTAAACTATGGAAGGTTTTAGAAAGAATGCTAAATGTTAAAAATGCCCAAGCAACGGCTCTGGATCCTATTAAACCACATCCTGATTATTTGGTTTGGGAATCAGATTCATCTCTTTCAACACTGCGTTTTACAAACTTGATGAGTGATATCCAGGTACTTAATAGCCACAGGTCTTAGCTTTTTAATCTCTAAAACAGAGTCAAAAGTATCTGCTTAAATTTCTGAGTTACCAGGAGGAAAAATGAGATAAGAGACATAAACAATTTTTTTAATATTCTATTATGCAAGGTATTTTCTGGCAATGAAAACTTAAGCATGGCTTCTGTGATTCAAAGAATGTTAGATTCATGAAAATGCATGCTGCTAAGTTGCTTCAGTCGTGTCCGACTCTGTGCGACCCCACAGACGTCAGCCCACCAGGCTCCCCCATCCCTGGGATTCTCCAGGCAAGAACACTGGAGTGGGTTGCCATTTCCTTCTCCAATGCATGAAAGTGAAAAGTGAAATTAAAGTTGCACAGCCATGTCTGACTCTTAGGGAACCCCATGGACTGCAGCCTACCAGGCTCCTCCGTCCATGGGATTTTCCAGGCAAGAGTACTGGAGTGGGGTGCCATTGCCTTCTCCGGAAAATGCATGACATTATACTAAATATTAATATAACAGTTCATCTGCTTTAACAGAAATTTCTGACCATTCTTATCTGTCAGAGGTGGCTTGAAAATCACCTTTTTGCTGAGATGCGAACATAGGAGTAACCCTGAGTTGGAAGAAAATGCAACAAGAGAGGTATAGGAGGAAATATCAGACATCTGCTTTTTAAAAAATTTATATTATTGTAGTTGATCCTGTGTTAATTTCTTCTGTGATTCAGTTATGTTGTTGTTGTTCAGTCTCCCAGTCATGTCTGACTCTTTGTGACCCCATGGACTGCAGCACACCAGGCCTCCTTGTCCCTCACTATCTCCCAGAGTTTGCCCAAGTTCAGTTTCATTGCATTGGTGATGCCATCCAGCCATCTCATCCTCTGATGCCCTCTTCTCCTTCTGCCCTCAATCTTTCCCAGTATCAAGGACTTTTCCAGTGAGTCATCTGTTCACATCAGATGACCAAAATACGGGAGCTTCAGCCTCAGGATCAGTCCTTCCAGTGAATATTCAGGGTTGATGTCCCTTAAGATTGACTGGTTTGACCTCCTTGCTGTCAAAGGGACTTTCAGAAGTCTTCTCTAGCACCACTGTTCGAAGGCATCAATTCTTTGGCACTCTGCCTTCTTTACAGTCCAGCTCTCACAACCATACGTGACCACCGGTAGAACCCCAGTTTGCCTTCTCTACTTATTGTCTTATGAGGTTACATCAAATATATCAAAAATAAATGCTAAATACAAGAGACACTGACCTACAGAAGAAGAGGGGACCCACTGATTCAGCAGGTAAGCATGACCACTGGTTCACTTTTACATATATATATTTTTTTACCTTTTCATTTTCCTTTCTATTATGATTTATCACAGGTTATTGAATACAGTCCCCTGTATTATAAGTAGGACCTTGTTGTTTATCCATTCTACCTATACTAACCCCCAAACTCCCAACGCATCTCTCCCCTGTCCTCCTTCCCCCTTGGCAACCACAGATCTGTTTTTTATGATGAAACATCTGTTCTAAATCCTAGTATTCAAACTACTTCTTTTTAATCATCTTTGTTTCTGCCCAGCCATCCTCATCACCTTTTTGCATTCCATTGCTCCCTAAATTTTTCCAGTTTCTCCAGTAAAACTTTCCTTCCTTTACCTTCTCTCTGCCCGAGTCTTTTACTTTCCCAATTTTACTCTCTTTCTCTTTATTTGTCAATATGCTAGGAGGATAATGTTAAATAGAATGAGTTGGAACATATAAAGGCATGTGAAAATATTATCAGTGAGTGACACCTCGAAAGATGGACAATTAAGTGAATGAGTTAGCAAATGCAGGCAAATAGAGATTTTGTCTGCCACCCACGTTTCCTACAACTTTGGTAATGGTTAATGCTATGACATTCTCCCCTGGTTTACAGGGAGTTTTCTTATGAAGTAATTCAGATACTGGAATAGATGATCACTAAGAACCTTTTTAGCTCAGAAAGGCCGGCTGATGAACAAAGCTGTCTAAGCTACAGGCTAATTGCCAGTCTAATTTCTTTTACCTGTAAATGTAATAGGCTTATACGAGTACCAGAGGTGTTTCCACTACCATTTAATTAGATGACTGCTGTAGTGATACACCAAGCACTGCACTGTGACAGAACAACCCCATGGTAGATAATTCATTTCTTGAGCAATTAGAAATGAGGTTTGAAGGTAATGTTAAAATATTTCACTTTTATAATGCTTTAGCATTTATAAAGCAGTTTCATACACATGAACTCACTGAGTCCTCATTAAAATCATGAGCTATATATACGAACTATTTTCACATTTTACAAAATAAAAGAGTTCTGAGGTTGTGGTAACTTGATTTGTTCTAGGTTGACCAGTAACTTTAAGGTATTCTTCTATCTGCCATGAAAGGTGAAGTGCAGTTTTTCCTCCATAGTTCAGGCAACTGTAGGTTTGAATTCAGAAAATCTCTTCCTCAGAGTTCCCATCTATAGAGTTATTTGTCACAAGAGGCATAAAGCTAGAAATCATTAATCGCCTTGGAAAAGCAGGGTATCATCTGTCTTTTAATGTGATGATCTTTTCAGATTTAAATGAAATGTTCCTCATCTGAAAGACTTGATGAACCTTGTAAAAAGATTTTTTATATTTATGGAAAGAAGGCTTACTACAAGGCAGACATTGTGCTAGGTAAAGGTTATCCCGTTTTGAAACAATATACTTCATCTGGGGATTGGAACTGGCTCAATCTCGTATTAAAAGCAGAACCTGGAGAAGACTTCAAAGCCTGGCCACCAGAATGTAGAAAAATATACCTAAATCTTTTCACTCTTCAGTCCCCATCATCCAACCATTATGGCGAAAGGAAGAATACAAAACGATGAAAGCAAAATGTTATAAAAATCTTGCTTAAACAACAAAATAATAACTGTGACACTCTTTAAGGACGGGATTACATGCCATACTATCACCAGCTACATAATATTCTCTTTCCTGACCCCAGTTCAGAACTACATGCACTCCTTTAGTGGTGCACAGCAAATTTCAGACAGAAAGCTGAAAGACTTTTTTGTAGCTGCATTGAGGTTGCAATTGGAACTAGTCTTTCCTAAAGCTTACCAACTAAAGCAAACTCCCTCCCACTAGAAAGAAAGAAGTCGGCATAAAGAAACGCTCACACGAGGAAGAAGTCGAGGAAATGAGACAGATAGGGAATGAGAAGTGATGACAGCCTAACCTTTAGGAAATGGATACAAGATCTTAATGCTGAAGTCAGGGTATATCAAGCTGAAAATGGCCAGATTCACACGGCCACCACATGAGACTGAGAGAGAAATGCAGAGGGCAGTCCAGGAACAATTGCGAAGACACGTAGAGAAAAGCTGTTTTCTGTTTCAATTCTGTGGATATGAAGCACCACACTCTCAAGGAATAAAATTGTAGCACTGGTGTGGGGTAGCCTTAAGTGACCCCTTCTACCCATTCTTCCACCGTTTGTTGCCTTATGCTCAACAAATCATTGCTAAAGGTTCAGATTCGGTACAATATAAAAAAGAGCTTATAAAGAATATTAGACACAATGTTCTTGGCATTCAAGTGGATTTGGGGGAATATATACCTCTCTGCAGTTTCTTGGCTCTGTTACTCTGTTAAATTAATTAAACAAGGAGGCCATTAGACTGAGGTGGCTCTAATGCCAAGCTGTTTGAGTTTGGTTTGGTGACAAATCAAAACCTAAGGCTATAAATACCTCAAGGTTAGGAGACTGAAACCTAAGGACAACTAAATGATCACAAGCAGCACCAGGTTTCAAGCTATAGCCAATCAATAATTTCCTTGTTTTGCTTCTGTTTTTTCTCTATATAAGGTTTTCCCCAGCTCAAATAAATTCTTACAATTTTAAAATGCCTCAGCTATGAGTCATTCCTCATTCTTCCTCTTCTCCTCTGAGTCGTTGTGGAGTGACTGGTTCAGGCTGTGTTTTCCCAGGCTCCCGTGTCAACTAATTCATTCATTCAGTGAGAAGCACTGGCAGAAAACGAGAGACCAGGGGCATGGGAGAGGCCGGGTGTCTCTCCACTCTTGTCTCTGCGTCGGTCCTCATCTTTGGCTGTGACTACATCTCCTATGGAGATCAATCCCTTGGTCCTGATAATGCCAATTCTCCCCACTGACTTCAGCTGGTGCTCGTCTCTGGGTGCCTCTGCTCAGCTTCTTACAGTTCTGTAACTTGTGTAACAAATTTGGGGGATTTAATTTCCTTTAAATGCTTTGAAGGATTTATGTTTCCTTGGTTGTGCCTTCACTGATTCAACCATCTTTCTTTTCAGATTTTCTAGTATTAAAATGTGTTAATATTTCTGATTAAATCATTCTGTCACATTAGTATTAGTTAGTTGAACACAAATATAATTAAATAGCCAATATATACAATCTAACCATCACTGTAAACAGATTTTGCTACTAATAAGTGGTGGTGGTGGTTTAGCTGCTAAGTTGTACCTGACTCTTGCGTCCCCATGGACTGTAGTCTGCCAGGCTCCTCTGTCCATGGGATTTCCCAGGAAAGAATACTGGAGTGGATTGCCATTTCCTTCTCCAGGGGATCTTCCTGACCCAGGGATTGAGCCCACATCCTCTGCACTATAGGGAGCCTCCTGCATTGCTGATGGATTCTTTACCACTGAGCCACCAGGACATCTAATAAGTACTCAAGGAGAAAAGATCCATCCATAGTGGCAGTGGTGTTAGGCTCCACCTTATCATAGTGACTAGAATAATTTCTGGCTCTAGGAAGTCCTCTGTAAATATCTGATTATGACCTTGGCTTATGCATCTTATCCACAGAACCTAATACAGTGTCCAGCTATCAAGAAGTATTTGTTACATGAACTGAATGGACAATAATTCTACTAAACCTATTTATTTCATGCACATTTACTAATGGGCAGGTGGAAATATTTGAGTACTGTTTCAAGTGGCTCATAATTAGTAAGAACATCGGTTTTATTTTTTCCCCAATATACTACCTAAGCCATCATATTCATTTTTAGGGATTTTTATTTCAGCCATTGTTGCCAGGATAAAATTTCAATTTTCTATAATTATATTGGGTCACAAAGAGAATTTAGGAACAAAAAATAGAAGATTTTCCTTTTCAGCACTGACTTATGAAGTCAAAATACAAAGCCTGTGCATGGCTCAGGTAAAATTAAAGGGGGTCAAAGTGTGTCTTTTTTCTCTCCCTTTTTTCATCCCTTCTTCCCAGTTGTCTTCTCCTTTAGATCTCTCTCTCTCCAGGCACTTCGCCTCAGTCAAGATCTCACCTTCTTCTTGGGCTCATATACCCATCTGGCCACATCATCATCCTTCATTCTGTTACTCTCTTCACCTGGGGGCAAGCTGTCAGCACCTCCTAAAAGGCCCGTTCAATTAAAAAGGGACAAGGCCATCCAAAATCTGTTTCAAATAATTAGTGCTTTTAAGCAGTAGTTTCTGATAAAACTACTGCCCGCCCCCGCCCCACCCCCACACACAACTGGTTTCATCACCCACCCCTGAAGCTACTACCCTTGTCTCTGCCTTTCCCGTCCTGAAAAGACCAGGGGAGATGCAAATGGAGTGCACGAATGCAGACTCTAGGCATAGAATTTATAACTTTGTCCTTGTCACTCCTCCTTCCAAATGTCTCACCTCCAGTATTCACATAGAGCCAGCTGCTTCAAGTTGCACACAGCATCATTTTTTTTTTAACTACAGTGCCAAGCAACCATGGTTTACAAACCAGTATGAAGTATACAAACTCACCTTACTCAGCTAGATCGGCTAAGTTACAACGCTCCAGACTCAGCGTATTAAGGTAAAGATTTCTTAAAGCTCTGTGCCAACTCTTCAAAGCCTTCCCTATTTCACTTTCTAGACAGGGCAGCAGATTTTTGTAACCAAATACCATCTACTTTATTTTTAATAATGAGAATCTCTGGTTCTTCAGAACACTAGGAAACTGAGAGCTAGGGGAAATATACTTTCATTCTACAGATGGGCATATGGGCATCTCTCGAGCACTAGTATAAGCTTGTGTGTGTGCTAAGTTGCTTCAGTCATATCTAATTCTTTGTAACCCCATGGACTGTAAACTGCCAGGCTCCTCTCCAGGCAAGAATTCCGGAGTGGGTTGCTATTCCCTTCTCCAGGGGATCTTCCTGACCCAGGAATCAAACCAGCATCTCTTATATCTCTTGCATTGGCAGGTGGGTTCTTTATTACTAGAGGCACCTGGGTAGCCCAAGTACAAGACCCAGAACTGTTTCTCAAGTGGATGCAGTCTAGTGGGCACACATAGGCTTGGCCAGATTTATTATAAGATGATTCATGCTCCTATTTTAATATTTATATAGATGGATAAACAGAAGTATAGCAATATTTTTGTATCTATTTACCCCTGTCTAACTGCTTAGGAAGTAATTAATTCTTCCTAGAGAATTACAGGAAGATAGCATTGAAACAAGGACATGAGAAATAAATTTCACCATCAGAAAAAGGAGGAGGTTATTATACAAATAGGAACATTGTGAAAAATGGCATGGAGATACAGACAAAAATGACTTATGCAGATGAGCAGAAGCCATCTGGTATGGGTGAAATGCAAGACAGGAATGAAAGAATGAGAAAAGATGATGCTGAAAAGGTAAGAGTGGGGAATAAAATGTTTAAAAAATTGCACAGACTTCCTTTGTAAGCATTTCCATGAGACTAAACTCAGAGGGATAAGAAGGAAATTCGTCACTATTCATAGTGAGATTTGATGACAATTGTGGCTGTGGGCTAAAAAGGGAAAAAAAATATAAATAAAAGATATGATATTCCTCTGGGAGATAAAGTCTCCAAATGTTAGGGGCCAATGTGTTGTGCAGTTTAAAGCAGAAGAATGAGAACGTCAAAATGCCTCCACAGTTTCAAGTTTTAGTGGCTCACTGAAAGAGTATTATCAAATAGGACTGGGTACTCTGGCCAAAAGGAAGCTATATGGGCAGGGGTAATGTTCAGATGTGCTATTTAGAGAAGGAAACTTAGAGAAGTTTCCACCAAGATGTTCGAAATCCGGGTGGAAATTGCTATTAGAAAATCAAGGCTTACTAGAAATTACTGTTGAGATGTATGCTAGTAGTCATCCATGCTTTTCCAGGGTTAAAGCCATAGGAAGTCTGGAGCTGAGTGGGAAGAGGCTGAGCAGGGAATCTTGGGGAACATTTACTTTTAGAGATACATGGTTAACTCGTCCTTTAAAACTTCAAACTCAATTGCCACTTCTTTCAAGATGCCTTCCTTGATGCTCAATCCCACAGGTTGTATGTCCTTTCTCTCTGCCTCCAAGCACACCCCATTTGCACTCATGACACTGAACTTGCTATATTATGTTAATTCATTTGCATTTACTGTATCCCCATAGACATAGAGCATATAGAAGCAGCAGTTAGAACTGGACATGGAACCACAGACTGGTTCCAAACAGGAAAAGGAGTACATCAAGGCTGTATACTGTCACCCTGCTTATTTAACTTATATGCAGAGTACATCATGAGAAACGCTGGGCTGGATGAAGCACAAGCTGGAATCAAGATTTCCGGGAGAAATATCAAGAACCTCAGATATGCAGATGACACCACCCTTATGGCAGAAAGTGAAGAAGAACTAAAGAGCCTCTTGATGAAAGTGAAAGTGGAGAGTGAAAAAGTTGGCTTAAAGCTCAACATTCAGAAAAGGAAGATCATGGCATCTTGTCCCATCACTTCATGGGAAATAGGTGGGGAAACAGTGTCAGACTTTATTTTTCTGGGCTCCAAAATCACTGCAGATGGTGACTGCAGCCATGAAATTAAAAGACGCTTACTCCTTGGAAGGAAAGTTATGACCAACCTAGATAGCATATTAAAAAGCAGAGACATTACTTTGCCAACAAAGGTCTGTCTAGTCAAGGCTATGGTTTTTCCAGTGGTTATGTATGGATGTGAGAGTTGGACTGTGAACAAAGTTGAGCGCTGAAGAATTGATGCTTTTGAACTGTGGTGTTGGAGAAGACTCTTGAGAGTCCCTTGGACTGCAAGGAGATCCAACCAGTCCATTCTAAAGGAGATCAGCTCTGGGATTTCTTTGGAAGGAATGATGCTAAAGCTGAAACTCCAGTACTTTGGCCACCTCATGTGAAGAGCTGACTCATTGGAAAAGACCCTGATGCTGGGAGGGATTGGGGGCAGGAGGAGAAGGGGGCAACAGAGGATGAGATGGCTGGATGGCATCACCGACTCGATGGACGTGAGTCTGAGTGAACTCCGGGAGTTGGTGATGGACAGGGAGGGCTGGCGTGCTGCGATTCATGGGGTCGCAAAGAGTCGGATACGACTGAGTGACTGAACTGAACAGAACTGAATTAAGACATAAAGCTGGGACTATGTCTTCACAATGTTGTAGTCTCGGAACATACTACAGTTCTCAGGTAGGGCAGAAATGTTATGCATGTCTACTAGAATAAATGAATAAAGAAATCACTGAATGAACATACGGAATGAAGAACAATGAGAAAGAGAATTAACAGAAAGATGAGTTGCAGGTAAGTCAAAGTTTCAAGAAGGCTAACAGGGTGCAACGCTGCAGGACAATCAAGGAGAGTGAGACAAGGAGAAGGACCTGATCTACCTAGGCCAGTAACATTCTGGATATTTGGATTTTGGATATCCAATAATATATTAGATGTTTGTTTTCTTTTTTAAGAAAATTATTTCAGGGAGCAGGGATCAGAATTCCATTTTTTGAGGGATGTATGGAAGGGAGGAAGTGGTTCCAAGCAACCACTGACTCTTCTCAAAGAAATCTGGAGAACTAAGAGAAAGTGAGAGTACCTAGAGATGTTGATGGTGGGTGACAGGGATTATACTTTTAGAAGGAGGAATCGGGAAAAGATAAAGATTCCCATGTGAGGGAAACTGAAAAGTTATGTATAAGGAACCAGAAGTGAGGGATTATGGTAACAGAATAATCAAGAATGAGAAAGACATCTTTTATTTTTACTGTTGTTCACAGTCTCACTTTCTGTCTGTCTGTCTCTCTCTCTCTCTCACACACACACAGAGCTAAAGGCATAGTAGGTATTTTCTAACCATTTATTGCTCAGTGAATGAGAGGCTTAACACTTATTAAATACCAGGTATTTATTATGAGAGTGAGTATCCTTTTCTCCTGACATTTTGGGAAGCCTCAACCATGCTTCTGGGAGAAGGGAAACATTCACAGTTATATACAGGGACTTCAGTAAAGGATATTATAAAAACTATCCCTGGGAAGCTGTAAGAGGGGGGTTTTCAGCCATGTGCTCAAGCTAAGCACAGCATTGTCTGGGTATTGTTCCCCTAAGTACAGCAATGTGGAATGTGCTATCCCCAATAAAGAGTCTGATGCATCATATCTAGTTTCCTAATGACAGTGGATTTTTCTGAGGAACATGACTGTGACACTCTCATCTTTGCACACTGTGGTTTATTGAAGACAACGTCCAGGTTTCTGACCTTGTTTCTCTGAGGCTGCAGGACAACCAGCTCATGACCCCAAACAGAGGACGGAACCCCATTGGCTTCAAATACTTGTCATGAAATCACTCAGTCCCCTTTAAAATCTGCCAGAACACTTTATTCCATCGCCTTCTGAAGCAAATTCAACAGGTTAACTCTATATCTTGTGAAAAGTGTTCATGTGTTCTAAATTTACCACCTGCTAATGCTGTGGAGTGACCCTTTGTTCTACTGTGAAGCAACTGAAGAAAAGAAAGTCAGTAGCAGAGCTCAGGTGAAGAATAATACTGCTGCGTTTTCCCTTGTCTGGTTCCTCTTCTGTTTGTCGGTAAATAAGCATCCAAGCTCCTGTCTATAAAATTCAGCCCAAGCTCCCACCACCTTGTCAAACTCTTCAAGGGAAACATTATTGCCTTAATTGCTTAAACCCAATTTGCATAATATGGAGTTCTGACAGCCACAAAACAGGGATGCAAAAAGGAGATTAACAAGTGAGGTGCACGCTCAGCCAAGCCTGTGCAGTTTGGAATCGAGAGCAGAGAAGAATGCATCGGATGGGTGCGTTGCCTGTTTCATCTACTCCCTGGCCCTCCCCGCTGCACCTCCTTCTCTCCATCCCACCTTTGGGTTTGTTTGTTTTTCATTTGCATGCATTGGCTCCTAGCTTGTGCCTAGACTGTTAACAGACGTTCCCAGCAAAGCCTCCTCAAGCCCTGGTAAAGCTCAGGCAGCACCAACCAGTACAGTTTTAAAAGCAGGCTGGCCTCTTCACAGCGAGCTCATCCAAACAATCAAAATATTAACACTTCCTGGGAAGGCAGGGACTGTGTCTTTTCTCTCTTTTGTGTGTGTGTGTGTTAGTGTCTTTTCAGATGACTAAATTGCTTTTTCTTTGGAAGTCATGGATGGTCAACTCCTCTCTGTGGTTCCCATCAGGATGCTCCTCTGCATGCCCCCAGCCCCCACGGCAGAAGTCTGTCTGTGCCAATATCTTCTTGGTGCACTTCGGGGGCTTCCTGTTGTCTACAGGCTAACAGACCCTTAAAATGGCTTCCAATCTAGATCCAGTGATTCTGCATTACTTTTGAAAAAGGAAAATGTTCCATCGACTAAGGCACATGCCCGGGAGATACAGCAATCAAATGCTGCTTTATTGCAACTCATCTAACCAGCTGGAACTGCTAACGCACCGTGAACACTGAGACTCCCCCAATCTCCAGAGCTTTATCAGACCAAACTGTAGACTCATTCCTGACCAATGAAAAGTAGGGCTTATTTTAATCAAATGTGTAGACACCAATGAACTCATTCCAGGGTCCTAGATTTTCATTCTCAATTAGCATCACCTTGTCTCATTGGAAAAGACTCTGATGCTGGGAGGGATTGGGGGCAGGAGGAGAAGGGGACAACAGAGGATGAGAGGGCTGGATGGCATCACCGACTCGATGGATGTGAGTCTGAGTGAACTCCGGGAGATGGTGATGGACAGGGAGGCCTGGCATGTTGCGATTCATGGGGTCCCAAAGAGTCGGACAGGACTGAGCGACTGAACTGAACTCAACTGTCTCTTTGTATGCTCAGTTGTTCATTTGTATCTGGCTCTTTGAGACCCCATGAACTGTAGCCCACCAGGCTCCTATATCCATGGGATTCTCTAGGCAAGAATACTGGAGTGGGTTGCCATTTCCTTCTCCAGGGCATCTCCCCAATGCAGGAATCAAACCCAGGTCTCTTGCACTGCAGGCAGATTCTTTACCTTCTGAGCCACCAAGAAAGCCCCTTCAATTAGCATAAACACCATGAATTCTCATCCTCCATTATTTATAAACACTTTGTATTTCCCTTCAGTGAACTTCCAGTGACTCTCTTCACTGACCTGAGGCCTTTGATTATTCCCTGTCTCAGAGGGTAAAGAATCTGCCTGCTATTCAGAAGCCCCAGGTTCTATCCCTGGGTCAGGAAGATCCCCTGAAGAAGGGCATGGCAACCCACTCCAGTCTTCTTGCCTTGATAATTCCATGGACAGAGGAGGCTGGCAGTCCATGGGGTTGTAAAGAGTCAGACACGACTGAGTGCCTAACACTTTCAACACTAATAGGTGGAATTCTGTGTTGGCCCTGGCCTCCATCTCTATATTATTGTACATATCACTTCAGCCAAAACCACCCTGGTCCCGCCCATCCACCTCCTTTTCTTGACCCATTTCTACCCATACTGAATACTAGTTCCAGTGACTCCGGCTCCAGGATAGCCTTTCCTACACCCAAATAAGCTCCCTAATGTGCTGCTACTTTGGCTCCTGCCCTGGAAGTCCTCATCTCTTTGCAAGTTAAGCATCCAAGCCCCAATCACTGCATGCAAACATCACAAAAGTTACCTGAGGAGAAATACAGAAGTGTGTTTTTTGTGGTGAAGTATACAAACACAACTGATTTTTGTATATTGATTTTTGTATTCAACCATTTTTCTATCTTATAGTTCTCATAGTATATAAATCCTCTTATTTTATGTAGACAATCATATTTTCTTCAAATAATAAAAGCTTTATTTCTCTTTCCAATCTTCATGCCTTTTATCCTCTTTTTTGCCTTACTGTAAAAATTACGAAGCTTTTAATGTGAAATTGGGTTATGAGGAATCTTCGTCTCATTACTAGCTTTCAAGGCAATGCTTCACCATTATATAGTTTCCTATATTTTTTAGTGATTTCCTTTATGAGGTTAAAAAGTTCCTTTTAATTCTAATTTACAAAATGTATTATGAATGTATATAAAATCTATCAATTTTTTCTCAATTATTTTTATATAATTGCCTCTTTAAATTCTACTCTTTATAGAAGCATGTATACTTTTATTTGTTTTTCCCCATACATACCGTTTCCTTTTTTTTTTCCATCCATGTGGGATTATTTAAGGCAGTAAGCTTCAAACTGAGCTGTCTTCTGCATCCACTGTGGCCTCAGTGTGTGTATATGTTCTGATGTGTTTCAGGGGATGGGACTTTAATTTTGGAGAACTAACAAGAGTTTAATTGGAGTCCAAAGGAAAGCACATGGGATCAATGAACTGGCATTTAGTTCTCAGTCTAGAGTCTCAAACTGAACAGACAGATCTGGGGATTTTACTTTTGACTACTCACTTAACAGGAAATTATTTAGAAATAAATACTATGTATCTAGTTTTAGTGTCCCATGTTTTATGTGATGATGTTGATGGTGATCATTATCATTTGTAAACATAAATACATAGTTTACATCAGTAGTACAGAAACCTTCAATAGTGAATGAATGAATGAAAAATCCAAGATGGATGATCAAAAAGCAATAATCAAGATTATATTAAGCTAGACTGCCTTTAAACTCTGCCAAACCCAAAACATGGGGAAGCCAAGGGCTCTTAGGGTACTTAAATACTGAGAATCTGAAAAGAGGATAATGCGGGCTGATTCATTATTCACAGATTAATTATGGTAGTGGGCAATGATGTGCTGATTTTATGTGTATGTGATTGAGTTCTTATTAGATGTTCCAGATTTGAGTCCTGGATTTACAAGAACTAGTCACTTTAGAAACAATGACAAGTAATTTGGGGTCCGAATTTATCTTGAAGGAAGAGGTCCATATCCCTCTTTGTTAAATGAGGATTCTCTCATCTATCAGCCTTTATTTTGAGACATAAACAAAATGTGCAGATAAGGGGAGAGAGACCACAGCAGGAGACCTTGGTGTTACATGTTCAAGTTTGTGTCAGTATTCTGATTGTGCTTCCTCACATGTAATAGAAGACAGAAGTCAAGTTGGATTCTGTGATAAAGACTATGAAAAGAATGCCAAAGAAGCAGACTTTTACCCAATCCAGTGATGCAGGGTTTTATTGCTTGACACAGTTTGTTGAGCAGCCATGAGGCAATTCACAGTCTAGTACTTCTGAGAAATAATGAACCGTGTGTGCTGTGATATCAAATAAATGGAAGTTGGAATTGAAAGAATGCTTATGATCAGTCAATCGGAAAGATGCACAAAGTTCAGTTTTCGGTGCAAAATGATTCAGGAGTGATGACAAAGTTACCTTTGAGCAAATTTTAAAGATGTGAAAGATGAAGGTTTTCTTTCCATTTATGGTAATACCATAATATTTCCTGATAAACATCAGAACAGAAGGAAAAGCCAATTTTAAACAGCATAGAGAAGGAAGTAATTGAGAAACTAATCCATCTAGACTGACAGTTTTTTAAGCATATTCACTATGCAATTTCACTTTTACCATTTACCCTATTAAGGCAGAGATTCAATTTAGAGAATTTTGTTTAGAGACAAAATAAAACTTCAAAGAAACTATAGAAGTAAAATTAACTTCAAAGACACCCTTCTGAGTTGATTAAATACAACAAATGTTTACTTAAGCATTTAATAACCATCTAACTAATGTTTAAAGCTTATAAAAATCATGGAAGCAGTCTTTGGAGTTGCAAGTTTATGTAAGTGCTAGTTCCATGAAGCACTCTTCCCATTTCATCAGTTGGATGGGTGCAACCACAGGCAGATACACTGGGCAGCAGCACTTTGCAGAGAACCTGACTAATTTGTTCCTTTAAGCACCAAATACTGTTGCTTTCCTGAACAAATAATGAACCTGTGTGAAAATGTAAAGATTTCAAGTCTCATAAGTAAGCCAGGAATACTATGAGAATTGTCAGTGTATCACTTTGCAATTTGTACATTTTAAACCATGAACCTTGGGGTACATGGTTTAAAACCATGCCACCTTGGGGCTTCCCAGGTGGCACAGTGGTAAAGAAGCCACTGGCCAATATAGGAGATGTGGGTTCCAGTATTCTTGCTTGGAGAATCCCATGGACAGAGGAGCCTGGCGGGCTACAGTCCATGGGGTTGCAAAGAGTCAGACATGATGAGCACACACAAACACACAAACTATATTCACAGATTCTGAAGGTTCACTGTCTTTTGCCAATTCTCTTTTTAGAACTATGGGACATTAATTTTAAAGCACAGAACCTTCATGCTGAAAAAAGACAATGTTAAAATTACTGATAGATCTAAGACTGTAAATTAAATGTGAGCTTATTACTAAACTCTTAATAGAGTCAGTAGCAAATTACTATTCTGAACAACCAAATGTACTGTTATAAAAAGGGTAAAAAATAAAGCAACAAACCCTCAAGTAAATAACCCTGAGAGGTTGTTGTTGTTGTTCAGTCACTCAGTCATGTCGGATTCTTTGTGACCCCATGAACAACTGCACACCAGGCTTCCCTGTCCTTCACTGTCTCCTGGGGTTTGCTCAAATTCATGTCCATTGAGTCAGTGATGCCATCCAGCCATCTCATCCTCTGCTCCCTCCTTCTCCTCTTGCCCTCAATCTTTTCAAGCATCAGGGGCTTTTCCAGTTCTGAGGGGTGACCCTCATCCGTTGTGGGATGTTCTCAAGGTCTATTCTCCCTGTCATTTGCAATGGAATATAAGCTGGGACCTGGCCCCTCAAGGAAGTCTCTGTTCCCTCGTCTTCCTTGCAGTCAGTGCAACCACGAGACTAAATTCTGGTTAAGGCGATGTGAGTGAAGGTGATACACGCCACTTCCAAGTTTGCACTTTAAATTATAGATCATGCACTGCTTTGCACCTTGCCAAGAGCCTACTGCTGCAAGAAGGTGAGAAGAGGAAATGTTTCCTGGGCCAGACACGGAAGCTATTTATTAAACATGCAAAACTGCCCTCATCAAGATTGCCTGCTTCTGAGCTGTTATCCAAAAGAGAGGAATGACTTTCTTTTACATTTCTGCCACTGTCTTTTGTTTGTTTGCTTGTTGATCTTTTTTCCTAGTACATTTGCTACAGACTGTTAGCCTAAACCCTAACTAATTCAGCTACCAACCAACTAGAGAGGTGAGTTTAATTTGAGGACACTTTGAGCTGACTTTGAGGGAAATACAGGTGTAGATTGTCCAGGAGTTTGTATGGGTGTGCAATGATACATCAGTCGTGAGAAACCATGGTAGATGGGGACAACTGAGTGGATTAAAGTAAAAATAATTCACTATGAAAGTGATAAATAGCAACTGAGATGTCCTTCAGTTGGTGAAAGGATATTTAACTGGAGTACATCAAGACAATGAAATATCATTTGACACTAATGGGAAATGAGCTATGAAGTCATGAAAAGACATGGAATAACCTTAAATGCACATTACTAAGTGAAAGAAACCAATGTGAAAAGGCTATATACTATATGAATCCAACTATATAATCTGAAAAAATAAGAAACCTCCAACATTACAAAGATGGGGAGAAGATCATGGATACAGGGCTGGCAGAGGAGAATGGATAAGAAAATTATAGAGGAAAGTTAAGGTACTCTTATGGCAGAAAGCAAAGAAGAACTGAAGAGCCTCTTGATGAAAGTAAAAGAAAAGAGTGAAAAAATTGGCTTAAAACTCAACATTCAGAAAACTAAGATCATGGCATCTGGATCCATCACTTCATGGCAAATAGATGGGGAAACAGTGGAAATAGTAACACTTTATTTTCTTGGGATCCAAAATCACTGCAGATGGTGACTGCAGCCATGAAATTAAAAGACACTTGCTCCTTGGAAGAAAAGTTATAACCAACCTAGACAGCATATTAAAAAGTAGAGACATCACTTTGCCAACAAAGTTCCATCTAGTCAAAGCTATGGTTTTTCCAGTAGTCATGTATGGATGCGAGAGTTGGACTATAAAGAAAGCTGAGTGCCGAACAATTGATGCTTTTGAACTGTGGTGTTGGAGAAGACTCTCGAGAGCCCCTTGGACTGCAAGGAGATCCAACCAGTCCATTCTAAAGGAGATCAGTCCTGAATATTCACTGGAAGGACTGATGCTAAAGCTGATACTCCAATACTTTGGCCACCTGATGCAAAAAAACTGACTCATTGGAAAAGACCCTGATGCTGGAAAAGACTGAAGGCAGGAGGAGAAGGGGATGACAGAGGATGAGATGGTTGGATGGCATCACTGACACAATGGACATGAGTTTGAGTAAATTCTGAGAGTTGGCGATAGACAGGGAGGCCTGGCATGCTGCAGTCCATGGGGTCACAAAGAGTCGGACACGACTGAGCAACTGAACTGAACTGAAGGCAGAGAAAATAGTTTGTATACTATAATGATGGATACATGTCATTACACGTTTATCTAAACTAATAGAAAGTATACCAAGAGTGAACCTTAAGGTAAACTCTGGACTTTGGGTAATTCTGTATCAAGGTAAGCTCATCAACTATAACAGAAGTGCCACTCTAGCAGAGGATGGGGGAGCCATTCATGTGTGGGCACAAGACGTACTCAGGGAATCTCTGTGCCTCTCAATTTTGCTGTCACCTAAAACCTGTTCTAGGAAAGTCTTGAAAAGCTCCAATGTTAATTTAGATATGGTGATTTTTATATGTAAAATCCACCTCAATAAATGTTTATAAAAACAAACAAAAAGTGGAAAAGAAAGAAAATGGTGAATGACAAGATTTCTATACGGAAGAATCACAGTCATTTAGCATTGCAGATAATCCAAGAGGTCATGCAGTCTATTTGCCTTCTCTATAACTGAATACATCCTACAAAATGTGAAGCACGTTTTCAGGCACTCGCTTCTGCTACCGGAAAGTCACTATCTCACAAAGGTGCGCATCACGTTTTACAGAGATCAAACATGAGTGATTTCTTCCTTAGATGGATCTGAAATCCAGCTAACCCTAGTCCCCCGTCAGTGGTTTAAGCGTTATTCTTGCAAGTGACAAAAAAGAAAAAAAAAAAAGTCTACTCCCCCTACTACGTAACATTCCTTTAACTCTTAGTTCGTCCTGTTCTCCTTTAGTCTTTCTGTTTCCAATGAACTCCCTCAGGGTTTTTAACTTGTCTCCGACATCCAGGCCCGTTGCCATCTGGGTCACTCTGTAATGAATCTTCTTCAGTTTGTTGACGTTCCTTAAATGTGCCCAGAATCGAATGTGCTACTCTAGGTATGCCCTGATGAGGACAGGGAAGAAAAGTGACACTCACTGCCCTTGCTTTGGGCACTGTACATCTTGTAGTAAGGCACATGATCAAATTATCTTTTTCTTATTTTTTTTTTCTGATAGCCCTGCTTCATTATCTGAAAACAATTACTCTTCTGTCTCTTCTGAGATGGCATGAAGGTGGGAGAATCTAGAAGCCGGGAAACAGAAAAGATTTGTGTAATAATCTAATGATAAGTTGATATACAACAGACACGAGACATTGTTTAGAGAAAAAATAATAGGCATAGTAATGAATTAGATGTGAATAGTAAAAATAAAAAAGAAGGAGGGAGGAGGCAACCACACTGAAATAACTACTAGTTTAAAGCAAGAGATTTAGGAAGGAGGAGTCTGGGAAGGAGCTATTAGAAAGAAGTGAAGAAAGGGCTTCATTGATGGCTCAGTGGTAAATCATTCATCTGTCACTGCAGGAAATGTGGGTTCAAGCCCTGACTTAGGAAGACCCCATGTCATAGTGGAACAACTAAGCCTGTGCACCACGGCTACTGAGCCTGTGCTGCTGCTGCTAAGTCGCTTCAGTCGTGTCGGACTCTGTCCGACCCCAGAGATGGCAGCCCACCAGGCTCCGCCCCTGGGATTCTCCAGGCAAGAACACTGGAGTGGGGTGCCATTGCCTTCTCCAATGCATGAAGGTGAAAAGTGAAAGTGACGTCGCTCAGTCGTGTCCGACTCTTCCCGACCCCATGGACTGCAGCCTTCCAGGCTCCTCCATCCATGGGATTTTCCAGGGAAGAGTGCTGGAGTGGGGTGCCATCGCCTTCTCCGGAGTCTGTGCTCTAGAGCCCGGCAACCGCAACTACTGAAGCCTGCGTGCCTTAGAGCCCATTTGTAGTAGAAAAAGAAACCATTGCAATGAGAAGCCTGGGCACCACAACTAGAAAGTAGCCCCCACTTGCTGCAATAGAGAAAAGCTCACACAACAATGAAGACCCAGCCCAGAACAAAATAAATAAATAAAATTTAAAAATTAATTTAGAAAGGAAAGAGGTGAAGAAGATTCTTTCAGTTCTGTTGAAAAGTTCACAGCTCGCTTTGCTTTTCATGATGGAGAAAGGAGGAAAATAAGCTACTTTGGAAATAGATTTTGTTCGGATGCAAAATGGGACAGGCAGAGAACGCTTGCTCTTATGTACAACAGCACATGGAACCACGACGGGAGAAGAACAGATGGTTTGGTGGTTAAGATAAGCACTTAAAGTGAGGCTGTTCTTATCCTAAACTTATTCCAAACACCCAAGTTTCTTGAATCTGCAATATGACATTGGAAATATCACAATCAGGAAGCTTTCAGACGAGATTTCTGGCACTTCCTGAGGCAGTTGTATTCTCCAAGGACTGTTTTAATTAAGGCTCAGGAGATGAGTTCTCACTGCTGGTGGCTGTTGTGGTTTGGGCCCACACCTTCACCAAACAGATAAATTCATGCAGGTAATTGAGCCAAAACCCTTTACTATCAAGTCCCCAAGATTTATGGCTGTTTTTATCACCAAGCCTGTAAAGCTCCAGGAATTGTGCTTGAAAAAGCAAGGGCTTATCCTCCATGAAGTAAAGAAACTAAAGAAAGCATTTATGTTACAGAAGACTGACTAGTAGTACACAGTAAAGAGCATTTAGCTTCAATGCCAGCTCTTTTAATAATGGATGACTTTGGGCAAGTTATTTGATCTTCTGAACTCTAGTTTTATGATTTGTTCATAAATGCTTGCAATCCTGCACTCATTACTTCCAAATTAATTAAGTGCCTACTATGTTCTGCACAGATACTTACATAGTCTCTGCTCCAAGGAGTTTATATCTAGTGGGAAGAAGCCCAGCAGATTTCAGTTTTCTAGTCATTTGCTTTAAAATGATACTGTGTACAAAGTACTATGCTAAACAGTTTATACAGTATTTGCTTATTTTGCACAAAAATTTTATGAGGATATTTGTATCTCCAATTACAAATGGGGCAACTGAGAATTAAAAAGTTTAAATAATTCACCCAGTTAATGATTTAAATCAAGTATTTCTAATCCTGGTGATTTTGTTCCCAACCTCCACACCACACTAGTCATATCTGCCCACGTGCTGCTATGGGGGATGAGAGAGGACCATGGGCCACCACAGGCCAAAACCCAAAGGATAGTAAAATATTTAGTACATAGGGTTTGGAAGAGGCGTTTATTTCCACAGAGGTTCAGGTGAAAGGACAGCACAATTTTAAAATGGACACAAAGCAGGTCAAGTCTTAAAATCAATCAGCGTGTGAAGATGCTACCGAACAATCTGCCGATGCAAGAAAGAACAGTGGATGTGGAACCTTTGGTCCTGGTGCTCAGGAGTGGGAGGCAAGTGCGGGGAGTTGGGGAGGGGAGGGAGGAGAAGAGTGGGAATCCATCCTTCCATATAGTCACCTTCCAAGAGCAAGAGGGCCATGAGATGGTGGAAAAAGCAGACTTATAGACTAGATTTAGAACTAATGCAGGCTAATGACGCAACCATCCCAGGAGGAAATAACCTGGACCACAGTCAACATATCATCTACGGAATGCAATGGGTCTTAAAAGGGCTTATCTGATGAGCTTTGTTTTAGAAAGTATAACAAGAGTGGGTTTCTCCTAGATATTTGTCACCAGAACATACTCACAGTTTCACTAATTTAAAATGCTTCTTGCCACTACTGCATCTCCCTTATCCCACTGTATTCCCCACCTGCCAACAGTTTGACACAGATTTGATGAATTTGCTTCCCAATTTTACAGCACTGAGGTCTTCTCTGTACTCAGCAGTATTGCGTGGAGTTCACTGATAATCTCCCACGACCAGGTGCTTCTCTTTTAAATGGGCTGCCTCTCTTCCCGTTCTGCTTTCCATTTTAGTACCGTGTAATCAGTCTTCAGCTTTTTAACTTGACTCTGAGTGGGCTCAAATTTTTTATTGGTAGCAGCTTATGCTTCTGCCCTTGAGCCCTAGTAGCAAAAGAACTACATACATTTTAATAAAGTATCTTGCCATTCTGCCCTGTCATTTGCATACCTGTCTGTGTGCATGGGTATGCACATATATGTGCATACAAATACATATTGTGTGTAATACACACACACACACACACGATTTTTCCAAAAGGAACAAAGAACCAGAGGAGAAGGTGCAGTGACAAGAGACGAAAGAAATTGAGGTTGGAACAGAAGCTAAATATGGGAAAATGTATAATAGAGGATAATTTGTCAGTCACTAAAAAAGAGAGTACTGTAACTTAGGGACATTTTGTGCTACCAAGCATTAGAAGAGGTGGGCAGTTCAAGATGCCAATTTCTTATTCCTATCATTTCTCAGAATTTGTTGTGATATGGAGCAGCAATTATGGGTTCGCAGGCATCATAACTTTAGGAGTTTTCAGGATTTCTATTTCTCAAACCAGAACTGAGGAATGAGATAAGGGATGTGGGGCCCATGTGGTTCCTACCAGAATCAAGCACCAGGGGTTGGAAACAATTCTGACATGAGCAGGATGACCAGCCATTCTGTAGTCAAAAGAGTATTCAGTGGGATTCAGAAAGCATGGTTCCAGCCCTGACCCTGAGACGAAGAAATGGGAAAACGACAAAAACAATCGAAACATTTTTTTTCTAATACTGAAATTACCAGTATATATATATATATATATATGCACGTCTTTGTTTCATTTTAAGGTACTATCCTATAGAAAAAATGCAATTCAGTTCAGTTCAGTCACTCAGTCGTGTCCAACTTTTTGTGACCCCATGAACCACATCCCATTTCATAAACAAGAAAATAGAGACTAAGCAAGTTAAATAACTGGTCCGAGTTAACAAATCTGATAAACTAACAGAGGCAGGCTTCATACCAAGAACCTCAGGATTTCTGATTGTAGCCCTCTTTGCTTTTCCCTCTCACCTCCTAACTAGGGAGGTCACACAGCCGTGCCAGCTGTCTTGAGCCTCCAGGGATTTGCTGGGAAAATCAGATAACTCGTCTAGATCAGTAGTTTCCAAATGTGCATACATATGGGTACATACATGTGTGCCTATGTGCTTGAGAGAGGCAGAGCCTTTCTGAACACAAAACCTTACACAGAGTTTGCTGGATGTTACAGACACTGGCGGAGCCGTGCTGATTAAAGACTGGTGTCTCACTATCTCCATCCTCACTGTGACCCTCAAGAGATGCCAAGGAATATACAAGTTTGCAGAGAACAGCTTGAAAACCTCTGTGTAACATTCTTTGATCAAGTGTGTGTGTGTGTGTGTGTGTGTGTGTGTGTGTGTGTGTGTGTGTGTGTGTGTGTGTGTGCGTGCATGTGTGTGGTCAGGGGGGCGGTAGTAAACCCAGTGACATGGTCTTTTTCTATTGTTCATCTTCAAAAGACATTTTGGTCAGTTTCAGAGTGTGGGAATTCATTTGAAAGATACTTATTAAGCATCTATTAAGAGCAGAGTCTTAAAAGCTAGTTTCACCTCTGTACTTGGAATTGGCAGCTGCTTCTCTTCCCAGAAGACAGTCCCATAAAGATGAGGCTGTGCAAATCCACTGCTCTGGGTTCTAGCTCCAGCTCCAATGCTAAGCTCCATGATTTCTGGAATGTCACCACTCTCTGAATGCGGCTCCTCATTTACAAAATGAGGGTGATCTCTAGGACCTCTTGCAGCTTTAACATTCTATGATATTATGCCAATTTTATGACTTCAAAAAAACAATTAGATACTTTTTTTTATTTCCACAGCACTACATCCTATGGGCTGACAGTTGCCTGCCATGGATGAAATTACTTTTTAATAACTATGTATTTGGTGCTCATTTTAAATTTTTAAAGTATCCCCTTCAGGGCATAAACACGTTTCTATATCTAGCTATTTAACTGTGAGGGAGGAAAAGGCTTAAACTCGTAATTTTGCATTCTAATTTTGTAGGTTAGACTTTCAGTCTGGGTGTGAAGTCTGGGCAGTAAGAACCACATTTGCGAGCTGGGCTTCTTGAGCAGAGCACAAAGGGGCTTGGGGACAAGAAGAGGAAGAAAGGTGATGTGCCCCCACTTACAGAAACTAGGGGTGGGCTCTGAGAAGGAATTTAACATCTTCCTTACCTGGGCTGGTCTTTTTTCTCATGTTTCACCGTCTCACCCATTTTCTAAACAGATCTCTGTAATTTTTCCACAAAAAATCCTCTTTTAAAAATATAAGAATTACACAAAGGGTTAAGTATTCTTTAGTATAATAGACACAATGCATGCAAATTAAAGGAACTATTAACCTAGATTCATTTTAGTGTTTATCAGGGTAACAAATACTGGAGAGGCTGACAGTAAAAAGTACTCACATAATTTGGTCACATTGTAAAACGTACAAATCTTTGGATAAGGAACTGAGATTCCAAAATCAGAATGACATTCCTGACAATACTAGCCAAGAAAGTCTCATCACCAAATATTTATTAAGCACTTGCTTTATACCAAAACTATTTAAATTGGTCAAAAAAAAAAAGAAATTTATCAATAGTAATCAAAAATTAGAACCAGTATAAACATCCAAGTATAGGAGATTGATCTAGTATGGCTTATCAATGCATTCAAATATTATAAAGCCACTGAATCTTAAAATACATAAGCTACTTAACATTAAAACATGGTGGTGGTTTAGTCACTAAGTCACGTCTGACTCTTGCAGCCCCATGGACTGTAGCCCACCAGGCTGCTCTGTCCATAGGATTTCCCAGGCAAGAGTACTGGAGTGGGTTGCCACTTCCTTCTCCAGGGGATCTTCCCAATCCAGGGATCAAACCCACTTCTCCTGCATTGCAGCCAGATTCTTTACCAACTGAGCCACCAGGGAAGCCATTTGTTTAGGCTATCATGTTAAACAGAAAAGCAAATCAGAAAATGGTTTGTACGTTAATACCTAAAACTATATAAGATATCATTCATATGGTCAGCAATTTGAAAGAAATATGGAAAAGTGAAATGAGTTTTTATTAAAGTGGTGATATTGTGTGTGATCCTTTTGAAGATGGTGTTAAATGATGATATTAGAGTACCTTTGTCCAGCAACAAAAAGGGGCTGCATTCCCTAATGGCACTTTGTGTGAATGTGATAGCATTTAGCTACAGGAGAGACTTCTTAAGGTTCATGGTGATTCCAGGTCCACAATGTGGCCGCCTGAGGTCTGACCATTTGTACTGCCAACTACATAGAAGATTATATAACCTTTTGCAAACTTTCACAGCTCTAATTCTTTCTCTAGGGGAATACTGGAAAGTGGCTCCTTTGCAGATTTCATAAATTTTCATTTTCCAACTTCCCCCTCAGTCTCTTCTGATGACTTTTCTGAAAAAAAAAAAAAATCCTTCTGGAAGTTTCATGCTGTAGTACTACCTGTGGGTATGATTCCCCATGTGAGGATGTCAAATTTAATTAGATTTTCCTCTCTGTTACTTAATGACTCAACTAGGCTCACAAGTCCAAGATCATAACCTCCCTACTAGGCTGCCAAGTTAGCTATTTCAAGGAACAACTATTTGTGGTACCCAATCATAATTATTTCAAACCATGCCCAGAAAATAATAAAACTAGTAATACTCGCTTAATTATATCCTCCTTCTGAGGATACTCAAGCATTTCACAAGATTTCTTCACTCAGTCATATGTATAACACAGGCAAGAAACAGGTGAGCAATATTAAAACATACTTCTAAGGGCTTCTTTAACAAGAAAAGACATCCTCAATTACCTCCTTTTCCTATAAGAAATTTTCAGTACACTGAGCAGATTCCAATGATATCTGACAAAAGCATAAGGAATCCAGAACTAGATAAAAATAATTTTTTTTTAAGGCAAACAAAGAGGATATATTTTTCTGGGTCCAAAAACATTCTGTTCTTCTGAAAATCTTTGGAGCCTGTTCACTTTCTAGGTCTTCATTGATTACTTTGGTCTATAATGTGCCAATAAACATGTAACCAGTAAACAACATATAACAAAAATGTCGAGATCCGAGGAAAAGCCTTATCAGCTCTGCGGAAGTCAAAAGGCACACAGGAGAAGGCAGCCTCATAGCCTTCCTCAGGGTCTCACACCTGCAGCCCATCTGCTTTGAAGCAACACTGATCAGATAACGATGCTCTGTGAGAGTGCTGCCAGCCCTAGAATGAACTTCTGAGTGATTCCCTGTCTTTTTTGTTCACCATTGTCTCTCAGCACTTGGGACAGCATATCTTGCCTACAGTAAGTGCTTAGTATCAATCCATACTTGTTAAATAAATGAATCTACACTGCTTTTGATTTACTGATCAGACACAAATTTTCCCCACTGTAACTGAAACTGTGCAATAAATGGACTTTGACAGTAATTTGAACCAAGAAAGTGAAAGTCGCTCAGTCGTGTCCTACTCCTTGCAACCCCATGGACTATACAGTCCATGGAGTTCTCCAGGCCAGAACACTGGAGTGCGTAACCGTTCCTTTCTCCAGAGGATCTTCTTGACCCAGGGATAGAACCGGGGTCTCCTGCATTACAGGAAGATTCTTTACCAGCTGAGCTAGCAGGAAAGCCCAAAATGAGACCTTGTCACTTGAACAGGGACTTGAATCCTAGGCACTCAGATTAAAAATCTGATGCTCTACCAAATGAGCTATCCAGGCTCCCTAAGCCAGCTGTAAAGAGTATTTTGGGGAAATTCGTGATACAAATGCACCTCTACAGCTTCTCTTGCACTGCTCTTCACATAAGTAGAACTCTTCCAACTTTCTGGCCTCAATTTAACCACTCCTTGGAGTGGTCTTACCAGATCACCCAATCTGAAGACCCATCCCTCCAGGCATAATTTCATTGCAGCATTAATCAGAATATGCATTTATATAGTGCTTTGGGGTAAGCAGTTACTTCCCTCTCTTGTCTCCAAGTTGCATGTCCATTTTCTTCATCACCATAAATTAGCACAGTACCAGATTCATATCAGACGCTTAAATGAGTGCATATAACATATATTCAAACTCCATTTTACCTTGCTTAAATTGTGTCTGAAAATACATTTTTAGACTCAGGTTTGTCTCTTAAACAGAATTTTCCCTTCTCTTCAACTTCTCCATTTTCCTTTTCCCTCTTCTCGTCATGTTAGTCAGTCGTGTTCTACTCTTTGCGATTCTATGGACTGTAGCCCACCAGGCTCCTCTGCCCATGGGATTTTCTAGGCAAGAATACTAGAGCGTGTTGCCATTTCCTTCTCTGGGATCCTTCCGACCCAGGGATCGAAACTGGGTCTCCTGCATTGCAGGCAGATCCTTTCTCATCTGGGCCACCAGGGAAGGCTTTTCCTCTCCTCTCTCTCCTCTTATTTCTATTATCATTTCACCACCCTCCTTCTTCTTCTAGTCTCTCTTCCCTGCCACCCTATTTATGAATTTTATGAATGACAGCTCACACATGGAAGATATGTTCCCACTTACTGTCTATTAGGTAATGAACAACAAAAATGAGAGTCGACTCATATTTTAAAGGGTCATAACTTTCAATCACATAATTTTGCCAAGCATTCCAACAGCTGTGATTTTAAAAGTCATCAAAATTCAGTCATGCTCGTACTGCTTCAAAATAGACTGAAGATAAAGCATTCTACTAATTTATATTAACTATATACGGAGATGTATCTAACTAAACACATGCTATATATTTGTACATAGGGAGCACAAGCTGTTTTTGTTTTGTTTTGTTTGGTAAAACTAGTCTAAGCCAGACGTAGAATGCAAAATATAGATGGGCAAGGTAAGTAAACTGTGTTAGTCATTCAGTTGTGTCCAACTCTTTGTGAGTGTATGTACTGGGTGGGGCCTGCCAGGCTTCTCCAGCCATGGAATTCTCCAGCAAGAATACTGGAATGGATTGTCATTCCCTTCCCCAGTAGATCTTCCTGAACCAGGGATCAAACTCAGGCCTCCTGCACAACAGGCAGATTCTTTACCATCTAAGTCACCAGAGAAGACCAAGGTAAGCCAAGTTCAGTCTCAGGTGTGTCCAATTTTTTGCAATCTAATGGACTGCAGCACGCCAGGCTTCTCTGTCCATCAACAACTTCCTGAGCTTGCTCAAACTCATGTCCTCGAATCGGTGATGCCATCCAACCATCTCATTCTCTTGTCATCCTCTTCTCCTCCTGCCTTCAATCATGCCCAGCATCAGGGTCTCTTCCAATGAGTCAGTTCTTCACATCAGTTGGCCAAAGTATTGGAGCTACAGCTTCAACATCAGTCCTTCCAATAAATATTCAGGATTGATTTCCTTTAGGATGGATCTCCTTGCAGTCCAAAAGACTCTCAAGAGTCTTCTCTAACCCTACAGTTCTAAAGCACCGAGTCTTTGGTGCTCAGCTTTCCATATAGTCCAAATCTCACATCCATACATGACTACTGGAAAAAAACATAGCTTTGACTAGACAGACCTTTGTGGGAAATGAAATGTCTCTGATTTTTAATATGCTGTCTAGGTTGGTCATAGCTCTTCTTCCAAGGAGCAATGGTTTTTTAATTGCATGGTTTCAGTTACCATCTGCAGTGATTTTGGAGCCCAAGAAAATAAAGTGTGTTACTGTTCTCATATTTCCCCATCTATTTGTCATGATGTGATGAGACCAGATGCCATGATCTTAGTTTTCTGAATGTTAAGCTTTAAGCCAACTTGTTCACTCTCCTCTTTCACTTTCATCAAGAGGCTTTTTAGTTCCTCTTTACTTTCTGCCATAAAGGTGGTGTCACCTGCATATCTGAGATTATTGATATTTCTCCTGGCAATCTTGATTCCAGCTTGTGCTTCTTCCAGCCCAGCATTTCTCATGATGTACTCTGCATAGAAGTTAAATAAGCAGGGTGACAATATGCAGCTTTGATATACTCCTTTTCCTATTTGGAACCAGTCTGTTATTCCATGTCCAGTTCTAACTGTTGCTTCCTGACCTGCATATAGGTTTCTCTGGTTTCTCTAATTTTCTTGAACAGATCTCTTGTCTTTCCCATTCTATTGTTTTTTTTCTTTGCACTGATCACTGAGGAAGGCTTTCTTATCTCTCTTTGTTCTTCTTTGGAACTCTGCATTCAGATGGGTATAGTTTTCCTTTTCTCCTTGGCCTTTAGCTTCTCTTCTTGTCTCAGCTATTTGTAAGGCCTCTTCAGACAACCATTCCTTTCTTTTTTTTTTTGGTGATGGTCTTGGTCACTACCTCCTGTACAATATCATGAACCTCCATCCATAGTTCTTCAGGAACTCCATCTATCAGATCTAATCCCTTGAATTTATTTGTCACTTCCACTGCATAATTGTAAGGGATTTGATTTAGGTCATATCTGAATGGTCTAGTGATTTTCCCTACTTTTTCCAATTTAAGTCTGAATTTTGCAATAAGGAGTTTTTGATTGGAGCCACAGACAGCTCTTGGTCCTGGTTTTGCTGATTTATAGAGCTTCTCCATCTTCGGCTGCAAAGAATATAATCAATCTGACTTCAGTATTGACCATCTGGTGATGTCCATTTGTAGAGTTGTATCTTGTGTTGTTGGAAGAGGGTGCTTGCTATTCCAGTGCATTCTTTCAACAAAACTCTGTTAGGCTTTGCCCTGCTTCACTTTCTACTCCAAGGCCAAACTTGCCTGTTACTCCAGGTATCTCTTGACTTCCTACTTTTGCAATCCAGTTCCCTATAATGAAAAGGACATCTTTTTTGGTGTTAGTTTTATTAGGTCTTGTAAGTCATCATAGAACTGCTCAACTTCAGCTTCTTCAGATTAGTGGTTGGGGCACAGACATGCCTTACTGTGATACTGAATTGTTTGCCTTGGAAACAAACTGAGATCATTCTGTCATTTTTGTGACTGCACCTAAATACTGCATTTCGGAGTCTTTCATTGACTATGCGGGCTACCCTATTTTTTCTTCAAAGGGATTCTTGCCCACAGTAGTAGATATAATGGTCATGTGAATTAAATTTGCCCATCCAAGTCCATTTTATTTCACTGTTTCCTAAAATGTTGATGTTCATTCTTGCCATCTCCTGTTTGACCACTTCCAATTTACCTCGATTCATGGACCTAACATTCCAAATTCCTATGCAATATTGTTCTTGACAACATCCAACACTACTTTCATCACCAGTCACATCCACAACTGGGTGTTATTTTCACTTTGGTTCCATCTCTTCATTCTTTCTGCAGTTATTTCTCCACTCTTCTCCAGTAGCACACTGGGTACCTACTGATCTGGGAGGTTCATCTTTCAATGTCATATATTTTTGCCTTTTCATACTGTTCAGAGAATTTTCATACTGTTCAGCTAGTTTTCATACTCTTCAGAGAGTTCTGACAAAATGTGCTCCACTGGAGAAGTGAAGTGAAGTCGCTCAGTCGTGTCCGACTCTTTGTGACCCCATGGACTGTAGCCTACCAGGCTCCTCTGTCCATGGGATTTTCCAAGCAATAGTCCTGGAGTGGATTGCCATTTCCTTCTCCAGGGGATCTTCCCAACCCAGGGATCGAACCCGGGTCTCCCACATTGTAGACAGACGCTTTACCGTCTGAACCACCAGGGAAGTCCACTTCTTGCCTTGAGAACCCCATGAACAAGGTAAGCAAAGCCTGCCTTCAAAAGGAAGAAAACATTATTCCTGCTGGTTTCTCTAAACTTCATTTGTTTGCTTTTTTAATCCTTTTTATTTTAAGTGAGCCAGTTTTTCCCACACTCATCAAAACTCTTCTTGAAGATGGTGCAAAGTATCAGAGAAGACATCCCTTCATAAAGCCTTCTGTGACAATTGTTCAGTTGCTAAACCATGTCCTATGCTGTAACCCCATGAACTACAGCATACCAGGCTTCCGTGTCCTTCCCTATCTCCCAGAGATTGCTCAAATTCATGTCCATTGAGTTGGTGATGCCATCCAACCATCTCATTCTCTGTTGCCCCCTTCTTCTTCTGCCCTCAGTCTTTCCCAGCATCAGGGTCTTTTTCAATAGGTCAGCTCTTCATATCAGGTGGCCAAAGTATTGGAGCTTCAGCATCAGCATCAGTCCTTCCAATGAATATTCAGCATTGATTTACTTTAGCATTGACTGATTTGATCTCTTGGCTCTCCAAGGGTCTCTCAAGTGTCTTCTTCAGCACAATTTAAAAGCATCAAATCACTGGTGCTCAGTCTTCTTTATGGTCCAACTGTCACAGCTGGACATGACTACTGGAAAAACCATAGCTTTGACCATACAGACCTCTGTCAGCAAAGTGATGTCTCTGCTCTTTAATACCCTGTCTAGGTTGGTCACAGCTTTTCTTCCAAGGAGTAAGCGTCTTTTAATTTCATGGCTGCAGTCAATGTCTGCAGTGATTTTGGAGCCCAAGAACATAAAATTTGCCACTTTTTTCACTTTTCCCCCATCTATTTGCCATGAAGTGTTGCGACTGTATGACACAATCTTCATTTTTAGAATGTTGAGTTTTAAGCTAGCTTTTGCACTCTCCTCTTTCACCCTCATCAAAAGACTCTTTCATTCCTCTTCGCTTTCTGCCATTACAGTGGTGTTATCTGCATATCTGAGTTGGTTGATAATTTTCCTGACAGTCTTGATTCCAGCCTGTGATTCATCAGCCCATCATTTTGCATGAGGTACTCTGCATATAAGTTAAATAAGCACGTGACAATATACAGCCTTGATGTACTCCCTTCCCAATTTTGAGCCAATCTGTTTTTCCATGTTCGGTTCTAACTGTTCTTCTGGACCTACATACAGCTTTCTCAGGAGACAGCTAAGGTGGTCTGATATTCCCAGCTCTTTAAGAATTTTCCACATTTTGTTGTGTTCCACACAGTCAAAGGTTTTAGCATTGTTTATGAAGCAGAAGTAGATGTTTTTTCTGGAATTCCTTTGCTTTCTCTATGATCCTGTGACAGAATGTGATTACAAATCGATGTTGTCAAGGTTAAAAAATATATTAATCATTCTTAAAGGATACGTAACTGTGAAAGAGGAAACATACCCAAATGCAGAAGCTCACCTTTAGCATCAGTAGAATAGTTACAACTCAATCTCTGCAATTAAGACAGATCGAGCTTTGACTTCAGGTTTCACCTTTATTGATCATGTCACTTTAGACAAAGCACTGGACTCTCCTGACTCTCACTTTTCTTATACATAAAATAAAGGTATAACAATATCTACTAAATATGGTGATTAAATGGGCCTCAAAAGTAATGTGTAATAAGTAGTAGGTACATGGAGTAAGTACTCAATTGTTTTTGCTTAATTGCAAAGTCATATATTACTCTTTCATAACCCCATGGACTGTAGCCCACCAGTATCCTCTGTTTAGGGAATTCTCCAGGCAAGAATACTGAAGTGGGTTGCCATTCCCTCCTCGAGGGGATGTTCCTAACCCAGGAATCGAACCTGGGTCTTCTGCATTGGCAGGCAAGTTTTCTACCACTGAGTCACCAGGGAAGTCCAAGTACTCAAGTAAATGATAGTTATTACTGCTACTGTGATTCTCATCAGTAATGCTATGTTCTTGCAGTAGTGGTGGTGATTACTTCATTCTTGTCAAATGCTAAAAGAATGTGGCAAAATAAGGGAAGCCAATTTTAAGTGCCATCATGTGGAAAATATATCAAATAAAGCAAATGTAGGTGCTATACGAAAACTAACCTGGACTCTCAAAAGGAGACTAACTTAATCCCCCATTTACTCATGAAGGAAGGTGAGGGCATTAGTGTCAGCAGATAGCCTATTCAGGCTTCACTTTTGGTTCATGTGATAAAGAATCTGCCTGCAATGTGGAAGACCTGGGCTCGATCCCTGACTCATTTTCTCATCCAGTATTTCCTACAGGCTTTTCAAATAACGACTTGAGGAAGCATTTAGGTAACATCAGCTCTATCATGTTACTCTAGGAATCAGTGAATATGTCTGAATTTAAAAAGTTATGAAAATGTTTGACAAATTTAAATCCAAACACATATTTAAATTCAAATAAAAATTTGAATAAATCCCACAATTAATTTTCTTCAGTTTCATTTTCATTATTTGTAAGTTAGCTTTATCATGGAAATTTCACAAACAAAAATATCAAAATTTCTTCTGAAAGTGTTTTCTTTGGGGGATTATAGTTTTAGTCTACCAAATTAAGACATTCAGAGAAAAATGAACAGAAACATTTGCATTTTTCTCATATCCTCAAATAATAACACATGATCAATTACCTATGTAAAGAAAACAAAAGGAAGTCTAGAAGTTACAAAATATTCTCAGAGTAGTCATGAATAAAATCTAAATTCAAATGTTAATACCACAAATAAACTTTGCTGGAAATTCCTGTTTATTTTAGATTTTTATAGGCTAGACATAAATTTGCTATTAATATAGATAACACTGAGTTGTACTTCAGAATACCAATAACTACAGGCAATTGCCAATATACAAAGCATGCATTCCAAAATTTCATTTATAATTCAGTCATTTGGAACTTGCAACAGCTTTTCCCACATAAATACTTACAATTTGTGGTTAAGTTCATAGTAAGGCCACATATGCTACTTTTACATGAAATCATTATGAAACATTTATATCTACAGAAGGCAACTAATATATACTTTCATTAATAAAACATAAACTAAAATAATACAATGTTAAACTGAGATAATGTTTATTATTATATATTTATTCAAAACTGTATGCACTGGTGAAAAGAATGGCAAAACTCAAAAGGGAAGAAGTGTGGTATGTTTGGTAGAATTCCTGAAGAAAGCTTAAGAGTATCTTCAAGGACTTAGCTATTTTGGGCCAAATTCTCTTTTTTCCTAAATAATTTCAGATTTTACAGAAGGTACAGGTAGATTTTCAGAACCATATTTAAATATTATCAGTTACTGACTAAAAAAGGTAAATAAAAAGAAGAGAGGATAAGTGAATAACAAGGAGCTGCAGGGGAGGTAAATTTGAAATAAGCAAGCAGAAATGTCTGGAAACAAAGGAGACTGCCTAGGAGGAAATCTGAGCTACACGCAGAGAATGCCAGAGGTGCAGGATTGTGTATAATCCTTTGGTAGCAGATTAAGAAAGTGCTGGGGCTGAAATCTGGCCAACTTGTCCTCTGAGCTGACTACAAAATGGCAGGGGTGCTTCGTCATGACATTTTGGTTGCCAGAGAACGTGCACAAGTTGTAAGAAGGTAAACACTTAGCAGGCTCGGCTGTGATGCTCTTATAGCGCCTTTCATGCTTGTGGGTGGAACATTTTTTTTGTCTTTACCAGGTTAACATGCAAACCTTATGATCTTAGAAACACTCAACGTTGATTGGTCTTCTCTAGCCATGTGTTGGGTATTAGGTTTTAGCTTTTAAGCACATTGTGATACTGCTTCTTAATTAGTGGAACAAAAACTAAATGGGTGGTAGAAATAACGACATTTGATATTACAGTCATACATACTGTAGTGTAGTGCTATGCTCTTGCAGCTATTTTCATATATTTCAAAATGTATTTGATTTCTGACTTCCCATCTGACAACAGACCCAGCAAGAAGTCCAGACAGACTCTATGAATAACCTTTTGCCTGTAATGCAATCGTGCCATCCCTAGTCTGTGGGCTATGTCACCTCCAATTAAACAGTGGCTCAATCAGTGTGAAGACAGCCTTCATATTGTTACCGTAGAAAGGTTTCTCCTCTGTGACTAAGCCTTTTCCAGCTGTCGAGATGTTCACCAATTGCTGCCTCAGCTCCTTGGAACCTGCTCGGCTTGTGAGCGCCGATGCATTTACTGTACTAGTAATTAATGCCGTTAGCATTGTAATTAAAAAGAAAAAAAAAAAACTTTTTGCCTTTATACTCAGGGTGATAATGCTGCAAGTAAAAATTAATTAAAATGAGATGAATTGCCTTCAGTTAAACGAAACGGAAAGAGAAAAGGAGGGGTGAGGGAGGAGGGACCTGACAAAGAGTTTGCAGCCTTATTAATGAAGCAAACTGAGGAGGCTGGGCTTCACATTTTCCCCTGATTCTTCTTCCTTTGTGTTACAGTCTGGGTTAATGGAGCCTAAAGCTATCAGTTGGTGAGGCAATACAAAGAAGTTCCATTTTTGCTCCATTTGGCTATGGGTCACTATGAAGACCGCAAACATGAGCGCCCATGTTTGTCAAGCCCCTCTTTACTTTCCCCTTATCGGTCTGTTTGAAGTAATGGGCTGTGAAATTGACTTCTATATTATTATTAATTAGATATGATGCCTGATTTTTCTTAACGATACAGTGAAAAGGTCTGGTTCTTTGTATAGGACAAAATCCTGACAAATTCAATCATCGATTAAAACAAAGCTTGAGTGGGAAAGTCTGACCTCTTCTCATCCTGAAAGCAAAGACCTGGTGATCATCTTCCAGTCTCCTGTTTTTCTGAAATTAGCCTCCCAGTTCTGACTGAAGGACACAGATCCTTTAAATCAAAGTAATACACCAGTATTCTAAATTTCATAAAGGAACAACAATCAATTAATCAATAAACACATTCTTAATGAAATCCTGGTGTGTACCTTAAGATTATGTCTGTGCTCCAGGGGATAAAGAAACAGTGAAAAAACAACCCTTGTCTTCAAAGAATTGATAAACTCACTAAAAAAAAAAAAAAAAAGCTTAGTTGCATAAACCACTTATAAGTGGGTAATTGAAGCCTAAAGGCTTTGACACTCTTGAGTGAAACAGGTTGGCATAAAAGAAGGGACACTGGTCTGGAAGTCAGTAATAACTGCATGGGAGAATAAGCCAAAGAAAAAAGAGAAGATAAATGGACACAGTTAAAGAGGGAAGAATTTTCATTACAGCTCACAGAATATAATTTCTATATATCTCAAGTCATTGGTCAAGAAGGGAAAAACTACCTGCAGCAGGTAAATTTCTGCTGGGATTTCTGCTGGAATTTCCAGTAAATTTCTGGAATTTCTCTAGTGCTCCGAGAGGCTTCTTTCATACTCTTAACAATTACTGACTGACTCCTCTGGTTCTGTTTGGTGTTCTATGGACTGTCACACATTGGACATTCTACCCTTTTAAGCCTTGATTCTCTGACATACCTTCGTTCCATTTTCAGGCAGAAACATATTCCCACAGCTTAGAGATGGGAATCACTACATGGTTCATCTTTCAGAGTTAGGGCCCGACTCGGTGCAGGAACTGAGCTCATTTAGAAGAACAATGCCTCGAATCAACAGCTCTTAGCATGGGTTTTAAAGAGATTCTGGGGAGCCTTCAGATAATCTCTTGAAAGTACTAAATATAGTTCTTCAAATTCCACAGTTATCTCATGTTTGGGGCCACTTCACTAGCATCACCAGGTAACAGCTTTCCAAGAAAACGGTAGTAAGTGTGACCATATGACTTACTTTTTCAACATCTGTTCATGGATGTTACAGATTGTAAAATTAGATTCTTCAGATTTAAGAGCAAAGTTGATATTCTCTTTGTGAAGCCATCTGTATTTGTGCAAAGGGAATTTCTTAAAGTCCCTTCAACCAAAGACATTTCGAGAAAAATGTTCACTTGGTCCATTCACCATCTAGATGGAAAGCCTGATGACTGTCTGTTGCGCCCTAGAGAAGCTGCCCAGATGCTTTATAAAGGCTGTGGCTTGGCTGCAGAACATCTGCAATTTCCAAATAGGGGGAATCAATCCAAGCTCCAGCTAGTTCAGCCTGAGAAAGAGGCAGTTTGAGAAGCTTTTTTTTTTTTTTTTTAATTTTTTAGCAGCAGGGTAGATTTGCTGCCTGAGGCAAGGAAGGTCTTGAGTCTCAGATGTGCACAGGTCTTAAACACCAAGAAAGTAGAGCTATTAGGGTAAATGAACCTAGCTGGGCCTTGATGGATGTCAAATGGGCTCAGAGCAGCTGCTGAACTACCCAAACAAGGGAGAGGCCTATACCAATCAGAAGCATCCTTTTGCTACACTAGTCAGAAATTAGCAAGCAGGGGAAATGTATTTAACCCTGCCCCCTCTCTGTGATGGGCTGCGAGTGTACTATCAAGCTGTGTGGCATTGACAAAACTGAGACACACAGTTAATTCTTTCTCTAGCTGTTTTAATCATTTCTTAGAACCTTACAGAAAAAGTAACCATAGTTTAGAATACCAGAGAGCCATAAGAAAAAAAGATGAAGCCCTGCTCTAATTAAGAAATGATGGACTTGATTATACTTGTGTGTGTTAGTTGCTCAGTTGTGTCTGACCCTTTGCGACCCATGGACTGTAGCCCACCAGGCTCCTTTGTCCATGGGATTTTCCAGGCAAGAATACTGGAGTGGGTTGCCACACCCTCCTCTAGGGGATCTTCCCAACCCAGGGATCGAACTCGTGTCTCCTGTGTCTCCTGCATTGCAGGCAGATTCTTTATCCATTGAGCCATCAGGGAAGCCACATGATTATACTTATGACACAAGAAAAGACAGACCTTGAAGTAATGAAGCAGTGTGGGGGAAAATGGGCCATGGAGAGAAACAGTGGTAAATTACTAGTTTATGGTGCATTGCTGATTTCCTGTGACCTCTATGAATTCTACATTGCAGTTCAGTAGGTAATAGTCACATGGTTTACTTGATTCTCCCTTCCTAATTCCAGGAGGCATAGCAACATGCTCTGTGAGCAGCAGAAAATTCTCCCGCTGACTGGTTTGCAGACTCTCCACTTGAAGTGCTGGACTTACAATCTGGTCGCAGCAAAGAACTGCTGACTGGCAGCTGGCACCTATACAACTACTGGCTTGCATACTTTAAGGTCTGGCTCTCAAAAACAAATACAGTGAGCTCTGGGATCTTGGAGTTGGCTGCACAGGACACAGTCTATCTCTATACATACTCTCCCTGCGGTAGTACAATGTTCGGTTGTATATGTTGAATGGGGGCTTTTCTTAGGTTTTCACAGGTCTAATTACAGATCCCATGGATTGGAAAATACAGGCTCATTCATTTTTCATTTTAACTTCTCTTGGGATATTAGAGTGGATAAAGAAGAAGGAATGAAAGGGCATACACAGAGAATAATTCATGAAATGACCAAATGCTGTCTGATAAATAAGAAGGTGGAATTTGGCAAAAGACAGACAGTGAAGAACACTACAGCTGACTTTGAGACTTCATCTTTTCTCTCCCACCGCCACCATTCCTGTCTCTCTACCTACTTATCATTGTCTCTCTCCTCTCTTTCGTCTCTCTCTCTCTCATTATCTCTCCATCTCTCCACATTTCTATCTAAAAAAGAATCTTATTCCACCAAAGGAAAATGATAACTTGTTTAAAACCTCAACCATAAAATTAGCATCAGAGCTGACTGCATTAGTCCTGACAAAGTAGGTTATTAGAAAAGACATACATTTTCTTCTAAATGTGTTAACTGAAAGATAACAAAGACAAGGCCTCTTCTGAAAAGCAAAATTTATCTTTTCTTCCACATTCCAATTTTTAATTCTCTGTTCTTGTATTGAGCACATGAGTACTTGGACTTCTTGATATTGAAAATGAAAACAGCTTTTTTTATAGACCTTTGCTCTATCACTTTCAATTCTGAAGTGCAATGAACCTCACAAAATGGTGTTCCATGTAACATGTGGGTTCTTTGGGAAATGTTTGAGATATTTTAGATAATAATACGCTTTTTAGAAGTCTACAGCCCATATAAACATACTAAAGGCTATGAGAAGTTCTGTAAAAAGAAAGTCTTTAAGTCAAAATTCACCAAATTTTTTGACCAAGAACGTTTATTTTTTACACAATTATTTTTGCTACACAATTATTTCTACAGAACAAATATTCTAAAAGACATGATTTCGGACATGACATTACAGTGCAAAGGCTGACACACAAATAGGCCAACATTCAAATTTCTGCTTTCCTGTTAAAATATGTTCTTATTAACTTTGAAAATAACAGTACATATGCATAAATAGAGAGAGGAAAGAATGCAAGGAGAAAGGAAGGGAGGCAGACAAGCAGAGATGGATAAGGGGAAAAAAGAGAAAACAAAGAGAAATTAATCTTGCCCTAAATTTTAAATAATTGAATCTCCAAATCTTTGTTTTTGTATGTAATAGTAAGAGTAGTGTTATGTATTGGTACAGAAAATGGCAATGACAATTGAATATCTACCATGTGTCATTCACTTTTTAAAAGATACATTATATATGTTATTTCATGAAGCTATCAAAATTATTGCAAAGATAATCTTGTATGATGACATCAGGGTAAATCTAAGAAAATAATATACTTTCTCAATTTCTGTAACTACATTCTGTTCTTGGATTAAATAAAGGACTGAAAGATAAATCTTATCTGGGTAAGATAAGGATATTCTTTTAATCTGGGTGCTAATGGGATTTAGACTAAAGTGAAGTCGCTCAGACTCTTTGCGACCCCATGGACTGTAGCCTACCAGGCTCCTCTGTCCATGGGATTTTCCAGGCAATAGTACTGGAGTGGATTGCCACTTCCTTCTCCAGGGGATCTTTCCAACCCAGGGCTCAAACCCAGGTCTCCCTCATTGTAGACAGGTGGTTTATCATCTGAGCCACCAGGGAGAGTCTTTCTAACTTTTAGATCTCACTTCTAAACATTACTCTTCCCCACATGTGTCAATAAACATTTTAGGATTATTTGAATTATTATTTTTCTGTGAAAAATGCTGTTGGTATTTTGTCAGGGATTGCATTGAATCAATAGATTGCCTTGAGTAGTATGGTCATTTTAACATTACTAACTCTTCCGACCCATAAGCATGGTATATATGTTTTCATTTTTGTGTCATTTTCGATTTCTTTCATCAGTGTCTAGAAGTCTTCCAAGCATGGGTCTTTAACCTCCTTAGTTAGATTTATTCTTAGTTATTTTATTATTTTCAATGGCATTATAAATGGAATTGTTTCCTTAATTTCTCTTTCTGATGGTTCATTGGTCGTGTGTAGAAATACAATGGATTTCTGTATATTACTTTAGTATCTTGCAACTTTAATAATTAATTAAGTTCTTCTAATTTTTTGATGGCACGTTTATATAGTATCGTGTCACTGCGAACTGTGATGGCTTTACATTTTCCTTTTCAGTTTGGATGCCTTTCATTTCTTTTTCTTGTCTGATTGCTGTGGCAAGGACTTCCAGTACTATGCTGAAGAAAAGCTGTGAGAGTGTGCATCCTTGTCTTATTCTGATCTTAGAGGAAAGGCTTTCAGCTTTTCACCACTAAGCATGATGTTACCTGTGGGCTTGTCACATGTTTTTTTTACTATAAGGAGGTATGTTCACTTTTACACACTTTGTTGAGAGATTTTATCACAAATGGATGTTGAATTTTGTTTAAAAGCTTTTAAACAAAAGAGCAAGTCCCAACAGTTTCCAATAGACACGCTAGGATTAGTAAATGGATTTCCCTCATGGATAGTCTAGATACCCTTCATACCACTGTTTGTGGAAGCTATTTAATCAGTCCTTAGTTCAAGAGGAATCACTCTAAATGTACACACAGATTCAGTGTGCATATTCAAGGAGGTGTGTTCAGAGTCTTCCTATACTGCCGTCTGGGGCAGCTTTCAATTTTTTTGTAGATTATTTATTTGTAAAGCAAAAGAGCTATATTAGATGACTTATAAGAACATTTCATACTCCAAAACACTATCTCTACAATTTAAACAATATATAATAGCCCACGGCTTCCCTGGTGGCTCAGAGGTTGAAGCATCTGCCTGGAATGCTGGAGACCTAGGTTTGATCCCTGGGTCGGGAAGATCCCCTGGAAAAGGTAATGGCAACCCACTCTAGTACTCTTGCCTGGAGAATTCCATGGAGGGAGCAGCCTGGTAGACTACAGTCCATGGGGTCGCAAAGAGTCGGACATGACTGAGCGACTTCACATCACATTATAATAGCCCTACCCATCAACATAAAATTGGATTAAAGATTTATGAGCATAGCCCCGCCCATCAGAACAAGACACAGTTTCCCCCAGTCAGTTTCCCCCACAGTCAATCTCTCCCATCAGGAAGATTCCATAAGCTGCTTACCCATATCCCTCAGAGACAGAATGAAAAACACAATCACAGAAAACTAATCAAGCTATTCACATGAACCACAGCCTTGTCTAACTCAATGAAACTATGGGCCATGCCATGTAGGGCCACCCAAGATGGACAGGTCATGGTAGAGTTCTGACAAAATGTGGTTCACTGGAGAAGGGAATGACAAACCACTTCAGTATTCTTCCCTTGAGAACCCCATAAACAGTATAAAAAGGCAAAAAGATAGGACGCTGAAAGATGAACTCCCCAGGAGGTAGGTACCCAATATGCTACAGAGAAGAGTGAATAAATAACTCCAGAAAGAATGAAGAGATGGAGTCAAAGCAAAAACAACACCCAGCTGTGGATGGGACTGGTGATGGAAGTAAAGTCCAATGCTGTAAACAGCAATATTGCATAAGAACCTGGAATGTTAGGTCCATGAGTCAAGGTAAATTAGAAGTGGTCAAACAGGAAATGGCAAGAATGAACATCAACAATTTAAGAATCAGTGAACTAAAATGGACCAGAATGGGTGAATTTAATTCAGATGACCGTTATATCTACTACTGTGGGAAGGAATCCCTTAGAAGAAATGGAGTAGCCATCACAGTCAACAAAACAGTCTGAAAAGCAGTACTGAAAAGTACTTGGATGCAATCTCAAAAATGACAGAATGATCTCTGTTCATTTCCAAAGCAAACCATTCGATATTACAGTAATCCAAGTCTATGCCCCAACCAGTAATGCTAAAGAAGCTGAAATTGAATGGTTCTATGAAGACCTACAAGAACTTGTAGAACTAACATCCAAAAGAGATGTCCTTTACATGATACCTGGACTAACAGTCAAATTTGGCCTTGGAGTACAAAATGAACCAAATCAAAGGCTAACAGAGTTTTGCCAAGAGAACACATTGGTCATAGCAAACACCCCCTTCCAACAAAAGGGAAGACGCTACACAAGGACATCACCAGATGGTTAATACCGAAAACAGACTGATTATTTTCTTTGCAGGCAAAGATGGAGAAGCTCTATACAGTCAGCAAAAACAAGACTGGAGGTGACTGTGGCTCAGATCATGAAATCCTTATTGCCAAATTCAAACATAAATTGAAGAAAGGAGGGTAAACCACTAGATTATTCAGGTATAACCTAAATTAAATCCCTTACAATTATGCAGTGGAAGTGAAAAAAATACTTAAGGGATTAGATCTGATAGACAGAGTGCCCAAAGAACTATGGATGGAGGTTCATGACATTGTACAGGAGGCAGTGTTCAAGACCATCCCCAAGAAAAAGAAGGGCAAAAAGGCAAAATGATTGTCTGAAGAGGCCTTATAAATAGTCGGGAAAAGAAGAGAAGCTAAAGGCAAAGGAGAAAAGGAAAGTTATACCCATCTGAATGCAGAGTTCCAAAAAGCAAGGAGATAAGAAAGCCTTCCTCAGTGATCAATGCAAAGAAATAGAGGAAAATGATAGAATGGGAAAGACTAGAGATCTCTTCAAGAAAATTAGAGATACCAAGGGGACATTTCCTGAAAAGATGGGTACAATAAAGGACAGAAATTGTATGGACCAAACAGAAGCAGAAGATATTAAGAAGAGGTGGCAAGAATACACAGAAGAACTGTACAAAAAAGATCTTCATGACCCAGATAACCAGGATGGTGCCATCAGTCACCTAGAGCCAGACATCCTGGAATGTGAAGTCAAGTGGGCCTTAAAGGGAAGCATCACTATGAACAAAACTAGTGGAGGTGATGGAATTCCAGTTGAGTTATTTCAAATCCTGAAATATGATGCTGTGAAAGTGCTGCACTCAATATGCCAGCAAATTTGGAAAACTCAGCAGTGGGCATAGGACTGGAAAAAGTCAGTTTTCATTCCAATCACAAAGAAAGGCAATGCCAAAGAATGCTCAAGCTACCGCACAATTGCACTCATCTCAGATGCTAACAAAGTAATGCTTAAAATTCTCCAAGCCAGGCTTCAACAGTACATGAACCGTGAACTTCCAAGTGTTCAAGCTGGTTTTAGAAACGGCAGAGGAAGCAGAGATTAAATTGCCAACATCTGCTGGATCATGGAAAAAGCAAGAGAGTTCCAGAAAAACATCTACTTCTGCTTTATCGATTGTGCCAAAGCCTTTGACTGTATAGATCACAACAAACTGTGGAAAATTCTTCAGGAGATGGGAATACCAGATCACCTGACCTGCCTCCTGAGAAATCTGTATGCAGGTCAAGAAGCAACAGCTAGAACTGGACATGGAACAACAGACTGGTTCCAAATTGGGAAAGGGAGTATGTCAAGGCTGTATATTGTCACCCTGCTTATTTAACTTATATGCAGAGTACATCATGTGAAACGCCAGGCTGGATAAAGCACAAGCTGGAGTCACAATGGCTGGAATAAATATCAATAACCTCAGGTATACAGATGACAACATTCTAATGGCAGAAAGTGAAGAGGAACTAAAGAACCTCTTGATGAAAGTGAAAGAGGAGAGTGAAAAAGCTGGCTTAAAACTCAACATTCAAAAAATGAAGATCACGGCATCCACGCCAATCACTTTATGGCAAATAGATGGGGAAACAATGAAAAGACTATAGACTATTTTCTTGGGCTCAATGCAGATGGTGACTGAAGCCATGAAATTAAAAGACTCTCACTCTTTGGATGAAAAGCTATAACCAACCTAAACAGCATATTAAAAAGAAGAGATATTATCTTGGCAACAAAGGTCCGTCTAGTCAAGGCTATGGTTTTTCCAGTGGTCATGCATGGATGTGAGAATTGGACTGTGAAGAAAGCTGAGTGCCGAAGAGCTGATGCTTTTGAACTGTGGTATTGGAGAAGACTCTTGAGAGTTCCTTGGACTGCAAGGAGATCAAACCTACAGGAAATCAGTCCTGAATATTCATTGGAAGAACTGATGATGAAGCTGAAACTCCAATATTTTGGCCACCTGATGCAAATAACTGACTCATTGAGAAAGACCCTGATGCTGGAAAGATTGAAGGCAGGAGAATAACGGGATGACAGAGGATGAGATGGTTGGATGGCATCACCGACTCAACAGACATGAGTTTGAACAAGCTCCAGGAGGTGGTGATAGACAAGGAAGCCTGGCATGCTTCAGTTCATTGAATCGCAAAGAATCAGACATGACTGAGCAACTGAACTGAACTTGTATTTTTTCTGACACAAATCTCCCATTTCAATAACCATTTCAAAATCTAAAACCTAAAACTGAAGACACTAGGACTCGTTTCTGATGATGATGTTGAAAACATGCCTGTATAAGTATGATTTAGTTACATTACAAGGTCTGTGTTGTGCTTAGTCACTCCATTGAGTCCCACTCTTTGCCATCCCATGGACTATAGCCCGCCAGGCTCCTCTGTCCATGGGGAGCCTCCAGGCAAGAACACGGGTGGGTTGCCATGCCCTCCTCCAGGGAGCGTACAAGGTCTAGTCCTATCTTCACATGCTACTAAAATCCACTCTTCATTCTGTACATTCTTCAAAGAGCCACACAAAGGTTAGCCTAACATCATTATTAGAAACAACACAGATTCTACAAGCAGTGTGTTCTTTTCATCTTAAAAAGTGCAACTCTTTGTTCAATATGCTGATAAGAAAATGCAGCATCCAAATCATTAGCAATTTGGTAACTTTTATCCATTGTTTTCTCTCTTCTTCTGCTTAGACTCTATGGTAGCAAAGCAGAGCAGGAAAAAAAGGAGAGCAAAAGGTTTTGCCATTGTATATAAAGTAATGAGGGTTTCCCCAGTGGCTCAGCAGTATAGAATCTGCCTGCAACGCAAGAACCACAGGAGACGCAGGTTCAATCTCTAGGTCAGGAAGATTCCCTGGAAGAGGGGTATGGGAACCCACTGCAGTATTCTTGCCTGGAGAATCCCATGGACAGAGGAACCTAGCAGGCTACAGTGTATATGGTAGCAGACATGACTAAAGCAACTTAGCATGCACACATAAAGTAATAAAGTATAGAATGGAAACCTAGTACAGTTCTATGGAGAAGGCGATGACACCCCACTCCAGTACTCTTGCCTGGAAAATCCCATGGATGGAGGAGCCTGGTGGGCTGCAGTCCATAGGGTCGCGAAAAGTCGGACTCAAGTGAGCGACTTCACTTTCACTCTGCACTTTCATGCATTGGAGAAGGAAATGGCAACCCACTCCAGTGTTCTTGCCTGGAGAATCCCACGGATGGGGGAGCCTGGTGGGCTGCCATCTATGGGGTCTCACAAAGTCGGACACGACTGAAGCAACTTAGCAGCAGCAGCAGCAGTACAGTTCTAGGTATATGAACTTCATACATGCCTTTGAACCCAATCAACACAGAGGTATAGCAGTTACAGGATATCTACTTCAATCTGCTTCATTTATTTTCACCATCATTTACTAAATATTCACACTAACATTGAGTCTTCACTAAAAAACCTAGAGATACTGTGAGCCTTATTTTATATAGGAAAAGTTGAGGTTTAAAGAAAATTCTAAGGGGCCAGAAGTCATAAAACTCAGTGACTGGGACTCAAGCCCAGGCCATTTAACTCTGAAACCCATGTTTTATATCTGCACAGTTCAACAACACACTAAACCAAGTCCTCCTGTGTGTCTTAGAAAGATATGTGACAGACAGAAAGTGTATCAGTGGGCTGACATACAAAGGCCAATCCAAATAAATTTCTTGAGCAGGGTTTCTCAGCCTTAGCACTACTGACAATTTTGGAAGAATAATACTTTAATGTGAGGGACAGCCCTGTGTATTGTGGGATATTTAACAGGTTCTCTAGATTCTATTCACTAGATACTATTACATTCATACCTTCCTCCACCAAGATGGGACAACCAAAACTGTCTCCAGACATTGCCAACTGTTTCTCTGGGGGATTAAAAGCACCTCAGATTGAGAAGCTCTATTCTAGAGAAAAGATGTCTTTACTGTGACCACCCAAGTCATCAATCCCGACAAGGGTTTCAGTGTTTATTAGAGGCCTTCTGGGGCTTGGACCTTCCTGGTTCTCTCCTACCAAGGGACTGACTCCCTCAAAGGTTCACTAAACAATATGATCATTTAGGCCTTCACACACTAATTAAGATTTTTCGGGTCACTGCATCACTGTTTTGATCCTGCCTGACGTTTCTGAGAAATGTTTAAGATTCTAAATTAAAGCATAAATTAAGGGCAATTTTGAAAGCATTGTTTTTGTGATCTTCTTACTATCCCTGCATAATTATCCCTGCATAATCCCTGTACTCTGCTTAAATACCTGCCCTGACTGCTACAGATCGTTACTCATGTTTGGGACCATAGCTAAGCAGACAGTCCTTTCTGAATCCATGTCTAGAGTACTTACTCCACGACCCATAACTCAGGTACAAGATATCCAGGAAGGGAAGGTCCAGAGAAGAAGAAGGAAATTACTGTGTCTAATACCTGTATACAAAACCTATTTAATGGATAGTACTAATGCCCCTTTACCACGTTGTCATGTCAGTTTTCTAATCTCTCTTCCCTGTGCCCAATATAATCAGCCCATAAGATTCCAGTCCAGCTGCTCTCCTCTAAAGTTAGCTAAAAAATACTAACCTTGTATTAAGGCATTCCATATGTATTAGTATTTCCTGACTTGAGTAGAAAATGTGCTTGCTTAATATAACATCAAAATGATGGACTTTTTTTTTTTGAAGTAGCAATGCTAACCCACTCTACCTGCAGCCTTAAAAACAGACTGAATGTTGTGCTTTTATTTTTCCTCTCACCTCATTCATCAACATTGCATTTTCTAACCACAACCCAACTGACAAGGTTTTGATGATTCGCAAGGTGAGAGTGAGTTTAGCTGAGTTCTCCCCAGGTGGCAAGGTACAGGTATGCTGCTGGAAACTATGACTTGCATTTGTGCCGTGTCACCTGTGATAGTCTAGAATAAAAGGAATCTATTCCAGTCGCTCTTCTGTGCAGGTTGCTGACCTCACCACAGGACTGTGAAATATATATATAGTCCTCTATGGGGAGAGTAAAGTAGATGACTTGGGGTTCCAATCATCATGTTCTGCTGAATAAATGCTCAAGTGGGAGCGCACATGTATGCACACAGCCATATGTCTCTGTCTTGATAAAGTTCACTTACTGAACTAGAGAAAAGTGAAGCGACTTCCAGGCTTAATGGGCTTGATAACTACAACTTTGAGTTCCAAAAATTCTAGGTATGCAATCCGAAAGGTATTTTTTTTTGTTTGTTTGCAAAGGAGAAAAAATATTGGTGAAATCAAGACCTATGGAAGGCCAGGAATCCTATTCTTAAATTCCTGATTAAATTTAAGACATGGTACTATATTAAGGAATGTGTTATTTGATTCATTGAATAAATTAACATGTTATATAGATAAGAAATGATTAACTTTTTAAATGATTGAAGCAGAAAAGATAAATCTGCAGAATAATTAGGAGGGACCATTGTGTGTGTGTGTGTGTGTGTGTGTGTGTGTGTGTGTGTGTGTGTGTTTTCCAATTAGCAGTGGAATACAGGGAATGTAATAGTTCTGTAAAAGAGTCAACACTTTAGATTTAGAATAATTTTCAAACTATAATTCTTATTTTACCCATATGTAGAAGACTCTTAACAAGTTTCCTAACTAATGGTCATCTATTCTCTGTTTGAACACTTCCAGGGCTAGAGAGCTCGCTGTTTTAAAGATCTATATTCTTCTGTTGGATGCATTTACTTGTTTAGTCATTTTAATATTAATCTGACATCTTTCTATCTCACCCCCTTCACATATCTCATTCTCACTAGCCCTAGTTCTGACTAAGAAGAATTAGTTCTACTAATTCAGAATTAATATAATCCTTCTTCCCATCCCAGTCCTTTATGAATTTGGAGAGAGTAATGTCTGTCTCTCTGCTCTAGGTTAGATTTATTCATGTAGGTTACATTCCTTGCATACACAAGTTTATGATCTGCAAATTTTGACATTTGAGATCCCCTCAATTGAACATACTCTAGTTGCTATTGCACACTTCAATTTTTTTCTCACTTTTGTGATCATGGTGTATATACAGTTAGTTACATATAAGCCACTAAGTGTCATATCACAACTATTTTTTCATGTTTTTTAAAGATTTTGTTTTTAGAGCAATTTCAGGTTTACAACAAAATCAAGCAGGCTTCCCATATACCCTCTGCCCTCACACATGTATAGCCTCCCCCATTACAGACATCAGTCACCAGAATGGTACATATTTTTAACCTATGTTGACATATCATAATCATCCCAAGCCCAGAGTTTACCTTAGAGTTCTTTCTTGCCTTGAACATTCTATGGGTTTTGAAAAATATATAATAAAAATATCATTATAATATCATGTAGATTATTTTCACTGCCCTAAAATTCCTCCATGCTCTGATTATTTATCCTATCACTCCCCTCTGGCAACCACTGATTTTCCTGTTGTCTCCAGCTTTGTCTTTTCCCAAATGTCATACAGTATGTAGCCTTTTCAGCTAGCTTCTTTCACTTAGCAATTGCATTTAAGATTCCTCTATGTCTTTTCATGGCTTGATAGCTCATTTCTTTTTAGCACCGAATAATATTCTATTGTCTGGATGTATCACATTTATTTATCCATGCAACTACCAAATGACATCTTAGTTGCTTCCAAGTTTTGGCAATTATGAATAAAGCTGCTATAAACATCCATGTGCAGGTTTTTATGTGAATATGAGTTTTTAACTCTTTTGGGTAAATACCAGGGAGCACAACTGCTGGGTCATATGGTAAGAGTATGTTTAGTTTTATGAGAAACCGCCAAACTGTCTTCTAAAACTGTTGTACTATTTTGCATTCCTACAAGAAATGTCTGAGGATGACTGTTGTCCCACATCTTCACCAGCATTTGGTGTTGTTAGTGTTCAGGATCCGGGTCACTCTAACAGATGTGTAGTGATATCTCACTGTTGATTTCAGTTTGCATTTTCCTAATGACATATGATATGGAGCATCTTTCCATACTGTTAATTTTCCATCTGTGCATCTTCTTTGGTGAAACATCTGATAAGGTCTTTGGCACAGTTTTCAATTGGGTTGTTTTCTTATTGTTGAGTTTTAAGAGTTCTTTGTATATTTTAGATAGCATTGCTTTATCATATGTGTCTTTTACAAACAAATTTTCCCAGTCTGTGGCTTGTCTTCTAATTTTCTTGATGTTATCTTTTGCACAGTAGAAGATTTAAATTTTAATGGAGACTAGCTTATTGATTTTTTTTTCATGGATTGTATCTTTAGTGTTGTACCTAAAAACCCATCATTTACTCAAGGTCACCTAGGTTTTCTCCTTATATTATCTTCCAGAAGTTTTACCGTCTTATATTTTATATTTATGCCTATGATCCATTTTGAGTTAATTTTTTGTGGAGGGTATAAGGTCTCTACACTCATTTTTTTTGTATGTGGATATCCCAGTTGTTCCAGCACTTGTGCTAGTGCTAAGTCAATTCAGTCATGTCCTACTCTTTGTGACCCCATGGACTGTAGCCTGGCAGCCTCCTCTGTCCATGGGATTCTCCAGGCAAGATTCCTGGAGGGGGTTGCAATGCCCTTCTCCAGGGAAACTTCCCAACCCAGGGACTGAATCCATGTCTCCTATGTCTCCTGCATTGGTGGGTGGTTTCTTTATAACTAGTGCCACCTGAAAGCCCAGTTGTCCCAGTAGCGTGTATTAAAGAGACTATCTTTGCTGAATTGTGTTGTCTTTGGTACTTAGGCAAAGATCAGTTGAGTTTATTTCTGTGGGTCTATTTCTGGGTTCTCTGTTCTGTTCCACTGGTCTATTTATCCATTTTATTTCCAATACCATACTGTCTTGAAGTTGGTCAATGTCAGTCTTCCAAACCTGTTCTTCTCCATCAATATTCTATTGGCTATCCTGGGTCTCTTGCCTCTTCATACAGACTTTAGAATTAGTTCAGTTCAGTTCAGTTCAGTTCAGTTCAGTCACTCAGTCGTGTCTGACTCTTTGTGACCCCATGAATGGCAGCACACCAGGCCCCCTGTCCATCACCAACTCCCGGAGTTCACTCAGACTCATGTCCATCAAGTCAGTGATGCCATCCAGCCATCTCATCCTCTGTCGTTCCCTTCTCCTCCTGCCCTCAATCCCTCCCAGCATCAGAGATTTTTCCAATGTTAGTTTGTTGCTATCCATAAAATAACTTGTTGGGATTATTTTTTTCTTATTTTTACATTTAAATATTCTCAAATTATATAATTAATAGTTGTTACAAAGAAGCGTGTTCTGAGAACAAGTCAAGAAGCTCTACCAAAACAAATATCCTTTAAACTTCTCTTTATGAAGTGGATGTTCATGAATGAGTGCTGAAATGAACAAAAATAAAGTCTCTCATGAGTGGTATTTATAAAACAAGAGGAGTGCAGGTCTCTTGAAGCTTCTAAAAGACCCATAAGTTTCCATAACGTTTTCCATTAGACCTTAATGAGAAAACCACATTACTCAACCTGGATTCATTGCTTTGGGGATATCAAAACAAAACCTTGCCACTTAGCTCCAGGTAGGGGGCACTGAGGGGTGGGGAGAACCCACAGTAAGAAGATAAAAAAAAAAAAAAAAAACTTTGTAGGGAATTTCCTGGTAGTCCAGTGGTTAGAACCCCATGCTTTCACAGCTGAGGGCCTGAGTGTGAGCCCTAGTCAGGAACTAAGATCCCATGTTCCTTGCAGTGTAGCTGAAAAATTGAAATTAATTAATTAATTAAATTTTAAATATATATATATATATGTAGTAAGAAAGAATGTTATATGGGATTCCCAGGTACCTCAGTGCTAAAGAAACCGCCTGCCAATGCAGGAGACACAGAAGAGGCTGGTTCAATCCCTGGGTCAGGAAGATCCCCTAGGGGAGGAAATGGCAACGAACTCCAACATTCTTGCCAGGAAAATATCATGGACAGAGGGGCTTGGTGGGCTATAGTTTGTGGGATCACAAAGAGTCAGATACAATTGAGCAACTGAGTGCACACACACAAATGCTGAATTATTAATTTATGTTGAGAAATATATATCTGTCAAGTAAACCAAAAATTTATATTAGACCTGGCTGGCATAATCTATCCCCTAGAGAAAACACTGTAGAAGAAGGAAAATTGAAATTAGCAGCTCAGTTGATGAGCATGAGATCAGCGGCTGCTGCTGCTGCTGCTGCTAAGTCGCTTCAGTCGTGTCCAACTCTGTGTGACCCCAAAGATGGCAGCCCACCGGGCTCCTCTGTCCCTGGGATTCTCCAGGCAAGAGTACTGGAGTGGGTTGCCATTTCCTTCTCCAATGCATGCATGCATGCTATGTCGTTTCAGTCATGTCTGACTCTGCACAACACTATGGACAGCAGCACACCAGGTTCCTCTGTCCACGGGATTCCCTAGGCAAGAATACTGGAGTGGGTTGCCATTTCCCTCTCCCATGAGATCAGAGTAAAGTCAAAATGAAAAATGATATATATAGCTTGCAGCACCAACTAAAGAAGTTGCATTCTTCACACATGTCCATAGACTCTTTAGATTTTAAGGCATGTGTGAAACCCAAAATGTTGTAAGGGAAAAAAAGTGTCCTTAGAGGCAAATGTTTATTTTTCAGGAGTGAAAAAACAATAGTTTCATCAGATCCTCAAGAGAGTCCATAAAACAAACAATGTTAAGCATTAAATAATATGTCCTGCCAAGTGAACAGGAAATCTTGTCATCTGTACAGAAATTTATTTTCCTAACACAACTTACAGACACACACATTTTTCCCTTTCACTCACTTTGTTCCAGGTTTTTAGCAAGCCACCCTTTTTGCTAATATGTTCTTAATGTACACAATTTCTTGATGTATACTCTTCTTTATATTAAAAACTTCCCATAAAAATATATAAGATGATGACACATATCACAGCATTTGGAGTATTCTTGCTTCCCGAGTTTCCTAGTCACATATATTAAGGACTGTTTCTAAGGGGTGGCTGTATCTGCCATCTATAACATGGCATCCCCTGAATATCTCCATGTTCTAAGGGCATCACAGGTATGTGTTCCAGCAGCCTTTAGAGCAGCAATATTTGGAAAAGCGTATCTATTGATGTTGGGGATATAAACTATGCAAAGAACAGTGGATTTGTATTCACTGCTTTTTACCTTTACACATCGTATTTGGTAACTTGAGAGCCAGAAATCTGACACAACTCTACAACTACCATAAACATAAGACTTTTAGACCCAACTTTTGGGACTTCCCTGGTGGCTTAAATGGTAAAGAATCTGCCTGTAATGAGGGAGACCTGGGATTGATCCCTGGGACAGGAAGACCATGGCTACCCATTCCAGTATTCTTAGGACTTTCCCAGTGGCTCAGGTGATGAATTTGCCTGCAATGCGGGAGACCTGGGTTCACTCCCTGGGTCAGGAAGATCCCCTGGAGAAGGGAATGGCTAATCCAGTATTCTTGCAAGGAGAATTCCATGAATTGAGGAGCCTGGTGGGCTGCAGTCTTCGGGGTCGCAAAGAATAAAACACAATTGAGCAACTTACACTTTCAACACTAAGCACTCAGGTAGGTCTTCCTCTCCTCTCTCAAGCATTCAGACTGCACACTTCCTCCCATGTATTATTTTGCTCAGTGGCTTCTATCTCTGGAATATGGGAGCCGAAAACTACCAAAGACAGAGGAGTGAAATAAAACAAACTGCCAAGGAAAAAATATCCAAAAACTCATCACAGAGAAAAGGGAAAAATTGAGGTCTCCACAGATGAGTGCTTTTAATTAGGAAGAGGGCTGAACGGCAAAGAGCTTATGCTAATAAGCAGCCTCTTTTAATCAGCTTATTAAAAAGAAACATTTTTAACAGCCAAAATAGTTTCAAAAATGGTAATTATTAGAAAAACATTAGCAGGCTGATGGTGGGGGAAGGAAAGAACTGGTCACGAACTGAAATTAAAAAGCTTTTCAGATACGCTGGGCAGGACCGGTAGTCCTGAAGAAATGGGATAGTGCCAGTGTGGGCATGTTCCCTGTCAGTGTCATCATTTTTCTTTTATAAAACACTAACTCTTTTCTTTTCCAGGTCCCCTGTTTTCCCATTTTCCTTTCTTTTCTTTTTTTTTTTTTTTCTCTTCCTGCCCCTTTTTCATTTCTAACGTGTTTCTTCCCAATATTTTTCCTGCTTTTTTTGTTCAAGGCTTTGGCCCCACTTTCTTTCTCCTTATAAATGCTTTCCTTGTGCACGATCTCTGCAGTCCAAACTTGTTCAACCTATCCAACTTGAATTTTAACATGAAAATCAATCTATTAAGATTTGGCTTGTAAGAAATATTTCCAGCACTTTCACTCTGTTCTGCATCTAGTTAGAAAAAAATTTGAAACAGTTACTGAATTATATTCCAATATGGATTAAAATATCAGGATATCTTCCCCGAATGTAAGTTCTTGTCCAGCTCTTTGTGACCCCGTGGACTGTAGCCCACCAGGCTCCCCTGTCCATGGGATTTTCCAGGTAAGAATCCTGGAGTGGATTGCTATTCCCTTCTCCAGGGGATCTTCTGACCCAGGGCTGGAACATGCCTCTCATGCATTGGCAAGCGGATTCTTTACCATCTGGGAAGCCCTTAAATCTATAGTACTAATTTTACTGTTAGTTAAGGTATAACCAGAAAACATAATTCTTTGAGTCTTTAAAAGGAAAGGAAATTAATGTAGGGTCTTGATAAACAGATGATGGAAGAGAATCAGAAGCCAAACAGAGGACTCTAAGTGATTAGCACCAGCGGTTATAAAGACAGTGGAGATGGTATTACTTGACCCAGGGGGCAAAAGCCAGAACTATACCGGCCCGTCCTAGGGATGTGGAGTCACAGAGGATCTCAGCAACTGCCCAAGATACTAAGTGCAGCAAAGAGAGAGGGAAATACTTCCGCTGTTCCCTTTCTCTTACTCTCCAATTTCTCACAATGCCTCCCACTAGCTGAGCCCAGCAAGAGGCCAGCTTAACAGAGGAAGCCTTGGAACCAAAGTCTTTGCAGGCCAGACTCCAGCTACAGAGAAGGGAGCAACAGTGAGGACTGGACCGGAGGAGCAGCCGGCGTGGGGCCAGCACGCTCCAGTTCTTTAGTACAGGAAGGAAATGGAACATTCTCTTTTTTCATGTTTTATCATCCATATGTTAGCATATTGTCACTGTCTGGGTCGAAATATAATTCAAATACCAAATACCTATAAGACCCCAAATATGAAATATTTGGAAATATCTTAAGTTCTCAAGATCTTAACTACTTAATGCATGTTTTAGCTTTGAAGTAGCCACCTTGAAACAGTGAGGGTTCAAGAACTAGCCTGCTTACAGATAGAAATTTCCCCTCTTTATCCGTATGTTCTGTGCTTAGTCGCTCAGTCATGTCTGACTCTTTGGAACCCCATGGACAGTGGCCCGCCAGGCTCCTCTATATATGGGGATTCTCCAGGCAAGAATACTGGAGTGGTTTATCCATATGGGATGGGAAAAACAACTTTTGCTGTCCAGGCAATTTGATGTTGTTCAGTTGTCAAGTCGTGTCCAACTCTTCATGACTCCATGGACTGCAGCATGCCAGCCTTCCCTGTCTCTCACCATCTCCTGGAGTTTACAAAATGCCCAGGTACTTTATAGTCTAATAAATCTGCTCACACAGAATCTGGACACTTAAATAAGGACTGGAGTTGAGGGTGCCCACTGTCACTTCACTTTTACCTGGGCACCTTTTAGAGTAACCATTAAGAGTTAAGCCCGCAAAAAGTTAGTGACCTCTATCCCAGTCACCTTATAAAGCCATATGTGCTTGCTACTCAACCTTCTGTTCACTGGTGACCTAGTTTGGAGGACTGCTCTTCCCCAGCCCACAGAGCCCCCTTGCTTCTGAGATCTGTAAGTAAGAAACCTTGTGGGTGTTGAAGGGTATTGAAGATGCACACCTTCAATCAAAACAATCCTGTGGTTCATGTCCCCAGAACGGGACTCAGATGCTGAGGGAGCTCCCTGCTGCCTCTGTTTGAGTGTCTCATTGCAACCTCCTCATTCAGCAGGTCGTAATCTGCATATTCCTAAATCAACACAGAGATCCAGCTTCTCAGCACAGCTGGCACCAAGGAGCATGGGACTGTGGGTATAGCTTGTATTCCCTTACAACTCCTGAGAGCTGGGAAAGGGCCTCATAACTTCCTCTCAGTCTCTCTGGGAAGGAAGCAGGCCTTGCTGGTGCTGCTGGACATCACTGCCACCAGATGATGCTGGGAACCCCCACCCCAAATTGTCGCTGTCATAAAAAGTCAGATTCCCTGTAGAGACCAACCAGCGGGCCTCAGTCTAAGATGGGTGTGTTTCCCATTAGTTTCTAAATGAGACCCATTCTGGCAGGGATGGCTGAAATCATATAATACCCCTGCACTGAGCCCAGGGAAGCTCACCAGGATGCTAGGGCTTTCAGGTCCTGGGAGCCAAGAAGAGTTGCTCCACATTAATGTCAATCAGAGAGGGTGGTGGCTGGCTCCAGTGTGTCCCCAAGGTGTTGAGTTTGGGGAGCTAGTCCTAACCCACGACAGGGACAACTGCCTCATGGCACCCCAGGTAGGCAAACCCTGCTGAAACAGGTGCCTCCTATGTTGCTACATTCCTTGCTGCTGTTGCAAATTTCCCCCTGACCCCCAGGGACATAAGGAATCTCACCCCTGGCATGGTAGGCAAGACAAATACTTGCTCAGAGCAGATACTTGCCCACAGCACCAGCTCCTCTCAAGCTCCCAGAGGAGGTCAAAAAACCATTGCTCAAATGGCTTGGGATTTACTGCACATTGTGGCACATCAACATGTCAAATCACAGGCGCTACTTTCTTGGGACTTTTCGTTTTCCCAAGTACAATGCCAAACCCCATACTAGTAGAGGTGGACTGCGGCCCCTCAGAGGTTGGTTTGGACACCCTAGATTGGGAGGCAGCAACATATGAGTTGGGGATGATCAAGAGTCTGCTTTGTATGGGCAGCTCCAGAGACCCTGGGCTCCTATTCACTCCATCTCAGGTCAGCCAGGGCTGAGCTATTAATAGAAGCCTCGCTCAAGTGTCAGGCTCTTCAGGAAACTGCCAGCACAATGAGGACAGATGCTGTCCCCTCTTGGAATGCCCCTGCCCTGGCAGCAGAATCCAGGATTTCATACTGTGATTTTAGAGAGTGGTGGTTACCAAGGGCCCTGCCCTAGGGACCAGGGTATTCCCTGGAGGTCATCCCTCCTTCAGGAGACACTTCTCTTGGATGCCTGCATGTTAAGTTGCTTAGTCGTGTCCAGCTCTGTGATCCTATGGACCATAGTCCCCCAGGCTCCTCTGTCTATGGGATTCTCTAGGCAAGAATACTGGAGTGGGTTGCATGCCCTTCTCCAAGGGATCTTCCCAACCCAGGGATTGAACCCATGTTCCTTACATCTCCTGCATTGGCAGGCAGGTTCCTTACCACTAGCACCACACATATACTTCTCTAAATATCCCTCTGGACACACAAAATAGACAACATTCTACATTCTCATTGACACTACAGCCCAAGTTAGAGTGCTTCCTGGGAACCTGTCCAAACAAGCCAAGAGCACCCTCTAAATTACAAGGCATAACACAAAGAATCATAGAGGGCTTCCATCGGATGTCACTCTTGGAATAATCTGTATTAAAAAAACTTTTAGTGGCTGTGGTCCCTTTGCCCTATACTTTCCTGTTAGAGGTGTGAATGCCTTGATGTGCCACCATGCCATCTGGAGCAAACCTTGATTCCTGGAGGGAGCTGCACATTGGGAACTCATAAGACTGCTGCACCCAATTAAGACTTCAAATACACCCCAATGTCACTTGTGACAGGGCCCTGAAGGACTGTGGCCCATAATTCAAGATTTATTATAGGAAGAAGTCATTAAACACACCATTTCTCCTTTCAATTTCCCTATTTGGCTGGTATTAAAGCCCATTCCTAATGAGTGGTGCCTTATAGTTGACTGCCCAAATGTAAATGGTCAGGTGCCCCCATTAAGGCTCCCATTCACAATGTTGTCTGGTTAATTGAGAACATCCAAAGGGCTCCAAGGGCTATTTTGCCATGATCAATCTCACTAAATATGTCCTGCTCAGTACTGACCATCAAGGAGTCTGAGCTACAATTGGCCTTCACATTCAAAGGCACTCAATATACCTTTACCTGGCAGCCTCTGAGCTATCTTAAGAGCCTGGTTATTGCCCATGATCTTTGCCAGCAAGACCTGATGCCCTTACAGTGTCTGCCTTACACCATCTGGCACTAGACTGATAACATTCTAATCAGGGGTCCTTGGAGGATGCAGCGTGTGAGACTGTAATACTGCTGGTGATGCACCTGAAATATGCAAGTTGGGCTTATTGTCTCATCTAAAACTCAAGGGCCAGCCACCACTGTTATATTTCTGGACATTAATTAGTCCTGTAATAGCTAAGAAGTTCCACTTGCAGTTAAATGTCAATTGTTAACTATTCAGTCTCACTATGGCAAGCCCAAGTCTTAGGTGTCTTCACATTATGGCAACACATACAGCATTTACCCATCCTTCTTAGACCATTTATGCAGTCACATGCAAATCCTCCGCATCTACTGGGCTGGGGGAGGCTCAACAGAAAGGCTGATGGCTGGCACAGAGGTCCAGGCATCAAGTCTTCTCCCTGGTTCCCCTGTCTCCTCCTTCTGGCTGAGACACTGGCCACCACGGACTGTGGTCCAGGAGGCTATGGACTAAACACAGCTCCTCCTGGCTGCCTATGGGCTTCTAGACCAGGTGTCTGCTCTTCACAGTCACCCATCACAGCCCCATAGAACATCAGGTTCTGGCTGCTTACTGATCTTCGTTAGAAACAGAGACATTCCTGGGAGGAGGCATAACATTCCCATGAAGATGTGAATATGGGATGCCTCCCAAGAGCAGCTCAGCAGTTATTCTAACTATTCTAACATCTCTTTGCTAAAATGGAAATGGTACGTTCAGGAGCAGGCTCACCTGACGTGGTGGGTCTTTCCAAATTGCAGGAGGATGTGACTTCCCTGCTCGTCAGCCCCCTCCCATGGCCCTTGAGGAACTGGTGGTGGCACCCACTTTGTGTAAGCCTCTGGAGACCTGGGGTACCCCTGGGAAGAGCTGATGGAGCAAGATAGGAAGTCTGTGTACTTCTCAGATGGCAGTGCTACCATCATCAGTGGTGATGCCTCCTGAAGAGAAGCAGCTCAGCGGACCATCCTGCCAGCGGCACCGCATGCATCAAAGACAGCAAGTCAGGGCTGACTCAGCTCCTGAGCTTGTGACTGTACCAATGGTTGGGGAGACTGCTGCTGACCACGAAAAGCCCCTTGTCCATATCTTTACTGACTCACAGGTGGTTGCTAAAAGCTAATCCTTTGGTTGAGTCAATGGCAGCAACATGATTTTCACAATCAAGGCCATCCCATTCAGGGTCCCCCACTTTGGAGGCACATCATCTAGGCACTAGGCATCACAATTGAGATTACTCATGTTTCATCACTCACAAACGCTACCATACCAGAGGCTGTCTTTAACCACAAGGTGGATGCCCTTGCCCAAATCCAGGTCACCAGCCTTTCACGGTTCTCAACCACTGACTCTTCACCAACAATTCTGTGGGTTCCACCCATTACCACAAAACCACAGCCTTCACCATCAGTCAGTCCTCGGTTCTACTAGTCAGGCCTTCCTTAGTCACCACTTTCATATTCCTCATTCCCTGGCAGAATGGTCCCTATCTCATATGGTTATGGAGAGCTGCTGCCACCTGGCCCTCCTGTTGCAGGGATATCTGGCTTATGGGAGCCCTTATAAAACACATCGCTTGAATTGCAAATTATGCTCCCAAACCAAATAGTGGAAAGTGCCCCACCACACTTTGGTTCTGCTCAGGAACAACCCTTTTAGCCCTCTGATTTCACAGGGCTGCTTGCTCTCTTGGCAGGCACTACCCACTTTGCTATTACAGGTGTGGGTACAATGGCTTGCTGGTTGCTGCAGTCACCAGGAATGCTTCTGTGGACTAGGAGATTTCTTTCCTTTCTAAGTATATCCTTTTCCCATCACTCCTGACATCACTCACTCAAATAAAGTATCTCATTTCACCCACAAAACACAGCACTGGGCTCTCCAACAGAGCATCCAATGGAATTTCACCTCCCTTACCAGCCAGAGACCTCTGGCATTACGAATCCCCACTATAGTCATATAAAATCCTTGCTCCTTAAGTTATAAGGTGGTAAATGGACTTCTTTGTGCCAGAGGCACTTACTACTTTAAACTCTAAGCTGTATGGCCACCACTCTCTTTATACCAACTAAGCTCTCCTGGTCACAGAGCCTATGATTGCTACCATGGGGGTATCTGATGCCTTCATCTTACAGGACAATATTATTTACATTTTGCCCTTACAGATTTAAAATGTCAATCATCTCACCTTCCAGTATACAATGGTGATCCAATTAAGAACGAGTGGTTAGCTGTGAGCCCCTGGCCCATTAGAACACAGACCCATCATGCTGCTTCTGGAACACACTTACCTGCTTGATTCCAATGTACAGTGGCTTTAGTGGATGGCTCCTCAGCATACCTCCCCACAGGAAGTGGAAATAACTGTACCTGGACCCATTTAGAAACAGTATGGCTCTCTAAAAGGGGATAAGAGGTACTCAGGTTGATTGTCATCAGCGACATTAGGAGATAGCACGGCAATATAAGGACAACACTTGGATCTACTCCACTTTAGAGGAGACCACCACTGAGTTAGTGACCCACAGGGGCCCCATAATAAGTGTTCAGTGGGCAAGCACAGAACTTCAGAATACAAATGCTCACTGCTTCGGGCCTTACTCTGTGCTTTTGTATGACATCATCTGGAACATAGAGCTTCTCCTCCACCCTAGAAAGTCAACTCTAGACAGTTGCTAGAATCACACAGCGGTCACCTGCAATTGCAACCCAGGATGTGGGGCAGGGGCAGGGTGGGGCTGGGGGGCAGCAAATGCTGATAGTCAGCTCTGGAGGGGCTGTGCTCAAAATGCCACCAGTGTGGATCCTAGCCAGCTGAATCAAGCCTGTATCTTAAATGGGACCAATAGTACAAATGCTTAAAGGTCACCAGCCCTGCCCATATGGTCAAAGACATCCTGACCTCTGGCTGTTACATTGCTCTAATTTCAACCCCAATTGGCCTTATGCAGTTAAGGCCCACCTCTGGTAATACAAGGCCAAACAGTAAATTATTGGGAGCATAAAATTGTATTTTCATTAAACCAAGGCAACACATGTGCCTCCAATCTTTACTATTTATGGACGGAAACCTCCTATGCTTCAGAGGGAAACAGTGCCCAGTTATCTGTGACATGACATCTGCCCCAGAGAACTCCAAAATTTACTGACAATCTTTGATACCAGTGAATGCTTCTGACAGATCAAAAAACACGAAAAACTTTAAGGTGGACATTCAAAATCTATGTGACCCTATTAAACCTCTTGGCCTCTCACTCAGTTCCCCTCCTGGGTGGTTCCCTCCACCTGCGACAACCCTGAAGACGACAACGCCCCAGATGAAGACGTCACAGGATACAGCCACATCCTGAATGGCGCCTCCTCAACTTTCCACTGCAACAGCCATGACACCAAAGAAGACGGCAGGGATGATGGTGAGCACTTCCCAGGACTTGCTTGTTTATCTAAATTCCCTGCTGGGGAGCCCCTTGGGAAGCATTTTGCTGAGTTAACATGTTTATTCAGAGTCCCCTTGCTTACAATTGATATAATGTTTGCTGCCTGAGTGTGAGGTGATCTGGTGACTGCCAACCTGCTCTCTGCTGCACCTCTGAGGTGTGGAAGGCCCAGGTGTGCATCGAATTCATAACCTTACAGGGGCCCCTTGAAACACCCCACTTAGCTGCTTGCCCACACTATGTAGGACACACTAAGTGTCCTACTGAGTTGGTGAAATTAATTACTGAACCACTCCTCAGCTGCAGATGCTACCACCACCACAGGACTCCCCCACCCCCTCCCAGGACCAGAGCTGCAGGGTCACCTCCTCCCACTACCCTGAGGGAACACTTCCCCACCACCACTATTCAGGGCTCCACAATCATCTCATTCAAGCTCTCCAACAGTCTGCATATTTTTATATACCAGGTAGAAACAGGAGCTGATTTTGGTGGTACCTGTAAATGGAGACATTTTACTGAGCTCAATAAAGAGTGGGCTGCTGCTGCTGCTGCTAAGTCACATCAGTCGTGTCCGACTCTGTGCGACCCCATAGATGGTGGCCCACCAGGCTCCCGTCCCTGGGATTCTCCAGGCAAGAGTACTGGAGTGGGTTGCCATTTCCTTCTCCAGTGCATGAAAATGAAAGTGAAAGTGAAGTCGCTCAGTCGTGTCTGACTCTCTGCGACCCCATGGACTGTAGCCTACCAGGCTCCTCCATCCATGGGATTTCCCAGGCAAGAGTACTGGAGTGGGGTGCCATTGCCTTCTCTGAAAGAGTGGGCTACCCAGCCACTTTACTTCCTCGGTCCCCATGTGCCCAACAGAAAACACACCATGTATCTCCATGGCTCACCTGGCCACCTTGTATGGAGCTCAACTACTCCCATGCAGGAAACTCTGCAATACAGTATGTGGCACCCAGTAGGAACCCTCATGTTCTTGGGCCATGGAGCCCAGCCATCTAGAGAGAACTCTGACTTATTTCAGTTTCTCTGATCATGCAGCTGGTGTTCACGGTGGGCCCAGTGCCCAAGGGCATCACATGTACATGTTTCTCCATATGTGCACTTCTCCCCCCTCAGCCTCCAATGCACTTGCCTCCTTGTTGGTCCCTGGAGAGTGCAGTCTGTTTATACTAACGTACTTCAGTCTTCCAGGGACTACCCTTATAAATCACTGAACAGGACTGATATTGGGCTGTTACATCAAAGCCAAACCTTAATGAAACAACAACATGATTCTTCAGCACAGATGGTTTCGGATAACCATTTACCTCTAGATTACTTACTGGGCTGGGAAGGAGGTGTATGGGCTGAAGGGACACCACGTGCTGCATGTATATTAATAATTCTGCACAAATTCAGACAAATTTACAAAAGATGACTCAACAGGTACAAGTATTCCATAAACTAACCCAAGTTTTTAATCAAATACATACCTTAACTCTTATCCAAGGTCGTTTAATTTTTAGCTGAACCCCAACAAATGGTGAGATGGTCATGGACATTTTTTCAAACTGTTGTTTGCCTACTGATACTGCAGATTGCCATTTTTGCTTGGCTTAAATGTTTCATGTGTGGGGGGACCAAAAGCCTGCTGGGAGCTTTTAACAGTTCCATTGTCCAGACAACATCTACGATTTTCCCTTAAGATTAATGCCTAGGCATTATGGGGTCATATGTAATCGAGAAAAATAACTTTCGGGGAAAAAAAAAAAATCCATGCTTCTCTGAGTTGCTGCGTAGGTATATTACAATATGGAACCTGGATATTTAGATAAGGACTTGAGCATATGATGGCCGCCATAAATTCCTGCTTTACCTTTCCCCATGCACTTTTCAAAACACTCACTTAGGGACTTCCCTGCTGGTCCAGTGGCTAAACACTCCATTCCTACTGCAAGAAACTAGGTTTGATTCCTTGTCAGGGAGCTAGATCTGGCATGCCAAAATGAGATTGAAGATCCTACAATAAATAATGCAGGTGTGGCCAAACAAATAAATATTTTTTAAAAGTTTTTAAAAAATACCCGCTTAGAACAAAAGCCTAGAAAGTTAGTGACCTCTGCCCCAACCACCTTATAAGCAATAGGTACTTGCTACCATTTCTCTATCTCCTGTTCTCTTGTGGCCTGAGATGGAGAGCTGCCTTCCATTACTCATTATGTACCCTCACTTCTAGGATCTGTAAGTCATACATCTTGTGACTCTACTTCCTTGCTGTGGGTGTACAGTATTGAAACTGTGTCTTCAATCAAAACCACCCTGTGTGCTTCACTTCCCCAAAGTGGGAGCTTGGATGCTGAGGGAGTTGCCTGCTGCCCCCACGCAGGTGGCTCGTGCCTCCTCATGCAGCAGGTCGTAATCTGCATATTCTTAATTGAATACACCAGCTCTAGCTTAGCACACCATACAATTTGGGGAAAGTCGGGGCTAGCAAAAGATAGGGTATCTGTGCAGCTGCAACCTCCATTTATTCCACAAATCATATGCTGCTAACAAACTAAATGTGTATAGGGGTGTGGTAAGAAGATGTGGAAGAGTAGACAGAAATAAAATTTATGACAAGCATTTTTGATTCAAATGCCAAACTTAGTTTATTATAAATTATCTGCAGATTCACAATTACAAAATTTATATTTCTATATTATCAACATGGTAAGTGGCGGAAAAAGCAGAATCAGGTAGTCTAACTTCAGTGGAATAGTCAATGTGCTTGGTAATTTTTTCATGCTTCAACTCTGTAGTTCAGTTCCAGTTCAGTCGCTCAGTCGTGTCTGACTCTTTGCGACCCCATGAACCATAGCACGCCAGGCCTCCCTGTCCATCACCAACTCCCGCAGTCTACCCAAACTCATGTCCATTGAGTTGGTGATGTCATCCAACCATCTCATCCTCTGTTGTCCCCTTCTCCTCCTGCCCTCAATCTTTCCCAGCATCAGGGTCTTTTCCAATGAGTCAGCTCTTCGCATGAGGTGGCCAAAGTGCTGGAGTTTCAACTTCAACATCAGTCCTTCCAAAGAACACCAGGACTGATCTCCTTTAGGATGGACTGGTTGGATCTCCTTGCAGTCCAAGGGACTCTCAAGAGTCTTCTCCAACACCACAGTTAAAAAGCATCAATTCTTCAGTGCTCAGTTTTCTTTATAGTCCAATTCTCACATCCATATATGACTACTAGAAAATCTATAGCCGTGACTAGACAGACCTTTGTTGACAAAGTAATGTCTCTGCTTTTTCTGTCTAGGTTGGTCATAACTTTCCTTCCAAGGAGTAAGTGTCTTTTAATTTCATGGCTTAAAGTTTCCTAAATTTTTGCCACTGTGCTTTAAAGTCCATATCCCAAAGACATTAAAAATAAATTCCTCTAGCTGAGACCTTTCTTAATTTCCCTTCCCATGGCTTTAGTACATAGGTTTATTCATCTTTACTTATTCCCTGTCATAAGGGAAGCACTCTGTCCATTCTCTCTGGAGTCCTATGCTACCCTGGGCCATAGGTCCTATTTCTTCAGCTCTCTGGCAATTGTTTACATACTTAGGTTCTTTCTTTGAAATTGTCTCCTTTATCTCTTTCTCAACCACAATCATCACTTGAATTTTCCTCTATAATTTAGTTATACTCAAATATATGCCTATTGATGTACTCTCTTATCATGCATCTCCAACTGCCTACTAGACAAATCCATGTCCTTATTCAATATGTCCTCTATGCAGTTATTACCCCTTCCAAAAATTCTCTGCTTCCTTTATGCTCATCTATTTAAATTCCAAAACAGAAGTCCATACCTGCCCCTGGAATATTTTTCCTCCCAATCTCTATGAGTCTGGATCTTTCCTATGATTCTCCTCTTTGCTTCCATGAGACTTTCTTATTCACATCACCTGAAAATAGCTGTCCTGTTGGTCTGACACAGCATCCCACAGCACTGTATGGCGTGGTAATGATCTGCAGAACACCGCCGCCACTGGATAATGTCGTTCATTTGTTCTTGTTTTGTCTATCTCCTCCCCATTAGAAAATACGCTCCCAGGAAACAAGGATTCAGCATTATTTATTGCTCACACATTACAAGTGTTCAATAAATATGTATTAAATTAATTAATAAACAGTAATGACCTGATTCCATTAGATACACAATCAAGAACCAAATTTTGTTGATCCTACCTCAGACATATCTTCCCATGACTCTTTTAATTGAGATTTTTAGCACATTTTCCCAGACTACTTCAAATGGTCTGAGATTCCAGCCTCTCTTCAGGTAAAACATCCTCTAAATTACAGTCAAAATCTTAACTATTATAAAACAAGTGATCTGATCATGATACTTGGTTTTATACATAGAAACCTCTGTTTCCTTATTTCTTAAGGAGTAAAATTCTCTTTTTTTTTTTTTTTTAAGATAGGAGTACAAACCCTTCAGAATCCAGTCCACATTTTTCTCTTAACCTTGAATTCCTGTTTTTCATCTAAATCCTATATTTAGGCCATATAAAATTTCTCACTCTTCTCTAAACATATCTGACCTTTTCATGACCCACAGTTCTAATATATACTGTTCCTTCTGCATAACACATTTTTCACTATTCATTGGAGAAATTATACCAGTTTCTCTAAAACACAACCCAATGCAGTCTCTTTTGTGACACGTTTCCCGTATCTTCTTAACAAAATTAGTTCTGTCCCCTGTGTTTTATTTTAGCACTTAACATCACACTTCAAATATAGGCAGAAGGTATGCCTCCCACTAGACGGCCAATTCCTATAGGGCAGGGAACCTCCTTATCATCTCTGTATCCTATAGCCTAGTACCCACCTGCAACAGAGTTTGTTGAATGAATTAATACATAAATTTGTTAATTCTAACACATGAGAAACGACAGCCATTTTCATGGAAGTTGCATGTTTTCTCAAACAAAATCAAAATTGAGGCACAGAAGTATTGATTCTAAGAGGAGAGATGAAGAAAGGGAAGAAAAGTGGAATGTACTTCAGAAGTAAAATGCATCCTCAGTCCTGAGGTCATTTTCATTGTGTTCTCCCACTTTTCCCTTCATTGTTCACTCTTATAAATAAATAAATTTTAAAGCACACACACAGGCCAAAAGGTATAAAGGTGGCCTGAATCATTGTTTCATTAGTTTGCATAGAAATAACTAACAAATAAAATTAGAATTAGAAAAACACCTCAGCAATCACACAGTCCAAACTCTTTTACTTGACCAATGAGAAGAACTGTAAGTCAAATAGGTTTGAATTGTTTAAAGTTACCCAGTTAATAATTTGAATTTTATAAAACAAAGATTAATGATCCCTTCATCACCTCATATTTTTCTTTTGGACATTTGTTAGTTTCCAGAATTTAAAACACATTCTAATTCTGCCACCGTTATTATTTCTACTTGTTTCACACACAGTCTACATGCTTAAATGCAATTTTCTGACATCACTAACCAAGAAGATTTATGGGAATAAATAGGAAGATGAATACAAAAAAGCCCAGTCATATACAAAATTCTGCTTAATAAATAATGTCAGAAGTTCAGCCATGTTATATGCACATAACAGGAGCCTACAGCACCTAAATGAATGTAATTTAAAATCTCAATGCCTTTTCCACAAAAGTACCTTGTTTTCATTGTTATGTTTTGATGTGGATGACTACAGCAGGCAAAGCCAGTATTCACAGTCCTAGTCCTAGTTTGTCTGAGAAAATTATGCCAAGCATGCAGTGCCATCTGCTCCTGTAGCGATGCCATCCTTCCATTTTCCAGCACGGTGATAAACAGCCCAACTGCAGTCATTCTCTGAGCTCCATAAGCACCTCAGGGCAGGAGAAGGGAGTGGATGCGGGCCCCTATGTCAGATGCAAAATGACGCATACGAAACAGAAACAGACTTGAAGATAGAGAGAACAAACTAGTGGTTACCAGGAGGGAGACGGATCAGGGGACAGACAAGACAGGGAATGGAATTAAGAGGTGCAGACTCCTATGTATAAAATAAGATTCAAGGAAATACTGTACAGCACAGGGAATAAAGACAATATTTTACAATAATTTTATATATTTATTTTTTGTTTAGCTGTGTTTGGCTCTGCCACAAAGCACATGAGATCTTAGTTCCCTAACTAGGGGTCAAACCTGCAGTGGAAGTGTGAAGTCTTAACCACTGGATGGCGAGGGAAGTCCTTATAATAACTTTAAATGGAGTATAATCTATGGAAATACTGCATCACTATCTTGAACACCTGAAACTAATGTAAATCAGCTATATATTTTTTTAAAGTGATGCCAATGGCAGGGTGGAAAGGAAGAGGCAGTAAGTGAACACTAAAAGTGATGAGAGAGGGCAGTCCTAGAAATACTAAAAGAACCCCAGCACAGAAAGATTCTCCGCTACTTTGCAAGTGTCCTGGAAGTGGTGGTGGTAGGGTAGAAGGGCAGCTGAGTCGGGATGGGGGTGATGTTCATTTCAGGACATTTTGAAATCAGAAGCCTCATAGCCACTTTTCCATTCATAATTCTTTTGTGACTCTGGTCATCTTCTAACTAATAAGCAAATCGTCAAGAAATGGATATGTAATTAGAAACTAAGCTGGTGAAATTGATTAGAATGGGGTAGTGTTAACAATTCATGCAGGGCTCATATATCATTTTCAGTGAGGCACCGAAGTGAGGTCATAGAACTCTGATCTCAACAAAATATGTGAAAGATGAGAGAATGGCAAGTCTGAGAGTGGCCATTATCTAACATTTAAATTGCTTCGGCAGTGTCCCTACCTCTGTATTGAGCTGCTTTCTGTTGGTCCACAATCAGGGATAAGAAACTCATCACCTCATTCTATCAGACCAGGACCTTTGTTTATATTTCAGAATTTCCGGATCTTTTTGGATATGTATCAGTCACACAGTCTCTTCGTTTGTGAATAAAGTAAATTTTTATATGGTATCAATGTCATCCTCTACTGCTGCTGCTAAGTTGCTTCAGTCGTGTCCGACTCTGTGCGACCCCGTGGATTGCAGCCTACCAGGCTCCTCCGTCCATGGGATTTTCCAGGCAAGAGTACTGGAGTAAGACACTAATAAATAAGTTGAAGAAATTTTTAAGGAAGGTAATACATCAAGAGATATTTTGCTATTTAAGAATGAAAATCCTATAAATATGACATAGAAGTATTTGGAGATTTCTTTGGAGAAATTGTGGGGAAAAAAAAGTATACAATTTTGGAAAGAAAGAAATTTGAGGACTAGGATGAGATTTTGGTTGTACTCAAGAGAAAAATGTGTCTCTATAATTAGAAACCATGAGGAAATACGAAATGGAATTTTGTCCTTAAACCAACATGGGGTCCAGAAAGAAGAGTCTTTAGCAATTAATGCATATGCCTGGGCTTCCCTGGTAGCTCAGAGGGTAAAGAATATGCCTGCAATGCAGGAGACCCAGCTTTGATTCCTGGCTTGGGAAAATATGTAGTCTTTGACTACTTAAAGTACAGATGAATTATGTAGTTAAACTTAAGGTGACAATACAAACCAACCAACAGGAATTTTTTATCAGGCCAACTTGACCCATCTGAGAGAATTTCCTGTGATTTACTTATTTTTCCCTGAAATTATAATGAAATAGCACATGTGCACCTTGAGACCTAAAGAACATGGTGGGTTTGAGTCCACACAGTATAGTAGAGAAACCACAGGAGAAAAACAAAAAGAATGGTGACCTCAAGAAGATATTCTTTAAACGTGGCACTATTGATCACCTGAATAGTGACAGTTACCAAACTGTGCCAGAAAACATGAAGATCCAAATATGAAGCAGACTTATGAAGGTAGACATACTACCTCTAGAAAGAAGTTCATAGATCAGAAGGAGAGCTTGATGTAAACATAATGAATTCACTTGGGAGGAGGGAAGAGTGCCTGCCTTCTGGGGGAAGTCAGAAATGGCTTCAGAGAGGAAACAGGATTTGAACTTTCAGGATTTTGAAAGATGAGTGTGGTTTTAATAGTTAAAAATGAGAAAAGGGCACCTAAGTAGCTGTGATATAGGGATAAGAACTATGAGGCACAATAAGCTGTTTGTTTGGTCCCAAATACTCCATTCTGCAAACATTAGCTTGACTTGGAAAAAGTCAGGCAAAGGAGACAGGGCTGTCTCCCATATCATGGCCTACCTATTCAATTTCCAGGCCAGTCACTTCAGACCTTTTTGATCTCAAGCTCTCCTGTACCCTAGCCTGCTCACAGCTCATCAGGGATGCTTAAGTAAGAAGCCAAGCCAAAAGATGCCTGTGTATGTACAAAAAGTAGGCATTTACTTCTTAGGCTGATAAAATCCCCATTTGAAGAACTTTTAATGGTCTAAAGTTTAATAAGACTTTTGATACTAAGAGAATCAGGGAATGCATTGACCTAAGGTATTTCCAAACTATTATATCTGAACTTTAGGATTAATGGGTTATCACGTTCCTTTATCTGATATTATTTTTGCTTTGGTGCCTAGATGACACAGCAAGCTCCTCTGTCTACTTCTGGGAGACAATAGTGCTCAGATGCTTCTGGAAACTACTAGAAGATCCTCTAACGTCTAGCCTTCTGGGCATTGCATATCCAGGAGATTCTCAGAAAATACTGCTGTTAATGAGCCTTTTTAGCTTAAGTTTGTCCATAGCCAAAGGTATGTACATGTATACTACTATACTACTCTATGGCATAAATTTATTAGTGTTATTATAATTTTGTCAATGATAATATCATACTTTCAATAATACCTGCCATTAAAATGATCATTTATAATTTATAAAATATGACTAAATGCATTATCTCATTTAAGTTTCGCCTGAGCCCTAAGACTGAGAATTATTATGAACCCCTTTTACAAAAAGTAGGCTGACATCCAGAGGAATAACTGACTTACCCTGAATCACTCAGGTGTTTGGTAGACTTAGCTCCTTCACTCTGACTTCCATTCATTTTCAACTCATCTCTCTCAAGCAAATACCCAAAGAAGAACCAGATCTTGTAGAGATTAAATACAAATTAGTACCAACACTGGAGCAGCCATTTGCTAGCTCCTTTTGAAAGCTGTGATGGGACCAACTCAAAGTTGTGATGGAGAAAAGAAAAAAGGGAAAGCAAAAAAAGCAAGAAAAAAAGAAAGAAAAATAAAACACTGCTGTCAATATGCCCACTTATAAATTAGAAGTGGGACAAAATATTCAAGCAGAGAATGGATGACCAGCTCATTCTTCAGTTGGGATTTCTTCAAGGGACAGAGGTTAGCTGTCCAGGTGCTCACCTCTATTCTGTTGCCATATGTTCAGTCCCCTCCTTGCTAAGACACTTTACCCCCTTTCAGACACATGTGGCCCCAAGCAACAGTTTCCATTTTTATAAAACATGTCCCTGCCTCTTACATGGATCAACTGAAAAAGCAAACTATTAGAAAAAAATATTGTTAATTTAAGGTAGAAACATCTGGCTTCAGGGTCAATTTGACTTAACAATTTCTCTGGAGAAATCCTCATTCAAATTTCATAAACTCTAAAATCCAAAACTACCATTTCAGTTATAAAGTTTAGTTTCCATTTTTGAGGAGCGTATAGTTCATACAAAAGGTGGAGATCAGAAGGAGGTAGTAAACACATGAATATAATGAAAACCTTTCTAACCACTGTGGACCATGGGAGGCAAAGCCAATAGCAGGTGCTTTACCCATAAGGTGAAACATACAGAATCCAGGTGGATTCATCAGCAAAGGAAAGGTTGTAGATACAGATACAGGTGGGTGAGAATAGATAGTTTAAGTCTGGTGGGTCATTCCTTTCATCTCAAGACTGCAGAGGGCAGCTCTTTCAAAGAAACAACTAGGTAGGGCAAAATGTTCAAGCAAGAAGAGATGGCTGGGCCATTCCTCAGGAGGAATTCCTGTAAGAGGTAGGAGCTCAGGCTGAAAGACATTTAAGAACAATTCCAGGACTAAGATACTATGAAAGACTTGAATTTGAAAATACCTTAATTCCACCTTATGGGAGCCTAGCTGTTTTTATTGAAATTCAGAGCTTATCACTTAAATCATGTTGTACCTTTAAATTTAAATGGATGGTAAACAGCATTATTTGTTAAGCCTAAATCCTCAAAGATGGAAAAACTCATTCTGCTTCTCACGCATTTGACCAATAGTGACAAATCACCAGCTGTAGGCAGCCCAAGCAGCCAATGTTTATTAAATGTCTCACTCAACCCCAAACCTCATGAATTGTTTAACATACAAGAGAGACAAAAAGCCAGTATTTTTCCTTGTGTCAGATCTTGTTAGGAGCGTCTCTGCTCTGCTCCTCTCCCTGCTGGCTAGCAACAACATTAACATTCATTGTTCTTAAACACACAGGGGCTTTGGGGGCCTCTGTATACACAGCCAATCCTGTGCCATGTGTCTATAAATGCACACCCAATGTGCAAGCACAGAGAAGCAAATGTGAGGACCACACCGATGATATACATTTAGGAGGGCAGGGCGTGGGCAGAAAGTTCTGTCACCACCAAAGACAATTCAGACATGTGAGAGAAAGAACCCAGTAAACTCACACCAAGAAAAATCCCTTGTTAAATCAACAGAGATAAAATGAGACTCTTTTAAAGTTAGCAAAAGGGGACCTGGGTTAGGTAGCTGGTGACCCGCAAGACTGAGACTCTCATCCAGTCTCAGGGATAGCTAAAGAATCTCACCAATTTTGCTTTTTCCCCTTGCTGCTACCCTCCATAGTTGGTGGGAAAGAATGGTGGTGCTAAAGAACCCGCCTGCCAATGCCAGAGACACAAGAGACACGGGTTTGATCCCTGGGTCAGGAAGATCCCTTAGAGAAGGAAATGGCAACCCACTCCAATATTATTGCCTGGGAAATCCCATGGACAGAGAAGTGGCAACAGTCCATGGGGTTGTAAAGAGTCAGACACAACTAAAATGACTTAGCACTGTTTGGGTGGTAGGTTATTTATTCAGAAAATCTCCAGGGAAACTTGTAATCATGAACCTCTGGGATTCAAAGTAGCTAGACATTTTTAATAAATAACTTGGATTTTTCTCTGAGAATACAATATTCTCACATTATAGATGTGAAGAGTTGAAGAAAAACTTTATTTCAATAAACGTCTGCCTAAGAGTCATTCGATGCTACCATGTCTATAAATAGGTTTCAGCTGGCCCCACAAAAGTCACCATTAAGTTAATCTTAAAGGATTTTTTTTTTAAAGCTTTGTAACAGCCTCCAGGAAGGCCAATTATATGACACTCATCACTAAGAATCAGGGGACAACTCCACTGAGTTGGAAACATAAATTGTGATCAACAAAGACAGAGTTCTCTTTGGTCTACAATATTTGACCCTATTAAAATGGACCCTGAACACTGAATAAGTCTATCTCTTTCTGGAGTTCTTTGATCAATGAGATCTTGAGCTCAAGCATCAGCCCCAGAGCAGTTCTAGATGGGAGCACAGCGCATGGCCTTGCTTTAAAGCTCTCTCCTCTTCTTTCCTGAAGGGAGAGCTAGGGGTCTTCTTGTTATTACTTCTTATTACTATTGCAAAGGGGTCTAAGGGATGGATACATTTTCAAACTGAATAAATACAGAAATAAAACAATTTACCATCTGCACATACCAACCAACTATATAACACAATTTGTAGTAATCAGAGGTCATCCACAGAAATACAGAAAGCTGGAGGTGGTATTTTCCATTCATTACATCCAATCCCCAAGCAAAGATTTTCTCTGGTGACTGTAAACAGCAGCTGAACTCCCTGGAGAAACAGATTTTTCTAGAACACTGCATATATGTGGTTCATACAGCATGTTTTTATTACTATTATTTGTCTCTTATCTTCCACATATCTTTGCAGATGAAAAGTCACAAAGACCCAAAATAAGACTGCAAAGGCAAGGGGAAAAGAGAGTCCTAGATAATGGTAAATGTAAGAAACTATAATAATTCTCTCGTGCTTGTTCACATAGCTGAAGCTAATCTTCAAATATAGAAATTTTTCATTTTTTGTTCTACATTGGACATCAGCAGCTGTTGTGCTTCAGTGAACTCAAAAGTTTTAGAGTAGCAAGAAAAAAAGTGAAAAAATAAAAAACAAAGCTAGAAATTTAAGAGTGGAGCACAATGCCAGGAAAACAGTAGAGTGACATGATTCAAGCTGCCGTATGGGTCAGGCTGATAGCTCTTCTTTCTCAAGATTGTTCTCATTCTCTAATCATTATACCATTTTATACAGTGCTCATTTATTTTCAGGCCATCAAGCCCTTCCCAATTTAAACACTATGTGCTTCACATTACTTTCTTTCTCTACAATTCCATGATGATCTTCTATCCTCTGAAGTCCTGTAGCACTGACTGCACTTCCTTCATGGGGAACATTTAACATGATAACCTGTAGTTTCTCTTTTAATACACTCTGATTAAATATGAAATATTCCCTAAAGACTAAGACCATGATATATCATTTCTTGGTATCTCCAATTCCTATACCATCCATCCAACACAGAGACGGAGGTAAAAAATCACCTATTGATGATAAAAGTTTCTGTATTTATTTTGTAACCAGCAGTCTGTACATTACTTAGAGCTGGATTCAATACTTCTTCTATTCATTCATGCAACAGACTTATAGAATTTCATTCATCACTGCCTACTTGCTTATCAGAAAAGGACAACGACATAATGTGGCCAGAGCAAGAAGGAGAATGTAATAGACTATTAAAAACAGAGTAAAAGATTAAGAAAAGGCAACCTAACATGCCTTGGTAAAAATGCCTGTTGCCTTCATCTCTTGTGGATAAACAAAACCAGTTCTTCTATTAATACCTTTTCCTCTCAGTAATGTCATAAGCATAACCCTTCTGGACTCAAATTTTAAGCAAGTGCTAGAACTTCATCAGGGAGAGAAAAAAGCCAGCATGTGGCTTTACACAAATCTCTGACTATAATTTGTTTAGTGATTTGACTTGTTAGTTTCAATCTTTTTTGGAAGAAACTATAACAGTTGGCACTATTTCCCAAGAAATTTCCCAGAATCCAAAAACTGCTCCATAATGTATTTTTTACAAACCTCTCTTGATAAAAACTCATAACTTTTCAAAAATATTCACTTTTGCACTGGGTGTTATCCAGGCTCTCAGACCTCACCTTTTTGTTTCTCTGGGGAGAATATCTGATAGGAAATTTACCCCCATGCTTCTTCCAGTTGGAAGGGACTCTATACCAACTGCAGAATAGGACATCAGAAAAGCACCTTTCTCCTTGGCTTTGTGGTCTTAATATGTCTTTCTTTATATAATACAGTGTTGAAACTTAATTTTCTTTGTTTCCATCTGATTTTAGAGAATAGCTCTATTCTAGGTTTTTATACACATGACCCTCCTCTTGTTGATCCACCCACAATCACTGTGGTGATGTTTGTTTCAGTAACATACTTATGTCCTGACATGACAATTATGGAACTAAAGTGAAAAAAAAAAAAAACAGAATAACTGAGTGAACTAGATTTAAAAAGAAAATCTAAAAGCATAATTATATTTTAGCACATGAGTTAAGAAAAGGAAAACTGACCAGAGAGATGCATATGAATTCAAGAAAGAGAGAAAACTTAGGATGCTTTAAACATGCATTTATTGACAAGATTGCTACAGGATAAGTCTTCAACTGGAGCAGACACAGTGTGAGAGTATACATGCTAGAACAGTTTGGTTATGTGCCAGAAGTCCTTTTCAACAGCCACTTTGAAACATGTATATTTATAGACAAAGAGAACTATAAAAATTGCATACGGTCTCCTGACCGCTTGAGCACTTAACTTCAAATAGCGAAGTGAAGTAGAAGCCAATTTAATCTTTATTTCCAAATTTTTTAATACTTTGGTGGCACAATATTACACCTACTGTTACAATTTGCTACTCATAGTTAAATCCCTGAAGGCCATGCTCTGAGATTCCTAAAACAAGAAGCTGAAGGATGTTATAAGGGGAAGACTTGAGCTTCCATGACAATTCAACAAGAAGCTCCTCTAGGAATCCAAATCAGCTTGGGCTTTAGGAGGGAAATACATGCTTTCAGGAAAAAAGAAGAGATTTGTATTACCCACATAGCTGAGTGGTGAAACCATACTTAAACAGGAGAAGTTGAGAGGGTAATGTGTTCATATTTATTTATTCAGTGACATATTGAATCTTAATGGAAACAGACACCAACGGGTTATTGATATGACCATTTTCCTTCTTTCCTGGTTTTCCTTTTTCTTGCTGGTGCTTCCCTGTTTATCCGATCTAATGCAATAAAATGCATAATTAATTTCTAAACGCTTCTGTTGAGCAGTGCAATTTGTCAAGTCAAGTTGTTAATAGAATTAAGCTTTTTATCAGTGATTAGCAAAAGAAGGTAAAAAAAATTAATTATGGAATTGTATGCCTCCCTGGTTCAAAGCCAGGTTTTGGATTAAATGTTCAATAAAGGTTTCTTGACATGTTATAAAACATTTAGCAGAAGTTGCTTTCCTCTAGTGTGTTTAGAACCTGTCTCTGTGCAAAAACAACCAGCAAGGAAAGAGCATTTGGGTAGACCTTTGTGCACACCAAAGTGAGGAGACAGAAAATCACCCACACAGCCTAGTGAATAGGAGAAGATATTTGCAAATCCCATATCCGATAAGGGGTTAATATCTAAAATACGTAAAGAACTCATACAACTCAACAACAACAAAACAACCCACCCAATTTTGAAATGGACAGAGGATCTCAACAGACATTTTCCCAACAACAACAACAACAAACAGATGGCCAACAGGCACCTGAAATCAAGGGTGTTCAACATCACCTATTATTAGGGAAAGCAAATTGAAATCACAATGAGATACCATCTCACACCTGTTAGAATGGCTTTCATCAAAAAGACAAGAAACCAGTTTTGGAGAGGATGTGGAGAAAACAGTTTATATACTGTTGGCTGGAATAAAATTTTTGTGTAGCCACTATGGAAACAGTATGGAGATTCCTCAAGAAATTAACGAGAGAACTATCATTCAATCCAACAATTTCACTTTCAGGTATTTATCCAAAGAATTTGAAAATAAAGATTTGAAAAGTCATGGGTACCCCTATATTCATTGCAATATTATTTAAAATAGCCAAGATATGAGAACAAACTAAGTATCCATTAATGGATAAAGAAAAAATGATATACATGTATATCAGTTCAGTTCAGTTGCTCAATAGTGTCTGACTCTTTGTGACCCCCTGGACAGCAGCACACCAGGCTTCCCTATCCATCACCAGCTCCCGGAGCTTACTCAAACTCATGTCCATCGAGTCAGTGATGCCATCCAGCCATCTCATCCTCCGCCATCCCCTTCTCCTCCTGCCTTCAATTTTTCCCAGCATCAGGGTCTTTTCTAATGAGTCAGTTCTTTGCATCAAGTGGCCAAAGTATTGGAGTTTCAGCTTTAGCATCCGTCCTTCCAATGAACACCCAGGACTGATCTCCTTTAGAATGGACTGGTTGGATCTCCTTGCAGTCCAAGGGACCCTCAAGAGTCTTCTCCAACACCACAGTTCAAAAGCATCAATTCTGCCATGTTCAGCTTTCTTTATAGTTCAACTCTTACATCTATACATGACTACTAGAAAAACCATAGCTTTGACTAGATGGACCTTTGTTGGCAAAAAAGTCTCTGCTTTTTAATATGCTGTCTAGGTTGATCATAGGTTTTCTTTCAAGGAGCAAGCATCTTTTAATTTCATGGCTGCAGTCACCATCTGTGGTGATTTTTGAGCCCCCCAAAATAAAGTCTCTCACTGTTTCCCTTGTTTCCCTATCTATTTGCCATGAAGTGATTGGACTGGGTGCCAGGATCTTAGTTTTCTGACCATTGAGGTTTAAGCCAACTTTTTCACTCTCTTCTTTCATTTTCATCAAGAAGCTCTTTAGTTCTTCTTTGCTTTCTGCCATAAGGGTGGTGTCACTGCATATCTGAGGTTATTGATATTTCTCCTAGAAATCTTGATTCCAACTTGTGCTTCATCCACATACAAACACACACACACACACACTCACACACTCACACACAATGGAATACTACTCAGCCATGAAAAAGAATGAAATTGTGCTATTTGCAACCACCCTGATGGACCTCAAGGATATTATGTTAATTGAGTAAGTCAGACAGAGATGGATAGACACCATCTTATTTCATTACATATGTCATCCAAAAACAAACCAAATGAACAAATAGAACAAAACAAAAACAAACTCATAGATACAGAAAATAGACTGGTGGTTACGAAAGGGAAAAGGCTTGAGGGGTGAATAGACTGGGTGATGGACAGCATTTAGACCTTCAGTGGTAACCGCTTTGCAGTGTATACAGATGCTGAATTATTATGTTGTACACCTAAAAGTTACATAATATTATACATCAATTTGACCTCAATAAAATTAATCACTTTTACAAAACACTAAGGAAAACACTGGTTTCCCTCATAGTACTAAAGAGAACAGACAAGCTATGACCTCACAGGTGTAAAACCAAAATTCTTTAATATTTGATAGTGTGACTTGTAGCTGGAGCAAAGCTGAAGAATTGGTTGGACTGAGTAATAGAACAGTGTATTGATGACATGAGTAATATAACATGCCTTCACTTGTAGTTATATATCACACACCCATCAAGGTTATTACATAAAGGGCTAAAAGTGAAGAACTGAAAGGTAATCAGAATATATTGTTGTTGTTGTTGTTCAGTTGCTCGGCCATGTCCGACTCTTTGTGACCCCATGGACTGCAGCATGCCAGAATTCCCTGTCCTTCACCACGCTTGCTCATATTCATGTCCATTGAGTCAGTGATGCCATCCAACCACCTCATGTTCTATCGTTCCCTTCTCCTGCTGCCTTCAATCTTTCCCAGCATCAAGGTCTTTTTATTCTAAAGAGACTTTTCCTCTTTGTATCAGGTGGCCAAAATATTGGAGCTTCAGCTTCAGCATCAGTCCTTCCAATGAATATTCAGGGTTGATTATTTTAGGATTGACCAGTCTGATCTCCTTACAGTCCAAGGGACTCTCAAGAGTCTTCCCTAGCACCACAGTTTGAAAGCATCGATTCTTCTCTAAATCTCTAGTTTATCCCCTTCTTCTATGCTTGTTACTCTATTCTCTCTCCTGTGAACTTGTCACCTCATTTTCCTGTAAAGTTGAATAATTCAATCTATTTCATTCTCCCATTTTCTCCAGTCTACTTGAGAAGGAAGGAGAAAGGATGAATCCGATGGGTTAGACCTGACTCCACTGAGACACTTGTACCACTTATATGAGTGGTACAAGTTACTATTCCCCAGTAGCAGGGAAGTGAAAGTGTTAAGTCGCTCAGTTGTGCCCGACTCTTTGCAATCCTATGGACTGTAGCTTACCAGGCTCCACTGTCCACGGGATTCTCCAGGCAAGAATACTGGAGTGGGTTGCCATTTCCTCCTGCAGGGGATCTTCCCAACCCAGGGATCGAACCTGGGCCTCCTGCATTGCAGGTAGATTTTTTGATCAGTACCAGGAAACAAGCCCCACTTTACCTTGATTTGGCTGCTTCTACTCAGGAGCAGCAAGCACTTCTGGCCTGCTCTTCCACATCTGGAGCTACCATGCTCAGGCTGTTTACTTCCAAACTGCATGCTGGGGGCACTGTGGGGCAAGGCCAGGCATGGTTTCCAAAGGAAAGTTTGTGCTCTTCAAAGAAGGTGCACTCATTGTGGAAATCCCAAGCACCAAATTTAGAGTGGAAGGTCAGTGGTTGCCCTCTAGCCTCAAAGTGAAGTCATGTTCTCTAGTCCCTCTTATAGTAGCAGAGAGGCAGGGAAGTTACAGGGAACTTTTACAGACCAATAAAATGGGCACACATTTACACACAGAGTATATGCAATATATACATGATATATACGTGCATATATATATACATATATATGTATATACCATCCCTCAGAAACCTGGGTGGAGGAGTGAGTGGCAGGCACCAAAGACACAGTACGTAAAGCACTCTGCTTCTCTTGTGGGCTCTCTTAGTTTAAGGTGCTATAACAAAAATACCAGACTGGATGGGTTAAGCAACAAACATCTATTTCTCAACAATTCTGGAGTCTGAGAAGTCCAAGATCAAGGTACCAGCAGATTTAGTGTCTGGTGAGAGTTCCTGGTTCATAGTTGCTCATCCTCTCGCTGTGTCCTCATGTAAGAGAAAGGGTAAGAGCCCTCTGAGGTTTCTCTATTATAAGGGCACTAATCTCATGTATGACAATCCCATCCCCATGAACCAATCACCTCCCAAAGACCCTGTCTCCTCATACATCACACTGGGGCTTCGGATCACAATTTATGAATTAGGGAGGGGATAGTGAAGCACCAGTCTGTACCAACGTTTACTCATTTCCTCTGTTTTCTTAGTCCTCTTTCTTTCCTTTTATACTCTTCTATATTTTCTGCTTTCCAACATACTTTAGATAATTTCTTGACTACATATGCAGGACTTGATTTTAAGAAGCATTCAGAATAGCATAGTAAGACTATTTTATACAACAAATTTGAATTCTGTGAAACAACGGTGTTATTTTATTTTTCTATATAAATTATAGATTTTTTTCTAGATAATTACTGCTAATTATAAAATAAACAACAAAATAACACAGAATCAGCTTCACTATCTGGTTGAGAATTGTAATGAGCAAAGTGATTTTTCTAGTTGTTTGAGCTCCATGAACTAGGGAGATGTTTTTAGCCTTGCTTATTGATATTATCTGGAGAAGGCAATGGCAACCCACTCCGGTACTCTTGCCTGGAAAATCCCATGGACAGAGGAGCCTGGTAGGCTGCAGTCCATGGGGTCGCTATCACTGTGATCTCATTACACAGAGTTTCTGATTCAAAGCAGGTTCTTCATAAAGATCAGTTAAATCAATGAACAGTTAGTTAAGTGACTGTTTTTCTTTGTGTCTTTTTTTTAAATTTCAAATCTTCTACTGAAATGTTTTAATGCTTGCTTCCTCAGTAAACATGGAGACATACTTTGACTCTCCCTTAATGACTCAGAATTTTGCAGTGCCTCATTAAGTACAAGTAATATTAATTAGTACTATAAAATTAATAACTTGACAGCTCTCAGGTAAAGTGGGAGAAATTAAAACAGATCCTCACTGACCCTAACTTGTCAGCTTGCTTGGTATTTTTGACTGATTCCCTGATTGCAACTTGTTTTCCTATACTTTATCTCATTCCCATAAAAGAATGAAAAATGTTCAATTCTATGGCCTTTTGAACTGAATTTAACACAGTTGCCTTTCTACAAAATTAATGAGTAAATCTAAGGATGAATCTATCTTCTCCCAAATTGGTTTCCAACCTTAATTATCTTTCTTGCCATTTGTATGTCTCCTTTGAATTTTGTTAGCTTTAAAATATTTTTATTAGCTAAGCATTAATAATAACTTAGTTAAATATGAAAGTTTTACCCATTCTTTTTTTTTAATTGAGTAAGAATACTCTCTATTTTAAAAATTAGTATATTTGAGAATATTAATCCTTACTAAACAGTGTCAGGGACATTTTTCCAAGCTTTTCTTTCTAATTAAAATTTAGTAGAACTCTAGAAGAAAACAACATTGTAAAAAAAATCCTATACTATAATGAAGTGACAAAAATCTCTTTTACAGAAGTGTATCATATTCTAAGTAACATGTAGGTCCATACTTTGAATGAAGAAAGCAACAATCACCAATAGGAAAATGAAAAAATATTACCTTAGCTCTGCTTCTAAAAATGAGCACAATTGCATAACAATAAAATAGTATTTTCAGCCAAGTACATGCTGCTACAATGGTCCCTTTGCGTTAAAATACAGTGACTGCATGTGTAACAAACAAAGGGATCCCTCAACAGAGAAAAGAAAGAGAATCACATTTATGCATAAATTCTTACTTCATTAGCAAATGGTTTATGTGTAACACCCTTGAAAACTATTGTAATGATTTTTCATTAATAAAAAAAATTTTTTTTAACTTTCTGTGTTCTGTCTTTAACCTAATCTTTAGATGTTCAAATTTGGTTTGACCCTACACAAGGACTGAATTTTCTTTTTATCAAAACATATCACTTCCTTCATGCTCTAATACTGTTCAGCATATTTAGTAATCAAGATAACAGAAATTCAAAATTCTGTAAAATTGTGCAGTTGCTAAGCATTTAGCTGATAAATTTTCACAATGTAAATTTAGCTATCCAACAACACGTCAATCTTAAAATGCCAACAGTATCTTCTCAGCAATGCACATGCCTCAGTCAGTTCAGTCAGTTAGTCGTGTCTGAATCTTTGCAACCCCATGGACTGAGGCACGCCAGGCTTCCCTGTCCATCACCAACTCCTGGAGCTTGCTCAAACTCCTGTCCATCGAGTTGGTGATGCCATCCAACCATCTCATCCTCTGCCATCACCTTCTATTCCTGCCTTCAATCTTTCCCAGCATCAGGGTCTTTTCCAATGAGTCAGTTCTTCACATCACGTGGCCAAAGTATTAGAGTTTCAGCTTCAGCATCAGTCCTTCCAATGAATATTCAGGACTGATTTCCTTTAGGATGGACTGGTTGGATATCCTTGCAGTCCAAGGGACTCTCAAGAATCTTCAGCACCTCAGTTCAAATGCATCAATTCTTCAGTGCTCAGCTTTCCTTAGAGTCCAACTCTCACATCCATACATGACTACTGGAAAAATCATAGCTTTGACTAGATGGACCTTTGTTGGCAAAGTAATGTCTCTGCTTTTTAATATGCTGTCTAGATTGATCATAGCTTTTCTTCCAAGGAGCAAGCGTCTTTTAATTTCATGGCTGCAGTCACCATCTGCAGTGATTTTGGAGCCCCACAAAATAAAGTCTCTCACTGTTTCCATTATTTCCCTATCTATTTGCCATGAAATGATAGGACCGGATGCCAAGATCTTCCTTTTCTGAATGTTGTTTTAAGCCAACTTTTTCACTCTCCTCTTTCACTTTCATCAAGAGGCTCTTTAGTTCTTCTCCACACATGCCTCAATCAATTATATTTACTTTAAAATATTTATTTTATTCCAGATACATTGGTCTAGAAAGAGCAGTTGAAAACATTCAAATAAAATACAGTCTATGTTCTAATACTGTTCTATGAGTAAAACACAGTACACAATAGTTACATTTGCTCCCAAGTGGTAAAGAATTTAGATTGGCTCATTTTTGCTCCTGATAGTCTTCACTATAGACTAAAATTGGAAAAGGCTGTTCAAGTTTTTCCTTACCTTCATTATTCCTTAAAATTATATGCGTATTTTCCTATTTTAAGGCTCATACCATTTTGATAGGTTACTTTTCGATCTTTCACAGCTAGCAGCCAATTTACCAGTGATATGTATGGAACTAACACTTTATTAAAAAGCACTGTGTTAGGTATAGTTGTGGTGCTGGTTGGGTTGGTAGTGATGTGCAATGATGTGGTCTTGTTACCTGCAGTAATTGCTTATCTTCCAGTGACTGAATGTATACGTGACTGGGAAATTCTTCTGGTAACAAATGTCCTTCGGTAAAAAAGAGTTTGATTTTCCTACTTCACTCCTTGCCATGGTAACTGCTAGCCTTATCCTCTAAAATAACCATGCTGTATGCACCCTTTTTCTCATTTTGCTTCATCTCACAGTATCTTTTTTCTCCTCAGTTTTCTACCTGAAACTCCCCAGGTATGGATTGGTGCTTGAGAGGTTATATTTCCAAGTGTAAGTATTTGCCACACAAATAGGTTCACATCTCTGGTTTGCATTCAGGAAAGGAAGATGTTGTCAGGTGATTGATGGAATCACCAAGGAAAAGGATGCCAAATTTTCCTTCCTTCTGAGTCTTTCAGTAAAGATCCTTCTTTATATATGCAGCACATTTAACTTTCCCAAGGAATGGCACAAACACACTTCATTTCACATGGTATTTACTGAGACCTCCTGGTTGTAAGGAGGGTTGTAACCTCTAAGCATCTCCCTCCTTTCCAGTAATGCACAGATGAAGAAATAATTACCATTAAACACATGACCTCAATGTATATATATTTATTATTTGTTTTAAAATAATATACCAAAGCTTCTTTCCTAATATATTATAAGCCATACTAATATAAGAGCTTTCCCAGATGGCTCAGTGGTAAAGAACTTCCTGCCAGTGCAGGAGACATGGGTTCAATCCCTGAATCAGAAAGATCCCCTGGAGGAGGAAATGGCAATCCACTCCAGTATTCTTGTCTGGAAAATCCCATGGACAGAGGAGCCTCGAGGGCTAGAGTTGGGATCACAAACAGTCAGACATAACTTAGCAACTAAAGAACAATATATTATAAATGCAAAATATATTAAAATAGAAATAAAAATATAGAATTTCTAACCATTTCTGTAAGACCTCAGTGCATAGTCTTGGGACTGTCTCAGAGCACTGCATGATCTGCCAAGGCAGTAGCAGCTGCATTTGGATATTTAGAGGGAGCACAGCTCACCAGGTGAGCCTCTTGGGAGGCATAATATTTGTAATGCCACAGCAGCATAACCCCTAGGTTCCTACCTCTGTTCCCATTTTCTCTGACCTGAGCCAGATGAACATTTGTGAGACTTACAATAGTGGAAGCTAACTGTGTGCATTTGTGCCTTGTGAGGGAGAACTTGGGCCCAAGGCCCTAAGCCCAAGGCAGAATTTCCTGTGGAAGATTCAGCCTCCCTGCAAAGAGCATCTCTTTGAGTGTTTGTTTGTAGGGGCAGAGTAGCAGAGGCCTACCCTGGTGTCTCAAGGGTAAACCGCCTGCAGTGTGGGAGCAGCAGAAGACACGGGTTCAGTCCCTGGGTTGGGAAGATCCTCTGGAGGAGGGCATGGCAACCTACTCCAGTATTCTTACCTGGAGAATCCCATGGACAGAGGAGCCTGATGGGCTACAGTCCATAAGGTTGCAAAGAGCTGGACACGACTGAGCGACTTAGCACACACACATGTAGAGGTGCAGATAGAGACAGCACCATCACCTGGGGGAGGGCACAGCTGATTATCATTCTGGGCATGTGAAACAGTTTGTGTAAAATAACCTTTTCTGAAGCATATCTCAGAGCTTTCAAATTATGTTTTGTGTAGTGTAATTCTATCCTGTTACCCTTAGCCACACACACCTTGGTATCATGATATTGTAAATTACTCCTTTGCCTCTGTAGTGTTTACAACTTTCTGATAAAACACTTGTAGATAGTGATCATGCATATTCCATCCTAGTTATCACACCACAAGTAGAGCTATTTTATTCTTCTAATCTTTCTTCATGTGTCCTAAAGTTCTTAAATCATTTTTGTTGTTGACTTCATCTTTCATTTCTAGTTATCAGTATCTTGCTGATCCTGGGGCACTCAAACTTAGAAAGAGGATGCCAGCGAGAGTCTCACCTTACTGTATAAACAGGAGCCCTGGGCTACAGTGTTCCTGTTCTGTGATAGAGTGTCTGTTTATTAAGTTGGTGCTCTTATACATTTTTATTATCGCAGCATCAGGGTGAATTGTCAGCATGTCACCTTGCTATTTAGAAAGCTGTCATCTGCTTTCCTTTTCTTCATGGCATCCTCTACTTTAGCTCAGTCTTTCTCATAGCTTTGAATTCCATTTCTTCCAGTTTTGTTTTGCTCAATATAGTGATCTAGGCATGCATGCTAAGTCACTTCAGTCGTGTCCAACTCTGCAACCCTATGAACTGTAGCCCATCAGGCTCCTCTGTCCAAGGGATTTTCCAGCCAAGAATACTGGAGTGGGTTGTCATGCCCTCCTCCAGGGGATCTTCCCAACACAGGGATCAAACCCACATCACATCTCCCTCAACTCCTGTGCTGCAGGCAAATGCTATACCTCTGGGCTACTGGGAAAGCCCCCATAGTGATCTATGGTTTGCCCCATATTCTGCTTAATAAACAACTGCCTACCTAGGAAATTAGCATACTATCTTGCATCCTATGATTCTGAAGACTAGGTTCTTCAGAAAATTCTTGGCCAACTGTGAGCAGGTTTGCAGAAAGTACTGATCTTGGAAATCTCCTTTCCAAAATGTGCTATCTTTGATCTGTCTCTTTGCCCCTAGAATGTGTTGCTATTCTCCATTTGTGTATATTTACATTCACATATTTTTCTAAATTAAAGGAAGAGAGGATTTAACAAATATTTTAATACTGTATTTGGTCGATGTATACAACTGAAGAATAATCTGAGAATGTAATAAATACTGAATCACTTCCCTAATGAACCTAATGAATCCTCCTACCATTTTCTTATTATTTGTCTGACCTAAATAGAGGTTGAAATATGCATACTTTATTTGCTATTTTAGGGTTTTCACCCAAGTCTAAGGACTTGTGCTAAATAATAATAATAATAAAGATATTCCAGTGTCTCCCACTGGTTATGGAAACAGAACCAACAATTACCACCTGTTATGCCTTTCACTTGGTGATATTGAATCTACAACTTGATTTTAAACATCAGCAAGTGGCAACATAAACTACAGATCCTACACTGAGCCATGGGAAGACGTCAGTCTTCTTGGGCTTCTAGATTTTAGAGGATAAATGACATAATTGCTGACAAATTTCCCTCCTGACTCCATATAGAGGTCTTAAGTAAGTCCTCCCCAAAACACATCTTTTTGTTAATGTTTTGGACACTTTTGACTATCAAAATGTTCATGGTACTTTCTGAGATTCTAGGTTTTGGGGCTGAAGTCGTATGACTTTCTACTCACTCTGATATTGTCTGTGGGCACCAGAGACGTGGCGGGCACTTTTTGGTACCTGCAAATTACAGTTGCTAAAACTTGTCTACACTACCATATCAGGAAAGCTACAGTGGTAAAGAGATGAAGGCAGTAAATTCCTGATCGGAGATCACATAATACGTCTTGTTAAGGGAGCAGGAAAAGAGTTTAAAAAGATATCTTGTGATTAAGAGGGTAGTGAGGAGAAAGAAAAGGATCTTTACTGGGGAAGCATGAAATCATCAAAATCAAAGCAAGCCACATAATTTCTGATTTTCCACACTTGGCAACCTCTTCTAGGTCCCTCATGAGGCAGGGGTAGGGGTTCAGACGCATTCAGAAACTGGTATGGTGAGTGCCCAATGAGTAGAAAGCACACTGACCTTGTTTTGAGGCTTCTAGAGCAAAGGTTTGGTTAGGGAGATGTTCTAGGGTTGGGCTCCATCACTCCAGCCATCCTCATTGGGGAAACTTGTCGGCTCTCTAACAGCCAGAGAGAAAATAACACGAGGTAGAAGAGGGAGAAAAAGAACATTGGCATAAGGCAGCTTGTTTAAATTATGATTATGAAGACACAAAGAATGTGCTCAGGACAGAGAAAGGAAGGTTATCACGATAAACTCTGTGTGCTCTCAATTGTAGGTACTGATGAATCTGCTATATAAAAGGATGGATTTTTTTTTAGTCATAGTTTTGGTAAGAAAGTATATATTGAGTTTAATATTTTCTGCTTCATATCTATGAAATGAAGCATACTTCTATGTAACATATATCAAAATCACAACAGTTTTTATATTGCTTCTCATTAGATCAGTGGTTATATGTTTTTAAGTACAGAGTTCCAGAAGTGTGAGCTTGTGTTTATAAGACTCAATACAATTAATGACTTGATTCCTTAACATCACTAATATTTATCTACACGGAAAATATATTACTTTGCTGCATCTTTGACTTCTAAGGAATTATGGCAGCATAGTTTTGAGGCCAGGATTCTTCCTGAAAGCAGAAGGGAGTCATCTGTAGCTTCTTTAGTCAGATAGGAATGGAGCACACTCAGGGGCTTGGAAGAATAAGAAGCAAGAACAAAGTGTAGATCAGTTCCAAGAGGCTCCCTCTGAAAACAACAGTGTGTTTTCAATGGTAGTATGACCATTTGCAACAGTAGTGTGTTGCTACCAGGCAGGATGGCAGTGGAACATTCAGACTGCATTTGGCTAATACCACCTGCCTATCTTTAAGGGAAAGTGCCACCTTTTAGTATTAAGCCATCTGCTAGTTCTGCAGGACGCTAGTTAGGTATAATAGCTCAGCAAATTAAAGTCGAAAATGTTCAGTATACTCTGCAGCCTCCTTGGTCTCTTCCTCTGTATTTGGTAGAACTCTAAAAATTCACTCTTTTGTGAGGAAGAGAAAAACATTTTTCCTCTGGTTTTTTTTTTCTTCAGATTTTATTCTTAATCTGGACCTCCAATCTGGATTTCATTTGGGGCCAAGATGGAGAGTTATCTGGACTTGACTGCCTGCCAAGCTAGGACAATTCTGAAATGTCTTCGTGATATTTCCCAAAGAGGGGAAGGGAGCGGCTTTGCAGACACTTAAACCATAGCTCTAGTGCAGCCCAGTTGAAGGCTGGCACGGTTCTGCTTCTGATGTCAGACTCTTTGGGAGGCTCACAGGAGCTAAGGGAGATTGTTCAGTGTTTCTGCTTTGCTGTGAATAACAAGGGATACAGAAGAGTTAGTGAAAACGGAGCTGGGGATAGGTAAGCATTAAACTCATCAGCCATATTCTATTTATGTTTAATCCACTGATTTCCCAAGTCTCTATTTTAGAGTCATCTGTTTCTTTGACAGCCTCTCTAGTGATGTGACAAATGCTATCTAATGTCCACATATTACATATGCACCACTATCTATTGATTTTCAGTTGAAAGAGGTTGGTTAGAGATTACACTGTCATTTCAAGCAGGTTTATAATGCTGCACACACTTTACTGGAAACCATCTTTGGCCTGAAAAAGTATCTGCTCAGGAGCACCAAAGCTGATAATTTTTTTTTTTTTTTTCCTTCCTGAGGAAGGGTCACCTACAGAAAAACTAAAGTTTATGTTGGGGAAAAAAATTAAATTGGGAATTTGGCACTTGTCTGTAGTAGTTATGACTTCTAAGAGATTACATGACTGCATTACTATTAATGTTCAATGCAGAGTTGCATTTGGTACTTTATATCATAATAGGTTTACATCTGTCCTTTTGATGATATGGTAACTTCAAATCCACATATAGAGGGCTCAGAGCGCTGCCATCTGCTTCCCCATAGAAGAAACACAACAGTTTACACTTTGCCAGAATATGGCTCTAGTTTATATGTCCTGCTGCTCTGGCCATAGTGATTTAAATAACTGTTCCAGGGTGAGGGAGTCCTTATGAGGGGAAATTTCTCCCCCCAACGCAATGCTTCATATCAATGTCATAACAACTATCGAGAGAACAGACGCATTATCTTTCTGCAGGTGAGAGAAGTACGTGTTACAGCCAACAGCATGACTAGCTTGGTCATTCTTTGGGGCTTACATATAGACCTGCTCAAATGTTTTTGTGCTGAACAAATAAGGGCGCACTAAGGTTCCTTTGTCAGCTTGTGATTTGGGCACTTATTTTCTCCTTGTCCTCTTCCTCTGACCTGGGCTGGCTCTCTAAAATACATTGTACTCTCATATCAAAATCTCATATCTTTGGTTTAAATTTTTAAACGTTTTTCCTTCAAATATCAGCATGAACAGAGAGCGGGAGGCTTTTGTTCGTTGATTTTTTTTAACATAAGGGAAGAATGTTATTCTCTCCTCTTGAGAGTTTGCTAGCTGTTTTCTCCAGGGTCACAATTACCTAAAACTTTATACTTAGCATTTAGCACCACTTCCACCAATAGCCAACCTCTTCCCTCCCTTTTTCTACCCCACACAAGGGGAAACTGCAGAGAAATGCTACTTAATTATCACACCACGTAACTAATTAAAAGCAGGATCCTTGTGTATGGTATGCTAATGAGCTATTAGAGATCCAGCATATTTTAGTGACAAGACATGGGTTCCTATTCTGCCCTTCACCTGGCTGTGGATTTCCAGTTGACAGTTAATGATGATGAAATGGGAATTTATTATGCCGCTTGCAAGCCAAGGACTTTGGAAGAGGGCAGAAAGGTCAGAATCACTCAGAGGTGAGATGAAACCAAGAGACAAGAAAAACCCAAGGATTTCATTTATAGGGAACCATGGTATGTGCAGAGCACAAGATACAGGGTGTACAATAAATAGGAAAGTTTCACTAATATTTTCATTGGCGATGGAAGATGAACACATTAGAGGTGAACTATTGATTAGTTGCTTGTAATGTGCGCCTTCAGTCCCGCTTTGACTATATTAGTTTCAAAGCTCTCCAAAGACACCCTAAAAAGACTGGCATTTCATAAAGAGGTGAGTTCAGAGGCGTGCAGAGAAGCGTACAAGGAGGAGAGAAAGAGGATACAGGGAGAGAGGGGAAATGGGAAGAATAACTATTTACTTTTGTCTGATGTGTGAGAAAAAGATTACAAATGGAACCAGCAGGGATGTTAGCAGGGAGATAGCCACACGAATGCTAACAATGATGATAATCAACACTGGATGTTCCTTTCCTGGAGGCAGGTACCTGCTAAGCACTTTACAGCACTGTTTCACAGACACCTCCTCCTAGTCTTTGGTGACAGCAGTTTAGGGGTCTGAAGCAGTGTCTCTGACCACTACCTCCACACGGAGAGTCAGGACTAAGAACGTCTGCAGTACAGCGAGGAGAATGGACCCCCACTGTGTACACGCAGCCGGAGTGCAAGGCAGGTGCTGCACCTGTTAAAAGTCCATACTCTCTGCATCCAGAATAGAATAGATACTCTTAAGTGGAAAGAAACAGTAGAACTTGAACAATGTAAGTGAACTTTGAGCAGGTCCATCCCTTTTTGTTAACGAATCATAATAAGAAGAAATAGCTTTTATGAGTTGATGCTGGCACCACCACGTATTTTGGATATACTCAGTTCAGTTCAGTTCAGTCACTCAGTCATGTCCGACTCTCTGCGACCCCATGAATCGTAGCACGCCAGGCCTCCCTGTCCATCACCAACTCCCGGAGCTCACTCAGACTCACATCCATCAAGTCAGCGATGCCATCCAGCCATCTCATCCTGTCGTCCCCTTCTCCTCCTGCCCCCAATCCCTTCCAGCATCAGAGTCTTTTCTAAGGAGTCAACTCTTCGCATGAGGTGGCCAAAGTATTGGAGTTTCAGCTTTAGCATCATTCTACTTAACCTCTATTAAGAAAAATACATTTTGAAGCAACAGAATTAACATAGCAAGGAGCTCTATTTTGCTGTCTCCCCAAAGTTTGCACAATGTTACTAAAATACTTCTGTCACTGTCTCCTTTAAGTCAGAAAGAACTATTCCCTTTCTATTTAAGTTTTATTATCAACTCAAGGTAAAGCAGCAGCTGGAATTTACAGGGAAGTCCCTTCCTTGCAAAAGAGAGAAGACACTATGCCAGGCTCGTTTCCGCCCCCACCCCCCAGAACCCCAGAGTTAAGTGGCAGAGACACTGTCACTAGAGCAGCAACTCCCACAGGGAAGGGCTCATAAAGGTAAGGAATCTGTTTTCCTCTCATCACGTGCACTTTAATAATAAAAATGCAATGTGTTCTCTCCAATGTTTATTCTTCCCATCCCCCTTCATAAGAAAATATCTGTATTACTTCCAATTAGTTCAGTTAAAAACCTCCATTCTACAGCCTCCTTTGCAATTAGAGTGGCCCCGGGAGACATAGTGAAAGTCAGTGGACAGAGGCTTCAGGACGTTCGCTGAAGGAGAGATGAAACATAATGGTGGGCCCTCCGAAAATGCCCTTGAACCTTGAGGATGCAAACCGTACTTTAACGATGGCAGAGCCAAATGACAGGCCCAGAGCAGTTCTGATATAATTTCAGCCCTGGATATCTCTTCTGGACTATTTCACACTAAAGAAAACCAAAAGTCCTCATTTATTTAAGCTACTTTATTTGAGTTTGCTATAATATGCAACTAAATCTAACCCTGCTGCTGCTAAGTCACTTCAGTCGTGTCTAACCCTGCGTGACCCCATAGACAGCAGCCCACCAGACTCCCTCGTCCCTGGGATTCTCCAGGCAAGAACACTGTTTCCTTCTCCAATGCATGAAAGTGAAAAGTGAAAGTGAAGTTGCTCAGTCGTGTCCGACTCTTAGCGACCCCATGGACTGCAGCCTACCAGGCTCCTCCGTCCATGGGATTTTCCAGGCAAGAGTACTAACTCATCCTTTTTCTAGTTCTTACTATTCCTAGACTAATAAGAATAGCCATTTCCAATTTTTCTTTGTGGTAGTAAGACACCCACTACTTTAGTTTAGAAAAAGGATTCCTTTTGGTATGCAGAATAGTCATGTCGGCTTTGAATGTGTCTCTTGCATGGCTAATCAAAACTCCTTTTAATTGCTAAAATTCAAAGGATAGGCATAAATCCACAACATTTATGTAAGGCATAACATTTTTTTCTTCTTTCTTTCTTAACTGTATCTGAGGAACTTGTGGGGGTTGGTGGAGGTGTGGAATGAAAAGACAACCAGCTTATTTATATGTTGGCATTGCCAGATGGGATTCTTGGAAGTTCATGGCATCTCTTTAACATCCATTGGACCCTGTAATTTGTGAAAGAAAGAAAGTGAAGTCGCTCAGTCGTGTTCAACTTTTTGCGACCCCATGGACTGTAGCCTACCAGGCTCCTCCATCCCTGGGATTTTCCAAGCAGGAGTACTGGAGTGGGGTGCCATTTTGTGGGAGTACCACAAAGAAGCATTGTTTTCTGGAAACTTTTCAAGTGTAAAATCCCTTTGTTTTTGGTTTGATTTTAATATTGTGTGTGTGTTTCAAGATTTTTAAAGATCTTTCTTTTCAGTTTTTTTTTTAAAATTCTTTCTGTTTTGTTTCTTCTGGACTTTAAAACTTTTAGAAACTGTTGCACATTTAAAGAAATATTCTTCCTCTTTTGAAGGATAAAGAACAGAGTGAAGGGGGTAAGGATTCCATGAAGTAAAAGAGGAATTAACTTTTGGGGTTACTGCACAGTAAATAAAATGCATCCGACCAGATGGAAGCATCTATGGAACAGCATATGTTTCTGTGGGCTGGACAGCCATGCTATCTCTGTTAGTGAATCCACACGGTCTCAATTTCCTTATCTAGGTAGGACCTAGACATGCTCTCCCATTGGGTGCTCAGGAAGCTGCTGTATTGAGGAGGGCTCTACCCATTCCTTTTTCATCATCACCTCTATCTGTTTTTACCCATAAACTAAGCACAAGATTCTTTCATGAATCTCTCAATTAAGCCTAAAAGGTAAAATAATAGAGAGATAAGTACAACATTTTAATAATGAATGGCTATAAATTCCAACTTTACCATACATGAGTTGGGTAGTAATAAGCAAGATATAAAATCTCTGAAAACCCTTTTCCTCATTTATACAGTATGAATTGCAACCTCTCTTATGAAATATTAAATGAAATATACAATGTATATTTTATATATTTTGCTCATTTAAAAATCACATTTGAACCTCTGGCATCCTATATGCTGCTGCTGCTGCTAAGTTCCTTCAGTCGTGTCTGACTCTATATGACCCCATAGATGGGAGCCCACCAGGCTCCCCCATCCCTGGGATTCTCCAGGCAAGAACATTAGAGTAGGTTGCCATTTCCTTCTCCAATGCATGAAAGTGAAAAGTGAAAGTGAAGTCGCTCAGTCATATCTGACCCCTAGAGACCCCATGGACTGCAGCCCACTAGGCTCCTCCGTCCATGGGATTTTCCAGGCAAGAGTATTGGAGTGGGCTGCCATTGCCTTCTCCGATCCTATATGCAATGTTCAATAAATTGTTCAAAAATATTTATTTTCACACAATGCCCAGGAAATACTTGCTTAAGTTTGAATAATATATAATGAACTAATGAATGTATGTCCTAATGACATTGCTTTGAGTCCTGGCTGAAATTTACATGTGTAATGCCACTCTAAGCTAACAATGATCTTATTCCATTGTACAGCAACTCTAACATTAAGGTGACCATGTAATCCAAACCAAGACATGTTTGAGGATGAAGGGAGACACTGTTAACAATTACTTCAAAATAACTGATATAAACTGGGACTGTCTTGGGAAAATAGGGACATATATATGATCACCTTCTTAAATCACTTATAACTCTTTGTTTTATCCCTTGGTCAGAATCACAAGCGAATGTGTAATCGTGAAAGTATGCACAAGTTTGATTTCCTCAAAGTTTAAAGCTAAGAGAAGTCCCCAGACATTGTACAAGTATGTCTTACTTTGCACAGTGGACTGCTTCCTGAACAAGCCTATTAGATTTTTAATAAATGAAAGCACATATATACTTTCCCATGAACAGTCTATAAAGAATCTCAGTATTGAACCATTCTAAAAGTGATAAAATTCTAAAATATGAATAATCAATCCTTACTGATTATAAATTACTTAAAATTATGGTTTGTTTTGTTTAGTTTTATATTGAGTTTTCCAAAGTATGGCATACCTTTAGATGACTCTTGTATGAAACATCATAACAATGTGTGATCCATCAATTAGTCACCCAGCACACTCAGTTGTAGTGTGACAATTACTGTGATGAAAGTTGCCCACTTAATGGGTGATAGAAATGGTAGAGAATTGTCATTGAGCGATGTGAAAAGACAATTCCCTCCAAGATAGCACCCCATGTCCCTGGATGGCCACAGAACTAACATATTTTGTGTCCCATGGAATTCAAGCAGGGTTGAATGCAATTGAGGTTGTGGAATTAGATGGATTACAAAGCTTCTTTATCACATTTGAGATCCAGATTGTGATTATCTTAGCAGCTGAGTTTGTCCGAATGATTTCAGTAATACCAGAGATGGCTCTGGTGCCACCACCAGCAGCCTTGGCCCTTCAGTGGCCAACAAGGACTAATGAAGAAGTGAAACACTGGTTAACTTGCTCTCACTTAGGTCCAAGATAATGTATTCCTGGAAGCACCTGGGCACTGTAATCGCTAGACCTTAAATAACTTTGACTTGCTAAGGGAGCTTTAATGTTTAACATATATTGGAGGTTTACTGAAAACCTTTCAGCTGTGACTTTTATGAGGGCTCTCAGTTTATCCTGTTTTAGCTGCAAACACAGAATACCACTTTATGAAGATGTTAATAACACTTTAACATGCCAAACCCATGCTTTTCATACCCATCCAACACCCACTTGAATAGTTCTATACAATAAGCAGTAATAAAACCATAACTTAAAGTCAAGAAAATTTCAAGTGCAATCCAGATTGTGTTAGTCATTAGCTCTAAGATCTAGACATAGCCTGTTTACTTATTCAAACTAATTACTTCATGTGTAAAATTAGAGAATTTGATCCATGTATATTAAGATTCTTTTTATAACTAATTATTTAGGAGTAATTCGTTGAAGTCTCAGATAGAAACCTAGGATGTAACAGAATGATCTAATGATTTTCCATGGCTCCATGGCCAAGAAAGAAATTAACTCAAGACTTAAGCCAATAAAAAACAGAATTCAGCCTTTCTGATATGATATAGGTCATTTCCAGCATGTAAAGATAAGATATCCTGCTATTACTACCATAATATGTTTTTTAGTTTAAGAACTACTCTCTAATACATAACACTACTCCTTATCTTACAGAAGAAAAAGACTTAAAGATACTTAAAGGAGTTAATTATCTTCCCCAACTATGCTAGAACTTGATATAGTCCAGATTTGCTTATTCCCAGTTAGTTTGCTTCATATTTTAGATTTCTTCAGGTGGAAAAGAACAACAAAACTGGACTATGTTAATAAACAGCTGGCACAATGTACTCTAGGATTTTGAACAAGAATATTCTACTTTACCAACAGTAGGAAACAAATGGAAATATTTTTCTTTAAATCTCCCATCTTATACCATTAAAGTACTTTGTAAACAGAGAATAAAATGCAACTTGCTGAGGAGTAACAAGCCTGCTCACAGTTAGTCTAAAAGAGAAGCTGAATTTTTATTCCTGTTTTGTGGGAGAAGTAATCCAATGATACCCAAACCTGGGCTCCTTTCTACTACAGAGAAGAGAAACTATGAGAGAATAAAAATGTACAATGGAGTATTTTCCTATATATGCTATCCGACTTGAGTTCAGCAGTGTAGGGATGGACTGAGATTCTGTGCTGAAAGGAAAAAAAAAAAAAAGGAGTGGTGAAATGGAGATTGCATTTTAGAAAAGCAAGTAGAGTGAAAGAGGAGATAAATATAAAGATGAGAGAATTTCCTGAAGCTCTTTATCTCTCTTTGTCTTTGCATTGACCACTTAAACATATGCTTCATGATTTATAGAATCACAAACAAACATGCACATAAAAAAAAAAAAAACAGAGAAACCATACATGTGTTAATAACATTTCTGTCTAGTGATACATTTGTGCATGGACAGAGGCTTATCATGAATCTCATTACAACATGGGAACACAAGCCATTAATTACTTGGAAAAAGCCAAAAACAACACTAGAAAACTAAAACTAAAACCTACAACATCAAGATTTTCAATTGATATTCTTTCAGTGGGCAAGGTAAATCCCATTGTTTGATACAAAAACTATCTGGTTTCGTCTTCTTGAATTCACTGAATGATTATTCCCAAGCTAACTGTACGATAATGGCCATAGGTAGTTCAGTATAAATCCTCAAATATGTTTTATGATGGCCTACTGGCTAATGAGAAGATGGATTTTCATGAAGAAGTAACCTAATTTTTGTCGGCTTTCTATTTTGAATCAAAGCCTCTGAACCATATTGATGTTTTGTTTCCTTGGTCACGTTTTCTTGTTTTTTGCTTTGCTTTCATTCAAAGACAATAGGAATAACTGGTTATCTCTGGTAAAGCCATTATTTTCTGCATGATTTTGGCCCCTACAGATGCAAGGCATAATCATATAATGTCATCCTCTCTTTATAGGGATCTGTTCTAAGTAGGTGATAGAAAAATTGATTAATATGAAAAAAAGTTAAAATTTTTGGCTTGCTATTTAAATGTTTTAGCTGTAATGAACTTTTTTTGATTTTCTATTCTTTCATGGAAGAAGTACTTTGAGTATAAATAATGTCTCAAAATCAGGGCTTTGTTTCTAGGGCTTTATGGCATGCTAATGTGTTCCCTTGGATTTCCTGAGTCCCTCTCAGGTGTTATTAAATGCTGTCATTCATTGTTTGAACATGACTTCGAATTGCACACTGTTCCCCTAAAGGTCATCAAAACACTTAATAATTTTAGAAACAGATAAGCAGGACAGAAGACCTTAATTATATGTCAAATGTGAGGTCATGTGTGACCCGCTGCACTAGCCACTCTGCTGTCCCTGTCAATCCTGTCTCCGCCTCATCCTACCCCTGACTAACACAGCGCTGAATGAGGACTCCACAGTTCCTCATGCCGGCATCCAAACTGACGTGCTTCATAACCTCTGAGTGGTCGCAGATGGAAAAGTATCCTCATATTAATATAAAAAGGAGGCAGAGAGGAGTAGAATATTTCATGGAAAATATATTCAGGAGAGAGGGAGGACCAGAACTCTGGTCTATAAAAAGTATTAAATCCAAAAACTTAGGGGGGGGGTTGTAATTTCAGTTCCAGGTAGAAATTAATTACCGCTGTCTGGAGAAATATTTAGAATGTGGAATTAGGACATTTTATAATGAATTGCATATATGTTTAATGCATTCTCTTTTCATCTCTTTGTCTACATCTCTTTCTGATTCTGTGTGTGTGTGTCTATGTGTCTGTCTCTCTGACTCTCCAATAAAGCCTGGATGGCCACTTATTTGACCATGGACTAGAATAGCCCCAGATAACTAAGATTCTTCTCATTTTAAGATTCTCCTCTGGGCTCCCCAGGGGGTGCTGTGGTAAAGAATCCACCAACAATGCAGAGATGAAAGAGATCCAGATTTGATCCCTGAGTCAGGAAGATTCTCCCGGAGAAAGAAACGGCAACCAGCTCCAGGATTCTTGCCTATAAAATTCCATGGACAGAGGAGACTGGTTGGCTACAGTCCATGAAGTCACAAAGAGTCAGACACAACTGAGGATGCGCACACACACACATCTGGCTCTTCTCTGTCATATTCTATCTACTCCCTTTCTATTTTCTCATTAAATTTCACCTCTTCATTGTGAATCATCTCGGAAGACTTTTCCTGTCTGGCCTGCCTCACATTTAGTATATTAGCTTCAAAATTTACATGTTCTCTTCAGATTGCCTTTGAACTTTGCTCTGAGTTTCCATTCTTAGTCCATGTATTAGAATTTGAAAGACATAGAGGTTGTACTGGAATATGATTAAAAATAAGTTGTTATTATATTGGGTAGCATGTACTTCTGCTTCGTTTTCTCATTATTATCTTACTGATCCTTTAATCAGGATTTCAGTAATGGAAGAACAGATACTTGTCAGGAGCTTTTAAGAACTGGGAATATAAAGGAAAATGTTAATACAACT